>NC_140591.1:549201151-549879306 GCF_964204655.1 Triturus cristatus | reverse complement strand
GCACACCCAGGCCTCACTGCTCACCTTTTCGCGGACAGGGCACCCTCCACATCATGCAGCCCCGCTCCGCAGGCCAACAGGTCTCACATTTGGTGCTGCATCTTGATTTTGCCATGGCAGAGGACATGCCATTGCACCCATCATCATCGCAGGTTGCACACCCCGCTTAGCCCTTGCGGTGCCACTAACTCAGTGACCAGTGAGGCCACTCACGTGGCAGTAGGCCCCCGCTGTTCGATGGCTCAGGCCTACACTGCGGTCCAGCAGGGCACACAAAACATTAGCTGTCTGGACCACCGGGACGGGGCATCATCTCAAGATGCACACCCGCTCAGCACTTACAATGCCCCTACCTCAGTGGACCAAAAATCACTGTCCTGTGGTGGTGTGCCTGTGCCAGCCACAGTGCATCTGGTGCACCATGTCTGAAATGGAAATGGTGTGAAGCACGTGCGTCCGGTAATTTTAATTGGCTGGGTCCCGTGTCCTGTGACTCCTGTGCTTGATGGGTGTGGTGTGGGTGTAAAAAAGCCATCAGGGAGTGGCTGTGGCATACTGCCAACTAGACCTGTGAGCAGCAGATCACTACAATGAAAAACTGGGCCATGTAGTGATGTTGTCCCTCCCTGTATGTGTAAATGGATTGGGATGGCCTGGTGTATGCCAGTCCTGCGAGAAACTGTTAACAATGGCTACGGGCCTCTGGGCGTGGTTCCGTCCTGGGCTGTATGAGGAATCAATTGATGCGGGTGTCCCTGTTGTAGTGCTGCCGCCACACATGCTGTAAGCGCCAATGTGTCACTCTGTAGTCTTGGTATTGTGTGCATTATTATTGGTGGGTGACTTGCGTTCTTCACACATGTTTGGTTGCCACATCTCGCTACATTCAGCTATTGTGTGGCTGAGGGACCATGCTGTTTTTGGAAGGTCCTCTGTCCTGTTGTGCGCTGCCTCGGTGGTGGTAGGGGGGGTGGTCCAGGGGGAGGTCCCGAGGGTGGTGGCAGTGGGTTTTGTAGCCTTCTTGGGTGTCGGAGGTGCATCAACAGTAGCTCTATGACATGTGTTGGTCTTCAGATGTGATTCTGGGCTGGCCTCCCTTTCACACTGTAGGTAGTTGTCCTACTTTACTCCAGTAAAAGGCAGATGTTACATTTCTACTACTAACACAGCTTATTGCCCTGTTTTTGGAATGCACCTCATATTTGGCTGCTTGTTGAAAATATCAGGAAGTGGTGTTGTCATGGTATTTTTGTACAGGAACGCCTACTCTGCATAATATTTGCGTTAGTTGTTGCTATCATTTGTGGCAATTTTTTTGGGCAGGAGCTATTGCTGGAAATCTGGCTACATCGGCTGTTTTAACCAGGTTGAGAATGGAATGATAATTTAAAATCACTGAAAAAACTATAGTTTTAATGAGCATTATAATTAGAAATTAACATTTAAAGAACCTTTGAAATTCACTGAAAAAACATAGGTTTTACAGACGTTATAGTTAGAAATTAACATTTACAAAACCTTTGAAATTCACTGGAAAAAACCATAGGTTTCAGGGACATTATAGTTGGTCATTTCACTCGTACAAAACCAGAGAAATTCAAACGTTTTAAAAGTTAGTAAAGCTAACTATAACTTGCACCCCTGCAATGCACTGCTGATGACGTCACATATTACATCACTCATGACATGGTCAGTGACATCACTGATGACATCACTGATGACATCTCAAATGACATCACTGATGTCATCACTGATGACGTCATCCACATGATAATCTGATGCACCTCTTCACACCCTAATATAACCTTTGATACACCCACTCTAAAATACGGACTACCATTTTCTAAACCATAGACCAATCAATAGCAGTTATATTATACCCACTGACTGATTCCTATTTATACACACACATTCATTCATTCACCCATACAGTAACACATACATGCAGTCACTCATCAATACATTATATGTACTCATACACCTATACAAACACTCATACACCGTCACTCATCCATAGAGTTATTGACACACCTAGCTAGTCATGTAAAGAATATATAACACTGCCATTTACTCACCTATACAGTTATACATTCACTATCTAACCTATTCATACAGATACTAACATATACTTACTCTTTTATACAATCACTGACACAAGCACACACTCATTTATACAGCCACACTCACAATTACTCACTATCACATATAGTCATTTATATCCTCCAACACTCACATATACTGCCTTTCACATATGTAGTTACTCACACATATACCAGTGAGATATACATTCACTCACCAACACACTGATACACACACTCACTCACCGAAACAACTATTTCCACATGCACTATTTAACCCATACACCCAGTAAATTAGCCACTCACAAATGTTGGCAGAAAGTCACACACCGCCCACCCACCTACACACACAAACACTGAGCCACCCATACAAATACTTTCGATACCAATAAGTAACCCATATAGACAGTCGTGTACCCAATCACCAACCCATGCAGCAGCTTATACAACAACTGAGAGACTGATACAGACATTCACACAGTTTAGTCACTAACCCATGCATTCAGTAATAGACATTTAGGGGCCGATTCCGATCCTGGAGAAACCGGGTATGAATCGTCGGACGGAGCGTTTTCTCCGTCCGACTCGTACCCGGTAAAAACACCATAAAAACATGCAAGTACGATTCGTACGGAAACACCATTTCCGTACGAATCGTACAAAACACCGACCGACACAAAAATACATCCGAATGTGATCCGGGACAGCGCATACGCGACATGCGGACGGAGTTAGGCAGCCTTTTACGTACCAGCAAGTACGATTCATACCGACAGCACTTCGGACGGCAATATTTTTACGGCACCCAAAAAGTGCCGGAAAAGCCAAGTACGCCGCGAAGCGTGAGGAAAAGGGGGCCCGGTACGCGCCGAACACCCCCCCACCCCCCGTATGTACGCGCCAGACCCCCAGCCCACCCGCGGACGGACGCGCCGAACACCCCCCAGCCCCCCGTATGTACGCGCCGGACACCCAGCCCTCCCGCGGATGTATGCGACAAACACCCCCCCAGCCCCCCGTATGTACGCGTCGGACCCCCAGCCCCCCCACGGATGGACGCACCGGACCACCATCCCCCCCGCGGATGTACGCGCCGAACTCCCCCCCAGCCCCCCGTATGTACGTGCCGGACCCCCAGCCCCCCGCAGACGGATGCGCCAGACCCCCTCCCCCGTATGTATGGCGCGGACCCCCACCCCCATATGTACGGTGCAGACCCCCACCCCTGTATGCACGGCGCGGACCCCCACCCCCATACGTACGGTGCGGACCCCCACCCGCGTATGTACGGTGCGGACCCCCACCCGCGTATGTATGGTGTGGACCCCCACCCCTGTATGTACGGTGCAGACCCCCACCCCATATGTATGGTGCGGACCCCCACCCCCGTATGTATGGCACGGACCCCCAGTCCGCACCGTACATACGGGGGTGGGGGTCCGCACTGTACATATGGGGGTGGGGGTCCGCACCGTACATACGGGGGTGGGGGTCCGCAATGTACATACGCGGGTGGGGGTCCGCACCATACATACGGGAGTGGGGGTCCGGCGCATCTGTCCACAGGGGGGCTGGAGGTCCGGTGTGTCCGTCTGTTGGGGGGGCTGGGGGTCCACGGCGTACATCTGCGGGGGGCTGGAGGTCCGGCGCGTCTGTCCGCGGGAGGGCTGGGGGTCCGTGCCGTACATCTGCGGGGGGGCTGGGGGTCCGGACCGTCCATCCGCAGGGGGGCTGGGGATCCAGCGCGTACATCCACGGGGGGGCTGGGGGTCCAGCGCGTCCGTCCGCGGGGAGACTGGGGGTCCGTCGCGTACATCCACGGGGGGACTGGGGGTCCGCCGCGTACATCCGCAGGGGGCTGGGGGGGTGTTCGGCGCGTATGCGGGCACATGTTTGGACGTCTGCATGGATGCTATAGAGGTTCGCTCCGTACGGTGTTTTTACCATACTGTTGTGCATTCGGACGGACGGGACTGATCGTACTTGCGCGTTCGGACTTCGGTTTCCCGATTCGTAGGTAAAACTGTCCGGGGACGTGTCGGACACTTTTTCCGACCCGGGGACAAGTCGAGGAATTTTCCCAATGTGATTCGTATGGAGTTTTTTACATACGAATCGTACTTGCCAGTTTGTACGGGACTTGTACGATTCGTACGTAAAAAAAGCCGGATACGATTCGTACGGGGAATATTTTACACGGATCGGAATCAACCCCTTAATCACTAACTTTTACAGTCAGTCACACACCTATTAAATCCTCCACCCAGACACTTATACACCAACTCATTCTTCAATACACCTTGGCATTAACATATATAAAATATATTTAAACTTTACAAAAACACATATTCACTGGATGATGTCATCAGTGATGTCAATTGAGATGTCATCAGTGATGTCATCAGTGATATCACCGACCATGTCATGAGTGATGTAATATGTGACGTCATCAGCAGTTCATTGCGGGGACGCGAGTTATAGTTAGCTCTACTAACTATAACGTTTGAATTTCTCTGTTTTTGGATGAGTGAAATGACCAACTAAAAAAACAGAGGTTGAGGTGATGTTATATTTAGTTGGACATTTCACTCATACAAAACCAGTGAAATTCGGGCATTATAGTTAGTTCAGCCAACTATAACTCGAGACCCCGCAATGCACTGCTGATGACGTCATATGTTACATCGTTCATGACATGGTCGGTGACATCCCTGATGACATCACTGTACTGGCGGTAACTGGCTCTGACTAACCAGGCCTAGAGCCAGTGCTATGCTAAAAGACAATTAGAATACAGTGAAAACCCCTACACACACTGGGGGACACTAAGCATTGGGGTACCCCTGTGATTAGCATGACCTCCTCTGAAATGCCCTAGTACATAATAGGGCAGGGAATTAAAACTACCTCTAAGTCAGAGGTGTAGAAAGATGCTTCTTTAAGTAGTAGTCACGTTTGCAGATTGGTGGAGAAAGGGTGCTGGGCCTCTGACCAGCGCTCAGGAATTCTGCTGCCTCGGACTTATAGGAGGTACCAGGAAGGTTTCTTGGACCCCAAACTCCCTCAGGACTAAATTGGACTTCATCCTCTATCCCGTAGTCTGCGAGGAGGCACGCTTGCAGAGTGGTGGGAAAAGGGGGCGTGGCATCCGGCAACATTCCGGCTTTTTTCTTTTTTTAACAAGGGGGCCCCACTTTTTTTTCCCTTTTTGGGGGCCCTGGGGACCTCATCCCCAGGGCCTGACCCCTATTTTATTTTTTTTTTTAAAGGAAAAAAAACGGTAAGGGGGCCGCGTGGCCCCCCTCCAGAGGCCAATTTCAGCCCCGGAGACCCCATCCCCTGGGTATAGCCAGACTTTCTTTCTTTTTTGTATTTATTCATATGGAGGGGGGCCGCGTGGCCCCCCTCCTCAGGCCAAATATGGCCCCGGGGACTCCATCCCCAGGGCCTGGCATCTGTGATTGGGACCGTGGGGGGAGCCCAAATGCTCCCACTGTCCCGCTAGCTTCCCGTCTCCTGTGGGAGCCAGCATTGCTTTTGAGCAAGGGGAGCTGCTGACATGCAGCTCCCCTTGCCCAAAAGCAATTCTGCTTTGCTTCATTGAAGCGAGAGCAGAAGCCAAGCAGAGTTTGCTATGACAGGACGGAAGCCGCATGACTCCTGCCCTGCCATAGCAAACGGCAATGTCCCGGGGTGGGTACCCCGGGACATTGTAGTTGCCGGCGCTGGGAGATGGCGGTCCCCAGGGCCATTGAGGGCTCCTTCATTTTGAAAGCCCCAGAGAGGTGGTGGTCCCCGGGGGTTTGAGGTCCATAACAGACCCCCAATTTCCATATTTAGTGCCCTGGGAGGTGGTGGTCCCTGGGGCATGTGGGGGGGCTTGAGCCCCCCACACATTTATTATTTTTAAAAAGCAGAGCCCTGGGGAGGTGGCAGTCCCCGGGGCATGGGGGGTCCGTGAGACTCCCCTCTCTAATTATTAAAAACGCCCAGGGAAGGTGGCGGCCCCCAAGGCTTGGGGGCCGTGAGGCCCCTACACACTGTCTGCATAATGCCCTGCGAAGGTGGTGGTCCCCAGGGCTTGGGGGCTGCGAGGCCCTCCACACTGTCTGCATAAAGCCCTGGGGAGGTGGCGGTCCTCGGGTCTTGGGGGGCCACAAGGCCCCCCACCCTAATTATTAAAAAAGCCAAGGGAAGGTGGCGGTCCCTGGGGCTTGGAGGACCACAAGGCCCCCCACACTGTCTGCATAATGCCCTGGGGAGGTGGCGGTCCCCGAGGCTGTGGGGTGACTGCATACCCCCGCACATCATTAATAAAGCCTCAGAGAGGTGGCGTCTCCAGGGCTGCGGGGGCCCCTACGGGCCCCACCACATAATAAGGCATGACCCCAGGACCTGGCCCACCCAGGGGCTTAAATACAACAAACAGCGCTTCGTTTTTGTTTTTTCAGCTGGATTTGTGACCCCAGCGCAAATTCGATCTAAAAAACAAAAAGGGTTTTTTGGCCCTGGGGGTCCTTGTGGGTTTGTATCCTGCCCCTTTTCATGTTTTTTATCTTTGTTTTACCCTTTTTCTTGTGACTCGGTTACCGAGTCAACAAGATGGCTGCAAACACTTCCTGGTTTCGAGTGTTGGCAGCCAATCACAGTGAATCTCATGCCCGGGAGGGTTCGCGAACCCTCCTCGGTGCTCAGATATCAATATTATTCTTTTTAATTTCTCAACAACTACTGAACGGACTTACACCATTTAACAAAAAGGGCACAGTCTAAACCAAGACCTTCCTTTTTGCCAAATGTGGTGTAATTCCGTTCTGCAGGTTGGGCTGTAGCCTGTAATAAAGTTCCTACGGAAAATAACATGGGGAAAATGTGCTTTGGGACCCACCCTTTTTTCTTGGTCCTCTCTAATACAAATCACCCTCAAACTTTCAACACACAAACTGAGAGGTTCAAGCATGTTTTATGGAAAATTTCACGAAGATTCGTGAAACGGCGCCAAAGATATTGGCAAATCCAAAAACGCTTTTCCTAACTATAACTACCTACTGGCGACCACCAGTAGGTAATGTATATATATATATGTTACATGATTTTAAAGGTTTTTAAACCTAATAGAAAAATTACTGTTTTAAATCAACAGCAAATAGTATGTTGTCTATGTTTATGCTAAACTTTGCACTTTTGGGCATATGTCACTTTAAGAATTAACAGAGAAAAAAGCGAAAAAGTAAAAACATGCCAAAAATAAGTCTGTATAAAAACAGACTCTGTGCCATCAATGCGCATCAGGTGATCAAGGCTCCCTGGAGCCGAAACGCGTAATGCTGCTAGCGCTTGTGTGAACAGAATAAATTAAGAAATCTGCACTTAATCGTGGTCCGTGCTCCAGTGTTTTTATGTGGATTGAAAGAGTTGGAGTTATACGAATATATATAGCTGGTTTTTGACTCCTCCAGCTAAACATGGACCCCCTTTAAAAACGTGGCCGAATGCTGTCAAAGGAGCTGCTGCTCGGCAACGAGTGAAAGGAGGCGAGTCCAGGAGGATTATTTAGAGCGCGGCCCCCTAGCACCCAACAAAAGTGGCATAGATTTCCTCCAGGCAGCTTGAAGGTAGGCGAACACGGGTTGCAAGGCGTGCAGGGCGCTGGACCGGCACTTGTCATATTGGGGGAGAGAGCTTTAAGGTTTGGGTTGCTGTGTTGGAGGTGTGCAGTCAAACACCAGGCGAGTGATTAATACAGGACAAAGGAATCTTCTCGCAGCGCGTTGTATTCAATTTCCAGAAACATATTCTCACTAGCATGATGTCAGCTGATGCGCTAAAGCAAAGGGAGGCGATGGCAGCAAACATTTTCAATGACAACAGAGTATGCAAATTGGACTCAATTTCCCAGCATGCATCTCAGGGGTTGCGCAATACCAGCATTAAGGACAAAATTAAACTACTGGAAAAACTAAGTAAATCGGAACAAAATAAATGGTGGGAGGCGAAGTCCCTCCAGCGTTACCTTGATGTTGGAAGAGTACCTCGAGGATTACGGATTTTAACTGCCCCAAGCTACAAAAATCCAGACAGAGAAATGATGAAGGAGTGGGCAGAGACAAACCTGGAATGATCCAGTAGACTAGTGGTGATTCTGGTTAAGTATGCAGAAAAAGATCGATTAAAACTTCAAGAGCATTTTGAAATGCTCAATGAGGAACTAGCCATAATGGGATGCAAGGATGAAATTACAAAGAGGAAATTAATCAAAGGTTGCAAAAAGAAGAAGATAAAATACGTGGAGAGAAAAGCGTATACATTCCATCGTGATCGTACTGACTACGAGACAGGGCGTATATTTACATTCGCTAAAAAATATGATTTTCTGAAGGTAACAAAATATGGAGACATGGGAGCTGGCAATGCAGGGAACAGTAAAGTAGGGCAAGGAACATCCTCCAATTTAGAGTTCAGTTCTGCAATAGAAAGTGAAACGGAAGTCAATGATCCAAGAATGCAGAACAAACAAGTACTGGCAAAAATGTCCCTAGTGGAGGAGGTAGATTTTTGGGTATACGAAAGGTGCAACACATTGCGCCCAAGAACTCAACAAAACAGGCAACAAAAAGCAGATCCACCAAGCGCCACGAAAGGTGACAAGCAACGTCAAGAAGATCCAAGGAAACCACAAACACACCCACCCAGACGCAACTGGAGACGCCAATAAAAAAAACATGTAACATCAGTCAAACAGTCATTAACCTTACTGATATAGATTTGAATAAAGCAGTGGAACAACTGTTAACATTAGGATTGTCCTACTGCTCGGTAAGTTTGTTTGACTACCCTACTACAAGATTAGACGTCTTTAAAAGTATCAGAAAACTAAATTTAAGGAAATATAATCTTCTAAATAAAAACAAAAATACGGAAACAATGTTTCAACCTAATCCTCTCATGACAGGTCCCTCGCTCATTAATCTGACAGACTTAGATCAGCCACTGTTGGATGACCTGTATGACCTGTATGAGCTGGCAAATGAAAATAACACCCAAGATGACAGTAACAGAATGGACAACACAACAGAGGGACACATAACAATGTTCAAAACCACCACGCCCTTCAAACCTGTCTTCAAATTTAATACCATCACAGTAAGGGATTCAATTGACATCTTTCAAGATCAACTAGTAAGGGGCATAAAGCAACTAAATCATAAGATACAGAGAACTAAAAAATATAAAACCAACAGGGCAGAGCTTCAATATAATCAACTGATGAAAAAAAAAAATCAAATAATGACACCATTTATCTGCAATGCGGACAAAGACGGGAATTTAGTCTTGTGGAAAAAGAACGATTACTTAAAAGAAGCCATGAATCAATTGGCAGACACAGCATGTTATCGCAGGAGTGACCATATGGAACTAAAATCAACATACAGTGCATATAATAAGAAATTGGCAACATGGAGGAATGAAGGATTTATAACCACCGATGAGCACAAGTTTTTGAAAAATGAAAAACCTGTTACACCAATCCTGAACTTTATTCCAAAATTCATAAGGATGCATCAAAACCCCCGGGGAGGCCAATAACATTGGTACGGAACAGCCTCCTGGAAAAAACTTCCCAATATGTTGACTGTTAATTACAGGAATTTGTGCAGCAGTTGCCTTCATATATTAGAGACACAAGCAAATTTCTTTGAAAGAAACAAGACATAAACTGGCAACAAGATTATCTGCTCATAGCGATGGATGTGACATCATTGTAAACATCCATCAATCACCAGGATAGTCTTCGAGCTCTACAATAATATTTAGGCAAAAGTACTCCTGAATTGATACAACACAACAGGATGCTTCTAAATATGGTTGAGTTCTGCTTACAAATAACAACTTTTTATTCCAGAATACGATGTATAAACAACAAAGGGGTGTAGCTATGGGTGCCAGCTTCTCCCCAGCTATGCATGTTCGCATATGGGATGGTGGGAGGAGTTGGTATGCTGGTTGCGCTTTATAGATGACTTGTTTTTAATATGGTGAGGCAATGCAGAAGAAGCAGATCAGTTTATCACAGAGCTAAATATGAACAATCTTAACCTACACTTTACAGCAGTCATCAGTTCAACATCTATTAATTTTTTGGATGTGGAAGTCTATATTGAAGAGGGCAAGCTTGAAACTAAATTACATAGAAATCCCACTGCTGGCAATGCAATATTACACGCAGGCAGCTTTCACCCGCAACATTTGTTACAAAGCATCCCCTGCGGGGAGATGCTGCGACTAAAACGAATATGCAGCCTAGAAGAGGATCTGAATGCAGCCCAACAAGCCTGTGCAATCAAATTCTGGGCAAGGGGATATTCCAACAAATGCATAGAACAGGCCATAAAGAAAAGCAGAGTGGTGGCAAGGGAAAATCCAATCAAAAAGGCCAGCGGGAGGATGCCAAACAGACTCAAGCATCCTCCACATTCAGATTTATCCTAAAATACAGCAAACAGGAAAAACAGATTAGACAAATCATTAGGAAAAATTGGCCACTGATTTTATATGATCAGATTATTGGTCACACTCTTCCAAAAAATGCCTCAATAACATATACCAGGGCCACCTCAATGATGGATGTCCTGGTTAAAAATGACCCCTTTACACTAACAAAAATACCTGGCTGTCACAAAGAAAGGGTTTCTACCGCTGCAAGATTTGCAAAGGATGCCAATTTGGAGTTAACCCAACAGCATATGACACTCCATTCAGTGACATAGAAAGAACAATAGGGAAAGCTCTAACATGGAAAATCTGACTTTGTAATATCTGTTCTAGAGTGTCCATGTGCCCGTAGATATGTAGGGAGCACAATATTACAAGGACACAAAAGGATATTACAACATATCAGAGCCATTAAGAACAAGGACACAGCCTACCCCGCAGCAAGACACTTTGGGGAAAAACACAATGCGGACCACAAGGAACACAAATATTTTTTAGTTGATGCTATCCCACCAAACAAATGGGGAGGGGACAGGGAAAAGGCACTCCGGAGGTTAGAAACCAGACATATTCTAGACCTTGATAGCAAACACCCAGGAGGCATTAATATTACGGAGGAGTTACACACCTGCCTCTAATACAGTTTGTCCAAAATAAAAAATCTAAGCAAAGTACCCAATTTAAATGATTAATTAAATAAATCAAATACATTTGATAAAATGTGGTAACTTAGCTACAGTAAATTACACCTAAACCATAAGATCTTCAGGGAAATTATTTAACATGCCAAGCTACTGAAAATCCCACTTGTTATGTATATAAAAACTTCTTTACACATTTTCACATGGTTTCAGAAGGGTTTTAGTAAATGTTTTATACACTTTTTATACACTTTTAACTATATATTTTTCCACAGGTTTTAGATATGAAATTTAGATACAGCAAAGCCATATTTTAGCATATGAATATTGATTTGTAGAAATACTGTAGATTGAACTAGCACTTTATGTAATTAATTGCAAATTTGTTGAAACAAGGTTGACTGGGTATTTAAACCTGGACATCGCTGCTTACTGAGGGGCGGTGCGTTTTCCTGCGGCAGGGCCACGCCGGTGACAATGCATGCAGTTTTGCCGAGGCAAGGAAGGATCACACTCACTCAGGATTCCAGTTAATGGTGGTTTTTCAATGGAAGAAGGCCATTGTCCTGTCAAACGCGTTTCAGTCCTGCTATTCGGACCTTCACGGGATGGTGTTACAATTGTTACAGGTATTATTTATTTCCATTACAAGCAATTATTTCCTGTTCTTTTCATGATGCATTGTGGTTGCTGCAGTTCAGCATGTCAATTAAAGTGCTTAGGGCTTAAATTAAGTTTTACATGCGGATGACTCTGCAACAAGAAAACAAAGACAAAGACAAGCAATGAGGATGTGGAAGAGGCAGGGGACATGGAAGAGGCACAAGGGCAAAACAAGAAGAGGCCAGAAGGGAAAAGGAAAACCTGGATATGCTGACCAAGGGTCGCTTGAGGCAATCCAGAAAGTAAATGTTGAATCAACTCAATAACTGAATTTGATCAATCTTTCAAATAGAATGTTAACGTACACTGAAACCAACTTACTGAAGAAGGGCCTACATTTCTGTCCAACATCTCATCTAAATATAGCCCAAACCTGAGTAGACCTATATAAGTACACATGAAAAATCAAAATAGCCAAAATATTTGCTGATAAAACAGCAACAGAGAGACAGAATTTGGAAACTGAAATGATAAGTGTTCTATTGGCAGAAGACAAATCTGCTTTGCAGGCACTGCTAACAATGGGGTAAGATACAATGACATCTCAAATGGAAAATTTGGAAAATCTTGAGGATTACTTACCACCCTTAGGAGAAAGTGGGATGAGACCAAAATCTTATTATTATCCAACTTTACCACCTAGAAATAAAGTAGACCTTGTTCACGATGCGATCATTGAAGATCTATATAAAAGCAAGAATGTAAATCGAAATGATAATCTATCTCCAGTTGAAAGACAAGCACTAAACCAACTTCAACAAGATGGTGCTATAGAGACCAAGCCGGCTGATAAGGGTGGAAACATTATAATCCTAAATAAGAGTGATTACATTCAGGAAGCAAATAGGCAATTGATGGATACAGATTGTTACAACTGCCTAATACAAGACCCGACAAAAAAAATTGAATACAAATTGAAGGATCTCTTGCAAAATTGGCTAGAAAGGGGTCTCATATATGAAGATGAACAAAAGTATTTAACCACAAATTAACCTATGGTAGCTACAATTTACTTCCTACTAAAAATTCAAATGAGCAAAGTAAATCCCCCAGGAAGACCAATAGTATCAGCAAATGGCTCACTATTAGAGCCAATCTCTAATTACATTGATTTCTTCCTCGCACCCCTTGTGAAATACCTAAGTTCATATCTACGAGATACCACTGATCTTTTAAAAACACAAGAGGGAATATCATGGCAACCAAACTATAAACTCATCACTATGGGCGTGATCTCATTGCATACCAACATTGAGCACCCAATAGGGATACAAGCGTGCAAATACTTTTTGGGAAAGAGGAATATTCAATATCAACTACACAATGAAATGCTAATCGAGATGATCTTGCTCTGTTTACACAATAACTTCTTCCTATTTAATAAACAGATTTATAAACAAATCAAAGGCTGTGCAATGGGTTTTTCCTTCTCCCCTAATTAAGCCAATTTAGTGATGGGATAGTTCGAAAAGAAGATTGCATGGACATCAGAATATGATCACTTTACAGAGAAAACAATTATATGGCTCCGCTTTATAGATTATCTCTTCATCATATGGGATGGAACGGAAGCAGAATTTTCAGCATACTTTGAAAAGCTGAACAATAACGAAGCCAAGCTGAAATTTACATAGGATATCAGCTCCAAGTAAGTGGCATTCTTGGATGCTGGTATATATGTGGAAGAGAACCTGTTGAAGACCACTCTATATCGTAAGAAAACAGCAACAAATGCAATCTTGCATGCAGAAAGCTTCCACAAGGACGCACTAAAATGGAGCATGCAATATGGGGAGTTTTTAAGACTAAGGAGACACCGCTCTTCGGATATAGAATTCACTAAACATATTGAAGCAGCACAAATACGATTTCAAAGGAGAAAATACCCAAAGAAAATTATTGAGCAAAGTCTGAAGAGAGTAAAGACACAAAAACACACAGACATCTTAGGGGGCTCAAAGAAATCGAAAACAAAGGAACTGAAGTTTCTCCAGAAAATTAGGCTAATAACAACATACAGTGCAGACGCGAATAGTCCAATGAAAATAATCACAAACATTGGGGAATACTGCAATTGGATCCTGTGCTATAAAGAATAGTAGGTGATCATCCCAACATCATGTACAGAAGAGCAACGAACATAGGGGACAAAAATAACACACAGCCATTTTAAAGAAACACAGTCATCTACATGGATGCAGGTGGAAGGTTTTTGGCCTTGTAAGCAATGCAAGGCATGCCACATTGCAATACCACAAAAAGAAATTGACAACAATAATGGAACAAAGTGGAAAATTAAACAACATATCACCTGCAGAAGCAAATTTGTTATCTACATTGTGGAATGTCCATGTAAGCTCAAATATATTGGCAGCACGACTTGTGAAGTCAAAAAAAGAATTTTGGAACATATTCGAGCATTAAAGAACAATGACCGAGCAAATGCAATAGCCAAGCATCTGGAAAAAACACACAACAGCAAATGGGAAGACTTGAGATTCTACGCCATAGAACAAATACCCCAGTCAGAAAGGGGCGGCAATCAGGAGAAACTTCTACGACAAAAAGAGTCAAAACATATAGTGACATTCAGGACACTTAGTCCAAGAGGACTTATTCAGGACGGGGAGCTTTATGTACACCTGTGAAAATTCATGGAAAACTAACTAACAAAGAAATGCACCGGTAAGCTCACTGGAGAGCCAACCACTCAATATTGAAAGGTCAGTGAATAACCAAAAATAAACTCATTGAAAAACTACAACTAATACAATAAATCAATATTGAAAAAAACAGAAAGGAAACAAATAAACGAAAAACAAAACAAAGGAAAACTGAAGAATAAATTTAGGGATGCTGACATAGAAGGAACATCTTGGATCCCCAAAAGAAAGAAGCTAACTAAGAAGAACAAGAGTTTATGTCACTGAACAGTCAAGGCTAAGTATAAATCTTAAATAGAGCCAATATCAACTACTGGAACTTGAATTCTGCATTCTTTGACAAACTGAACAACATACAGAAAATACTCACCAGAGAGAGGATTAAAGTCGGAGTTTTAAAATCTTAATATCTCCAATTGACAATTGACTGTATACTATGTACATTAACAAAATGTCATGAAAAACCAAAAAATTGTCATTTGTAAATTTGCCTAAATTATAGCACAAAGGGCAAATTTTTTGCACTTTATTTAAAACTTAATTTAAGCACTAAGCACTTTAATTGACACGTTTGACGGCAGCAACCATAATGCATCATGAAAAGAACAGAAAGTAATTGCTTGCAATGGAAATAAATGATGCCTGTAACAATTGTAACACCATCCCGTGATCAAGGTCCAAGTAGTAGGACCGAAATACGTTGGGCATGGCAATGGCCTTCTTGCATTAAAAAACTGCCATTAACTGGAATCCTGAGTGAGTGCCATCCTTCCTTGCCTCGGCAAAACTGCAATCATATGTGTGTGTGTATATATATATATATATATATATATTCACTGAAAAAAACATAGGTTTCAGCACGTTATAGTTAAGAATTAGCATTTAAAAAACCTTGCAAATTCACTTAAAAAACCATAGGTTTCACACATGTTATAGTTAGGTGGACATTTCACTCGTAAAAAACCAATGAAATTCCCCCGTTATAGTTAGTTCAGATAACTATAACTCGCGCGCCCGCAATCCACTGCTCATGACATCACATATTACATCACTCATGACTTGGTCAGTGGCATCACTCATGACATCACTGATGACATCATCCTTGTGATAGAGTGGTGGTCGCGTGAGTTATAGTTATCTGAACTAACTATAACGGGGGAATTTCATTGGTTTTTTACGAGTGAAATGTCCACCTAACTATAACATGTGTGAAACCTATGGTTTTTTAAGTGTATTTGCAAGGTTTTTTAAATACTAATTCCTAACTATAACGTGTGTGAAACCTATGGTTTTTTCAGTGAATTTGTACGGTTTTTTAAATGCTAAGTTATGTATGTATTATTATATTTATATATTTATTTTACAATAAAATACGTATTAAAAAGTTTTTTTTTTTTCTTTAGGGTTTTAGGGTTTTTCACGGTGCGCGCTCCGTGCGCGCACCCCGCAATTTTTTGAAAAAAATGTAAATGTTTTTTTCTGCCTTCGGGGTCCTTCAGGGACCCCCTGACAAAGGCTAGGGGGTCAGGAACTCTCTACCCTGCCCCCTTTTCACGTTTGCCACCTTCCTTTTTCACTCTCGCACTCAAAATAAACAAAATGGCGGCCGACACTTCCTGATTTCGACCGATTCGAATGTTGGCTGACATTTAACCACCAATCAGAATTACGCTCGCGCACGTTAGGGTGCGCGCACGGTGCGCGCACGGTGAGCGGCTATAGATATTTATGTGCTTTTAACTCAATTTTCTCAGGAACTATTGAACAGATTGACTCCATATATGCAAAAGGCACTTCCCTGACCTGAGGACTACCTCTTTGCCAAATTTCAAGTAATTCTGTTCAGCCGTTCGGGCTGTACCTTCGACTAAAGATCCCATGGGAAAATGCATTGGGAAAACGTGTTTTGGGACCCCCAATTTTTCTAGGCCCCCGCTTGACGAATCCCCTTAAGACTTTCAGGGTAGGAGCTGAGCGGAGCACCCCATTAGTTTTGAAAATTTCGCGAAGATTCATCAACCGGCGCCAAAGTTATTCAAAATAGAATTTTCAGATTTCCTATGGAAACACGGTCCTAACTATAACTATCTACTGGCGACCGCCAGTAGATAATATATATATATATATATATATATTCACTGAAAAAACCAAAGGTTTCACACACGTTATAGTTAGGAATTAGCATTTAAAAAACCTTGCAAATTCACTGAAAAAACCATAGGTTTCACACATGTTATAGTTAGCTGGACATTTCACTCGTGAAAAACCAATGAAATTCCCCCGTTATAGTTAGTTCAGCTAACTATAACTCGCGCCCCCGCAATGCACTGCTGATGACGTCACATATTACATCACTCATGACATGGTCAGTGACATCACTCATGACATCACTGATGACATCTCAAATGACATCACTGATGACATCATCCAGTGAATGTGTATTTTTCTGAAAATTAAATATGTTTTATATATGTATATCTCGAGGATGATGGAAGAATAAATGGGTATATAAGTGTCTAAATGGATGATTTGTTTTTGAAAAATTGATTGTATAACTGACTGATTAAGTGTATCTTAGTGAATACATGGCTTAGTGAGTAATGTTTAAATATGTAAATATCTTTATCAGTCTCTCACTTTGTGTATAAGTGGCTGCATGGGTTGGTGAGTAGCTACATGGGTGTTTATATAGGTTATTGGTTGTTTTTTTTAGTATCAGTGTGAGTGTGTGTATGGTTCGGTGGGGGGTATTACGTACTGCATAGGTACATGAATGAGTGACTCACTGTTTGTATGTGTTGAAGACAGCATGTCTGCAGGACTGTATTGGTGGATGAGTGTGTGCATGGGTGTGTTAGTGAGTGAATGACTGTCTCAATAGTGTCTCTATGAGTAACTACATATGTTTTAAACTAGTATATGTGACTATTGGTGTATATAACTGAGTATATGTGAGAGTGAGAGATTGAAAGAGTTCCTGTATGAATAAATATGTGTTTCTATAAGTGATTGTTTAAAAGACTGAGTATGTGTAAGTTCCCGTAGAAGTAAGTGTGGTGGTGTGTGTATAAATGTATATGCAAGTAAATGTATGTTTCTTTATTTATTTTCATGAGTGACTATGTGTGTCAGTAACTCTGTGGATGTGAGGCATTGTGTAACAGGATGTATAGGTGTATGAGTACATATGATGAGTGAGTACATGTATGAGTGACTGTACAGGACTGTTGGTGAATGAGTGGATGTGTATGTGGATCTTAGAATTACTCAAGAGGTTGTTGTAACTGGTATTGGTATGTCCATTTTTTTGAAAATGTTAGTCTCTATTTTTGAATGTGTGTATCTAAGGTTATATTAGGGTGAGAGGAGGTCTGCCACTCTGTCACAAGGATGATGTCATCAGTGATGTCATTTGAGATGTCATCAGTGATGTCATGAGTGATGTCACTGACCATGTCATGAGTGATGTAATATGTGAAGTCATCAGCAGTGCATTGCAGGGGCGCGAGTTATAGTTAGCTGAACTAACTATAACGGGGGAATTTCATTGGTTTTTCACGAGTGAAATGTCCAGCTAACTATAACATGTGTAAAACCTATGGTGTTTTCAGTGAATTTGCAAGGTTTTTTAAATGCTAATTCCTAACTATAACGTGTGTGAAACCTTTGGTTTTTTCAGTGAATTTGTACGGTTTTTTAAATGCTAATTTTTGTATTATTTAATTGTATTCATTTATATATTATCTGTATCTTTTTATTTGTTTTTGCTTTTTAAAAAAAATTTCAATTAGGATAAAGTTGAACAGTTTTTTTAATTTTTGCAATTAATTTTTCTCCACTTTTTTTTTAATGTAAATTCTTGGGGTGCGCGCTCTGAGCGCGCTCCTAGTACAATTTCGTAAGTTTTTTATGAATACCGTCGTACGTTATTTACGCACGCATATATATGTCATAGTGCGTGCTGGGAGCGCGCACCCAGTACGTATGCGTACGTACGTACGCATGCGTGCGTGCGTCCTACGCGCTCCACGCGGTTTACTTCCCCATACGCTAAAATTACGCACAATAACGGTCGCGTATACGCGTGTTCAACGTATGCGCGCTACGTACGCGCATATGACGTACGCACATGCGCTCCTACGCGTTCGCGCATACGTAATCACGAGGTGCGCGCTCGGAGCTTGCGCAGTGCGCGCACCTCGGGTATATGCATAATGAAACAGCACTTCTTATTGGTTATCATTACTTTCAGTTTCTGATTGTTTCAACACCACACCCAATCCCCTCATGGCAAGTCATGTGATCAAGAATCATCACTTTTGATTGGTTTGAAGTACTTTCAGTTCCAGATTCTTCCCAAACCACACCTACTCCCCTCATTATTAGTTCTGATTCCTTTGGAGAAGGAGCTATTCTGTTGTTGAGATACAATGGCTGAACAGCAACCATCTTCAGACAGTGACCAGGACACTCTTGAGAGGCAGAGGAGCAGGAAGCAGAAAGACAGCTTTATATGGCAGTTTTTCACTTTTCCAGAGGGACAAAAAAAGGTAAATGCACCTAAAGTTACATGTGTACTTTGTCAAAAAGTCTTGTCACGTGGGAATCCTAACAAGAAATATTCTTTTAGCATTCACACCATGTAGAGGCATGTTGACAAAATGCATCCAGTGACTTTTCGTCGAGCTTCTGGAGCAAACCCTCCACCTGCTCAACCGACGACATCTGCAGCAGCTCAGCTGAGCACATCTTCGGCAGCTCAGCCGAGCACTTCTTCTGCAGTGGTGCCTTTGC
The DNA here is from genome assembly GCF_964204655.1 of Triturus cristatus. Taxonomy (NCBI): domain Eukaryota; kingdom Metazoa; phylum Chordata; class Amphibia; order Caudata; family Salamandridae; genus Triturus; species Triturus cristatus. Next base: position 549,859,974 of record NC_140591.1, on the reverse strand, counting down.
CTTCTTCCACACCTCGTTTTGGACCACCTTGTTTTGCTAGGTTGTCCACACGCTGCACTGATTGCGGTAAACTTATTTCTGTGTGTGAGACCAGTCTTGATCTCATTCAGAGAAAATTTGATGCCCATGAGTGCAGTAGGCCATAGATGTTTTTTCTTTTTTTTCGTTTTTCTCTTCCTGTTTCCCTCCATTAACTCAAGGGCTCTTTTAAGAGCCACTTATAAACTAAACCCTGCGCGCACCCTAGGTTTTTTAAATTTTTTTTTTTTTTTTTTAATTTAATGTACAAAAAGAGGTGAAGAAATGGAAGAATGAAAAGGGAGGATTGAGTAATACTAACATTTTTCACTTATTTTTAAAAAAAAATAAATTTTTTCGAAAAAATTTTTTTTTAAAGTATTTTGCAAGGGAACAGAATTTATTTTTTATTTTTTCTTTCCAGTTCTGCAAAAAAAGAAAAAAAGTATTAATATTCAATCATACATTACAAAAAGCATTACATGTTTTTACATATTTTACAAAGCAATTTTTTGCCCTTTTTTTGCTGTTTTCAGAATTTTTTATTTTTCACTTAAAATAGTGAAAACAATTGTATTCATCATTTAACAGCGGGCAAAAAAAAAACAATCTGAAAGATTGCTTAAAAAAAGCCCTAAAACTTTCCTCACTAAAATATACCTTGTTAGAAATATTACATATATATTACAAGTACTTCTCTAGATGAATAAAAAATTTCTAGACAAACCGTCTTTAAACCTTGTCGCAAAAGCACACATGCCAAAATAATTTCTGTCAAAGGAGTCCACAATTGTTTTTATTACTTTTCCTTTACGCCAAATAGTAATTTCAAAATCCTTGTTAAGTGATATCTTCAATTATAATCCTTTAAAATTACAAAAAATGCTTTCTTCAGATTCAGTTTTTAGTTTTCAAAATTTAGGTTTCAGAAAAATTAAGTAAGAATTGGGTAAATCATAAGGCAAACGTTGCTTGAAAATCAATTGGGAATCATTACACAGTGTCCAGCCTTTTTCACATTTAAGATAAACTGTGTAATGCCCAGAAGTTACAATAGGTCCTTCATGAAAAATTATTGCAACTGTAACAAAAGTTTTTCCAGAAATTGATAATTGCTGTCCTGTAAACTTCTTTATTAAAGTGTCCAATTTTGAACCATCAGCTCTACAACGTTGCATCATTAAAATTACATACTGACCATATTTCTGTAAAAATAATGTGGAAAACATGCCTGATTTACATTCAGAACATTCCATGTTGTGATTGGCATCTTTAACTAATTTACTAAAAGTCACTGATTTACTTTGTGGTAATGGTAAAAATATGAACCTTTCTGAATCAACATTACTACTACATGTGTTCATACAGTTTTCACAGCAATGTTCCCATTTGTAAGAGACACCAAATAAGTTTTCTACTTCTACCCCTTCATCTTCTAGTACACTCAAAATATATATTAAGAATTCCTGTGCATCTTGCTGGACATTTTCTTTAAACTGTGTAGAACCACAACATACATCTAAAAGATTTCTAACATCAGTAGCACTTTCTATTTCAGTTTTATCATTACTCAGCTTCTCCTAAAGGAGACTCAGCAGAGAACACAATCTTTTTCCATGATTTACTATTATCTGTTCTAGCAACTTTTCAAGATAAAATACAACATTCAGCACTACATTTGCATAGCAGTTGACACCAAAGCTATTTTCAAAATGGCAACCAACAACCTCTTCAACACTGTCCTTTTTCTTTTTCCTTGCTATCACATCACTGTCCTTTTTTTTTTGTTCTGTTCATCCACATTACAGATATTCTCAAATCTCCTTTTCCGACAAACAACATGTTTTTCAATCACAGGATACTGACCTAAATGAGGAGCATAGGTTCTTCTTAATCTATTATACTCCTTTACACAGTTTGTATCAGCACTAACTTTTGAGTCATCAAAGTCTATCATAAATAAACCAGATGTTTTCACTCGTGACAAAGCAACATATGCCATACCTTCTTTGAACACAGTAGAACCAATGTTTACAAATGCACTATCTACAGTCAATCCTTGAGACTTGTGAATAGTTACAGCATATGCTAGAGAAAACGGAAACTGCTTCCTACGTACATTTAAGTCTTTCACAAGCATGAAATGAACTGAACAACGACAAATGTCTTTAACTTCTTCTATCTGATCAAATTTTATTTTTAAACATTCAATTTCTTCTTTTTTCTGATAATTAATAAAACCCACAACTCTTCCCATAGCTCCATTCACTAAACCTTTTTCTACATCCAAATTTCTCCTTAAAATCACTCGACAATTCATGCAAACATATAGATTTTTTTCTAATCCAGCTGTTTTGGAAATATTCTTCTCTAGTGAATCCAATTTATTTTTCAGTTTGCCTGTTAATGTAAAAGTAATTCTTTCTCTGCTTCCATTTTCTTAATCTCTTCCTTTTCCAATTTCAAAAGTTCCTCATTGAATATTGAGCACTCACGTAGTGTTGGCATTAAGCAGATTACAGTATTTTTTTCTGCAATGTTCTGGTATATTTTCTCTGCAACTATTTCTTCATTTGGAAATAAGTTATGTAGCAACCGACTCTGTAATGCTTTTTTGCCAACTTCTGTGAGTAGTCCAATTCTGATACCTTTCAGAATATTTGCATAATCTTCGTCGTTTGCTTGTCTCATATTGGTAGTGAGTTCTTTGTACTCAAAGAATGACCAAATATTCGCATTACCAATGCTTCCTAATGACTTCTTCATGTCTTCATGTGTCACAGTATTAAACACTGGTTGTCCTTTAACTGGAGTGAGCTGTAAAAGATCTCCAAAAACTATGACGTGTTTACCTCCAAATAACACGTCATAGTCTCTCTTAAGAATTTGTTGCATTCTTAAATGCACAAAGGCAAGCATTAAATTTGAAACCATGCTCACCTCATCAATAATGAGAACTTGCATCTTCTTCAACACTCTTGAAACTTCGAGGCATGCTTCTCCAGTTAGCTTGTGGTATTCCTTTTATGTTATAGGCTGCTAACCCAGTTGGAGCAGTTACCACACAAGACAAATTTGAAGCTGTTTTTTGCTGTAGGTAGCTTCTGATGACTTTTATTAAGAAACTTTTACCAGTTCCAGCTTGTCCACTCACATACATCCTGATTGGTTCAAATGATGTGCATGAGCACTCTTTCTTTTCATGTAGTAATCCATGATCAATTTTTTTGATGACTTCTTCATAAATTTCTTTTTGTTCTTCATTCAGTTGTTGTTCCAGATTTAGTAAGTCGATTGAATCTTCCTGTGCTTGATTCATAGCCGTTTCTACTTCAGTCATGGCTACTGCAGCTTCATTTTCTATGATTGGTTGTCCTAGGGGATCTTGACTAAGTGTTCCTGAACTTTGGCTGTCTTGAGAACTGTCTCTAGCTACTTCAGCTGCAATTTTTGCTTCCTGTTCATTTTCTTCATTTAACATTTGGACATAAGTTGTGAAAGTACTGCATTCTATACTGTCTTTGCTAGCATTAAAAGAATCTTCATAGCTTTGAAATTCTCCCAGTAGTTCATCCTCTGAACGCCATGGTTTAAACAGCTGTAAAAGAGCCAAGTAGTAAAATTCCTTTTTGTCAGTAGTTTCGCAACTGAGCTTCCTGTGATTTATCAAACTTCCTTTTGTTTGCTTCACCAAACATCCTTCCTCACCAATGACTTTATATTTTCCATTGTTGATGTCTTCTGTGGCTTTCCGTGAAAAAATGTAGTTCTGCAGCACTTCATAGAGACACATGTTCTCAAGATGATGACTTCTCTTTGGGTAATATGTGTCCAACATGTTTGATTTCAAAATATCTGTACTTTCTGGGTCATTCTCGGCCAAATATTCAATTTCTCCAACAGATTTCAGTACCCGATTTCTCATTCCTGCAAGGCCTAAGCTTACCCAAATTATTCTTCTGGATTTCGAGTAAAGACTTGCAGATGATAACCTATCTGAGCATTCGTAGGATCAAATTTCTCGATGCGATAACATCTTTAAACTGAAACTGTACAGCTTCTTACTGACAGTCTTCTCGTGAGAAATCTCTTCCCACATTTCCTTCAATTCTGTTTTCTCAGATTTAGTGATGTAAGATGTCACATACCGAGCAACAGCAATAGAATTGTCTGCCACATACTGAATATCCATGTTAGCATTCCACATGGATAAAATGACTGGGTTGAAGTTATTTATAAATATTGACTCTTCATTTCTTTTTAGGTTGTAGGTATTTTTGGGAGATTTTCTGGTTATAGTATGACGCACAGCTGACATAAAACTGTTGACTCTTCCTTTTGAAAGAACAGGTCTAGGAAATCCAAATCGACACTTTGTGTAGAATTTATCTTTGGTCTTGTACTTCCGTCGACAGTATTTTCCACACCGATGACTTTGGAAACGTAAAACTTGTTCTTTTAACTTTTTCTCTTCTGTGCTTTTAGGTATAGCACATGTTGCATATTCTTCAATGAAAGATAACACTGCTTCATCAGTATCTGTTCCAAACTTTTGGGCATTCTTGATCCACAACAGCATATGAATATGAGGAGCACCTCTTGCCTGGTACCCTTTTCTCCAAAAGAAATCCACTACTTCTCCAAGAGGTGGATTTTTTTTATTGCAGATGTATTCAATGTTTTTAATGTTTGAATTTGCCTCTCGTAGAAAATCCAGTAAATCATCCCAAGCGTAATCGGCACAGTTTAGGGTTAGAAACCATGTAGGAGTTCCTAAATTCTGTAACATGCATTTTAATTCACCATGGCGTCGGTACCAATATTCATTTGTCCCACGCTGACAAGCCATCAGATTGATCAGTTGTGTTTCCAAATGATCATCTCGGTGCTGCACTTTCTCCATAAAATCCTTAGCAGACACATTTTGTAAATGTACTCCACTTTTTAAAATGTGATTTACTGCATAAGATAATGCAGACAAGTCGCTTTCAAATAAAAGATGGAACAAATAAGGAATACTTTGACGAAATCTTGGATCTTCTGCATATAGTCTTGTAGTCCGATACTCAGAAGCTGGAATCTGTTCTGGACGATAATCGTATCGTCCTCCTTTTCCTGTAGGAAACAGCTGGGGAAAACATCGAGCTTCCAAGCTCTCCTCCCATACACTCACAGGAGTTCCTTTTGCTTTCTTCATCTGAAACAGATCAATAGTGTCACCCATAACTTCTTTTGAATGAAGAGGATGTATGCTAAAATGTTCATAAATTTCTTCTTCCTTTGACTTGTCCACTTTTTCAATTTGACCAGTTGGTGTTTTTGTGTCTTCTTGTAAATCTTCTTCTTCTTCATCTATATAAATTGATTCATACCATTTTTTTTTTTTTTCAAATACAAATTTGCTCTTTGTACTTTTCGTACATCCACCAGCTCCTGCCAAATCTTCTTATACTTTGTAGGTACACCATTAACCAGAATTACTAATGGTTCAGTTTCCAAAGTATCTGCATCAATAGTTTCCATATTTTTTTTCAAATCCAAGGGCAAATACACCACTCTTCCTTTTAAACCTCTCAGTAAATCAGAAGGAGGTAATTTACCAGTTTTGGGCTCCATACGTACTATGGTCTGGAACGGATGAACACAGTGAATGAGTATAGACTCATATGTATTTAATTCAGAAAGTTCGGCAGGAATGGCATCCAATTCTAAATTATTATGGACAGCTCTGGTCGGCATTCTATTTTCTTCTAACTTATTATAACAGTATTTACAAATACGCTGATCTTCACCCAATTCAAAACAATTTTCAAGAAATATATATGTTGCAAAATCCTTCCACTTATAATTATCTTCATTTTCACTTTTTTTATACAGATCAACATTCCTTGTTTGAATTTTATAATGACTTCTGCGGCAACAAATACAAGTAATATTTGGTCTTTCATTAGAGGTGATAGTAAATTTTGTCATTTCATCCTCAAAATGTTTAGTAATAATGAGTTCTACATTCTGTTCCTCATTTTCCTCATTTACTGTGTCCTTTTCTGCACTTTCTTGTTCTGGACCAAAGTAACAAAACTGAATCTCATCAGTAACCTTCACTACATCTGATACAGATCCACGGAACAGAGCATTATTCAACTCATTCAACTTTACTGCTGGACTTTTAGCAAAATACAATGTTCTCACAAACTTTCTCATTTCAGTATGATGAACAGCCAGCATCCTAAAATGATGAAAAACACTTTTACACACTTTTCTAGATGGACAAGCCAGAGAATGTCCCTGCAAACCAGTATTTTCTCTCACTCTGCATGGATCTAGTGTTTGAAGCACCTTCATCTTCTGTTTTACACTCTTTTTACTATATTCTCTTAGAAAGTCACGTAATTTATCAATAGATTCCTGACGCACAGTACAAATACTACTACAGTTCCAAGTGTACACTGGGGCTTTTGGACGTCTCCCCATAGCCTCAGCAGCCATTACTTCTTCCTCATTTCTTGGGACCATTTTCTCTTTTTCCATCACACAACCATCCTTAACTTCATATGCTCTACCATTGGTGTCAACTGCATGCAACAAACTATTACTTTGAAGATAACTCTCTTCATTAAAAAATGGTTCAGTACTTGAACTGTGTTTCCATTCTCCCAAGAACACTTTACAAAAGTTACTTTTTTTCACTTCTCTTTTCCTTTTGCTTTGTGACTTCATTGCATTCACTAATTTATCTAATCTACGCATCCTATTCAAAATTAGAATAAAAAGTTTTCTTTTTATTTCCAAAGCCTTACTTACAATATTTTCTATAAAAAAAAATTTCTTAATAAATTTTGTTTTTTTCTTATATTTTTTCACATCCTTTAGCAAATTTAACATCACTCTTCTATGAAACATTTTTCGACGAATGTTTTTAAAATCTAATTTTCGTGTTAAATCAGTTTGACATACTTCTGATTGTACATTAGCTTTTTTTTTTTGCTGTTGACTGTGTTGTTGCTTTGTACATAAAACTCTGTTTGTTTTACAGTTATTTTTGCCATTTTTTTGTTTTTTGAAAATCTTTTTTAAGAAATCTCTGCTCTGCTTACCAGTAGACTTTTTCTTTTTGCCATCACCAGCTTCTCCTGCTATTTTTTTTTCCCAGTTTTGTCCAGATATACTTGTTGTTGCTTTTCTTTCCTTTTTCTTGTCCTTAAAGGCATTTTTTTTTCACTGTTGCTCAGCAATACCTGCAAGGAACTAAAAAAAAAATCCTTTTTGTAATTATAATTCATTAAAATATTTTTTTTTACTTTTCATTTTTTTCAAATGTTTTTCCATTTGTCTCTCATTTGTGATTTACTAATTTGTGCACAGTGCTAACCACCACAGTTGAAAAAAAACAAGCTTCCCCTTTCCTGCAAGTGCATTTTTTAACAGAACAACTGCAACACAAATTATATCTGTGGCCACAATTCCTGTGCGCACATAGCCTCATGGTGTGCTTACTACTCTGGTAGATCAAGTGATAATTGCTGTTACAGCCTTACACATTTTCCTTGTAGATCACAGAGGCAGAAAAGAGCACATTTCCTAACAGCTACTTCATACCATAAGTATCTGCAACCTGGGTGAGTGTTTAGAGTAGAGCAAAGAAAATGAGGCCTTGGTGACGTTGAATGTGTTTGCATTACACACAGTCCTGAGTAGTACGCATGGGAGTGTTTGGAGAAGCTGCTGCGTGTGTCCCAAGAGTGTGTTTCTGCAGACTATGTATTGTCAGCTGCAAGAGACATGAGCAAGGAGATTTCCAGAACTGCATGAAGACTGCAGGGATGTACGTAACAGTGCATGTGTGCTAAGGGATAATTTGTGTAAACACAACAGGCTGCCCCTTTCCTGGGACTGCAATTCTTACTGAACAACAACTTCACAAACTAAATCTCTGCCCACAATTCCTGTGCGCACACAGACTCATGCTATGTTTTTTGGAACAAAACAGTGTCCCTGAATAGTACCAAATTACTGTTACAGCCTGACACATTTCCCTTATCATTTACAGAAGCAAAAAACAGCACATGTCCTAACAGCTCCTTAAGACCATGACCATGTGTTACAGGGTGAGTGATTAGACTAGATCAATTTAAATGAGGCCTTCGTGACGTTGAATGTGTTTGCATTATACAGTGCTATCTAAAACAGCACACAGAGCTGAGTACTACACATGAGAGTGTTGGAGAAGCTGCTGCGTGTGTGCCAAGAGTGTGTTTCTGAAGACTGTGTATTGTCTGGTGCAAGACAGATGAGCAAAGAGACTTCCAGAACTGCATGAAGACTGCAGGGATATATGTAACAGTGCATGTTTGCTAAGGGATAATTTGTGTAAACACAACAGGCTGCCCCTTTCCTAGGACTGCATTTCTTACTGAACAACATCTTCACAAATTAAATCTCTGCCCACAATTCCTGTGCGCACACAGACTCATGCCATCATTTTACACACATAACACAGGCTGCCCCTTTCCTGGGACTGCATTTCTTACTGAACAACATCTTCACAAATTAAATCTCTGCCCACAATTCCTGTGTGCACACAGAGTCATGCCATCATTTTAGGCACATAACACAGGCTGCCCCTTTCCTGGGACTGCATTTCTTACTGAACAACATCTTCACAAATTAAATCTCTGCCCACAATTCCTGTGCGCACACAGACTCATGCTATGTTTTTTGGAACAAAACAGTGTCCCTGAATAGTACCAAATTACTGTTACTGCCTGACACATTTCCCATATCATTTACAGAAGCAGAAAACAGCACATGTCCTAACAGCTCCTTAACACCATGACCATGTGTTACAGGGTGAGTGATTAGACTAGATCAATTTAAATGAGGCCTTGGTGACGTTGAATGTGTTTGCATTACACATTGCTATCTGAAACAGCACACAGAGCTGAGTACTACACATGAGAGTGTTGGAGAAGCTGCTGCATGTGTGCCAAGAGTGTGTTTCTGAAGACTGTGTATTGTCTGGTGCAAGACAGATGAGCAAAGAAACTTCCAGAACTGCATGAAGACTGCAGGGATGTATGTAACAGTGCATGTGTGCTAAGGGATAATTTGTGTAAACACAACAGGCTGCCCCTTTCCTAGGACTGCATTTCTTACTGAACAACATCTTCACAAATTAAATCTCTGCCCACAATTCCTGTGCGCACACAGACTCATGCTATGTTTTTTGGAACAAAACAGTGCCTCTGAATAGTACCAAATTACTGTTACTGCCTGACACATTTCCCATATCATTTACAGAAGCAGAAAACAGCACATGTCCTAACAGCTCCTTAACACCATGACCATGTGTTACAGGGTGAGTGATTAGACTAGATCAATTTAAATGAGGCCTTGGTGACGTTCAATGTGTTTGCATTACACATTGCTATCTGAAACAGCACACAGAGCTGAGTACTACACATGAGAGTGTTGGAGAAGCTGCTGCGTGTGTGCCAAGAGTGTGTTTCTGAAGACTGTGTATTGTCTGGTGCAAGACAGATGAGCAAAGAGACTTCCAGAACTGCATGAAGACTGCAGGGATGTATGTAACAGTGCATGTCTGCTAAGGGATAATTTGTGTAAACACAACAGGCTGCCCCTTTCCTGGGACTGCATTTCTTACTGAACAACATCTTCACAAATTAAATCTCTGCCCACAATTCCTGTGCGCACACAGACTCATGCCAACATTTTACGCACATAACACAGGCTGCCCCTTTCCTGGGACTGCATTTCTTACTGAACAACAACTTCATAAATTAAATCTCTGCCCACAATTCCTGTGTGCACACAGAGTCATGCCATCATTTTAGGCACATAACACAGGCTGCCCCTTTCCTGGGACTGCATTTCTTACTGAACAACATCTTCACAAATTAAATCTCTGCCCACAATTCCTGTGCGCACACAGACTCATGCCATCATTTTACGCACATAACACAGGCTGCCCCTTTCCTGGGACTGCATTTCTTACTGAACAACAACTTCACAAATTAAATCTCAGACAACAATTCCTATATACACACAGACTCATGCTGTGTTGGTAGGCACAAAACAGAGGCTGCCCCTTTCCTGGGTCATCAATTCTTACAGAACTAATGCTTTTTTCAAATATGCTGCCATTTTCCTCTCTTTTCTTTCAAAGTGATTTCTGCTAAATGCTAACCATCACAATTAAAAAGAAGCTGTCCTTTTCTTTCAACTGCAAGTCTTACTTTTCAACAGCAACACAAATTAAATCTCTGTCAACAATTCTTCTCTGCACACAGACTCATGGTTTGATGGTAGGCACAAAACAGTATTCCTCATTGTTACCAGTACACATTAACTTATGGTGAAAACATACTCCATAATATTTTACATATTCAAGACAGTTAAATATCTCCCAAAACAGAAAATGTAAATCACAACTTTAAACAAATAATCACAATTCTTTTTTTTATATCTAAATTAACCACAAACACCCCCTCTCAAACTCATAACTCACCTTTAAAATTAGTTATTTGGGAAAGAAATGTGGCAGTCACACAGCAGTTTATCAGACCAGAATCTCTGAGCTGAACACCTCTCTCCTCTCAGCAGAACCAATTAATGGCACAGTTTCCCTCTCTTTTTTCACACATATACATGTTAATTACAAATCTCAGTGCTTCCCACTTTTTTTCAAATGAAATCACACATTTCTAATGGTTGAAAACTTCAACCCCTTTCCAAATGTACCCTTCCCCCAACTTGACTTCTGCCTGCTACCATAGCAACAGGTCATGGAACACAGGTGTGAGCAGAGAGGTCAGAAGTTCAGCAGACAATGTTTCATTTCCAAAGAGCAAGAGTGCTTGACTTTTCAAACCTAACAGCAAATCCAAACTAATGTTCTTTGTTCACACATTTTTCTGAACCAATACAAAACATGCTTTTTAAAATTTAAACATACAGCCTAGTTTTTAGTGTAGAATGGTTTGAAACAGCCAATGAGTTCTTTTTATAAAAAAAGTATGTGTGCCCCCATTTTTCAACTGTCTTTCATTTCTTTTTGCCTTTCTACTGAAAGACACCTCCTGAGTGCATCCAGATCTCATTTGAAGATGTTCACAGTGTGGATTGTAGGTCACAGCTATGTCTTCTGGAGTGAAAAATTTGCAGAAAAAAGAGGTATGGTGAGAGACCTTGCTTTGCCACATGTAGACATTAAATGGATTGGTCAGAGAGGGTTAAAGTGGCACCAATTAATGCCTTTGGTGAAAACCTTTCTACATCTCCCACAGCCTAACCTTATTATTGTGCACTGTGGTGGAAATGACCTAGGCACTTTAACTGGGGTAGGTCTGGAAATGCTTATTAAGGACACCTTTGTGCAATTGATGTCGCTTTTTCCACAAACTGCCTTCGTATATTCTAACATATGCCAAAGGCAAAAGTGGAACTGGTCCAACCAATTTTGTCCGCAGATTGACAAAGCAAGGAAGCACGTCAACAAATCTATTTCTGCTTTCCTCAGAGACTATGGTATGAGTTCTATATACCACAACAACTTATGGCGATCCCCCTCCTCAAAAAGCCTGGGTTGGACTCTGAGGTTCTGGCCAATTATAGGCCGATTTCCCTTCTGCCGGCCTTGGCTAAGATTACAGAGAAGCATGTACATGGCGTTCTCTCTAGCTTTCTCGAATCCAATGATTTGTTCCATCCGTCGCAGTCCGGTTTCTGTCCTAATTTAAGTACGGAGACGGCACTCCTGGAAGTGTCTGAGATCATCAGGGAGACACTGGATTCTGGAGGAAGGGCCATGCTCGTCATGCTGGATCTGTCGGCGGCCTTTGACACCGTCCCCCATGAGGCGCTCCTCTCCAGACTTTATGACATCGGTCTGAGGGGGACGGTGTTCAATTGGTTTACATCTTTTCTCGAGGGCCGCCGACAAACGGTCTGGGCCTCTCCGAGCTCCGCCGAGATGCCGCCTTTGGGAGTCGGTGTTCCACAGGGTTCTGTGTTGAGCCCGACTCTGTTTAACATCTTCATGACACCTTTGGCGGCACTGGTGGAGTCCTCTGGGGCCCGGATCGTATCCTACGCTGATGACACTCAACTGCTCTTCACGTGTGGGAAAGATCAGGCTTTTGATGGAGAGAACATCCGGGGTTGCTTGGAGATGGTCTTTGGCTGGTTCCAGCAGAACGGCCTTAAGGCAAACTCCAGTAAATCGGAGGTGTTGTTTTTCGGCTGCTCTCTGGACCCTGATTGGCAGGCCTGGTGGCCATTAGGTATGGGTTCCCCTGCCCAGGCATCGTTCGTGGCTAAGAATCTGGGAGTGAAGGTTGACAATAATTTGTCACTGAGCTCACATATTTGTGGCCTGGTGGGTACCTGCTTCGGCATTCTTAAGATGCTCCGGAAGTTCCTGCCTTTACTCACAGAAGAGCACAGAAAGATCATTGTGCAAGTCCTGATAGGCTCCAGATTGGACTACGCGATCGTCCTTTATGTAGGTCTTTCGGAATATCTGGTCCCGCGGCTGCAGGTTGTGCAGAACTCCGCGGCCCGTGCTATTTTTGGCCTCCATAGGCGAGCGAGAGCTTCGGGTCTGGTGCGATCGCTTCATTGGCTACCTATCCGGAAGCGGATTATGTTTAAAGCACTGACCCTGGCGCATAAAGCGCTATTTGGCGCCGGAGCAAAGTATCTACAGCGGAGACTGTCTTTCTACTGCCCAGCTAGATCTCTGCGGTCAGAATCTTTGTTTCTCGCGGTCGTTCCTCGAGTGAGGAAGGCCCGCACTGGGGGTCGCTCTTTTAGTTTGAGGGCCCCTCAGTTGTGGAACTCTTTGCCTTTGGACCTACGGTCCTCCTCTTCTCTCCTTCTGTTTAGGAAGAGCCTCAAGACTTGGCTTTTTAACCTTTAGGGTGTCTCTGTCTTTTTCTTTTGTCTGTCTTATGTTATTTTGTTTTACTGAGCTGCCTCGATAAAGCGCCGGGACACTCCACGGAGTAGCCGTGCGCTATAGAAATAAAGGTTTAACATAACATAACATAACTTGCGTTACAACATGCAAGACATTTATAGAGGAGATGGTGTACACTTCACTGATGAAGGCAACAGAGTCTTCCTCTTGAACTTTAGACTCTGCATCGGTACTTACTTGTAGGTACCAAAAAACAAACAATAAACACAAGGGCTCTTTTTAGAGCCACCTTATATCTAAACACTTAAATGCGATTTTTTATTATTTTTTTTAAAAAGTTTTTTTTCGGGTGCGCGCTAGGTGCGCGCACTCGGCGATATTTTTTTTCAAAATATAAATATTTTTTTTTGCCCTACAAGGTCCTACTGTGACCCCCTTACAATGCCTAGTGGGTCAATATCTCCCCACTCTGCCCCCTTTTCAAGTTCTCCCCCTTTGTTTATCACCCCCTCTTTATGCGAGAGACAAAATGGCGGCCGCCGCTTCCTGATTTCCACCGATTCGAATGTTTACTGACATCTAACAACCAATCAGAAGTGCGCTCGCGCACGGCAGGGTGCGCGCACAGGACTTGCTCAGTGCGCGCACGGTACGCGCGTACAGATATATATATTGATTTAAATGCTAATTTCTCAGGAAATACTGAACAGATTTACACCAAACCTGCAAAAGGCACTTCATGGACCTTATGGCTACCTCTCTGCCAAATGTCACATAATTCTGTTCAGCCGTTCGGGCTGTAGCTGCGACTAAAGTCCCTATGGAAAAATGCATGGGGAAAACGCGTTTTGGGACCCCCCTTTTTTCTCGGCCCCCGCTTGACGAATCACCCCGAAACTTTCAGGGTAGGAGCTGAGCGGACACCCCATTCGTTTTGAGAATTTCGCGAGGATTCGTCAACCGGCGCCAAAGTTATTCAAAATAGAATTTTGAGATTTCCTATGGAAACACGGTCCTAACTATAACTACCTACTGGCGACCGCCAGTAGGTAATATATATATATATATATATATATATATTAACTACTGGCAGTCGCCAGTAGGTAGATATAGTTAGGACCTATTTTCCATAGCAAATCCGCAACATTCTATTTGGAATAACGTTGGCGCAGATTGACGAATCTTCACGAAATTTTCCAAACTTTTGGCCAGCTCCGGTCCGCTCCTATCCTGAAAATTTCACGGTGATTCGTCAAGCGGGGGCCGAGAAAAAAGGGGGTCCCAAAACGCATTTCCCAATGCATTTTCCCATAGGACCTGTTGACGCAGCTACAGCCTGAACTGCTGAACGGAATTACACCAAATTTGGCAAAGAGGTAGTCCTCAGTTCAGACTCGTGCCTTTTGCTTAAATGGTGTAAATCCGTTCAGTAGTGCCTGAGAAAATTAGAGTTAAAAAGATAGATATATCTATGGCCTCGGAGGATCCGCGCACTCTCCCGCACCCTCCCGAGCAAGAGCTGAATGCTAATTGGCTGCCAACACTCTGAATCAGGAAGTGTTGGCAGCCATCTTGTGCCTCGGTAGAACCGATGCACAAGAAAACCCCCCAAAAAAGGCGCAAAACGCGACAAGGGGGCAGGGTAGAAACCCCCTAGGCCTGCTCAGGGGGTTCCACAAGGTCCCTCAAGGCCCAAAAAAAAACATATATATTTTTTTTAAATCGCAGGATGCGCTTAGGATCCGCGCATCCCGCTGCCGGAAAAAAAACCGAAGCACGGGCACCTGTGCTTCGTTTTTATTCAGCCCCGGTGGGGCCAAGTCCCGGGGGCAATATGTATATTATAATGGGGGGCCCAGAGGAGCCCCCCCAGCCCCTGGGACTGCCACCCCGGGGTTTATCTGAAATATGGGGGGGCTCTCAACCCCCCCCAGCCCTGGGGACCGCCAACCCCGGGCTTTATTATTCATGGGTGGGGGGCTCAAAGGCCCCCCCAAGCCGCGGGGACCGCCACCCCCCGGGGCTTTAAATTAAGTGGGAGTTGGGCCACGCGGCCCCCCGGAGCCAATGATCGCCCTGGTGACCACCACCCCCCAGGGCCGGCTCCTGCAGTGTCCCGGGGTGCCCACCCCGGGACACTGCTGTTTCCAATGGCAGGGCGGGAGCCTCGCTGCTCCCACCCTGCCATTGCAAACTGCTTTGCTTCATTGAAGCGAGAGCAGGAAAACCTGCTTTTGCTTCAATAAAGCAAAGCAGATTGCTTTTCCACATGGGGAGCAGCATGTTAGCTGCTCCCCATGTGGAAACGCAATGCCGGCACCCGCAGGAGGCGGGGTGCCGGCTGGGACCGTGGGGGGATTGGGGGTCCCCCCATGGTCCCTAACGAGGTGGCCAGGCACCAGGGGATGGGTTCCCTGGGGCCAGTAGTGGCCCGGGAGGGGGGCCACACGCCCCCCTCCTAAAAATTAAAAAAATAAAACAAAAAAAAACAGCCCCGGGGGATGGGGTCCCCGGGGCCAAAAGGGGCCACAGGAGGGGGGCCACACGGCCCCCTTCCTGATTTTTGTTTTTTTTTAGAAAAAAAAAAATTGGGGGCAGGCCCTGGGGATGGAGTCGCCAGGGCCAATAAATTAGAAAAAGAAGGGGGGCTACACAGCCCCCCTTCTAAAAAAACAACAAAAAAAAAAAAGACAGGATCGGGCCGGAGGCCAAACCCCCTCCTTGCACCACTCTGCAAACGCGCCCCCTGGCACGTTTGCAGAGGGGGATCTAATTCCCCTTGAATACTGAGGGTCCCTGGGGGCCAACAGGCCCACCAGGAACCTCCAGTATGCACCGTGGGCTGCTTTGCAGAGAGGTGTAATGAGGCCGCGCCCCTTTTTACACCTCTCTGCAACGCAGCTCCGTGGCGCTTACTGGAGGTACCTGGTGGGCTAGTTGGCCGCCAGGGGACCTCAGGATTCAAGGGGACTTAATCTCCCAACTTAAAATGCGCCACAGGGCGCGTTTGCACAGTGGTGAAGGTAGGGGGCGGGGCCTGAGGTGATATGTGTGTAAACACGCCCTGTCACACGTTTTAAGTTGGGGAATTCATTCCTCTTCAATCCAGAGGTCTTCTAGGGGCCAACTAGCCCACCAGGTACCTCCAGTAAGTGCCACGGAACAGCGTTGGAGAGTGTTGTAAAAAGGGGCGTGGCTTCTGAACACCTCTCTGCAATGTAGCTCCCTGGCGCATACTGGAGGTACCTGGTGGGCTAGTTGGCCCCCAGGGGACCTCAGGATTGAAGAGGAATTAATTTCCCAACTTAAAACACGCCACAGGGCGTGCTTGCACACGTCACCTCAGGCCCCGCCCCCTTCCTTCACCATTGTATAAATATTCCTCTAAAATCAGCCGAACTACAAATTCTGATTTACTCACCTGTTATCAGAAGAGAACCAGGGCTTTATCTTTTAGACCAGCACTGACCCTGAAAAGTAATTCTAAGCGTACTTACCAGTAACTTCTATTTCCTTCCATAGGAATCCATTGTGTGGTTTTCAGAAGAAAAGTTTCTAAGTGTCCATTTTTGAAACGTACAAATATTCCTCTAAAATCAGCCGAGCTACAAATTCTGATTTACTCACCTGTTATCAGGAGAGACCCCAGTGCTGCATCTTTTAACCCAGCACTGACCCTGAAAAGTAATTCTAAGTGTACTTACTAGTAACTTATATTTCCTTCCATAGGAATCCATTGTGCGGTTTCCACAAGAAAAGTATCTAAGTGTCCATTTTTGAAATGTACAAATATTTCTCTAAAATCAGCCGAACTACGAATTCCAATTTACTCACCTGTTATCAGGAGAGAACCCAGGGCTGCATCTTTTAGCCCAGCACTGACTCTGAAAAGTAATTCTAAGCGTACTTACCAGTAACTTTTATTTCCTTCCATAGGAATCCATTGTGTAGTTTTCAGCAGAAAAGCTTCTAAGTGTCTTTTTTCACAAACTAAAAATATTCCTAAAAAATCGTCTGTATGACTTAAACACATTCTTTCAACTGTTTACAGAAGATTGGCCAGTGCTGGATTCAGTGGAAAAAGTAACGATAACACTACTTACCTGCTAAATGAAATTTCTGCCATAGGATAACATTGGTGATTCGATGTGAACATTTTTCTAAGTGTCAACTTTTAAAATACAATATTATTCCTTAAAAATAACTACTGTAACCAAAACGCTTTTACTCAACTGTTTACAGGAGATGTTCAAGGACTGAATCTAGGATCCAGTCCTGTGGTTAGAAAAGTAATCCATAATGTAACTAATTGCATTTGACTAGAAATTCACATTGAGCTCAATGTTGCATTGTGTTTGAAATTGTGTTGCCCATTGCAACAACTGTATCTACTGTACTTAAAATTCTATTGCCTATTTGCAAAGTATTTAAACTAAAGTAATTCATTCTGAGAAAGTATATTTTGTATTGTTATGATAAAAAAAATATATCTTAAAATAAATAGTTTTAAAAATGTAGTAAATCAGTATAAAAAAATCAGTATAACAATTAATACATTAAAAATTGTCATTTACAAAACCTTTGAAATTCACTGAAAAAAACCATAGGTTTCAGGCCTGATATAGTTAGGAATTAGCATTTAAAAAACCTTTGAAATTCACTGAAAAAACCATAGGTTTCAGGCCTGATATAGTTAGGAATTAGCATTTAAAAAACCTTAGAAATTCACTGAAAAAAAAATATGTTTTAGGGATGTCATAGTTAGCTGGACATTTGACTCGAACAAAACCATTGACATTCCTCCGATATAGTTAGTTGTACTAACTACATCTCGCGCGCCCACAATCCACTGCTGATGATGTCACATATTACATCATTCATGACATGGTCAGTGACATCACTGATGACATCTCAAATGACATCACTGATGATATCACTGATGGCATCATCCACGTGACAATCAGATACACCTCATCATACACTAGTATAACCTTTCATCACTCACTGTAAAATACAGAGTGCCAGATTTAAAACCATTGACACACCAATACAAGTTTCTAAACACCCACTCAGTGATTCCTAGATCTATACACACATCAAATCACATACCTATAGATTCACTCATACATGCTGTCACTGATGAATAGAACACTATCAAATATACTTACACACCTATATGGACATTACACACCAGTGCACATCCTAATCACTTATGAAGTCATTCTACTCACTTATGCAAACAATGGATCATACTTACTTTTACTTAGCTATATACTTATAAAAACACCACTTCATCTATTCATATAGATAATAACTTATACTTAGTGTGTTATAAAAACACTATTACAAGTATACAGTTATCCATACAGTCACTCATACAATCACTGAGTCTTATGTATACTTATTTATATACAACAACTGACACATACACTGGCTTTTATTTTCTTAGTTTGTTGGACATGTACCATTGAGACATATATTGGCTCATCGCCACACCCATAAAGATATTCACTCACCCAAGCAACTGTTATAACATGTAGTTTTAACTTCAAATACCTACTGAATCAACTATTCACACATCTTTGGGCAGTCACGCACCCCCACCGAACCACACACACATTCACTCTCCCATACAAATACTCAGTTAACTAATCAATAAATAATATAGCTAGTAACCAACTAGTGCAGCAGTTTACACAACAACTGACAAAGTGATACAGATATTCACACAGTTTAGTCACTATCCAATATATTTAGTGAGACACTATAAATTAGTCACGTAAACAGTCAATCACACTGCTACTAAATCCTCCATCCAGATATTTATACTTATATGTACACTCATTCTTCAATGCAAATTGCTATATATATTTATAATACATATTTAAATAACGAACCAAACCACATTCGCTGGATGATGTCATCAGTGATGTCATCAGTGATGTCATTTGAGATGTCATCAGTGATGTCACTGACCATGTCATGAATGATGTAATATGTGACATCATCAGCAGTGGATTGCGGGCGCACGAGATGTAGTTAGTACAACTATATAACATATATGGAGTCAATCTGTTCAGTAGTTCCTAAGAAAATTGAGTTAAAAGCACATAAATATCTATAGCCGCGCACCGTGCGCGCACCGTGCGTGCACCCTAACGTGCGCGAGCGTAATTCTGATTGGTGGTTAAATGTCAGCCAACGTTCGAATCGGTCAAAATCAGGAAGTGTCGGCCACCATTTTGTTTGTTTTGAGTGCGAGAGTGAAAAAGGAAGATGGCGAACGTGAAAAGGGGCAGGGTAGAGAGTTCCTGACCCCCTAGCCTTTGTCAGGGGGTCCCTGAAGGACCCTGAAGGCAGAAACAAACATTTTAATTTTTTTCAAAAAATCACGGGGTGCGCGCAGAACCCAAAACTTTTTAATACGTAGTTTATTGTAAAATAAATATATAAAAAATATAATAATACATACATAACTTAGCATTTAAAAAAACGTACAAATTCACTGAAAAAACCATAGGTTTCACACACGTTATAGTTAGGAATTAGCATTTAAAAAACCTTGCAAATTCACTTAAAAAACCATAGGTTTCACACATGTTATAGTTAGGTGGACATTTCACTCATAAAAAACCAATGAAATTCCCCCGTTATAGTTAGTTCAGATAACTATAACTCGCGTGATGTCATGAGTGATGCCACTGACCAAGTCATGAGTGATATAATATGTGACGTCATGAGCAGTGGATTGTGGGCGCGCGAGTTATAGTTATCTGAACTAACTATAACGGGGGAATTTCATTGGTTTTTTACGAGTGAAATGTCCACCTAACTATAACGTGTGTGAAACCAATGGTTTTTTAAGTGAATATAATATATACATATATATATATATATGAAACAACCAACACGTAAAACGTGTAAAGCGGAGAGCACTCCAAAGCAAAATCCGGGAACGATGTTTCTTTTAAAGCATGAATGCTTTATTTAGCAAGTTCCCCCCCCTTATTCCATACCCCGAAACGCTGACAGACGCGTTTCGCCGACTGGCTTTTTCAATGTCAGTTTCCTTATGATTACGCGGTCACATTTAAACTTAGGTCTAATGCCACATGGTAAAAAAGTAATAACATAGAAGATGGACTTTCAGCAGCATTGTTCGAAAATCCATGGCGGCCATCTTGTAGTGACAAATATTTACAAAGTGATGTGCCTTACAATAATGCAAACAATATGTTTAAGTGTTTAAAAATTTGGCAACAATGCAATCTGACAGATGTTTTTCTAGTCAAGGAGATTATGGAGAGGAAAGCAGATGGTATATGATGATATTCAAAAATAATAATATGCATTTCCCAAACGTACAAATGTGTAAGTCCTAAAATAACAGGAACATCTTACATTATTCTCCAGATCAGTGCTGTGTGGGGAGTAACAAAAGTTTGTGTCAAAGAGAAAGAAAAATAAATATTTCTCCTAGTCTTAAGGTGCAAATAAATACCCCATTGACATCTCACCCATGTTGCCTAATCTGTCATCTCCTTGTATGCGAAAAATAGAGCCCTGAATGGGCATAGAGTCTATTACTGTGAAAGAGTTTGCATAGACGTTAAGGCGTGAAACAAAATGTGATTTGGAATTTAAATCCAAAAGGCAGACCAAAGAAAGGCATCAAAGGGTATCCAAAGTATGTATTACGAAATACCCTTTCGTATCAAAGAATGTTCTAATCCTCATAGATGGACCCATAGTTCTTCTTCATTGTTAAGCCCTATTGGGGTCTTGGTCTGGAGATGAATTATGTAGGTCGATTCCAGGATGCGGAGTTTCTGTACCCTGTCACCTCCTCTTTCCGACCTACCAACTTGATCAAGACAATGACATTTTAATAAATCACGGTTGCTCTGATGGTACTGTTCGAAATGTCGGGCAACCGGATATGCGGGATCTTTGTTAGTAATTGCCCGCATATGTTCCAAAATATGTTTTTTTGTGGGATGTATAGTACTCCCTATGTATCTTTTGGCACAAGGACAAATAAGGCAATATACAGTGAAGTCCGAGTTGCAATTGAGGAAGAGTTTTATCTTACGTACTGGTCTTGGGTCATTGGGTCTGCCTTGGTATGTGATGGTTTTTTCACTAAACTTACAAGCTTTGCAGTGATTGCAGGGATAAAAACCTGCTAAGCCTATTCTATTTCTGACTCTGGGGACTGGGTCAAAGTGACTATGGACCAGGTAGTCACCTATTGATAGGCTTCGTTTGTAAGTGATTACTGGGCGTACTGGTAACTTTTTTTTAAGGACGTTGTCCGTTTGTAGAATGTGCCAGTTTTTTTTGAAAATCTGCATTACTTGACTGGACTTCTCATTGAAGTTTGTTATCATCCTAACTTGGCCATCATCAGATTCAGTGCTTTTCTTAGTGATTAATAGGTCTTTCCAACTAATGTTTTTGATTTTGGTTTCAGCTATGGAGAGGTCAGAGTTCATATATCCTCTTTCCCTGAATCTTTTAGAGGCTTCAGTTTTGACCTGTTCATAATCTTGATCTTTTGAACAATTTCTTTTAAGGCGTAGGAATTCCCCAAATGGTATATTTTTAATGGTGCTGCGAGGGTGGTGGCTATCAGCATGCAACACAGTGTTCCCTGCTGTTGGCTTCATAAAGAGTTTTGTAGAAAGTATGCCATTATCTACGTATACCTCAAGATCCAGATATGTGACTGACATATCACTTATTTCCCCTGTGAATCTTAGGTTAAGTTCATTCCTGTTCAGGGATGCCACAAATTCCTCAGCCGAGGCGCGGCTACCACGCCAGATTATAAAAAGGTCGTCTATGTACCTGGCCCAGAGGGCAGTTCTTTTCACCCAGTACTCATTGGCCTCACCCCAGTCAACGTGCTTCTCCCACCAGCCCACGAAAAGGTTCGCGTAGCTGGGGGGAAGCACGTTCCCATCGCGGTCCCCCGCAGTTGTCGATACAGTTGTCCTGCGAATGTAAAGATGTTATTTGTGAGACAGAAAGTAATCATTTGTAACAGCATCTGATTGTGTTGGTAAAACTTGATTGGTCTTTTGTTCAGAAACCAATCAATGGCAGTGATGCCTTTTTGATGGTCTATACAGGTATATAAACTTGTAATGTCCAAGGTTATAAGTAGCATGTCAGCCTCCCAGGCAGTACCTTCAATGAGTCTTAAAAAGTCTTGTGTATCCTTGATGTAGGAGGCCAAGTCTTTAACTAGTGGAGCCAAAAATAAGTCTATGTAGATAGATGTATTTTCTAAGAGACTATTGATGGATGCCACTATGGGTCTGCCTGGGGGATTGGTTACACTTTTGTGCACCTTTGGAAGATGGTAGAAAGTCGTAATTGTTGGTATTTCACATTTCAAAAATAAGAATTCATCATGGTTCAGTAGGCCATCGTTTTCCCAGAGTTGCAAAAGATTGTGATATGCATCGATGCTTTCAAAGTAGACTGTTTTAGGTATTGGTGTGTAACAGTCCTTGTCATTGAGTTGTCGCAACGCTTCTTTCTGGTACTGATCTTTGTTGAAAACCACCATGTTTCCCCCTTTATCTGAAGGTTTAATTTCGATAGTTTAGTCTTTCTCTAAGGATTTTAGGGCCTCCCAATGTTTCCTTGGGATGTTGTATCGACGTTCGTTGAAGTCCTTACGATTGGCCAAGATTTTCAAGTCCAAGATTACTGCTTCACTGAAGACGTCAATGGCGTCAAACGGTGTTTTGGGGACTGCTCGAGATTTCATTTTGAGATTGCTATGTCCCCCTACTTGGTTAATTCCCGCTTCCGCTAAACATTCATCTGTATGGTGCCCATCAGACTGTATGTATGGCGATGTGGAACCCAATTGTTTAATCGTCAGGAGAGTTTCTATATCGTGACCTATCAGGGCATCTGACACGTTGGTCGCAATGTCATCAGTTGTTGTAGGGCTTCAAAAAAAACAAAAAAAAAATATATATATATATATATATATATATATATATATATATATATATATATATACACACACAAAACGAGCTTTCCTGACAAATAATGTCTTCCATAACGGAACGCGAGCAGGCCGCCATGGATATATTCAAACAAGGAACAGGACGGCCTAGAAATGATCTTAAATTGTATAAAACCAGTGAAATTTGCCCGTTATAGTTAGTTGAGCTAACTATAATTCACGCACCCGCAATGCACATGACATGGTCAGTGACATCACTCATGACATCACTCATGACATCTCAAATGACATCACTGATGACATCACTGATGACATCATCCACGTGATAGTCTGACACACCTCTTCACACTCTAATATATCCTTTGAAACACGTACTCTAAAATACTGACTACCATTTTTGAAACCATAGACATACCAATAGCAGATACTAGATACCCATCCACTGATTCCTATCTATATAGTGTGAGCTAGAAATACATTCATACAGTCACTCATACATGCTGTCACTCATCATTACATCAGTATAATATCCACTCATACACCTATACATACATTCACACAGTGCTACTGATCCATAGAGTTACTCACACATCTACTCAGTCATGCCAAAAATCAATCACACACCCATGTACTCACCTATGCATTTATATACACACCACCTGACTTATTTATACACGCACCACCTCCCTTATTTATATAGATACTAACACATACTTACTCTCTTATACAATCACTAATACAAGTACACATTCATGTATGTAGACACTTTTGCAATCACTCTATCTCATGTATAATCAATTACACCCCAACACTCACATATACTGTCTAAAAACATATATAGTTACTCACATATATAAAACTGAGACATCAATTCACTAATCAACCCACCTGTACACACAGTCAGCTACCCATACAGCCCTTCCGAGATGTACTTTTGAATCTATACAACCAGTGAATCAGCCATTCAGACATGTATGCACAGAGTATACATATATATATATATATATATATATATATATATATATATATATATATATATATATATATATATATATATATATATATATATATATATATATATAGAGAGAGAGATATAGATATATTCACTGAAAAAAACATAGGTTTCACACATATTATAGTTAGCTGGACATTTCACTCGTAAAAAACCATTGAAATTCCCCCGTTATAGTTAGTTCACCTAACTATAACTCGCGCGACCGCAATCCACTGCTGATGACTGTTAATAAGTCAGTTATACAATTAATTTTACAAAAAAAACCATCCATTTAGACACTTATTTACCCATTTATTCTTCCATTAACCTTTAGATATACATATATAAAAAATATTTTTTTTTCAGAAAGACTTATATTCACTGGATGATGTCATCAGTGATGTC
Source organism: Triturus cristatus (assembly GCF_964204655.1). Classification (NCBI taxonomy): domain Eukaryota; kingdom Metazoa; phylum Chordata; class Amphibia; order Caudata; family Salamandridae; genus Triturus; species Triturus cristatus. The sequence continues at coordinate 549,835,629 of NC_140591.1, read as the reverse complement.
ATCAGTGATGTCATTTGAGATGTCATCAGTGATGTCATGAGTGATGTCACTGAACATGTCATGAGTGATGTAATATGCGACGTCATCAGCAGTGGATTGCGGTCGCGCGAGTTATAGTTAGCTGAACTAACTATAACGGGGGAATTTCAATGGTTTTTTACGAGTGAAATGTCCAGCTAACTATAACATGTGTGAAACCTATGGTTTTTTCAGTGAATTTGCAAGGTTTTTTAAATGCTAATTCCTAACTATAACGTGTGTGAAACCTATGTTTTTTTTTTATGCCAATTTATGTATGTATTATTATATTTTGTATATATTTATTTTACAATAAACTACCTATGTATATGGTTATAGATTGACTGTATCCTTTAATATGGAATTGCTCAGCTCTGTTATTTTGAATTTGGATAAAGTTGAACAGCATAGTTAATATCTTCTATAAACTTATAAACAGTTTAAAATGTTTTTCTTTTAAGGGTTTTTCACCGTGCGCGCACCGTGCGCTCACCCCGCGATTTTTTGAAAATGTTTTTTTCATCCTTCGGGGTCCTTCGGGGTCCTTCAGGGACCCCCTGACAAAGGCTAGGTGGTCAGGAACTCTCTACCCTTCCCCGTTCTCCACCTTTCTTTTTCACTGCCACACACAAAATGGTGTCCGACACTTCCTGATTTCGACCGATTCGAATGTTGACTGACATCTAACCACTAATCAGAATTACACTCGCGCACGGCACTGTGCGCGCTTATAGATATTTACATACTTTTAACTGCAATTTGCCTAGGAACTACTGAACAGATTGATACCATATATGCAAAAGGCACATGCCTGACCTGAGGACTACCTCTTTGCCAAATTTCAAGTAATTCTGTTCAGCCGTTTGGGCTGTACCTTTGACTAAAGGTCCTATGGGAAAATGCATGGGGAAAACGTGTTTTGGGACCCCCCTTTTTTCTCAGCCCCCGCTTGATGAATCACCCCGAGACTTTCAGGGTAGGACCTGAGCGGAGCGCCCCATTAGTTTTGAAAATTTCGCGAGGATTTGTCAACTGGCGCCAAAGTTATTCAAAATAGAATTTTCAGATTTCCTATGGGAACTCAGTCCTAACTATAATTATCTACTGGCGACCGCCAGTAGATGATATATATATATATATATATATATATATATATATATATATATATATATATATATATATATGTATATATATATATTAACAAACAGGTGCCCTCTGCACAGAAGCGCACTCGAGACAGCGCCGATTTGTGGTAACCTTTATTCTGGAAAGAGCAGGATACATAGCGTGAGTCAATATGTCCAGTTGCTGCTTAAAATCACGACGCGTTTCGGGCGGAACGCCCTTCTTCCTGGTGCTCAACAGCAACACTCAGCATCACGCAGCTGTTCCATTCAGACCAATTTCCTGCCCACAGATGGGCCAATCATATAGGAGGTCCGCCCCAGATGCATTCTGGGACCTGCAGTGCGTGTCAATCCCATTGCCACAATCTCCTTGCTGCCAAATGGATGGAATTAAGCCCTATATGAGCCCCACCGTTATGTTCCAGCTCGTAATACACCCAAACGCTGCTCCATAGAACCCGGTAAATACCCAGTCCTCCGGCCCCCTTTTCACAATCCTAGGGGTGGTGCCTCTTCCCGTGGCTGGGCGGCCGTGAATAACATAAAAAAACAGGTGCCCTCTGCACAGAAGCGCACTCGAGACAGCGCCGGTTTGTGGTAACCTTTATTCTGGAAAGAGCAGGATACATAGCGTGAGTCAATATGTCCAGTTGCTGCTTAAAATCACGACGCGTTTCGGGTGGAACGCCCTTCTTCCTGGTGCTCAACAGCAACACTCAGCATCATGCAGCTGTTCCATTCGGACCAATTTCCTGCCCACAAATGGGCCAATCATATAGGAGGTCCGCCCCAGATGCATTCTGGGACCTGCAGTGCGTGTCAATCCCATTGCCACAATCTTCTTGCTGCCAAATGGATGGAATTAAGCCCTGGATGGGCCCTACCGATATGTTCCAGCTCGTAATACACCCAAACGCTGCTCCATAGAACCCGGTAAATACCCAGTCCTCCGGCCCCCTTTTCACAATCCTAGGGGTGGTGCCTCTTCCCGCGGCTGGGCGGCCGCGAATAACATCAAAAAACAGGTGCCCTCTGCACAGAAGCGCACTCGAGGCAGTGCCGGTTTGTGGTAACCTTTATTCTGGAAAGAGCAGGATACATAGCGTGAGTCAATATGTCCAGTTGCTGCTTAAAATCACGACGCGTTTCGGGCAGAACGCCCTTCTTCCTGGTGCTCAACAGCAACACTCAGCATCACGCAGCTGTTCCATTCAGACCAATTTCCTGCCCACAGATGGGCCAATCATATAGGAGGTCCGCCCCAGAAGCAATTTAGAGAAAGCATCTAGTAAATGATTATTTGTAGTAGTATTCTACTAAACAGTACTAAAGGTGTTTTTTGAATGGTGAAGAGTAACTGCTATTAAGAAGAAAAAGACAAAGTAATATATAAGCATATTATGTTAAAACAAATATTAAATTAAAAAATACCATTGTATTATAATCATATATCACTATCAGTTTCCCTTTTATACTGTTCTCAGATTGTATACCGAAAGTCTTAAAGTAAGGATTGTTTTCACTTTAGGAGTAGTAAAGTTAGGACTCCTTACTTTAGGACTCCTAAACTGAGAAAAATCCTAACTTTAAGATTTTTGGTATTCACATAAGGCATTTAGGAGTCCTAAAGTGAGGAGTCCTAACTTTACTTCTCCTAAACTGAGAAAAATCCTAACTTTAAGACTTTCGGTATTCACAGAAGGCATTTAGGAGTCCTAAAGTTAGGAGTCCTAACTTTACTAGTCCTAAACTGAGAAAAATCCTAACTTTAAGACTTTTGCTATTCACAGAAGGCATTTAGGAGTCCTAAAGTTAGGACTCCTAACTTCTGTTAATACCGAAATGAGTAGGTGCCTTCTGTGAATACCAAAATGAGTAAGTGCCGTCTGTGAATACCAAAATAGTAGTAAGTTTAGGATTTTGTCTTAAGTAAGTTCTGTGAATCGGGCCCTCACATTTTTAAGGCTGTCTTTCCATATTTCAGCTATGTCTGTGCTTGTACATGTAGTCTAAGATGTGAAGTGCAGCTGATAAAAACTATACAATCATCCAGGCACTACCCAAGCAGTCATGGAATAATGTATGCACTGTCTTGCACTCATTTATTTATTCAAGCAATGCACTCTGTCATCCATTCACCCAAGCACTATATTTGTAGTTATCTATTCACCCAAGCACTGCACTTGCACTCTGCCAATCTTCCAGACACTGCACCTACAATTATACAATCACATAGGTACTACCCAGACTCTCATCCAAACAACCAGGTACTACCCTTGGAGTCATACAATTACACAGGCTCTACTCATGCGCTCATGCAATTACTCAGGCACTACTGATGAACTCATCAAATCACCCAGGCAGTATTCATTTACTCTTCCAATCACCCAGGTACTACCCATGCAGTTATCCAATTAGACAGGCAGTAGTAATGTACTCTTACAATCGCTCAGATACTACTTATATGCTTGTTCAGTCATCCTGGCAATACACATCTACGTATGCAGTCATCCAGGTACTGCTCATGTACTCATGGCATCACTCATACACTACTCATGCACTCATTGCATCACTCAGGTACTACTTATACACTCATTCAATCACCCAAACACTACTTAGCACAAATTAAATCACCCAGGCAATACCCATGCAGCCATACCATCTCCCAAGCACTACCCAAGCACTCATATATTCAGCCAGGCAGTACCCACACACTCATCCAATTACTCAGGCACTACCCATGCACTCATCCAATAACCCAGGCAATGCTTATACCCTCATTCACCCATTCGTACACAACTCATACAGTTATTCAATCACCTAGGCACTATTTATACACTCTTGCAATCACTCTAAAACTACTAATTCATTCATTATTAACATAATCATACAACATGTATAACACTTTGTCTATCTTTAACCAAATTGGCACTTCTAAAAAGAAACTTTTTTTATGTTTTGAAGATTTGTTTGCTGTTTTTAAACTATTTTGTTAATTTTTTTTGTGTTTCTTTACAAAATTATTTTCAAAAACAACTGCACATGCTGCATTCATGCAGCAAAATAATTTTGGAATAACAATGTTTGTGCAAAAAAACCCTAACATTTGTGATTTTTTGCACTTGCAATGATTGCTGCCATTGATTGTCCCCAACACAAATAAATGTAGTGTATTTCAGACAGTGTTGACGCAAAGCAGCAAACTCAGGACTGTTGTAGGAGTTCGCAATATTAGAACAGAACCCAAAGATGTGCTGGGTCCAGCATTTCTCTGCCCTTAGCTAGCTCTCTACTTTCCCTCTCTCGTGGTGCTCTTGCGAGCCGATTGGGATGGATTGTATATAGATGCGATGACGTCCCACAAGAGTAATTTTTCTCAAAGCCATGAAAAAGCATCTTTTCACATAAAGTACAGTTTACTTTACGTGCATTCACCTTCTTCTCTTCCTCAGGAATGGAAAAAAATGGTCCACAGTATGCTCTCTTTTCTCTTCCTTCATGGTTGCTCCTCTACCTCCAAATCTTCAATCTCTTCTGCTGGTGGTATTGCAGATGCCATTTTTTTTAGTGAACTAAAAAACACCCCAAAAATAAATATCTCAGTCAGAGAAAACACAAAAGGTCTTCATCCAATAGAGGTTAGAGAAAGAAGGAGGCCATTGGGTGTGGCCTTCCAAGTGGTAAAAGTGAATGCTTCTTATCCAATAGAATCCTTTCTTTTGAAGTCACATGGGGTTCGCGTACCAGGCACACGTTGAACGCGCAGAAGTTACAATGTCATAAAATATATTTAAACATTATTTTATATCCATTCCAATTACAAATATAGTAGTTTTAGAAATATGAATGTAAATCTCTTGGAATAATCTATAATATAAAATATATCTATATGTTTTTTAGAACTACATCAATCAATCAATCAGGGGTTTATAAAGTGCGCCTCTCACCCATGAGGGTCCCAAGGTGCTGGGGGGGTGCAGCTCTGGATAAGTCGAAGAGCCAGGTCTCAAGGCTCCTCCTGAAGGTGTGCAGAGTGGGGGAGCGTCTGATGTTGACTGAGAGCTCGTTCAAGGTCTTTGATGCGACGTAGGAGAAGGCTTTCCACCTGCTCTGGTTCTGCGGACGTGTGGGGTCTCTGCCAGGGTGAGGTCGGTGGAGCAGAGGTTTCTATTGGGTACATGGAAGAAGACTCTTTCATTGAGGTATTTGGTTCCGATGTTGTGGAGGGATTTGTAGACGTAAGTGACAAGCGTGAAGGTTACTCTCTTCTCGATGGGGAGCCAGTGGAGGTCTCATAGGTGCTGGGTCAAGGGCTTGTGTTGTGGGGTTCTGAGGACGAGTCTTGCTGCGGTGTTCTGGATGGTTTGGAGCTTGTGTAGCATGGTTTGGTTGATTCTGGCATAGAAGGTGTTACTGTGGTCCAGTCTGCTGGTTATTAGTGCGTGGGGGATGGTCTTTCTGCATTTGGGGGGATCCACTTAAAGGTCTTGCGGAGGATGCAGAGGGAGTTGAAGCAAGTGGAGATGACGGTGTTGATCTGGTGGGTCAAGGTGGGGGAGGAGTCTAGAACGATGCCAAGGTTCCTGGCACGGTCCTTTGGGGTGGGTGGGTTACAGAGGGCAGGGGGCCAAAAGGAGCTTTCCTATGCAGTGGGGGAGGGTCCAAGGATGAGGACCTCTGTCTTCTCCATGTTCAGTTTTAGGCAGCTGTCACCCATCCAGGCTGTGACGTCTTTCATTCCTTCTTGGAAGCTGGGTCTTGTGTCGCTGGGTGTCTTTGTGAGAGAGAGGATGAGCTGGGTGTCGTCTGCGTAAGATACTATGCTGAGCCCATGCTGTCTGATGATGGTTGAAAGGGGGGCCATGTAGATGTTGAAGAGTGTGGGGCTGAGAGAGGATCCTTGGGGTACTCCACAGTTGATCTCTGTAGGCTTGGAGAGGAAGGGAGGGAGTCTGATCCTTTGGGTTCTGCTGGAGAGAAAGGAGCAGATTCAGTTGAGGGCGTTTCCCTGTATACCGGCGTCATGGAGTCTGGCTGCAAGAGTGCAGTGTGAGACGGTGTTGAAGGCTGCGGAGAGGTCTAGTAGGATGAGGGCAACAGTGTGGCCCTGTTCGAGTAGCATGCGGATGTCATTGGTGGCGGCGAGGAGGGCAGTCTCGGTGCTGTGGTTGCTGCGGAAACCAGACTGGGATGAAGGTGGTCAGCTGGGTGTTGATCAATCTCTCAGTGACTTTGGCTGCGAAGGGAAGGAGAGGGATGGGCCAGTAGTTTTTCAGGTCCATCGGGTCAGCCAAGGGTTTCTTGAGGAGAAGCTTGACCTCTGCCCGCTTCCAGTCGTCGGGGAAGATGCCAGATTCGAGGGAGGCGTTGATGGTCCGGCCTAGTTTGGGTGCTAAGACGGCAGTGGCGGCAGCTCTGTGATAGATGTGTGATGGGCAGGGATCCGTGGGGCTCCTGAGTGGGTGTTCTTCATGGTCGTGGCAGTGTCTTCAGTGGTGGCAGGTTTCCAAGTGGTGCTGGTCAACTGGTTATCACTGGTGGAGAAGGGGTGGTGTTTGGAGTCTGTTTGCTGATGTTGTCATAGAGGGCCTCGATCTTCAGGTAGAAGTAGGATCCAAGCTGGTTGCAGAGGTCCTGAGATGGTGTGACGTCCGTGGCTTCGCTGGGAGGTCTGGAGAACTGCTGTATGAGGTTGAATAGTTCTTTTGCATTGGTGTGGATTTTGTTCTTGATAAAGGTCCGCTTGGTGGCTCTTATGCGCTGGTGGTATTCATTCGTGGCATTCCTGTAGTTGTTCTGGTCTTCAGTGCTTTTCCTGTTCCACCAGAGTTTCTCAGGGTGTCTAAAGGAGTGCTGGCTTCTTGGAGGTCAGTAGTTAACCAGGCGTTCTTCAGGGGGCGTTGTTTGATGGGGTGATGGAGGGGGGCTGAGCTTGTCAGCACAGCCAGCGATTAGCGGTGTAGTTCTTTGGCTGTGGAGTTGGCATCGGTCGTGGTAGGAGGGTCATGGAGGAGGGTGGTGTTGCTGTGTTCCTCTGTGATCTTGCTCTAGTTCCTTTGTGGTGGGCGCGGGTGGTTTTGGATGTGGTGGTGGTGTTTAAGGTGAAGTGTATGTAGTGGTGATCTGTCCAGAGGAGCCGCGTGGTGTGGCTGAAGTGGATGTTTGTCAAGGAGGGTGGTGGAGTCAGGGTCGTTGGGGTTGACGAGGTGGAAGTTCACTTCTCTGATGAGAATGTAGTCCATGGAGGCGATGACGTGGGGTGCGATGAGGTCGGCAATTGTGGTGGCGGAAGAGGTGCGAGGTCCGGGGGGTCTGTAGATGAGGGTCCCACGCAGTGTGGTTCTGGGGCTGGTGCTCTGTGTTGGAGAGGGGAAGCTTGTGCTGGAGGTGGAGAGTCAGAGGGAGCTCTTGTGTGCGATGGCGAGTCCCCCTCCTGGGAGGTCCTTTTTTTCAGGGACGGAGGTGGCGTTGGTCCATGTTTCTGTGAAGAAGACGACGTCTGGCAAGAGGTTGTTGAGTAGGTCCCAGATCTCCGTTGTGTGTCTGCGGAAGGAGCGCACGTTGTGAAGGAGACATGTCAGGGCTTTGGTGGTGTGGGAGACCGACTGGGTTCAGCAGTCGTGGGGTGGCTGTTGATGCTGAAGGATTGTTGGCAGTGTCAACAGGAGAACTGGCCATGGGTGGTGTTAGGTGTCGATCTATGGCAGTTGTTGTCTCTTCCGGGGTTGAGTGCGAAAAGGGCAGCTGAGTCGTACCTGTGGATGGCAGGGGAACAGGGTCCCTGGTGTTGGCCATGGTCGGGTCACAGACGGGCGCAGATAGGTTTGCCTTTGGCTCGCCCGCTGTGCATGTACACTGCGCAGCCGTCCAACAGCTGCCATTAAGTAGGGGTGGGGGGAAGCGCAGCTGGGAGGTGGGAAGGGGGAACTGGGAACCAGCAGGGGGGACGGGCTGTGTGGGCAGCAGCGGCAGGAGGAGAGCCCAGACGAGGCAGAAAACAGGCACTAGAGGACATAAAAGTAGGCAGAAAAAGGCACTGTGACAGATACAGGCACAAAAGAGACAGACAACAAAGAGGCACAGAGACAGATAGGGGCACAGAAGAAACAGAACAATAATGAGGCACAGAGACAGATACGGGCAGAGAAAAGACAGAACGATAAAGAAGCACAGGGACAGAACCAGACTACAGCGGTCAGCAGACCTGAGCGGTGGCACTCAGGAGCAGACCTGCAGGCGGAGAGCATTTCCCTGACCAGGAGGTCAGAGGTCTTCCTCACACTCCCTCACAGCAGCCACCAATAAGTAGTGGAGGGGGAGGGGAGCGCAGCTGGGAGGAGGGAAGCAGGAACCAGCAGGGGGAGGGGCCATGGGGGCAGGAAGGAGAGCACAGAGGAGGCAGAAAACATGCACAAGGGGGACAAAAAAGTAGGCAAAAAAAGGCACAGAGACAGCTACGGGCACTGTACATAATTTATGCTGGAGTCGCGAACCTGTCGCGCACCTGGAATTACATGAGAGATAGTATGTGGAGCCCTGACAGCTTCAGTAAATTTATCACAACAGTTCAAATATTCAAAATATTTATATTGATTTAAGTTTTATAACTCTTTCTATAAAACACATACAAGTAATTTAAAATTCATAAACTATATATCATGCATCTTAATTGTCAAAAAAAATCTGGAAGATGTGTATCCGTCAATCACCCTATGCGCACATCAAAATATTGTGGCACTCTGCCAGGATTCGCGCAACTACCGCGAGAGGTATACGACCCCCAAAGTTTCCATTTTTAAAAACATGCATATATATAATAAAAAGGTTGAAGAAATTGCTTTACCTCTAAAAAAATGTTTCAAGAATCCCTCTTAATGCCTCCTGTAACTTCTGCACAGCTCGATTCTTTAAAGGTGGTTGAAGGCGCAGCCCCATTCCTCTAGAACTTTGCAAATGCGAGTAGTTGTTAGCACTTCACTGAATAAAACAAAGGTTACAGGGACATTATAGTTAGCAAATAGAATTACAAGCATTGGCATTTCAATAGGACTCGCATTTCCGCGAGGCCTATTGCATTGAAAACGGGAGTGTGGGCGGGCACGAGCATGACTGGGAGTGCCCGGGAGTGGGACGGGGGGCCCCAAGAAGTCACGGGCTACGGGAGGGGGTCAGGAAGGGACAGGAAGAAAGAAGTATGTTAAGTAAAGGGACCAGTAGCCATGGAAGGATACAAATGACTGACATGGCTGTCATGGGGAGGGACTAACAAGCTTAAAAACAATCGGAAGGCAGCATTTATAACTTAAGCCACGAAGCTTTCACACTATAGTGTATACTGCATGCCTCGCAAAGCGATTGCAGTGTATTCGCGCTGCAACGCTAGGCGAGACCAAAAAATTAGTAGTTTGAAATTGCATTTATGCTGCAATGACAGACCTAGGAAATTTGTAAGGGGCCAATGGAGTGTGTGTCACAGTAAGTGCTGCAGGTCCATTTGTATCGTTCAATTTACAGGCCCTGGGATTATGGTTCTAAAGCCAACAAAAATGAATTTCAGCAAAAAGTGGAGGTTAAAGGCAAATGTTTGGGAGGTGACCGTGTAGAGAGGGGCGAGTTCAACATATGGTTACAAATCAGGTGCCCTGCTGACATGGAAAAAAGACCACAGATACATCTCATTATGGTATTAGGGATGACACACATAGGGCTAAGTAGTCTGAAGATGAGAGGAGAGCATAAATGTCACCATAAATAAGCAAACATGAAAGACTAATGTGTATTCAGAAAAGCAACAAAATGAAAAACATTGCCTCATAGTGTAACTTTGCGTTCTTTATGTTGTATTCATTGTATTACCCTGTAAGTCTGACAGCTGCTAGTTCCTTTTCTTTTCTCAGAAACGATGACTTTGTAGATTAAGCAACTGTGCAATGACATTTGTCATTTCATCTCAAGCAACACTTTCAGAATATTTGTTCATTAGGGCCTTGTGTGACACGTTGGCTTTTGTATTGGTCACAAACGAATGATACCAAGATAATTAATATATCAAAATATCTGAGTGTCCTTCTGTAAATGTAATTGAAATGCCACCCGCTATTAAGGTATGAGCAATGTTACGCATAAAACCTTTGGCTCTCAGCTGTTTTTGCCATGTTTAATAACTGCAGTTCTTCACTATCTGTAAAGAGCCGAACGTGACAAACTTGAACTATACAAACAAACCAATTATCCTGGGAACAAAGCCCCTAGTTGAAACAAGGACAACGAATCCGAGGTAGATAATTATTAGAAAAGATTTACGGACCACTGTGCTAAGTTTAAATTTGTAATGCAGCAGACTGCTCTAATGAGAAATGAGCTCGAGCCTGTACCTGGACTTTGTCTCATCTAATTGAAAGAGAACACACTGAAGTGAGCACAAGCGGCTTGATGCACATCAGTGTTCATTGGTTTGATGTAGTATCTGAAACTTCACAAGTTCCAAGTGGAATAGAATAAAGAAAGGTAAATTTATCTAGCAAGAGAACGCCGCCATTTATTGATAACTGCGTGTGACAAGAGCAAACAGTGCATGCCAGAATTTTAATTAGAGGCAAAATAAACCTCTCTTTGATAAAAGCGAACTACAGCAAATAATTACATCTGGGCATGGCTTTTAGCGTTTCTGTAGATAAGTCTACACTTGACATTATACTGTTCTAAAAGGATGGGTTGAAAATCTAACAAGTGTTAGAAAAAATGTAATTTATTGCTCAATAGGTAGAAGTAAACAGACATTGATTCCTCTATGCATAGCTTTTATTTATCTAAGTGAAAGGAAGGTACATTTAAAGAAACTTAGGGGGATATTCAAAAGGATCTACCGCCGAGTTAACAGCACTTTATCGCAGCCAAAGTTGCGATAAACTTATCGCCCCAATCACAAGCTGGTGTAAACAGCCCACAGCACCAGTTTACCCGCGATAGCAGCCGCAAAAAACATCACCACAGATGAACCCCGCAACTATCGCTAATGAGATGCAGAGTAGGCGTTCCCGTGCCAAAAGCCGCGACAACATCACTCCACAACATTCACAGCGACCAGCCAGAACTGCGATAAGAGCACAAAACAGGAGATAAGGTGCGCTAGCAGCAGGAAAATAACACCTGCTCTGACCTGGTGCAAAGTTGGACCACAGCCTGCACCACAAAAGGGAGCACAGCCCACAGCCACACCTGAAGAACAACAGATGCACCCTGGCAACTGAACATGCACCCGGAGGCCCGAAAGGGCAACAACACTCGCCGCCACCACTCCCAGGACCCCCCCTCCGCTTCATGTCGCACAATCACAACTAGTGACAGGCATGTGTCGTCACAAAAATGAGCATCACACATTCACTTGCGAAGCAACAAATAAAACTTTATTAAAATGAACATTGAAATAAAATGAAGACACATGGCGGCTCTCCTCAGGACAATCCATAGGTCACAGCATGCAAGACAAAAATCATGATGAGAAGGTGTGTCCTGCACACAGCAAAGGACAGAGAGAGAGCGAAGGAGAGAGAGAGGAAGAGAGGGAGAGAGAGAGATAAGAAGAGAGGGGGAGAGAGAGAGAAGAAGAGAGGGGGAGAGAGAGATAAAAGAGAGGGGGAGAGAGAGAGAAGAGAGGGGGAGAGAGAGAGAGAGTGCCGCCCCTGCACACCCAGGCCACACTGTTCACCTGATGCCATCAGTGTGTCTCCAACCACTTGCCAGTATGTATAGCAGTACACCGGGTCACACAACTGAGACAGAGTCGTCATCTGAAACAGAGTCCAAATACATGATTGGCACAGCACACACACTTGCACAAGACAACATCACCTTCTCGCCCATGCACACCCAGTCAGAGGCACCCCAGCCCCTCCCGCCACCCATCGGAGCATGCCCGCCCATGCACACCCAGGCCTCACTGCTCACCTTCCGCCATGACGGGTAGACAGGAGGTCCCACCACGTGCGGCTGCAAGCCACAAGCCTGGGGCTCCCGGACATGGCACCTTCCACACCATGCAGCCCCGCTCCGCAGGCCACCAGGTCTCACATTTGGTGCTGGGTCTTGATTACTCCATGGCATAGGGCATACCAGTGCACCCGGTATCATCGCAGGCTGCACACCCGCTCACCCCAATGGGTGCCACTAACTCTGGGATCCCGGAAGCGACGCCACGTGGCAGTAGGCCCGTGCTGCCAGCTGGCTCTGGCCTACACTGCGGTACAGCAGGGAACAAAAAACCTGAGCTGTCCGGACTGCCGGGACGGGGCATCATCGCAGGCAGCACACCCACTCAGCAGCTTAAGGTGCCACTACCTCAGTGCACCCAAAGTCACCGCCCCATGGTGGGGTGCCTATGCCGGCCACAATGCTTCGAGTGCCACTAACCCTGTGCAACTCCAGTCAGTGCCACATGGTGGTAGGCCCGTGACGGCCACAAGGCCTCGGGTGCCACTAACTCATGAGCCCTTTATGATTGAGAACCGTGGAGCGTCCGTCATCCAGTCACCACTGGTAGAGGGGAATGTGACGTCGTCAGCTCCTTCTGTTGGCGGAGTCAAATGGCCTGTGACACCTGTGCCGGATGGGTGTGGTGTGCGTGCAAACCTGCCCTCAGGGAGTGGCTGTGACATGCTGACAACCAGACCAATAACCTCCACACCACCAGCGAGTACGCCTGCAACGGGTAGCAATGAGGGCCCCCCTTGGAGCATAAGTGAAGTGGTCTGGCCTGCCGTACGCCAGTCCAGCGCAGGGCTCGCAACAATGATTTGTGGGCTCTGGGTGTGGTTCAGTCCATGTACAGACATGGAAGTGACTGATGTGTGTGTCCCTGTTGTAGTGTGCATGGGACCGGGTACACAATATGCAATGTAGCACCCTCTGACTGACATCCCACAGGATGGGCATCATTGACCCAAGGGAAGTCACTGTCCCTACATTCATCTTTACATTTATACATGAATGATGAAAGACATGACACAGCAGTGCGTCACTGGATGTTTATTGCACATCCAGTGCAGTTTTTCAGCTGGAGCGGTACAGGGCAATGCCGAGCACACTACACAATATGGGCCCGTGGAGAGCCAGCCAGAGCCCATCCGGGGATGACAGATACTGCGGAAGAGGAAGGGACAGTTCGCAGTCTGGTCGCTGTGTCATTGGTCATCAAATAGGATATGTCAGTCCATGTCGCTGTCCAAGGTGAGTGCATCTGAGTGTATCGGGGGTCAGTGGAAGGTCATGAGGCCATGTGCGGCACCAAGCAGAAACTGGCCAGGTGGCGGAAGTGAATGCTAGTGCCTCCTGATCACAAACCCATCCACGTCCTCGTCTCCGGATGTGTGCTCAGCCCCACCTGTGGGTGTTGCAGTAACGTCTGAGGCACTGTGTGCCACTGACACATCAGGTGCCGGAGTGAATACGTATGCCGCACTGTGAGGCAATGGCACACCAGGGGGCAGAGATATGGAAGGTGTGGGGGCAGCAGCATTCATCTGCGCCATGCCTTGTGGCAGCAATGCCATGATGATGATCTGCAGGTCATGGTAGATCTCAGCTACATTTCGCTGATGTACAGCGGTGGCTGCCATCCTTTACACCTCCATCCGCACCATGTCCTCCATGAGCCTAGACATGTGTGCCAGCTCATGGCTGGTATCGCTGGTGCCCCTCTGAGCGGACAGGTGTTCTTATCTCTGCATCAGGACTCCAGCGATGTCAGTCAGGGCTTGTTGGAGACCATGGTGCAGTCCTAGACACCCATGGATGGCATCCAGTTTGGTGGCCATGAGGTCAAACCCCACCCGCACCTGCTCAGCCGTATCCCTCTGGCCCTCCAACACATGGCATTGGAAGGCCATGTGTTGTTCCTGGAGGTCTTGGGAGACTGCCGGGGCCGTGGGTGTCTCCTGCTGTGTAGTTTTGGTAGTGGGTGGGGTCTCCTCGATGCAGCTGGTCAACCCTGATCCTGGAGGTGAGTCACGGATGATGTCAATGATGTCTAGGAGGGCTTGTGCGTCGATGCTGGGGTTGTCCTCCCCATCATCAGTGAAGAGTGGCTGGGACTGCTCTGCAGGGGGTGTTGACGGTGACCATGCAATGTGAAGAGGAGATGGTGTATTGCAATGTGTCCACATGTATGTAGCCGCATGGTACATGTTGACATTCAGACAGCATGGCATTGTACATTGTGACAGTCTATGGATCTGGCCGATGACCCAAAGTCATTGAGGGTGTGCACTGTGCTCTGCTTGATTGTGAATGTGCGCCATCGTGGACATCTCCACCCGTCCCCCAGTACCTGCTGGTCACTCACCCTGTTGCGGTTGTGTTGTGTCCTGTCGAGCAGTGTCCGGTCCCCCGACTCAGGCCACAGTATCCACATTGATGATTGTTGACACCAGCAAATCCATGTCATCCAGCATGAGCTGTGGCGCTGGGCCCCCACCTCCAGTCTGCATTGCTGCCTTCTGGTTGGCTGCGAGTTTCTCCTTGGTCTTTCTCTTGATGTCATTCCATCGCCTCTTGACTTTGTCCATTGTCCTCTTGTGCTCTCCGACGGCATTCACCTTGTCCATGATGTCCCGCCATATTCCAGTTTTGCGCCAATGACACGTTGGGGGTGACGAACAGTTGTTGATGGTGTTCCATCACCTCCTTGACTATGATCCTGTTCACCTGGGGACTGAACTTCATCTTCCTCTTCTTCTTTTCCTTGCCCTTTCCTGTCGCCAAGGTCCCGGGCTGGTCATCCGTGGTGCTTGTGGGGTTGCGCTCGTCCTCTGCGTCTGCTCTGGCTGCCTCCATGGTGCTTGGGTGTTGGTCAGTTTGTGTTTCAGTGTTTTTTTTACTTTTATGGTGATTTTTACAGCCTGCCAGGTGTGTGTTGCCGGCCTGGCGCTGCTTATTGCTGATTTCCTCATCGCGCTTAAGCCCATCACAGGTTTTTTTGTGTTGTGGTTTGTGTTTTTATCTCCATCGTGGTGGTTGTATCGCGGACATTGTCCGCGGTTTAGGCAGACTATCGTATGGTACCGCCTTGTTGTGAATTCCACATTGACACGGGGTTATTTTCCCGATATGGGCTGCGATGTTACTATCTTTGTATTCCTGTTACTTGTAAACTGTATTATGCATGCTGAATAAAGCTTTTCGAACTGAAATAGGGCACTGGCAACTTTTCCCTTTGAACCCTTTTGTTTGGAATACAGCCCCCGGTGGGCCAGGTTCTGAGGACATTTTTTTTTAAAGGAGGGGGTGCATGGGGCTTCCGTTTGAGGCTCACTGAGCCTCGGGGACCACTACCTCTCTGGGGCTTTATTGGTTTAAAAGTAGGCTCTGTTAGCCCTGGGGAAAACCACCTCCCTGGGGTTAATTAAACATTGATGGGGGGCTGCTTGAACGCCTAGGTCCCAGGGACCACCACCTGTCTGGGGGTAAAAAACACCTATTCAGGGGCCCAAAAGAACCCCGGCCATGGGGACTACCACCTTCCTGAGGGCAACCACCTCCATGGGGTCCACCACCTCTGGCCCTGAAAAGTAAAGGAGGTGGGCTGCTGGACCCCCTTCCTAGAACCATACATGGCCTTGGGGACCGCTATCCCCCAGGACTGGCGTCTGCTATGTCCTGGGGTGTCCACCCCCAGGACATAGCTGTTTGCTTTAGCTTGGTGATAGCTGTGACAGCTCCCACCAAGCCAAAGCAAGCACTCCAGTTCCAGTGGGTGGGAGCAGTCAAAGTGCTCACACCTGCTGGAAATTGAGGTTTCAACTCTTTGCCTGCCCACAGGCATGTGGGAAAGGAAAGAGGTGAAATGATTGTGCTTGCCTTTCCAACAGCTCCTTCCGTGCAGCAGCAATGCCTGCTCCCACAGGAGGTGAGGATCCAGCTGGGGCCGCAGTGCCTTTAGGCTCCCCCCATGGTCCCAGGAAAATGAACAAGCAGAAAGGGGCAGAATAAAGGTCAACATTGAGCTGTAAGAGACAAGAAAAAAGTGAAAAACTAGCAGAAATAGAGAAAAAGGTGAAAAACGGTCAGAAATGAGCAGAAAGAGTCAGACTAATGGTCAGCCATGAGCAGAAAGAAGAGAATTAAAGGTCATAAACTAGCATAAAGAGGAAGAAAAAATGGTCAGCAATGAGCTGAAAGAGCCAAAACTAAAGGTCAGAAATGAGCTGAAAGAGGCAAAATATCCATCAGCAATGACCGGAAAGAGGCATAATACACATTAGAAAAGGAGGAAAACTAAAGGTCATCTAGAGGCAAAATAAGGTGAGAAACCAGCAGCAAGAGGCAAAGTAAAGGTGAGAAACGAGCAGAGAGAGGCTAAATAAAGGTGAGCCATGAGCAAAAAGAGGCAAAATAAAGGTTAGCAATCAGGAGAAGAAGGCAAGATAAAGGTGATAAGCGATCAGAAAGAGGAAGAATAGCAGAAACGAGCAGAGAGAGGCAAAATAGAGGTAAAAAAACAGCAGAAGAAGCAAAATAAAGGTCAGGTAGGAGCAGAAAAAGGCAAAAAAAAGGAGAGAAATTAGCAGAAAGAGGCAGAATAAAGGTCAGAAATTAGCAGAAAGAGGCAAAATAGCGGCGAGAAACCAGAAGCAAGATGCAAAATACGAGTGAGAAATGAGCAGAAAGAAGCTAAATAAACCTTAGAAAAGAGCAGAAGTGGCTGAAAAAAGGTCAGAAATGAGCACAAAGAGTCAGATTAAAGATGAGAAGGGCGCAGAAATAGGCATAATAAAGGTCATAAAAAGAGCAGAAAGAGGCGAAATTAAGGTCAGAAACAAGTAGAAGAGGCAGACTAAAGGTCAAAAATGATCAGAAAGAGGCATAATACAGGTCAGAAATGAGTATAAAGATGCAGAATAAAGGTTACCAATGAGCAGAAAGAGGAAAGATAAAGGTGACAAACGAGCAGCAAGAGGCAGAATAGAGGTCAGTAACGAGTAGAAAGAGGAAGCATGGAGGTCTGAAATGAACAGCAAAAGGCAGAGTAAAGGTCAGAAATGTGCAGAAAGAGGCAGAATAAAGGTTAGAAACAATTGGACAGAGGGAGAATAAAAAAAGGTCCGAAAGGAGCACAAATGGGCAAAATAGAGGTCAGAAACAAGCAGCATGAGCCAGATTAATGGTCAGAAACAAACAGAAAGAGACAGAATACAGGTCAGAAAGGAGCAGAAGTGGCAAAATAAAGGACAGAAACAAGCAGAAAGAGGCAGAATAAAGGTCAGAAGGGAGCAGAAAGAGGTACAATACAGGTCAGAAATGAGTAGAAAGAAGCACAAGGTCAGCAACCAGCAGAAAGAGACAAAATACAGGTCAGGAGCAAGCAGAAAGAGGCAAACTAATGGGCAGAAAGAGCAGAACCACTTACATACCCACTCAGAAACTCACATACCTGCTCACAGAACCACTCAGACACTCATGCACACATTCACAGATCCACTCAGAGACTCATGTTCCTATTCACAGACCTAGTCTGATACCAATGCACTCACTCACTGAACAACTTAGAGACTCACGCACTCACTCCTAGACCAACTCAGACACGTACGGACCCACTCACAGACCCACTCTGAGACGTACTCAACCAGTAACCAACATAACCAACATAAATATATGCAGGTTACAGTTAGGAAATACAATTTTAAAAAAACAATTAAAATTCACTGAAAAAACCTAAGGTTACAGGTACAATACAGCTAGGAAACACAATCGAAAAACCTCAAGAATTAACTGGAAATAAACAAAGGTAACAGGGATGTTATATTTATGCTCGCATTTCACTCATGCAAATCATAGAAGTTCAACATTTACAGTTACCTGTTCTAACTATAACTAATGTCCCAGCAATTCACTGCTTATGACCTCACATATTATATCACTTATGACATGGTCAGTGATATCACTGATGACATCACTGATGACATCTCAAGTGACATCACTGATGACATCATTCTCACAACCACTCGTACACCCACTCACATCCCTATATAATCTCTCATACACCCACTCACACAACCACTCATTTACCCTTTCACAGACCCATACAGGCATGTGTCCCAGTTAGGTCTAGAAGGAAATGTTGCGATTTTACATGAACACGGGGCTTTTCCTAAAGTTGCCTTCATTTGTTACATCACCTTTTGATACATAGTGCATTTATGACAATTTGGGTCAGTTTCTTGGAATCACGGACCATGCTTACACAAGTCAACTTCACAAGAACACTATCATATTGCCCTGACACTGTGTACAACTTAAGCCCGTTGTGCAAATGTGCTTGTTATTTTTGTCCATATAGTGTCACAAAGCCATCTATAGCACGCAAACAATGGAAGCCAGATTACAATCTAAGCCCAAGGCAAGGATGCCTTTTTTTATACATAAACATTTGTTTCTGGGTATAGTCAAAGAAGTCACTTCTGCTGACATCAAGAGGTCTCTACAGGCTGATGTTTCTGCCCAGCAGCTGACAAACATCTCTTTAAGGGGTGTCAAGCTTGTGACCAAAACAGGGTACAACATTCTTACCCACCAGGTAACTGGGTTGGATCATTCAGACAGGAGACTCTTGGCAAGACATATACATCCACACAAGACACATAGATTTGGGTCGGCATAGTAGGAGCACACCAGATTGTTATAATATTTTATATACTTACATATAAACATTGTTTCATCACAATGGCGGAACCTTTTGTTCTGTTCACTGTGCTGACGCTTATTATAAATTTCATCTGATTTTTTCTATTGATCATTGCAGCACATATGTGCTATATAAGAATCACTTTGGCTCAATAAATACTGAAATCGTCCCTCTGTGTACTCTTTGCATATTTCTATGAGCTAAAGAGAGCGTGAGCGTATGAACAAAACATTGATGTTCTATGTCTGCCACTACGATTTCTGAGGGAACAGGGTTGTAATGTTCAGTGGTCACCATAATTGTTCGCTCCCTGTCTAGGTTTAGCGGGGCCTACGGCGGCATTCTGAACTAGCTGATCTGAGAGACAACATATCCTGTGGGGGTGCATAGATTCAGTCTTGCACCATCCTAATGTTTATGTTGTCCACAAACGTAGAGTACCTAGTGATTAGTGGGAACAACATGACAACACAAGTACTCACACAACTACTCACTTAACCACAGAGCTACTCACTCACCTATACAGGCACTCACAGACCAACTCACTCATTCAAACAGCCATGCAAACAACCACTCACTCACCCATAGAGCTACTCATGCAACCAGTCACTCACCTAGTCAGCCACTCACATATCCACACACACTCACCCATTCAACTACTCACATAACCACATATTCAACTATACAACCTCTCACACACCCACTCACTCAACCATACAGCTGCTCAACACAACCACTAATTCACCTATACAAATACTTAGAGACAATCACTCACACATCCACACACCCGCATAAATACACATTCACCCGCATAAATACACATTCACACATCCATACAAGCATTCCCACATCTGCTCACCCACTGTAGGATGATGACTCTCTATATAGTGTAATAAAATGAATTACACTGTGCAGAAAGTCCAGTGAATTCCTCATTGGTTTGAAGAGGCAAAGGAAGATAATATTAATGCTCTATTTGTGGTAGTGTGGGTGAACAGTTAGGCTTATCAGAGGGTAGTGCTTAGCATTTGTTATGACACACACACATCAGAATAAAGCAGAGACCAATTTGCAAATATAATATCAATTGTACAATAAGTTTCAGACCAAGAACTTCAATCTACAGTAAGTTTTTTTAAAGTTATGTGCAGTTACGCACCATTGAAGTCAATGGGGTAAAAGACAAAAATGCATAAACAATCTTACAGTCAACTTGCAAGGTTCACCTCTTGGATTTCGGTAGTTAGCACTGCCAGGTCCAATCGTTCCATCAGCGGATTCCAGGCCAGGAGTAGGGTGATTGAGAAAAGAAGTGGATATAAGTAGAAAAGTGAGTACTGTTGACATTATTTACTCTAAGGAGAGAGTTTACTCTGTACCAGTTTGTTTTTCAGACAGTGGAACTCTCATGAGAAATACACGACGGAGTCTTAAAGAGTATCTACTAATAACAGTACACACTCTATGCAAAACTTTTCCAAAGAGTGACTATTCACTGAAAATAACCAAGGTCTGAAGGTGCTAAAGATCATACTACCTATATAATACATACTGTGGTGAAAACTTTACAGATAGCCCATCTTATAAAGTAAAACAAATGCATGTAAATAGGTTACTTCCTGGTGCACACAGAAATTATCATGCTGAGATGATTCTGTGTATTAACTCAAGACGGCTTACAATATTTAGTATGTAGTACGTATAATCATTGTCATTCTGGAAACCTTTTCTGCAGTACAAAAATCTTGTGTGGAACATAATGAACACAAGTCAACTATCACCTGCATTCAGAGTTACTCTTCAATAGGAAGATGTATACTGTGTTCTATACTTTACACACCTATCGTGAGTTAGGAGCACATGTGTTTTGTAAACACATATGGTGGAAATAGGATAGGATGTGCTGAATTAGGTAGTAAAGTAATATGGTATTTACCCACCACTATTTAAGCTAAATAAAACATACTAGCACACTCATTGGAGGATGTCTGAAACCACAACCTCCATCATGATCGCCATCCATTCCGGAGCCTCTACAGACCCCTGCCCACACCACACCTTCAACCTCAGACACAAAAAATTTGGACCCCTCCTCACCAGCATCATCAACTCAGCTTTCAGATCTGCCATGTTCCTGGAATCCTGGAAGCATACCGAAGACAAACCACTTCTGAAGAAACCGGCAGCAGACCCTTCCAACCTTAGGAATTATTGCCCCATCTCACTCCTCTACCCGGCCAAGGCTCTGGAGAAAGCTGTTTACCTTCAACTCACGCACTACCTGGAATCCAACCAGCTGCTGGACCCCTCCCTAATCAGCTTCTGCTTCGACCACAAAACAGAAATCGCCCTCACAGCCGCCACGGATAACGTCAGAGCCATCCTTGACTGTGGTGAGTCACAGCCCTGATCCTCCTTGAGCTGTCTGTGACTTTTAACACAGTCTCCCACCACCTCCTCATCCAAAGACTTCAGCACATCAGCATCTGTTGCAATGCAGCACCCACAAGCTACTATCCTCGTTTCTCACTGGGGCACCCAGAGAGTCCACCTCTCACTGTATATCTCTGACCCCAAGAGCATCATGTGTGGCATACCCGAGGGCTCCTCACTCAGCCCCAAACTGTTAAACATCTACATGACACTGCTAGCATCCATCATTCACAGCCACGATCTAAACATCATCTCCTACCCCAATGACACCTAGCTCATATTCTCCCTCACCAAATTCACAGACACTACCAGAGTGAATTTCCAGAGTGAATTTCCAGGACACAATGACTGACGTTGCCGACTGGATGAGAGCCAACTGCCTCAAATTCAACTTCTGGTGGCCCTCCACCCTTGGCCCAGCAACAAAAACCTCACCACACATGCCGGCAACCTCAGTATCATCCTTGATAGCAAACTCTCCGTAAGACAGCAGGTCAACTCAGTGGCTTCCACCTGCATCAACCCCCTTAGAATTCTCCATAAGATCTCCAGATGAATCTCAACTAACACCAGAAGAATCATCACACAAGCCCTCATCACTAGTCGACATGACAAGGGGAAGGCCCTCTATGCCGGAACCACCACCTTTCTCTTCAAGCGCTTTCAATCTATCCAGAATGCATCAACCAGTATCATTCTAGAACTGCCCAGTAGATCCCACATCACCTCCCAGTGACCTTGCAGTGATGTCACTGACCATGTCATGAATGTTGTAATATGTGAAGTCATAACCAGTGCATTACGGGGGCGCAAGTTATAGTTAATGCTCCTAACTATAATGGCTTCATTTCTTTGGTTTTCAATTATTAAATCTGACCCTAACTATAACATCTCTGTAACCTTTGTTTTTTGTGTGACTTTCAAAGTTTTTTTTAATTCCATGTGCTAACTTTAACATCCTTTTAACCTTTGTTTTTTTCAGTGAATTTCTAAGGTTTCTATTAAATGTTAATTCTTAACAATAACAACCCTGTAACCTTTGTTTTTTTTTGTGAATTTCTAAGGTTTTTTAACTAGCAGAGTGGTGGAGAAAGGGTCCTTGGCCTCCAACCAGCTCTCAGGAATTCGACTGTGTAGGGCTTACAGAAGGTACCAGGAGGACTTCTTGGCCACCAAGGTCCCTCAGTAGTAAAGTCAACTTCATCCCCCAGCCAGTAGTGTGCCAGGAGGCATGTTTGCAGATTGGTAGAGAAAGTGGGGCGTGGCTTCCGAAGACCTCTTAGCTAATCCCACTGTGTGGTACTTACTGGAGATAACAGGATGGGTAGTTGGCCCCCAATAGCTTACTTGGGGGCTAACTACTCCTCCTATTACCTCCAGTAAGTCCCACACAGCAAGATTGCTGAGTTCTGATAGCAGGCCATGCCCCCTTTCTCCACCACACTGCAAACACGGCTCCTGGCGCTCTCTAGATTGGGGGATGAAGTCCCCTCCGCTGCTGGGGGTCCTTAGGGGCCAACTAGCCTACCTGTTATCTTCAGTAAGCCCCACACAGTGGGATTGGTGAGGCCATGCCCCCTTTCTCCCCCACTCTGAAAATGCGCTTCTTAGCATGCTGCTTGGGGGATGTGGCATTTCCTGAGGGTGCGGGGGCCATGCAGGACCCCACATATCTTTTTATTACTGCCCTAAGGACCTGGCCCACCCGGGGGCCTAAAGGAAATGAAGAGCGGGAGCCCATGCTTTGTTTTCTTTTTATTTCGCTGAAATTTAAAAATAAATGCTTTTTGGCCCTGGGGCTCCCTGTTCAAACCTCCTGAGCCTACAAGGTATCTCTAAAGATTTCTTACTGCCATAGTTTCAGGAACACACTTGCGAACCTTGGGGCAAAGCAAGTACCCATAGCAGTCCTCAATCCTACTGAGAAGCATGTCAGTGTGTGCCTTTAATGTGATGTATCTGGTCTGGAGGAAATGTTGGCATGCTCTAATTCCATGTTGGTGGTCAATGCTATTGTATAACAAATTGACATCCAGGTTGATCAGGAAGAAGTCTTTATCCCAACATATACCTTCCAGTTTGCCCAAAAAATCTTTGGTGTCCCTCACCTGGGAAGGAAAGTTTCAAACAAAATCTCTGAGAAAGTGATCTAGGTACTTGGAAATGTCTTCTAGCACACACCCCTTGGAGGACACAATGGGTCTACCTGGTGGATTTGACGATTCCTTGTGTACCTTAGGGAGAAAATACACGACGGGGAGTATGGGATGATCTTTCTTCCGAAAACATTATTCCTCCCATTCTAGGACACTTTGTCTTTCCGTTCTCTAAGCTTATCCCATGCCCCCTCTATGCTGTTGTAATAAGTCGCTTTGGAAACAATGGTATAAATAATGTTGTCATTCAGTTGGCAATTGGCCTTAGATATATACATTTCCCTGTTGAGAAGAGCAACATTGCCCCCGTGTCTGCAGGGCGAATGACAATGCTGCTATCCTCGGCCAGAGATTTGTGGACTTGTCGTTGTGAGATTCAGCGGTTAGATATATTTTTTTACTCATTCGGACATTTAAGTCAATACCACCATTTGTAATGACACGGGCCTATGCAGAAGAATCCCTGACTAACATGGTGAGACATGTTTTATACTTTGGGATAATGAATAGGGTATTTAGTTTCATGCTGTACTGGTAAAAGTTTATGTTTACCCATCATCAGAATCCCTAGTATTTCACATTACATGTTTCCCTGCCAACATTTGCCATGTGGGGCTATATTATTTTGGGCACAGTACATCGGTTACTCTAACATGTCCAACATTTATCTAGACACAGACTATAATGTGTTACAAGAATACATAGGTATGTTTTATTGTATTTATCATGCACCATTTATTTACATTTGTGGAGATACCACATTTCAGGTGCGTCACTATACTTGTATATGAGATACAATCGATCTTAGTATTACACACACTATAGGATGTATCTATGAATTTCAATACCCACTTTCATTGTGTAAGATGTCCAACAGGTGGGACATTGTAATTTGTAAAATAGTACTCTGTTGATGTTGATTTCTGAAACTCTTCGTTAGAGAGCTCTAACTGTGGAGACTTTACGTGTCACCAAGGCTGCTGGACAGCCGAAACACGTTATGTGAAGCTCAATAAATCTGAGTATTGAATTGGATTATCACTGTGTGTCCTGAGACTGCATTTACTTGGAAAAGATTGTGACATTCAATTTGTCGGTGCGCTTCGCTGATGCACGCACCACTTTCCATGGGTCTGCGGGTCCAGTAGAAGCCACGGCATTGAAGATATATATATATATATACATATTACCTACTGGCGGTCGCCAGTAGGTAGTTATAGTTAGGACCACGTTTCCATAGGAAATCCGCAACATTCTATTTTGAATAACTTTGGCGCCGGTCGACGAATCCTCGCGAATTTTTCAAAATAGGTGGGGCGCTACGCTCCGCTCCTACCCTGAAAGTCTCGGGGGGATTCGTCAAGCGGGGGCTGAGATAAAAGGGGGGTCCTAAAATGCATTTTTCCCATGCATTTTTCCATAGGACCTTTAGACAGGGCTACAGCCCGAACGGCTGAACAGAATTACTAGAAATTTGGCAGAGAGGTAGTTCTCAGGTCAAGGAAGTGCCTTTTGTAGGTTTGGTGTAAATCTGTTCAGTAGATTCTGAGAAAATAGCCTTTAAATCAATATATATATCTGAGCCAGCTTACGGTGCGCTTACGGTACGCTTACCGTACGCGTACGGTGGCGTGCGCGAGCGCGATTCTGATTGGCTCTTAGATCTTAGTAAACATTCGAATCGGCCGAAACCAGGAAGCGGCGGCCGCCATTTTCTCTCTCGCACTGAGAGTGATGTTTAAAATATAAAGCACAAAAACATGTAAAGGGGCTGTTTAGACAGCTCCCACACACATAGCAATGTTGAGGGAGTCCCCAAAGATCCCCCAAGGCCAAAAACGGAATTTTTTTTATTTTGCTAATTTCGCCGATTACGCTTACCGTACACGTACGGTAAAAAATTATATAAAAAAAAAAATTATCCACAGTCTCCCCACCCCGTGTGCAATTGGTGCCCGACGGACACCAATTGTGCAAGGCTTATTAAAGATAAGTTAAACTAAAATATTTAAAA
Source organism: Triturus cristatus (assembly GCF_964204655.1). Classification (NCBI taxonomy): domain Eukaryota; kingdom Metazoa; phylum Chordata; class Amphibia; order Caudata; family Salamandridae; genus Triturus; species Triturus cristatus. Next base: position 549,810,204 of record NC_140591.1, on the reverse strand, counting down.
AAAAAATAATAAAAAAAAAAATTATCCACACTCTCTCCACCCCGTGTGCAAATGGTGCCCGAAGGGCACCATTTGTGCATGGCTTATAACATATACGAAAAATTTAAATATTACCTTTCAAAACGAAGTGCATCATATGTCCTCCATGTGCGCACGGTGCGCGAAGCGCATCGTGCGTACATGGCCCATCTAGCGTAACGTGGGCACGCGGTGCACGTAGCGCACCGCGTGCCCACCGTGTGTGCACGGCACTAACTGCGTAAAGTGGGCGCGCGGTGCGCGAAGTGCACCGCGTGCTCACTGTGCGTGCACGGTGCGCGAAGCGCACCGTGCGCGCACGGAACGAGTTACATATATATATATGGGCGCAGTTACATATATATTATATATATATTATATATATATATATATATATATATATATATATATATATATATATATATATATATATATATATAACCTACTGACAGTCGCCAGTAGGTAGTTATAGTTAGGACCTAGTTACCATAGGAAATTCGTAACATTCTTTTCCCAATAACTTTGGCGCCTGATGACGAATCCTCATGAAATGTTCAAAACTGGTGGGGCGCTCTGGTCAGCTCCTATCCTGAAAGTTTCGGGGTGATTTGTCAAACGGGGGCTGAGAAAAAAGGGGGTCCCAAAACACATTTTCTCCATGTTATTTCCCATAGGAAGTTTTGGAACAGGCTACAGCCCAAACTGCTGAACGGAATTACACCAAATTGTGCAAAAAGGTAGCCCTTGGTTCAGAAAGAGACCTTTTTTTAAATGGTGTAAATCCGTTCAGTAGTTCCTGAGAAATTAAAAAAATAGAGGTAAAAAAATCAATTTCCCATAATAAATTTTAGACACGGTTATAGCAAAAACTACTGAACGGAATTACACCAAATTTGGCAAAAAGGTACTGCTTGGCTCAGAAATCGCCCTTTTAAAAATGGTATAAATCCGTTCAGTAGTTTTTGAGAAATTAAGAAAGAAAGATAGTGATATCTATGGCTGCGGAGGATCCGCGCACCCTCCCGATCACGAGCTTCATGCTAATTGGCTGTCAACACTCCAAACCAGGAAGTTTTGGCAGCCATATTGTGCCTTGGTAGAACTGAGGCACAAGAAAACTGAAAAAGAAACACAAAAAACAAGAAAAGGGGGCAGGGTAGAAACACCCTGACCCCCTAGGCCTGCTCAGGGTGTCCTAGGGCCAAAAAAAGCATTCAAACGTGCCCTGTGGCACATTTTAAGTTGGGGAATTAAGTCCCCTTGAATCCTGAGGGTCCCTGGGGGTCAACTAACCCACCAGGTATGTCCAGTAAGTGCCAGAGAGCTGCATTGCAGAGAGGTGTAAAAAGGGGCGTGGCCTCTGAACACCTCTCTGCAACGCAGCTCCCTGGCACATATTGGAGGTACCTGGTGGGCTAGTTGGACCTAGGGACTCTCAGGATTCAAGGGGACTTAATCCCCCAACTTAAAATGTGCCACAGGGTGCCTCTGCACAGTGGTAAAGGGAGGGGGCGGAGCCAAAGGTGACGTGTGCAAACACGCCCTGTGGCACATTTAAGTTGGGGAATTAAGTCCCCTTCAATCCTGAGGGCCCCTGGGGGCCAACTAGTCCACCAGGTATCCCCAGTAAGCGCCACAGGCCTGCACTGCAGAGAGGTGGTCCAGGCCATGCCCCTTTTTACACGTCTGAGCAATGCAGCTCTGTGGCGCTTATTGGAGGTACCTAGTGGGCTAGTTGGACCCCAGGGACCCGCAGGATTCAAGGGGACTTTATTTCCCACCTTAAAACGGCCACAGGGCGTGTTTGCACACATGTTACCTCAGGACCACCCTCCCTTCACCACTGTGCAAAAGCACCCCGTGGCGCGTTTTAAGAGGTAGTTTTAATCCTCCTGTCCTATTATGTACTAGGGACTTACAGAGGAGGGCATGCTAATCACAGGGGTACCCCAACACATAGTGTTCCCTAGTGTATGTAGGTGTTTTCACTGTATTCTATGTGTATTTTAGCATAGCACTGACTCTAGGCCTGGTTAGTCAGAGTCAGTTACCACCAGTACCCATCCGAAAAAGTTGTGGGTACAGGATGATTTTGCAACAAGGCCTCTTTCTGCTACTCTGTTGGTTCTTTCTGGACATGTTTAGCTTCTCCTGCACTCTTCTTCGTCTTTGCGGACTTCTGTTGCCTCTTTCTGCAGGTCTTTTGCTTCTTTCTGTGCGTTTTTTCTTCTTTCCTCAGATGTCCAACCTCTGTAGGCATAGTTAGAAACTAGCATTTAAAAAACCTTAGAAATTCACTTAAAAAACCATAGGTTTCAGGCACGTTATAGTTAGAAATTAGCATTTAAAAAACCTTAGATATTCACTGAAAAAACCATAGGTTTTAGGGAAAGTTATAATTAGTTGGACATTTCACTCGCACAAAACCATAGAAATTCCCCCGTTATAGTTAGTTCAGCCCCCGCAATACACTGCTGATGACGTCACATATTACATCACTCATGACATGGTCAGTGACATCACTGGTGACATCACTGGTGACATCTCAGCTATACGTGCCTGAAACCTATGGTGTTTTAAGTAAATTTTATATATATACACACACACACATAAACATTCATAATAAGGCATTTTAAATATAAAAATTGCATTATCGCGTAAAATAAATACTTGTATTATTTTACACTATGTGTAATAAGATTTACTATTACAAAAATATACATATTTGATAATTAAATATGTGATTAATACATACGTGTTTGCATGTTTATAGAAATAATTATATATATAAATTAAATATCAGGGGAATATATTTAATATACATTATATTACATTTATATATTTACAAAAATTATATTTACTAGTCTACAGATTTTTTACTTACCAGTATAAGTATAGAAGCATGATATTGTGGTAAACAATTTTTGGGACACAATATTTTTGTCAACCAATATTTTTCACCACAGTATTGTGTCATGAACCATAAAGCACACTATTTGTTACATAGGTTGCACCGTTTATACCCAATCAAGGGTTCCAATTTATAAGCTGGTTTGCATTGCTCCTGCCTCACGCAACTCGATGCAAGAGTGACGCAAACCTTACATCTGTTGTATAACGCCGCAGAGAGCCACTTTGCATGGCCCTGATTAGCTCAAAAAGTCTGGAGTAAGGCACTGCAGCGCAAAAAGCTGAGTTTTCTTACTCTGACCTGGGAATGCATTCCATTGGTGTTGTTTGGGTGTTCCCACGAACCTCCATTGGTTTCTAATGCATTCCCCAGATTTACCAGAAAAGGTAGACATGGGGATGCGCAAAAAAGATACGCCTTTTCAGGTGATGCACAACAACGAGAAATATCTTTATTGCTCCTCATTACTTCCTCTTCTATTTGCACACAAAGAAAGAGAAATATGCCTCTCGGAATTGTTTTTGAGCAGGAAGGTGTCCTTTCCTGCACAAAAACAATCATGTCGGAATCAAGGCAGGAATTTGCCGTATTGCCTTAAACACGGCACATTCCTGACCTTTCCCTGCCATGCATTGTAGCGCAGCAAGGTGACTTACTGTGCAGCACTGTGTGACATTCTCGTAAATATTCCCCAAGATGTTTGATCAGTCAGAACATTGTTGGCATTGTTGAAATTACATTATTTATTTGTGTCTGTATTGCTTATGCATCTTTTTTGCTCCTTGAAAATGACTATGATTTCATTTACATCTTATCAGTCATTGTGATTAATTTAATTTAAATTCTAAATTGTTCTTCACTTGTATATTTTTGGCATTTGAAGTATGTCGCCCCCGCTTTTACTTTTCTGCCATGCTTTGTCCTTACTTTCATGCCCCTTCCCCACCCCATAATGTTTTACTTACTGAAATTTCCAGTGCATCTTGCACTGACTCTTGCTGCACTGACGGCAACAGGCACAGTACAGTTGCCCACACATTATGTTTAATTGCAGGTTGCTTTTCCGTTTATACTATGACTGTGGTATACTATGACTGAGGTCTTGTGCAATCATTCATGGCTGGCATTTATTTCTTCTCCTTGTGGCTCACTACAACCTCACGCTTGTGCCAGCACAAAAGGGGCATCATTCAATCATGCAAGGCAGAGTATGATTGTTCGCTGAAGCGATTACGTCTATACGTTAATGAGTCACTGATATTGGTGATTGGTACTATGGTACTATGGCCCCTAAGATGCCCATGTACCAGGGAGAGCCACCCTCCTCCAGTAAACAGGCAGGACAGCTCATGGTGTTGCTGGTTTCCCACGGCTCCTCTCTTGGTAGAGACTGGATCCGTCACGTAAATCACCTTCTCCTGTAGAGGTGAGGCTTCCGACCCTGACTCCTTGGCCAGACGTCCTCTCTCAGTGCTCATTCATCTTTCAGTCCTTCCATATCGAGTACTCCTCTACCTTCCAGACACTCACCATGGTCCTCTCGGGGATTCTGTTTTTCAATAGGCCACCGCTCTGAGATCTGACCGCCATTCGTGCTCGTGACTCCATGACGTCAGCATGATCGGATTCCAGGAAGTCTTTCTCCTTAAAGGAGCCATCTTCTTTAAGGTTGGAGTTCCCATCTTAGAAATGTGGAAAGGTGGAGAGGAGAAACATAAGAAGGGAACGAGTCATTTTCCTCTTCCCTCTCTGCCAGTATGCCCCGGGTCCTGTCACTTCATGACACATGCGTAGGATGAAGAAGCAGGAAAAGGTCTTCAGTTTTCATCTGTGTTGAGCTTTAGGCAGTTCTGTTTCATCCAGTTAGCTACTTTGGACATGCAGGTGTTGAAGTTGGTACTGGTTGGTGTGATTGTTGTTTTTGAGGGAGGGGATGAGCTGGGTGTTGTCTGTGTATGATACAATGTTGAACACAATGGAATCTTATGACATGAATGAGTGGTACCAATAGACTTGAGTGTAGGGCTCAGTTAATGATCTTCCGCAGATGAGGTTCTTGAGTTTATAGGTGCACGGTGAGAGCCAGATTTGCTGGATCTGGTTGGACAGGACGGTGGCCAGCAAGGATAGGAGTTGTGGATTCTTGTGATAAGGGTGCTGTGGGGGAGGGTGTCAAAGGCTGTGGAGTGGTCAGGTAGTATGAGTGTGACAGCTTCTCCTTTGTCTATGATGGTCCCGATGTTGTCAGCTGCTGCGATGAACGCTGTGTCTGTGCTGTGGTTATTGCAGAATCCAGACTGTGAGATGTCTTCTAGGTGGTGTTGTTCCAGATGGTTGGAAAGTTATTTGTTGATAGCTTCCTCCATGACTCTATATGGGAAAGGCAAGAGTGGGATCGGTGCTCCTTTGGGTCTCCGTGGGATTTTTCAGGAGAGCTGTGTTTCCAGTTGTCTAGGAAAGTTCCTCTTTTGATTGAGATGTTTATAATGGTGGTGAAGTGGGAGCTGATCAGAGTTCCTCCAAGGTTTAAGACATGGTGGGGATAGGGATCAGTGGGGGCCCTGGAGTGGACTGTTCTTTTGATTTCAGTGGTGTCTTCTGTGCTGAGGGAGGGTTTCCATTTCATGATCTGGCGGACTGATTTGGTGGTGGTGGGCAGCTGGTTGATGAGCTCTTTTGTCTTGTGTTGGGGTTGAATTTGATGTAGATGTTGAGGATTTTCTTGTGGAAGAAATTGGAAAGGATGCTGCAGAGGTCCCACAAAGGGATGATGGAGCTGGTGGCAGCAGAGGGGTTGGAGAGTTCTTTGATGATATTGAAGTGCTCTTTTGCAGTTGTTGGAGCAGTTTTCCAGTCTGAGAGCTAGGGCTCTTTGTCTTGCCTCGTTGAGTTGATTTGATATTTCCTGAGTGCGGATTTGAAAGAGTTTCTTGCTGTGGTGTCGTGAATGCAAGATCAAAATTAATTCCTACAGGCCACAATGGAGTTCTAAATTGAACCTTTGGTAATGGGGAGGCAAGGTAAATCCAGATGACACAAGAACGTCCTGCAGCTACCCCAAACCATTTAGCATATTGTCCAATAGTTATTTCCTTGTAGGGCCATATCATCTATTGATGTCTCAGGTTCTGAAATCTATCCTGGACTAGTTTGCATAGCCATGGCGGGGGCATTGTCCCTAAAGAAATGGGTCTGTCCCCATTAGCGACATATGTCATGATCTATAATTTGTATCACATGGGGTAGAAGCAACTTCATAGGGAATTGTATCTTCTGGCATAGCTTGTACATTACCAATCCCAATATACAAAGATTTATACTGTCTACATTTCCTTGTTATTAAATTATTCACATTATCTTTGGGTTCTCAATTATAATGAGAGTGATTGTAACATCTATCATCGAAGTCCCTGGAAACAAAACATCTGCCTATGTGTTGTTGCAGCCCTACTCTCTCATCCATTTTCTGAGCAGAATACACTGACACTAGAACTTGTAGCACTCCTTGCATCGATAGGATACTCACTTGTGTCTAACAGTCCAGAATAATATTTTTCCTTAATTGGTAAATGGTTGCCCAATTCTTTGTTGAGTTAAAGGGTGGTTATTTTTCCATGCAAGACAGGTTTGGCAGCTATTTGACAATTTGAGTCAGCAGACAAGTTCTATAGTTGTTCCAGATTTTCTTTAAATGTTATTGCCTGAGATTCATGGACACCAATAAGGGAAGTAAACACAAAATGGAAATCATCTGCTGTAATTGGGGTATTTTGTCATTGTTAGTACTGACATCCATTCTACAGATGTAGTAATCTGACTTTCTCATCCATTGAGTTTTCCATAACAAAGTCAGCCATGAATGTGAATACTTTTTTCCAGATCATTTGCTGGGACAGGAACGTCTTGTACCGTATGTTTATAAGAGGTCAGTATCAAGATTAAATACCTTCTAAAGATTTATCTCCCATGATTGTTCCTAGGTTCATAGGTGACAACAGCCAGGAGAAGTTTAGATATATCACCAATAGACTTTTGACTCCAATGTGGAGTATGACTCAAAGCTGTCTTTTCTGTCCTAATAATATGATCAATCTCATTTAGACAAAGAATCAAATTCCACCTCAGCACACTTAGACCAAGGTGCACCCCCCACTGGACTTGACTTTCAGTACTTACGGAGGTAGTCCCCCTTTTTCTTCCATTCCTTGTCCACCATATTTTACCTCGCTAGACTGAGATACTTCCTTCTTACTATCCTTTTCTTCCTTTCATACAGCAATCATTAAACCATAACCTGGTCCTGAAGATGATCTGAATTGAATACAGGTCAAAAAGCAGACAACCTTTCAGCACAACTTTGGGCACAACTTTTGTGGTACACCAAAATTACTTACCCTCTGTAAACTTCTATTGAATTGGAATCACAAAACGTTTCTTGTATATATTGACTATCTTGTTCTTTTTGTGCCATATTTTCGCTGTTTTCACATGTCACTTGCCCTGTTCACCTAATATTTCAAGAGCAGAAATGTGCAAATGACCGTATAGGTTACGTGTGAATTTAATGTAATAGAGTGTTATCACTGCCTTCTTTCTATCTTGTTTAAATGCAGACCACTCCTTGCATTGGTTGCAACAACCATTGATGCATCCTTGTCTCATTCTTTTGCAACTTATGTGAATGCTTATCTCTAAATAGTACACATGCTAATCACCACTGTTCCCTGTAAGGTGCCCGTACATGCACGTGCGCACCTATGTCTTCCGGAGCGCTTATTGTAAAATGTGATGCACGCAAAGGCAGCTGCGGATCATTTGCCGCTTTTAACATGCATGCGGAGCAAAAAGGGTCAGATTGTGTGCCTTTTTTAAAGTAATCATGTTCATCGCAGCGCCCGCCATGCGCTGAAATGAACATGAATACTTTCACAAAGTCTCAGAATCTGTCCCGCAGCCCTACCCTTTTAACAAATGAAAGGCATCAAGTCTACAAGCAGGATGTGTGTTTTCTGTTGATTCTGAAAGCATACACCCTGCTTGTAGATTTGCTGCACTTATTTTGCTAATAGAGCGGGGCACACAATCTGTCCTGCTTTATTAACAAAAGAAATGCAGCAAATCTACAAGCATGACGTGTGCTTTCAGAATCCCCTGAAAGCACTCGTCCTGCTTGTAGACTTCATAGCCATACCTGCCAAGGTTTCACGTTGCCTATGTGTGACATTTTCATAAATTCAGTGAAATTATGTGTGACATTCAATACTATGAGTGACAATTTCTCAGGAGCAAAATTGAGCAATGAAGATGAGGGAAACATCAGAAATTGCACCCATTTGAGTAGTAGATTGTGAATGTTTAAATCTAGCTATGAAGGAACAGCATGTTTTTTTTATTTCAGAGCTGGGTCAGGATTTTCTAAATCTGTTTCAATGTCTGGTGCATTCACAGTTAAGCATTAGTCTACCTGTTTGGACCAGATTAATTAGGGAGAATGGTACACTGCCTCACAGCATATTTTGCTCCATGCATGCTGTTTGACTTCTACTGTTCAATATTTTTTTTATATCTGCTCGGATCTCAGTCGACCCAATCCCATTTTCCAATAACTATACTAGTCGCTAATTACAGCTCCTTTAGGCCTCTGTAACAGGAAGCGATGGTGTTAACTGGGAATATATGTTCTGAAACTCCAATATCGACTCCTGTTTTCAAACCTGAACCCCATTTTAGCACAGGCTGTAATAAATGCAGGATCGACAATTTTAATCTCTAATGTCTCTTTATTTAGGCAAAATGTATAAGTGATGGGGCACACTCCATTATAGCGCTAAATGTTGTCACCTAATCTAAAAAAGTGATTAGAAATTAAATGTGGAATACTCACCACATTTAGACAGGGGCTGGCATAGCATGCTGTCTGTAAACCTTTTAGGCCCTTGTCAGCACCTCCCCTCATCATGACTGAACAGAACCTCTGGTGAGCACTGTCCCCACACACAAACATGGGAAGGCAGCACGTGCCGAGGAGGACCCTCCTTGTCCTTTATTTTAAGTCCAGTGTTCCGGCGGCCTGTGCTGGCTGCAGCAGAAATTTGAAATTAAAAACATCCTGCCTGCACCGACTGGAGCCTTTCAGTCCCTGTCAGTCCACGCAAGGAACCTGCTGAACTTCTTCCTTTACCTGCACCTACACTGATGGACTGCCTGGCAGTAGTACACTTAGTTATGTGGACAGGCCATATGGCTACACGCAGGTGTGCACTACTGCTGACCAATTAGTGCCAGTAGAGGCAGCCAGGTCAGCCTGCGCTATGCAACACAAACACAACATACTCAAATAAACCAGCCTGGTCCCAGCAAAGCATAACAGCACTCGCATTGACTGCTGTGCGCCGCCTGCAACCTCATGAAATAGTCAACTCTACAAAGCATGAAAACAGGAAATACACTTAGCTTTTAATAATTGAAAGTACATTTTGAAGCATTGAGAGAAATGCCTCACTGAGGTACTACTTATTTTGCAAGGAGACAATCGAGGAGCAGCAATTGGTATGGGCCGCTTCACAGTTACATCTCCCTTGGCAAACAATGGCCCGACCATGATTCTGTGGCTCAGTAGCAGCTGCACGGGGACACACTTCGGAATCTCCAGAAAACTGTACAAACAGCCGGTATGTTTCTCAATGTGGAAACCTTACACCCAACCAGGATGTCTGGCTTGGCTCTGTGAATTATATGCAGATTTGCCCTCTCGTAGAAAGCAAATATTCTAATCCACAAAAGGCCCATCATGTGTTGCTGTATGTGTGGAAATGCACCGTCTTTTCACTTTTTAAGCAAAAGTTTGGAATGATTTTTGCACTGATATTTGTCGCTGCTCCCATGCACACGTCTGGGTGTTGGCAAACATAGCATTGACTGCCACGCACAGAGATGCTACACTGCCGCACACAGAGGAAAAAAAGCAGATGGACCATTGCTAATCACCCAGGTCTTAATAGGGTTTATGGGTACCTTCCTGTAGTCTACTTTCATACCATTCTGAAGGCATCCAATTTGATAATTACTGGCAAGATTGTCTAGTTCCATTAAGAACTAGTTGGGAGAAGATTCTAATGGGGAGATTTTGGGTGCTAAATTCTGCCATACTTATCACATTTGGGAATCAATGTAGGTTAGAGTGAAGGATTGAGGACAATTTTCACACTAGTGGCATATCTCACACTTTTACCCAATGTTTGAGTGACAGAAAAATATTTTGATTAAGTGTTGTACAGATTTTCTTTTTCTTCTTCGTTCCTCCTCACCTTTGGATTGATGTACATCACCACATGCCTTTATTTGGTTTATCATTGTTTAAGATGAAGGCAACAGTCAAATAAACTGCCTATAAAAGATCAGAAGCATTCAGTGAAAGGGAACAATAGTCATGTCTAAGTGATTTAGAGGAACACGGCAAAATATTTCATATTGGAATGCAATATTGTCAATTTAATCTCAATTGATTGTTTTCCTACTATGATTTAGGATTTCTTTGCTACATTCCTATGGTGAATGGCTCAATGTAAGCACTCTAGTGGGTCACTTACAGGCTTGGAAATGAGTTGATGGATGCAGACATTTGTTGGTTACTTATGGAACAAGCTGTTGCCCAGAAACATGACTGTTATGTACAATCACTACAATACAGCATTTCAATTAAGAAGATAACACCATACAATTCAGTTTAGAAAATTATAATGACACAAATATTAGTGAGCATCCTATTAAGGGAACAAATTGTGTGCATTTTTCAAGCTTTTAATGCAAAATGTGGTGAAAAATCAGCAAGTGCCAATCAGAGTCACTGTTTACATTAAACTGGGACCTAGACTTAATTTCAGGCTGACTACAATGGAGAGGAGACCAAGTATATTTAGCAGGTCACGCTTGCTTTTCTGGTGCACAAATTACTCCAGCAAAGCTTGCCTGGCAGCTAAAGTCAGAAACTGACTTCCAAAGTCAAATATATATCATCTTTGGCTAACGTCTACAGTTTCGGTGTCATGAACTTCCAGTGGGACACACCTGGATTTTGTAGAGGATGAAGTTGCTTTGCTGCTGGGATATCTTTCGTAGCTCTTCCCATTGCTAGGCTTTACATTTAGGTTTCAAATTTCATTCTACATTGGGAAACAGTCGGATGATTTGCCAGGCAGGGTTACATAATGTTCGGTATCTTCACAGCATGGGTCCCCAAGAACCAATTTCGTTGTGACAAAAAAGCTCTGATTAGGACAAACCTGGAAATCTCCTCTACAGAGGGTTTACATTACCTGGGGTAACAGTGTCACAGCATTCGACCAGAGCTCTGCAGTGCATCTCCTGCTTTCACTTCCACGACCTCTCGTTTTTGTCATATCTTCTTGATATGATCATGTCAATACATATATAGATGTTCGTTTTTAAGTTTTTGTCAGCAGTTATAAAGCTCACATACAGTGCTATTTTGAGTACTGGTGTTGCCAGGAACTCAATCAACAGTTATTCTATTTGCTCACCCTTTCAAAAGAGAATTGATCTATGCACTGCTAATTGCTCAGGCTTTGATGCAAGTTGACCAATTTAGAAATCTAACTTTCTTTTTATCAAGGATGATACATTTATTTTTCATGTTTTTTATCATTTTTCATTTCGGGATATACGCCTGCAGGGATATAATGAATTGTACAATACTGTTTACATCTAGCATGTGGTGAGAAGGCAGATATTACCTCGTTATCTACATGTGAAAAATTCAAAAAAGTATATTTACTGTGAACAGATATTGATTTTTTTGTCAGCGGTAAATGATGTAATTCCACAACAAATTCATTTTTCATTTTTTTTTAAGTTCAGAACTAGGAAGTGATGGAACAAAATAAACAAGGTGTTCATTTTCCGATAATATTAAAACATAGTTTTGCATCATACAGCGTACAGCATAGATTGGCTTTGCTCCTTCTGTTACACAAAGTAATTTATTTAAGTTTGGAGCCATGCGGCTTAAAAGATCGATTGTTTGTACCTATTTATTGTTTAGTTTCATACATTTATTTGGTTTTCATGAATCTGTAATATTTTCTACGTAAATTATCTTTACTATAAGTTTGCTTTCTTAAGTAAATAAATTGCTATATTTTTCTCTGGGGATAAATCTCAATATTAATTCATGTTGCGATGTGCACAACAAAAACAGCTTGTATATTACACTCTGTTAAATAGGGTTGAAAACTGTGCGCAAAGAAAACTACTATTCCCAGCAACCCTTGCGGGACGAACCCGCCCACGTCACAAGAAGCGCGCTTGTAGGCGCATAAAGGCAGCGGGAGCCCCGGCAGAGCGGGGGTGTCTTTTCCTGACCTGTTGCCTGAAGTTGCCACGCAGTCTGTTTGCTCCCTGTGCCGCGCTATCTTGCCACACCGGAGGACGCCACCTTGGAGCACCCTAGCGTTTCTTTGCCGCTGCCGCTCCCACCACCTACGCGGCCGCTGTGCGCAAAGAAAACTACTATTCCCAGCAACCCTTGCGGGACGAACCCGCCCACGTCACAAGAAGCGCGCTTGTAGGCGCATAAAGGCAGCGGGAGCCCCCGCGACGCGGGATCGCGCGCGGGTCGGCGCCGGGCTAAGCCCGGGCAAAGGGCGGGCCGTCTGAGGCTGTCCGAGGACGACAGAGGACGGGACGGACCCACACTACTATGAAAGTGTCTGAGTGAGTGTTCTATCGAACTTTGTCTCATTGGGCATCATTGTCAATTGCTCTAACAAAGCTGACACCAAGTGGCAGTGAACTACTAGTATATCTCTTATAGCTGTGTGGTGAAATGCCGAAATCGAAAAAAGCAACAAGTGTGAACATTATGGACAATTGCATGGTGCAGATCGTTAGCAAAATTAATAACGACAGGAGGGCTTCACTGGGGTTAAATTGTTCTCAAAATCCTCCTGAAAATTCTCCTGTGTTAGCACCTTTGTCTGATTCACTTTTGGCTTCCCCCTTAATGGCTAACACTAGTACCCCAACTGAAATTGATGAGTTAGAGAGTGACATTATCGAACTAAGTATCCATCCAACAGTCACCTCACAACCCATTCCTGATGTAGATTTGCATACGGCCACCGAACTAGCTGATATCGACTCTTCCATCCCTCCCCCCAGAGTCAGGCAAGTTAGAGCCTGTTGGAAAAATCAGGCTAAAAGTAATGGTTCCCGTCCAGGGAAAAAAAAGGCTACCTCTGCACCCAAAATTGCGAGGAAAGTTGAGGCATCAGAGTCCCACTTTGCGAAATATTCTGAGAATGAATTGTCCAAGAAAATAGCAAATATGATTGACATTAAAATTGAGAGTATTATTACTCCTCTGGTAGCCAGAATTGATGAATTAATGACAGAGGTAGTCAGATTAAATTCCCTGATAAATAGACCTGTGGAAGAAGTACCTAGAGCTGAGTCTTCGGCATCGAGTCGCCGTAGCCTGATAGTACTACCTGATAGTGGGGAGGGAAGGGCTACACAAAAAGAGATTGCGAATCCTCCACTCTTGCAACTTACAATTGAGGAGAATTCCCAGAAAACATCTAAACCAGGCCTCCCCATTGACCGACTTGCTCAACGTCCAGCGAATGACCAGTTCCAATGTATTGTTGAGGCACTTCCTACCACATTGGTTCTTGCCAATGTACCTATTTTATCTTCTGATAAAATAGAAACTACATCTTCCCTCATTAGTAAATCATTACATTGGTTAACAAAAAATATGAGAATGACTCCGTGGGGAGAGAGACGACTAGCTGGTGAAATCATCATGGCAAGAAGGGTCTCATGGTTAGGCCATGATCCTAAAAAGTATGCCGGGGATTGTGTGGTTATTAATTTTTCCAACCTGGCAGTCCTCCCTAATATCCTGCATAATATATTTCCTCCACAACAGAGACATGGCACTATCATTCCCTTAACACTCAACTTTTTCTATTGTAGAAAGAAAGGGGTGGTAAAGCAAGCGACGGTGAGGAAAGGGCGGACCCTATTACCTAGTATAGGGGGTGGGAGTGATCTTAATAGGATGTGGAATATCAACATAGAAAACAGGTTTGAGGTCCTGTCAAATCTGAATGACTGTGATTGACTTGATGGGAATGCTAGATTTGAGGCTGTTGCATTTACTCTGCACGATATTTCATCTATCCCCATAGGACTAGCTAGTTGCAATGACAGTACTGAAAAAGGCAACCCCAGCTCTACCCAGTTCACTGCACAGGAACTTTGTAGATCTCCGTTACCCACCCAACTAGGAATTGGAGATATTGAATTACAGGCACCAATAAATGAATCATTAAGTAATCCAAGTAGCAGGACTGATTATATGAGTAGGACTGGTGATGATATCCAAAGCTCACTAACGCTAAATGAGTATACTAGTCCCATTAAACCCAAGCCTCATCTGTCCGTTTTATCCTGGAATCTTGCAGGAATTGGCAACAAAATGCACTGTCCTGAGTGGTGCATCTTTGTCGACCAGTTCGATATAATATTATTTCAAGAGTCATGGTCAATGGACCCGGTTTATCGCTTGGGTTTTCTTAACTTCTACGTACCTGCTACTAAAAAAGCTAAAGGTCGTCCCTCAGGAGGCTTGATAATTTGGATCCGCCAATCCCTGCGCTGTAAGATTGACAAATTTAGTCTTCAATCTAGCGATATTCTGTCATTAAATATCACCTGGCCTAATGACCAGGGATTGGCCATAGCAAATATTTATGCTAGAGGGACGGTTGGAGGCTCCTCATCAGACGTAATATCTGCCTTAGACCATCATCTTTCTGTATTACCATCGGAGAAGTCTATTCTAGTGGGTGGAGATTTTAATACGACGTTCGAACCTCTTGGCTCGGAGGATCAGTTCCTAGCAGAAGAAGAAGATAGTAGGTGGGGGGTTCCCCAGCTGGAACTACCCCCGGTCAAGAGGTGGACCGCCATGGCCATCCAATTGAAAGCACTTTGCCTAGAGAGAGGGCTTAGGGCTGCCAATGGACGTACTCGGTCAGATCACCAGGGGGCAAATACGTTCGATAATGGCAGATCCACTAGTCGTATTGATTATTTTCTAGTGGATATAAGGATTTGGCCTAAATTGAACGATATGACCATAATCAAACGAGAAGACAGTGATCATAATGCCCTGTACTTGGAATTACAAACCTTTAACGAGCCCACAGAATTTGAAATTAATGATGGGAAAACTAGTCTGGATGTTGTTGTATCCAACAGCATGAGGCATGTTAAATGGGATAGATTCATAGAGAAGCCTGAAGAATTAGAAGATCTTAAAAAAGTGGTAACTAATGAAGTGGATAACTTGATTACACAAGCATCTGGAAATCAATTTTTATCATCAATGGATGAGGTCCACACCACTTTTTTTCTAAATCTCCAAACATTTTTTAAAAAGCCCCTAGTGGGTGGAAAATCCAATAAGGACAAACAACTCATGGCGGGATGGTTTAATAAATCTTGTAGAGCAGCTCGCCAGAGTTTAAGTTTGGCCCTTAGATCAAAAAACATGGATAGTGTGAGAACTGCTAGAAAGCTATATAAGTATACACAGCTAAAGGCGAAGAAGGAATGGGACGAGGATCATTGGCAGGATCTGAAAACAGCCTGCCTGTCCAAGGACCAAATGAAGTTTTGGGCGATAGTAAAATGGGACAGAGGCGGGGTTGCACCATCTCCCCAAAATAATGTGGCAATAAACCAATGGGTTGATTTTTTCAAACCACAATATGCTTCAGTCTCGCAAGAAGGAGAGCACTCACCCCCTCCGGTCATTTATTTTCAAACGCAGGTCTTCACGATCAAAGATATAAATCTAGCATTAGATTGTATAACCAGGGGCCGTGCCCCCGGGATGGACGGAATACCTGCGGATGTATTTTTAACTGACAGATCGTCCTGGTGTCAGTATTTCCAATATCTAGCAAATTCCATAGCTATGGGGGCGCCCGTACCCCCCTCATGGAAAGGGGCTGAAATAATCCCAGTTTTTAAGAAAGGGGACAAATCATTACCCAGTAACTATAGACCTATCAGCCTCATAGATTCTGCCCAGAAACTGATGGGTCGATTAGTACAAAATAGATTACACACCTGGATTGAAGAAAATAATATTCTGTCCCCCTTTCAGGCTGGGTTTAGACCATGTACTAGTTCGGTTGATCAGGTATTTTATTTTCTAGCACTCTATTGGAGGAATGTAAAGCTAACCAATGGGACCCTTTATGCGGTTTTTATAGATTTAAAATCCGCATTTGATTTGGTGCCTCGCTCCAAATTATGGAGGGTTCTCGACGAAGCAGGGATAGCTCCAGAATTACTAACATTACTCGTCCGCTTGCATGAGAACAATTATGCACGAATTAGGTGGGGAACGCAGGGGGAGGTTACTGACACATTCCCTGTAGAGCGTGGTGTTCGGCAGGGATGTGTCTTGGCACCCACGTTGTTCTCCCTGTTTATTAATGGTATTGTAGAATACCTGAGTCGTTCGCCCACAGATGCTCCCGTATTGGCTGGAACCCGCGTGCCTGTCCTCATGTTCGCGGATGACACACTGATAGTCTCACGGACACCTAGTGGCCTGCAGAAGGCGCTAAATGCATTCGGTGAATTTTGTCGAGAACATGGTCTTGAAATAAACACCTCCAAAACAAAGTTTATGTGCTTAAATAAGAGGAAAAATTTTAGAGGTGTTATTAAATTCAATGACACACCATTGGAACAAGTAGAGGCATTCACATATTTAGGGATATCCCTCCAGAACAATATGAAGTGGACAAACCATATTGATATGGCTGCCCTTAAATTTCATCAGTTAGCGGGAGCAATTGTTTCAAAATATAAATCTTCCCTGACTAAACCTATCACTCCAGCCTTAGAGATTTATAATATGAAGGCTATTAGTGCTGTATTATATGGCTCTGAACTATGGGGCTTTGGCAACCTGAAACAACTAAGTCTAGCTGAAAATAAGTTTTTACGTTGCTTAACGGGAGTTCCCCGAAGTACCCCAATGATTCCATTAGCCTATGATCTTGGCAGGAAAAGAATCGAGGATTTGGCACGATTGCGCCCACTCCTTTATTGGCGACGTATCATGGTCACACCGGAACTGGCCCACTATGCTACCGCCCTAAAAGACATTATTAAGGCCGACCAATTTCATTCTATAGCATGGCTTAAAGAAATCAGAGACTTATTAATAAAATTAGATCTGGGGCATCTATGGGATGATTCAAATGGGTTAAAATTTCCTCCTAAGTCTGCACTCAAAAAAATGTACTGGGATATGATTACAACATCTGCTTTTATCACTGGCCAGAATACCAATCTAACAGGACGATACCTCGACATCAAATGTATTCCATCTTGTGAGGCTTCTTGGGATTACATAGAGAGGCCTTTTGATAGAAAACTGTATTTTCAGTTTCGAATTGGGTCTCTCCCTGTTAAAGCATTTACTCAAAATTGGTCACCTAACCATGATAATTGTTGTCCTCACTGTCGAGATTTGATTGAAGATGCTGGTCATTTATTATTTATTTGTCCATTGTATGTCATTCCACGTCGTAGATGGATAAAACCAGTATGTTTAAATTTGGGAATACGCAGATACAAGGATGCCCTGAGGATACTCGAATCTGATTGCACTCCATACTTGGTTATTGCTGTAGCAAAATTCTTGGGGTGGGCCTGGGTAATACGTTCAAGCACCCTAAAAATGCTAGAAGAAGGATAAAGAACATCTGACACCAAGGACATTGTTCTATTTTTTAACAAAAGTTTGCTTTTAATTGATGGTATCAATTCATCGGAACTATTCGCCAGCACTATGGTTTAATGTATTTTTAAGATTGTATATTGTTTTTAAATATAGTATTTATATTTATTGTTAGGATGTAAATATGCTTTTATGACAATGCTGTCGAATAAAGCTTTGAATTTGAATTTGACAATACTGTTTACATCTAGCATGTGGTGAGTAGGCAGATATTACCTCGTTATCTACATGTGAAAAATTCAAAAAAGTATATTTACTGTGAACAGATATTGATTTTTTTGTCAGCGGTAAATGATGTAATTCCACAACAAATTCATTTTTCATTTTTTTTTAAGTTCAGAACTAGGAAGTGATGGAACAAAATAAACAAGGTGTTCATTTTCCGATAATATTAAAACATAGTTTTGCATCATACAGCGTACAGCATAGATTGGCTTTGCTCCTTCTGTTACACAAAGTAATTTATTTAAGTTTGGAGCCATGCGGCTTAAAAGATCGATTGTTTGTACCTATTTATTGTTTAGTTTCATACATTTATTTGGTTTTCATGAATCTGTAATATTTTCTACGTAAATTATCTTTACTATAAGTTTGCTTTCTTAAGTAAATAAATTGCTATATTTTTCTCTGGGGATAAATCTCAATATTAATTCATGTTGCGATGTGCACAACAAAAACAGCTTGTATATTACACTCTGTTAAATAGGGTTGAAAACTAAAATAATTACATTTCAAGAATTTACTAAAACATTCTCGTTTGGAAACATAGACAAAACTGTGGAGCCAAAAAAGACTCTAGTCATAAGATACCAGTGCGCTCCATTCGATTATTTGCCTAAATTACTCCGGATGATTTCAGATAATTTGAGTCACGTTCAAAGACTAGGTAATGTTCAAATAATTTTTTCTCTGAATATAGTTTCATCGGTTGCCATTTTTGATAACTAATTGCACAAATTATAAGGATCAACAGAATCAAGTTACCACTACGGGTCACATTAATTCTGACACAGATGTCATAGTTTGTAAAAAATACTGGGGGGCATATTATCAAGGGCATTATCGCCGCTTTAGCAGCACTTTTTGCCGCTAAAGCAGCAATATTCTTATCGCCCTATTAACAAGGCGGCGCTAACATGCTCCAGCGCAATGTTAGCAGCCGATTCCGAAACGCATCTCATGACAGCGATAAATATCGCTAATGAGATGCAAAGTAGGCGTTCCCTCCTAAGTCAACATGTAAAATGCTCGCATAACCAACATCGCTGTATCAACAACGCTGCTCCTGGACAGCGAAGCGATAACAAAACGCGCGCTAATCCCCCATTATGGCATGATTCCAACGCCAGAAAAGACCTGATTTACCATATATGCCTATGGGAGGTGGATTGTAAGGCTGAGTCCACACTTCCCTATGACCAAGCTTGGCATTAGAGCTGTGAAATCATCACAGGATTTCACACGCTAATGCTCATTATTGAAGTCTATCGCAGGATTACACATCGCCTGTCAGCTAAGCGTTGCTAATACACCGCTGACCTGGGGATGAAATCCAGCGATAGCCGGCGATAATTTAAATCGCGCTCACCGCGTTTAGCGATTATTATCGCTTGTCCTTGGTAATATGCCCCAGGGCGTCTTAGAGTACCTGAGAGATAGGGCACAAAACATTTCTCACCCTAACATGCGGAGGGTTCATATGATCGATTACAATAGGAAGATTCACACAGACATGTATACTATGACATAGGTGTGCACACTGTGAAAGCCCACACACAGAACACTTGGGAGCACACTCCACACATACCACATTAAGCACAACGGACTTCACTCACGCTCATTAAAATACACACACATATACACACATTTATTCTATGGTAAATTGCCAAATACACGACTATTGGGAGATCACTCATACACACTTAATCACTGATCCACCCATGAAACCTGCTAGTAATGCTTACAACATACTCACTAAAAAAATAACAAAATAAGTTTGATGAAAAGTGAAAAACAGGACTCAATAATTTCAAAAGTATGCATCATTTTTTTTCCATTTGTCATGACTGGACATAAATCACATTTCTAATCAGTTTTCTTGGGTAAGCATAAAGGTATAAAATATGCGCTTGAATGCTTCTCCTTATGATAATTTTCATTTCAATAGAAGTTCTCCGATTCACATGAGCCTCAAAATAATAGCTATAAAAACCTGATTATGAATGCATTAATGAAAAAGAAATATGTAGATAACTATACTTTAAAAGGACTCGCTGTAATGCCGGTAAGGAAAGGCAAGATTATTACTGTTATTCTAAACAAAGATTCTCAGGCTATTGATGTTAGAAAAGGGTTCATATTATTTGTGCAGGCACTGACCTGATGGACTAACAGAATGTTGGTCATTTTAATGAGAAGAGAGTATACTTCACAGATGCTGGGCTATAATTTGGGCTCCCGTTTTCTTGGGACATATTTTTTTGATAAATTCCATCTGTATTTGTCCACATGTATTTTCTGCTCATTTTATCTATATTTATCCGTATTTATGTTGAACTTAGTGTATAAAATGCAGCAGTAATTGATATATTTCCACGTAACAAATGACCATTTTGCTGTTAATATTTATCTGTAAAATCGGTAAAAATACAAAAACTGGGAGCATTAGTAATAATGCCCTGCAATAGGTTGAAAGCCATGTTTGCTATTTTGAACCTTTGTATGTAGTTCTTCATGACAGGGCCATGTCTTCCCAGGTATTGTGATGTTACTGACAAAATTATGTTAGAAATCCTACATTTCCAGAACAGTTACTAACCCAGTTTGAATCCAGTTCAGATTTCCATCTGCATTATATTTTGATCATACTGTATTCTTTTTTTAATTTTCTTTTTTACCAAGGATGCAAACACTGAACATAAGGTGCTGTAACTAACTCATGTCCAGTATTAAATTGCCTGAGTGTTCCACAGTCTTAGTGACCTGCATACTTGTATTAGGCTTTAATATTATGGGCTTTGGATAAAGGTGACAGACTGTGACAGAGGCTATGCTGTGGACAGGCAATAGAAGAGATCATTAGCACTGTTGCCTATACCTTGTTTTTGACATTCTTTTTAAGAATGTCCTTATGCTGTCAAATAAAATCCAGAAAAGGTAATTACTGAAAACTCAGCTATCTAATTTCGCGAATAGATAATCACCAGCCATTGTTTCTGAACAAAAATAAATTGCCTGCATGCATGTGACTGCAGGAAGTCTCTCTCACTGGACTACAGATCTCTCCTAAAAAGCAATAAGGACATCAATGAGTTAAAAACAGCTAGGTCATTGCCTGTATTTTATGAATATTCATTAGTTCTGGAACAATGCATAAAGACAATAATAGAGCAAACATTTAATTTGCATTCCCGTTTTTTACAAATGGTCGTTCCTATAGTCTTTCTATTTGCGAATGAGTTAACACTTGTAGTGTCAGTGAATTTTCAATATTTTGTGACCAGAGTTGGATACATACCTTGACAAATTACTGTTTGGAAACGATGCCCTAAACACACCCCTGCAAAATACCGATTCGTTTTATATTTTATAAACTCATTTTTCTGATTCACAAAATGGATTTACTACAAAAACAACTATTCTGTGGTGGTAAACCCATTGATTTTTGTGAATGTCAGGCTTTGCAAGTGCACAATGTTTTTCTAAATCAGGCCTCTAGGAATGAAGGCATGCATTTAATAGACCAACAACTAATATTACAATTTTTTATTTTTTAAAAATAATAACAATCATATGGCTATAGTTTTTGAAGGATAGTATCTATGTAGTGGCACAGAAATAAAACGTACATTTTCCCTTTGCAATGCAAACAAAACTAGGATTTTGAGTATGCAGGTTTTCCCCTCAAATGTGAGCTTGTTATTAATTGGGGGCGCAAAAAGCATACTATTATTATTCACGATTGAAATACTGCAGTGCACAAGCTCCTCATCTCTTGTAATTATCACAAATTTAAAAACTGTCTTACAATCCTCTTTTCCTTTGTTTAAAATTGATGCTATAACTGGGAACCAGTAGCGGCTCGTGGAGGGAAGTACTGCGGGGCGTTGGGGTATTAAACTCCGGCTCACGACCGACCTGAGTAATGTAAATTAATAAATAAATAAACCAAATTTCATTGTGCGTGCTTCATCGCCATTTGGCATTTTGGCGCTCGCAATGAAATTTGTTTTATTTATTTATTTATCTATTTACATTAGTCCGGTCGGCTGTGAGCCGGAGTTTACTACCCCCCACCCTGCTCCTCCCCCACCCCGCAGCACTCCCTCCAGGAGCCGCTACTGCTGGGAACAATGCATTATCTCACAAAAAATAAATGACCAGTTCACGCTTAATTAAAAAGAGCAGACATAAATAACTGCTTGATTATTTTACTAACAACTTATTGTTTTGCCTTTTAACTGTGTTTTCTTTAGGACGATCTTTTCTGAAGCAATTAACCTACTGTTAGAAATGTATATTTTTGGAAACCGACTTTCACCTTTAAATAGTATTTTATCTGTTTATTTGGGGGATCTGTTGTGAAAATGTAGCTATACAAGAAACAAGACAGAACCAGAGAGAAACCCTGGAGCATAGACTGATTGTGACTAGTGCATTTATAAAAAGTATGCCAACCTACTTTTTCTATGTCTTGAGGAAGCCCGAAGACAAACCAAGCCTGAGTGAAACATGTGGCAGGTAAGCAATTCCTGAACTCATAATGATCGAGTCAGGATTTACACGAGGAAGATGTAAAGAATAAAAGAAACCAGAATCAATGCAAATGCCAGAAGGCTTTCCAAGGCTCATTATTGAATGGATGAAAATGGGAGAAAACCAACGTAATAAGGTAAATCAGAAATCCACTATTAGATACCTCAACTGCAGGCTTGGCATACATTCTAAGGTTTCTGTAAACCCACTAAGGTCAAATTCCATCATGTATTTGTTAGCTTAAAATAATTGCTTCAAAATATTCAATCATATTTTTGACTGTATGAATAAAAACAGCATAGTGGAGGGTCCTATTCCTGACTACTATTGATATTTAGATGCACAATAAGATGATATTCATTTTGCAAATCAACTCCTTCTAGGACTCCTACTTTAGGATGGAGTTAATTTACAATACTAGAAATGGAAAGGGGAATTTCCTATTTCAACCTTGAGATGGAGTCCTTTGGGCTCTATTCACCAATAACAGCATCAAAAATGACCGATTTGCTGAAGGCATCCAAATCTACCTCAATGGCTCATCTGATACAGACATCCAATGCCTCAAAACTGCCTGCACCTCATCCAGATTAGGATATTCAAAAACGTCAGGACATTCTCTTCCACCACAATTGGAGTCCTAATATTTTTTTAAGAAATACACTAATCAATTAACGCAAACCTGGCTAAAAAAAAAAAGAACTGGGATGGATCAGAACTCCAACATCCACCCAATGCCATGTCAGGCTGGCTGGTCTCTGCTTTGGCACTACTCACAAGGAGCACATCATGAAGAAGACCAAGACGGCTGGGTACTAGGTCTTTACTAATGAACATGAAACTCGTCCTCACAGGAAGTGTTTTCATACATGCTGTTCATGCCCTCATACTTTTGTTATCTGAATGGTGTCAATTATCAGCTCTACAACCTCCCAGGCTATACACCCTCACCTCAATGGTGATTATCAGGCTTCACTTGCCACCCTACACCTTCATCAGAAAGAGGCACATAATCTATTAAGCATCACAACTAGCACCATACATCACTCGCTGATAAGATCACATTTTTCTGAGCCTCTCTGCACAGCTGCAGCCTTTATAAAGGATATAACATTACATTTCAGCATCTCCACTTGCAGAACACATTTAGAATATAGCAACCTCTTTAATCAAATGGTGACTACATATCTGCTGTTGACCTTGTAAAGTGAAGCTGTTTGGCTAGGTTTACCACATATGTATATATCAAATCCTTAGATTTTTCTCTCCTTCTTTACTTTGTTAATGTTGCTCATAGTACAGTGACTGAAGTCCTTTTGGAACTTGACTATGAGCAATGCATTTTACAAGTTGTCCTGGCTTATTAAGGCTCCATGATAGCTGTTGTGCTACAGCAGGCAGTAGGTTACACTCACTTCCAGAATGCACAGCTCAAAAACAGAATATTCATTACCTTATGTACAATTAAAACTACTTCTTTTCATCCTCGGTACTACATCAACTAGTCAGCGATGAGAAAGAAACAGCACATTGATGAAGAGTTGCAGGGAATTTAACATGTCATTAGCCATCATGGAACATTTCTCCTGTCACAATGACATTACCACTCAGTGCATCAGTATCAAGAGGAATATCCCTAACTCCTCCATCAATGTCTGTGAGGGCATTTTACAGGCAGACAATGGGTATCTGTCATATCTTGAACAATATTGATCAATCAGACATTAATTAAAATGTAGCAGTGTGAGTACACACAGGCTGATTTTACAAAATACTTTGCAGGAGCTTTGAGTTGTTCAAAAAGCTGAAGTTCTCAAGCTAATAAACCTGCAGGTGTGTGACTCTGTCCATGCTCTCCTAGTGAAAAGAGGCAATTATTTTCTCATTTTGCTGCACCCCTGTGCTGCATTTGACATGGAGTAGTGTCTAAAATCATGTAAAATCACAGGGACATTGGCAGGTCAGTGCTGAATTAATGTTTCTAGTACACTGATTCCAACAAACAAAAAATAAAGGGGTTTTAACTCTGCATCTACCTAATGCCATCTGTCATCCTCTGTGGCAAAAGCTGTCACTTGTGTTCTTCCCTCTGCCTCTGGGACATGTGAGCCCTAAGGTGGCAATACAAATTAACCAGTATAAAATTGACACAGAGATACTTTGAATACACACATTTAGAGGATAGAGTTGTGGAAAACCAAATAATTTGCAAAACAAAATCAAATCTTTCACTGCAGAATTTCTGTTATACAACATTATAATGGTTGGAGTCAAGTGTTGGCAGTAGGACAGCCATTTGTTAGATTTTCTCCTTTCATTACCCCATCTGCAAATTCTAGTGATAGGTGAGGTGTTTTGAGTCACACTTATCCATAACACATTGTGTTCCAGACCTGGAAAAAGGCAACCCATTTTCCTTAAATAATATGGGGCAGTGTTTAAGAAGCAAAAGTTTACTTTAATGAAAATGTTTGCATGAGAGACACTAGAGGTCTCTTGCATCTCTATCTACTCCACAGTAAACATTTTTGTTTTAGTTCACAAATGGAAAGGGGCCTCAAAAGACCCCTCTCCTTTTGCAATTACATTACTAGCCCAACTCATGGTTCAGTATTTGGAAGGTGCACCTACCATACATTCCTTGAAATACCATCTGGATAGGGGGTCGCACCCCCACAATAGAGGTCAGTAAACAATTACCAACTCCTTAAATGGTATCAGTATATTCAAAGAGGCATTTTAATTTTCACAAACACCAAATCAGAGTATATGGGGCATTGCGATGCTTAGTACTTCTGTCCCCTTGTCTTTTCTGATGGGAAGGTCATTAGAAAAATGATAGTTCATCATCCTCTCTTTTGAGCTGACTGTTCCTGCATATCATTCACTCCTGTAAAGCTTTTTATGTTTTTCGTCCTTTTATTTTTCTGTCACACAAGGAAGCCTATGGTAACAATGTACAGCACAAATAAAATAAATAAATATATAACTAAATAAATAAATGTGTAGTATCTTCATGTTATGGCAGGAAGAGGTGTGGCGCCACGGCCAGGGTGACTGACTCCGGAATCTGGGGATCATGGTTCGATCCCCGGCGGCAGATTAGCCCAGCACCATGTGACTCTGGGCAATAGCTTGCTTAATCTTCCCAACAGCCACCGGCGCCTAGAGACCCTTATGGGTGATTGTTCGCACTTTACAAATGTGGATATTTATTTATGGCTGCTCAGCCAGAGTGAGTGTTCTGGGTGGAATGTTGACATGAGTGGAATGCTTGGGTGCCTGGTCTGAGTGAGACAGTTGGGAAGATGAGCTGAGCTGGTGGGGCTGTTATTCCCGTTACTATGGATGTTAAGAACGTTATAAATATCATAAAGACATCTCTCGGCTATGTCTGCTTTGTCACCTCTATGCATGAAACTAGCTTATTTGACCATTTAGGACGTGTTTTCATTTTTTTTGTTTTTCAGCATGTGCCATGTAGTTTACTTGCTGTAAATTTGGTAACTTTGGTAACTTTCACATTCTTGCTATGATGATATTGGTTTTAACTTCTTATTCTTCATGTCCTACTTTGGATTCTTTTGGTATTTTGTACCCGGCTTCCTTATGATGGGTGGGTGCATCGAGCCTTACAGGAGGGTGATATACTGTTTTAGTCCCACTTCCACGTTATGTTGGTCACGTAGTGTGTATCAGTCACTTTGTGCTGCACGTGGTCTTCAAGCATGTGTGTTAGTCACGTTGTGCCTCTCATTTTTTTTGTTTGTCGTAGTGGGTGTTAGTCCCATCTACTCAGTTTTTAGGGGGTGTTAGTCCCACCTACGTTATTAGTAATGGGTGTTAGTCCTATTTACTTAGTTTATAGGGGGTGTTAGTCTTAACTATGTAATTTGTAATTGGTATCAGTCCTATTTACAGTCTGCATTATGGGTTGTAGTCCCATTTAGGCAGGGTGTCTTGGTTGTGTTCCTTATACAGGAATACCTACATGGGTGCGGTCCACCCATAGTCAGGAGTATGTACATGGGTGTGGTCCACCCATAGTTTTTGTCTTACAATTGTATTGTCTACGTACATGGGTGCGGTCCACCCATAGTGTCGGTTTCTAATTTAAGTTGGTGTGCATGGGTGTGGTCCACCCATAGTGTATGAGTTCTGGGGGTGTTCTACTCCCATTTGTCTCTTCGCTGTGTAGAGTTCACATTTTTTTTTTCTACCGTGTTTCGCTGCACTTTGTTTCACATGTATGGTCATGTGGTGTTTTTCCCACTTCTTGTCAGCGAGCTAAATGTTCTTTGCTCTTTCTTTTTGTGTTTTTTTATTAAAGGAGGAGGATGGTGATACTTTGTGTATGTCTTCTTTCTTCCCTTGTGTAGTCTGGTTCCCTCTTGTGGTGTGGTTTTTACCATCTACCCCTGGGTTTTAGACTATTGATTTCATTTTTATATTTTGTTTATAGTTGTCTTTCATTTTTACTATAGTTTAAATAATTTTCAATTTTAAAGGAAGAAGATAATGTAATTTCTCCATGTTATGTTAATAGTGTACCCCTTTACCTTGTAACTACCTGCTCGGCCAGTGTGAGTATTCTGAGTGGAATGCTTGGGTGCCTGGTCTGAGTGAGACAGTTGGGAAGATGGTATGAGCAGCTAGCAGGCTGATCCTGTTGGGGCTGCTATCCCTGTTTCTATGGATGTTAAGAATGTAATAAATATCATAAAGACATCTCTCGGTTACATCTGCTGTGTCACCTCTACGCATGAAACTATCTTATTACACACTGATTATACCTTGCTTTAAAGGCTGAACAACATTTCTGTCCCTACCCTTTCAATCATGATAGAGCTCATTCAGTTATGTGTGCAAGGCATATTTGGTGTACAACTCTGTTGCTGAATCAAATGTATAACATTAGTTACAGATTGTTTTCATTTCAAGGATTTATGTCCCACTCATAAAATGGTCAATTCTGGAATTGAATTTTACACAGGAGACACTATGAAATTATTAGAAGACTCCAATAGTTACATTCAGTTTGGTTTAAAGAACAATCGTTCTGAGTCGCAGACTGCATTTTGGAGTATGTAAAGCACTACTCCATCACTGTTATTTTCTCATTACAAAATGCAATTCACAAACCTTTGGTCGAACAGCTACGCCTCACGTTTGTTTTCTGTATAGACATCTCTGCCACATGTGCCAAGATCTCTGCACATGTAGGTATATGATTTTGAAGTAAATGTCGGAGGGAAACGGGGGAGCGATTGGAAAATGTGGAATAAATATTAATAAATGGATTCTTGGGGAAACATTATGGAAGAGGTTAGAGAGGGCATGCTAATACGAAAAACATGTCCAAAAAAAGAAGATGTTTGAAAATCACACAATAACATTTAAATATACTACAGCTTTAATAGGTGCAAATCAGGATTTAATGTAGTTACCCCTCTCGAGGTCCAACCAAACTATTTCACACTTGTGGCTATCTTGTTGTGCTGGACTGGAACAAAGTCATAGTTTTAGGCCAACCCTCATGAGTTGGAGAGAATAAGTGCAAGGTCCCGGTCAAAGGTTTACCTTCGAACCTAGTCCTTTTTTTGGAGCTTATCTCTCATTAATAGGCTCATCGGTAGTTCCTTGGGCTTCTCAGGTCCAGCGTTTGAGTCGACAAAGGTGGCCTGGTGCAGCTCGTGTCTCGGTGAAAAGGCAGCTGCCAGATCCTTCAACGTTTACAGCTAAGAGGGTCTCAACATTGACAGCTTCCCTCTCAACATTGAGTTGGACTCTGCCTGGAGCTGATGAGTGGGATGAACCAGCTAGGTTGATCTAATCGGCGAGTTAATGGCAACTTGAATTTTGACATTGAGCTGGTCTCCTCAAAACTTTGTGTAAAGTTCCCAAACTTTTAAATCTTGTAGTTTCCTTGTTCCTTTGGGGAAAACAAGAGAACAGTAGCTCCAGCCAAGGGTTTAGAGACTCTGGACTGCCCACAATGCACCTTGAAAATCAAGGAAAAATACAGTCACAACTGGTCACTGGGGTAATCCTCTGTATGGCTTTTCAGATTACATTTTCCAACTCTGTTGCAAAGTTGCTGATCTAGGACTCTACTCCATGTCTTTCCTTAAAGACAGGCACAGTACTTTCTTTAAGGAGCATTGTGCATGCAGCAAGTGCAGTCTTGCTGCGTGCAAGCCTTCTGTGATGCAATCCAAAGGTTAAGCAGGACAGTCCTTCTTCTCCTGTTGTTCCATGCCCTTCGTCTCGCTGACTTTTCCAGGAAGCAAATCTCCCACCAAATGGCTATATTGTTTCAGTTCCAGACCTCTCTACATCTACACAGGGAGCATCTCAGGCTGTCAAAGTCTGGCCAATCAGAAGAGGTCACTACAGGGTTGCTTTAGGCAACTTTAAGATAGTAAGTCCTAAAACTACTTTCCTGTAATACTTATAATATAATAAATCCAACCTTGGCAAGTTGTTGGATTTATTGTAACCATTGTTTTGATATAATATATATTGCTAGCTAGCTTGAAAGCAAATACAGACTTTATTAAGTTAAATAAAGCCTTTCCCATGTTAGCCTATTGGGATAGCAGCACTACAAAGGGGAAAAACAACTTTGACTATTTTTCCTTACCAGGGCATATGAAACGTCTTTTATACAGTGCCTGTTCTTTAGAACTATGCACCCTACCCTTAGAGCACCTAGGTTAAATATTATAAGTAATAAAAGGACGTTTTGAACTTTGGGAGTACTTTTAATTCCAAATTAGATTTTTGACACAATTTGATTTTAAAATCAGCCTACAAGTGAATTAATTCCACTGGGTTCTCTAAACCTACATGATCTACCATATACTAGGGACTTACAGGTAGGTTGTTGTTGACAATTAGAATTATATAAATTACATTTTGCCTCTAGAGGGCAGAGCACTGACCCTGGGCCTACTTAACAGAGCCCAGGGCCCTTTCAGAGTTAGTAACCATCAGCATAAGTCAGTAAATGGGGGTAAGAAGGGCATAAAAGATAACTTTCCTCCATTTAAATTCTTGTTTAAACCATCAATTAGTATTTCATAATTTAATAATCAACTCTATATAACATGTATCCTCCATTTGCTATGCTTCCAGAGTTATCCACATGTGGGATGGAATCTGTGCCATGTGAGATGGGGATGCATGTAGGGCAGCAACATCAGAATATAGGGGGATATCTCAGTTCTTGGGCAGATATCCTATTTTTTTGCTAAAGCGATGAAATTACACATAAGAATACTATGTGTTCAGGTCATTCTGGCCTATCCTAACACGTAATTATAGGAGGTGGTATGCACACCTTTTTTCTCTCAAAAAAATCCCTTTGATTTAAAAATACTTTACTAGTTGCGTGCGAAACTGGGCTATGCCTTGCCCTCAATGCAAAATGAATGAATACAATGCTGTGGGGAGCGTGAAGAACACGCTCCACTCCCAGACGCACTGCGTAATGGATTGCAAATCCAATCAATGATTAACCATTTGACCTTATTCAAAAATAGTCCAATTTAGTCCACAATATTTTTTCAAACTTTTCTTCATGTTGTTTATATCCACATATATGACGTGGTGTATATGGAATGCTTCTCATATTCACGTGTGCCCATCCAGACTTCTTTGCAAATACGATCCAAATACACAAGATAATTCAGAGTAGCATGTCTTTAATAGGAACCCAATGCATTTCGGGCTTATTTCCTGCCCTTCGTCAAGGGTAACTTCAAGTTAACAATTTCAAAAATTGCAACATTACTAGAGTGTACTATTATCGACAGTAATCACATAAATCAGTATTACATCTTGCGTGTATGACTTTTGTGCTTAAACCATCAATTCAAAGTAAGTAAATACAACAAAACAAAACTGAATACTAAACCCCCGTGACCCTCTAACCATTATTCCTTCCTCCCCCAAACAAAATAAAATTGCAATCAACCGTGAATGAACCTTTGTTACATTTGTCGTGAAATCCTAAACCCACAATCCCTCTAACATCCTCTTACATATATCTGCCGTATCCCGTTTTTCACCCGCCTTCTGTTGTGCTACTCCTGCTGAACCATGATAACATGAAATCTAGCTCTCTCTTTTGCAAAATCATCTCTTTTACTTCTCTCCCTGCGGGATGCGAACAACTTCTATGCAGACTCTTGCACTCTTATTGTGCACAACCTCTATGTATTATACGTGCCCCTTTGATCAAATTACCCGGCTCTACGCATACCTGCTCATTGCATCATCTTCTCACCACTCGGCGTGCGCCTTAGGCAATTGTTGATCACGTGTAACCAACCCTCTGTCACAACCCACTTTTAAGGCCTGCGTGCTCCACCCCTACGTGTCAACGAATTCATCACCTGACCTCGACACGACTTCTTAGTGAACTATAATACCCATAGTGCACTTAGTGACGCATGTAGTAATCTGCGCTGGTTACCATTACAACACCTAGCGTAACTTAAGATCTGCGCGCAAGATTGGTTTCTGCATGTTATGCGCGCATATTTCCAAAATAGATTTTTGACACAATTTGATTTTAAAATCACCCTACAAGTGAATTAAGTCCACTGGGTTCTCTAAACCTACATGATCTACCATATACTAGGAACTTACAGGTAGGTTGTTGTTGAGAATTAGAATTATATAAATTACATTTTGCCTCTCGAGGGCAGAGCACTGACCCTGGGCCTGCTTAACAGAGCCCAGGGCCCTTTCAGAGTCAGTAACCATCAGCATAAGTCAGTAAATGGGGGTAAGAAGGGCATAAAAGATAACTTTCCTCCATTTAAATTCTTGTTTAAACCATCAATTAGTATTTCATAATTTAATAATCAACTCTATATAACATTTATGCTCCATTTGCTATGTTTCCAGAGTTATCCACATGTGGGATGGAATCAGTGCCATGTGAGATGGGGAATGCATGTAGGGCAGCAACATCAGAATATAGGGGGATACCTCAGTTCTTGGGCAGATATCTATTTTTTTTTGCTATAACGATGAAATTACACATAGAATACTATGTGTTCAGGTCATTCTGGCCTATACTAACACGTCAACACTCCGTGACAATACATTTTCCAGTCCACCAAATAAAGTAATTTCCCCTAACTCTCTTAGCGGCATATCAGCAAGCAGGCGCTAAAACATTATCGCTGCTTTTTTGTCCGTTTTCGGACGAAAAGCGGCGATAATTTTATCACCTTATCAGCAAGGTCACGCTATTGCGTGAAACCTTGCCTTATCAACATTTCCCTTAACGCCCATCTTTGCATCTCTAATGAGATGCAAAGTGGGCGTTCCTCCCCAGGATAACGGGAGAAATGTCGCAAAACGGCATTTCTCCTATTATCAAGCCTCACGCAAAGCAGCAAAGCGACAAGAAAAGTAGCGATAATCTCTGTTATCGCTACTTTCCTTACGCCTGCTTTGAAACTGACTTAGCCATGATATCCTATGGAAGGTGGATGTCATGGCTAAGTATGTGAGGCCCTATCAGCAAGCTATCACCAAAAGTTGTGTGATGATCACTGGATTCCAAGCGATAATCGCACATTTGGCAACTTGCGCTCTGAATTTTATCGCTTTGGAGATAAGCGTTGCTAATAGCATGCTATCTCCGCGATAAAATTGAGAGTTGGCCGGCGATAATTATCCTCACGCTAAGAGCGCTGAGCGATAATTATCGCCGGCCCTTGCTGATATGCCCCTTAGAATCCAAATATTGTTGCACTTCATAAACTGATTATCTCTAAACTAGTGTTGCAACTGTAGTGGAAGACAAGCAAGTTCCTTTGCCTACTGTCCTTAACAAAGCCAACTGAAATACAGGCTGTACTGGCATAGATTTGTGAAGATGTAATTTAACTGCCAAAGCATTGAGGACTTTTAGACTAAAACAAGGTTGAATTAATTTAGGATTAAACTTTCTCCCCTGAATGCACTTTAGGGGCCAGATTCACAAAGGTAAAGTACAATAAAAGTCTAACTTTACAGCTTTTGGTATTCACAAAGTCATAAAGTTAGACTTTCGTCTCACTTTACCCTTGTGTATAAGGCCCAATTTTTTTTCAGTCTAAAGCCAAACCTTTACTCCAATTTTATACAGGCTTCTGTTTTCATTCAGAAATCTTTAATGATTGTCTTTTGCCGTTTCAAGATTTCATTTTTTTTTTGTGTTTAATAAAAGCTTTTTTAGAATGTAATACAGATGTACAGAATCATCTTTTGTTCAACAGAAAACGAAATCATTAAGTAGAGCATTACAAATGAGAGTGCATACCATATGTAGTATCAAATCTAGAAAGAGATATAGTGTAAAACAAACTTATTAGAATAATATCTTCATTTTGTACTCACAAATTGCATTTTTTATATTTTGTAATTAAAAAGAAAAAGAAGGACAAGAAGGAAAAAAGAGGAACAACAGAAGAATGAAGAAAACAGAAGAAAGGAGAGAAGGAAAAAAGAAAAAATATATAGGAAATTTGTAGTACATAAGCTGTATGTGTATCATAGAATACAAGTTATGTCTGATAATAACTTCTTTGATCCATTAATTTCATGTCATATAATTGCTTATCTCATATAATAACAAATGTGTAATAAACTGTATATATTATCAAACAAAGAGGAGGAAAAACAGTCATGGGAGTTGAAAGACCATTGTGGAATCCTTGGAAAGCTTAAATGTTTTGTTTAAGTAACCAGTGAGTGGAGAACCAAAGAGGTCCTTATTGGTCATCTGTAACGTAGAAGTGGCTGATGCAGTATCAAGTCCATGATAAGAACAAAGATTCCACCATACAGTAACTGTGACATTTTTGGCAGTCTTCAAGTTGGATACAATGACTTGAAACACAACAGCAAGAAACATATCCACAAATGTACCTAGTTTTGAATGAGTTGGCCAAAGGCATGAGGAGCTTCCCAAGAAAATACATTAGATATGAAAGGGAAAGGTAATAGAGCAAACAGTGGAATTATGTTTACAAACCTGAACCCAAAAGGTTGTGATTGGTGGACAATGAAAAAACATGTGTAGGTATGTGCCAGGTGAGCATTGCAAGACCAGCACATATTTGAAAGAGTACAGTTATATTTTTGTAGAAAAAGTGGGGTGATATATAATCTATTATAAAATTATTAAAGAGATTATGTAGCACTGGCATTAGATGTGGTGTGATGTATCTTGTTCTAGACCATGCCCCAGACCTTTAAAGAAAAAAGATGCTGATAATCATATTAAGTCAATTTTAGATTTGGGACGAGAAGGCGTAGTGTAATACACATATTTATATATATATAAATGATGCCTTAAGTGATGATGACAATGTAATTGGGTCAGGAGGTGAAGAACCAGTGGGAAGTTGCGATTGATTAAGTATGTAAATAGTTTGTAGGGGAGCAACTTTAAGGGATTCGTATCTGATGGCATAGGTAGAGAAAAAAGCAAATTTAGATTGAATTTTCGGAAAAAGATAGAGGAGTCATAGCACGCATTACCTGCTTAACTTGAATTATACCTTGAATTACCCACTGCTTCCAAAACATGTACGATTCAACATTTTTATGAGTTTATCATGCCAAATAGAAGATTCTAAAAATTCTTGAACTGGAGATGAAGAATTTTTAAGAATACGGGAGGCTATCATAGTATAGTGTTTAATGGTCGAAGCAGAAAGTTTTGGGAAGTATGTTAAAGAATGAAAAGGAAAGGGTGACATAAGTGTGTCCTCCAATTTATGCCAAATATTGTTAGGTGGAGCGTCTACATCTCCGATGCAAGGTAGAACTTGCTTTAGAACAAAAGCAGTAAGATATTGTTAAAAATTCGGAAGACCTGCACCACCCATATCCCTTCCATAGAAACCTAGAGATCAGTCTATTCAGCAACGTAAACATTTTTTGGGCAAGTTTGATAGGTAACATGGACAAATAAAAATTAATGACAGGCAGAAAAATCATCTTTATTGTGGCTAACCCCACCAAGACAAATATAAAGGTTACCAAGTTAATCTGAATAGTCTTGCCAAGGAAATAGAATATTTAATTCCCCAAACATTTACTTAATTGTGCAGACCATCTAAGCCCAGTGCCATTAAACATGTCTTTCAGACAATATTTATTAGGAGGAAGTACCTCGGATTTGGAGAAATTCAGTTTATAGCCAGATAATTTCGAATAGGATGACAAAAGATTAGCAAATACCGGTATCAATGATTCTGGATCGGAAACATAAAGGCTTACATCATCAGCGTACGTGGTGAATTTAAACTCAAAAGCCTTATAACAAATCCATGAGGATTTTCGTAATGTATGCAGAAAAGGTTCTAAGGGTAAAACATAAGGCAAAGGAGATAAAGACAACCTTGTCTGGTACCCAAAAAAAGGGGAAAATATGAGGATTGAATACCATTTAAAAAAACAGAAGTCCTCGGAGATGAGCACACGATAGCAATGTATTTAAGAAAAGTTGAATTGAACCCATGCCATTTGAAAGCCCACATCATACATTTCCAGTAGACACTGTCAAATTCCTTCTCGGAATCTAAGGTTACAGCAACCGTGGGCATGTTACTAGTGGAAGCCATAAGTAATATATCCCCCAAAAATTCTAGAGTTGTCTGTCATGTGCCTTCCTTTAATAAATACAGTTTGCTCAAACCCAACCATATCAGAAATAAGAGGAGAGATCCTAATAGATCAAATCTTAGCAAAGGGTTTGCAATCTAATTTAATGAGGGAAATGGGTCTATAATTATCATACAAGGAAGGATCTTTATCTTTTGGGGGAATTAAGCAAATCATAGCCTCCAAGAAAGAACACTGGGCTTCTTTTCGTGTGGGAAAATACTCGTATAGAGTAACTAGATGCTGGAGAAGAAGATGTGAAAACAAGAATATAATTCAACCAAAAAGCCATCAGCACCAGGTGCTTTGGGGCATATTATCAAGAACTACGTTAAAATTATCACCGCTCTAGCGGCAGAAAACTGCCGCTAAAGCAGCGATAATGGGCTTGATAATATGCCGCAGAGAATTCCAATAGAAGCCCATGTTGAAACCCGAAAATGGGCTTCTATGGGAATTCAGAGATTAAAATGGGCTCATCTAAAAATGAGCGATCATGTATCAGTTGTTGATTGGATGAAAGAGACTGAAAGTAGGTGTCCATTTCCGCATCTGTGGGAGAGTGATCTGGTGTATAGAGATTTGAATAAAAGTCAGAGAAACTTTTTAGGATTTCAGTGTTTTTAAAATGAGGAGTTTCACTTTTGTCTGCCTTAATTGCATCCCAAATTATATGAAATAGGATATCTGGTGTGATGTTATGTAAAAATGTTCTTAAAGGAAACCATCAAAATTTAGCACAAATTGCTTGTCCTTTAGATGGCTAATATTAAATCACCATTGATTTAGTTTAGAAGTCTCTAGTAATAAATCAAGATCAATTATAACGGGAGCATGATCTGAAACTAGTATTGATCCAATTTCAGCATGTGTAAGTGTAGGAATTATAGGAGGGGAAAGGACTACATAATCAATTCTGGATTGTGATTTATGAGTAGGTGAAAAAAAGGTGTATTCCAGTGTGTCCAGAGAGTACAGTCTCCAGGCATCAACCAAACCTCTAGAACAAATAAATCTTGTAAACGTTTGCTGTATCTTGTTTGGAACACATTTTCCCTGTGACTTTCTGTCCAGAAAAGGGTCTTAAAATCTGATTAAAATCCCTCCAACTATAAGATTTGTATTTGGACAGGAGCATAACATAGTTGACATTAGGACCCAAAATTGCACATCAATACCCGTAGACATTTATAATAGAGCTAGGTGTATCATGGAAAGTAGCATGTAATAGTAACCAACACCCCCTGCATCCCTTTCTTCCTTCTCAACCACCAGAGGAAGTGATGTATGTACCAGAACAACAACCCCGTTTGTATGATCAAGTGCAGGAGAGCAAAATACCTGACCAACCCAGTTTCTACGCAACAAATGTAAGTCTTTGTTGAGTAAGTGAGTCTCTTGTAAGACAGAAATATTACATTTAGGACGGGATGTATGGGTAATCACTCACTGCCTCATAATAGGATTCCGTAAGCCTTTTACATTCCAGGAAATAACCTTCAAATTATTTACCATTATAATATGTTAACATACTTATTGAATTACAATGAATATATAAAGGGACCAAAACAGCCAAACATGTAAACGCAATTATATCAAACAATAATCTAACCTTTATATTAAATAAAGATCTAAGTTTCATAATGAGAATAGAGAAAGAGAGAAACAAAGATAAATAGAGAGAGAAACAAAAAAGAGATGGAAAAAGGAAAAAGAAATGAGAATAAAGAAAGGAAGAATTAGTCTGATAGAGACAGAGGGGCTTCAGTCATTAGGAAAATGAAGCACATCGAGTGTGGAGAGAATTTAGTAGAGAGGCGGAGAAGCACATACATTGAAGACAGCAACAAGCCCAGAATTAGTTGATAGTGGGTAACAATAACAACGGAGACAATCATAAACATATAAGAAGAAAAAGAGTATAAGAAAAATAGAAAGAAAGAAAATTATTATTTTTAATTCAACCAACAACAATATAGTGATATGGATATATAAACAAATAAGACCGCAAATACAAGACCAATTATGATAAGACACTTACCAAACATGGGGATATTATAAAAACAATACATCTGGGAAGGGAGGCTCGTGGAAACAACACATCAGGAAGAGACGGCCAACTCAAACCACCAAAAGCTGCAAAGAAAAGTAGAATAAGTAACAAAAAACAACCGCCAGCTCTGAAGAATACAGCGCAACGCGATAGAGCATAATCTTAAATACGGCTTAAACAGAGCCGAAAAAGATAAATACCTGTTCGACCCGAGTTCGCGCCTTCAGCTATTGTCAGACATGCGGTCCCAACAGGCAGTGGTTGTTTGAATCCGTAACAAGTCTACGGTGGTTGACGGAGCACTACGGACCCGCTGCCATCTTGCAGGTGGTTTGCACACCCTCTCCCTCAGAAAAAGTTTTGTTAGTACACTGATACTGCTAGTAACTTTTTTCATTACCAAATCCAGTTACTTTTAGATGATCTCCTTGACTACAAAACAAAGAGTAAAACATCAGGGGAGGAATGATTTGTATTCTTATAAGCAAATTCCACTAACTGAACAATTCTCAATCTTTTGCCTCCTGAAACAACTGACATAGTAAATATCGTTGATTTACTTTTTGGGTTCAGGCATCTATTCCAATTTTAAAACACAGATATTTCCAAAATATATAAATAAACTGTGTCCCATGATCAAAGTTCTTATATTTGCATTTTAACCACTTGCTGAATGAACACACTCTATTTCCTTGGAAGAAGTTACTCCTTTTAACCGAATAAAATGGGATTTAAAAAAAAATGCTCTACTACTCTTGCAATTCTGCAATAAAGTTCATTGAAACAGTGTGTCAATTTTCAGAAGATACTGGAAAGGGATTAAGTAGACCATATAGTGCTAAAAGGGAAATTGTATTTTACTCTGAGCAGATGTTGCACCGGTACCCCAGCCGAATGAAATCACTGCACAGGCTGGGCCTTGAAAACAATGAGACCACATCCTCAACACTGCGCTGAAAGATGTGCAGCAGCAGAGAGCTGGTCAGTGCAATATGTGAATGATATGTGTTTAGAAAGTGTTGTCCAGTCATGCCTCCAGTCTAATGCTTTCTGTAATGGCTATGTTGTTTGTAACTTATACTGTATTAATAAATGTATGGATTGAATAAATTATTAATTGTTGACATGTTATTTTTTATAAAAACCTTAATGTTAAAAAATTGATAGCATGTTGGCATACAGAAAATGTATTGTGTGCTTAGTATTGCAGGTGCATACTTAGGTATCAAAACTTTGGAGGCAATTCCACTGCCAGATCATTTCCTTGTTGGCAGCATGGTAGAGGTGCTATTGCCTGAATCAGATTATTTTCCATGACCCAATCCTTCAGCTGTGTTGCAATTCCAAAAAGATGCAATGCACTGATTGCCAGCCTTGCAACCTCTGGATTTATAGCTGATCATTTAACAAAAATGATGGCATACGTTTACCACTTTTACCAATGAATGCTTTACTTTCAACATTACTGCAGCAAAGGGACAGAGGCAAGGTCTTCACCATGTCAATCTTTCTCTTATAAATATACTTTTAACCAATTTTTATTTTCACCAAAAGCAACACAGGCAGTTACATCACATCAATTGCATAATACTTACATACATATAATGCATCTGTTACATCAATGATGTCAAGCATGACAATTATAAGATTGGTAGGATTCTCAATCAGCCACTGCATTTGGGAGAATAACAAGAAAGAAACCCCCCTCCCCAAAAGGTTACCAGCAGTAAAAAGCGTTGTTGATTCTCAAATTATGACAGTCTAAAAAACGACATTGTTGTGCATCCATACCACGATAGTTCAGTGAGTCACCAGGGAGACCCAGATGATGGTCTAGACAGGCTCCGTAAGGCTATTCAATACTTACAAATGTAGAGCTAAGAGGATGTACCGTGGGCACAGCGAGAATATATACAGCTAGGTCAGTCCAGCAGGGCGTTTCAATGCATGGAGCTAGGGTGGTAACCTCTAACAGAGCAGGACCGGCAATGTACTCAACACCTAGCAAGCAGCGAAACAATAGGCAGCTAGACCTTTACTGTAAGTGCGTAAATCAGTCAGCAGTGTTTTCCAGTCACAGCGACTAGGTGTTTACGCAGTTTCCAAACCTCTTCATGCATGAGCGCCACCACTTCTGTGCGCCCCAACTTGAGAGGCATCATACACTAGTGTAACTAGATTCTCTTGGTGCAATTATCTGAATTTTAAGGGATATGTATACTCAGGTGTTTAAGGAGACCCCATTTCAAATGACCTCATGTGGCAGCATTTTGTGTACTTCAGACCAGTATATTATGGAACCTTCCTATTCAGGGCAAAAATGCACTCTGTGTTAATCTGCATATTAGATCGTTAGGTGAACGAAACAACCTAATATTTTTTTGCTGGATAAGAGATAAAAGATGAGGGTTAGGGGTCAAGGTCAATGTTCTGCTGCACATCTTGCAGAACTGGGTATTCTATGTAGTGATTACTTTTTTTGGCGCCAATTGAGAAGAAACTCTTCCCATATTTAACACCTCATGATCTAAGAGCTAATTTAAGGATATGTTAAACTGTCTTCAATTCCAACTGGTTTTTGACCCTCGTTTCTTCTTATAGGGCACTACATGCTTTTTAACCCTTAGATCTAGTCAGTTGCAGATAGTTTCACGTTGTATTTTCGCTTGTTCTCAGTCTTATCAATAAACCTGGGTGAAATTGGCATTATTTTCTAGGCTGAAATTATGCAAAACGGCCAAATACTATTCAAAATTGTGTGTTATTACATGAAATGCTGGTGAAACGTTTTGTGCTATTTTGTAGCGTAAACTGCATACTTGCATCCTTTTTGGACATGAAGACACATTCATTTCATAGTAGGAAAAAAGCACAAAGTTGTGTAAGATACAAGCAATAGCACCTTGCATTTGGGTTATATGTATTGTGCTGATGCTCTTCAGGAAAAAAATCTCAGTAATGCCAAGTGGTCTAATGCCATAATGTTGGCATTTCGAGAAATAACCTTAAGGCAAAATGCCATATATTGCGCCAGATTGCGTGGGTGTGAACCTGAAATTTACCCAGGCGTATTTATTGTGTCCTTTTCACCTTTAAACATTTGATTCAATCAACACCAACCTACTTTTAAAGATTTTTTATTAATTAAGGTTTATCAACACATCTCAACAAAACAATAAAAAATGAAAATATTAAAGCCAGCAGGCCTAACACAGAGACAAAATTGCAGTACGCAAAAAACATAACTCAGGTGCAGCTGGTAGCGAGGGGCATGCCAACAGAGGAAGAGCAGCATCATAGGTAAAAGGCAAAGGAGACAACATAAATAAAATATACAAATCAAAGACGTACACAAGCAAAAATGCCCTCCCAATCCACCAAAAATGCATGGGACCCTCGTTTCCCCAGTGATAATTGGTGGGGAACAGTAAAGAAATGAAACAGAGAGCGGAATAGACCACGAAGGAGAGTCAGATGGAGCCGGACTCTGTCCTCCGGCATTCTAGTCTCACACAGATGCACCAAAAGGGGAACCATCAACAAGCACCCACCCCCGATCCATCGGCAGGCAAGCTAACAAGGTGGCATCTCATGCAGGCAACAACAGAACTTTCCAAACCGCTGAGCCTCTTCTTTATGGATCACCTCCCTTTCACAGAAAATAAATCTGCCTGTTACTCGATGGGATTTTAGCAGAACTACAGGCCCTCTTGATTTAACTTTTTTAGCGCTCTCACTGATGTTATGTGGGCTATTTTGCATATGTTCTGGTATATTCCCATGACGCAGTTCCTGCGTGCTTTTTAGTGCAATGTCTCTCACCTAGATACGCTTCCCAATCTTTACTCATGTTGTCCTTGGGACAATAAATACTTTCTGGTATTTGGCTCGAACTTCGAAGCCCTTAGCAATCCAAAGTGTGCAGCAGGAAACATTAGACTGAATGTGTTATCTAACACATTCCATTCCGCACCCTATGAGACTGTACACAACATCAGAAAGAGATACAAAGCGAAGACAAGATGCAGTACATTTAAAAAGAACACATTTACGCACGACCGACGGATTACGAAATGTTTCCTGATTCTATCAAGTGACGCATGTTGTGACAGTTTTCTCATACTCTTTAAGCTAATATATATACTTCAAACGCACAATGTGACACGCTATTATTCCTGCCACCATATACGCCCATCAAGGCGCGACTCGCGAGCATGAATGCGCCCCGTTTTACAGGCCTTTCCTGACTTTTTTTATGGAGTATCCTGCTGCGACACCAGGCTGCGCAGATGGCTTAGTACCAACAGGGGGTGATTAAAAGCAAGTGTAAAACCCACATCCGAATATATATACCAGACATGCTGCGAGTGAACGCTGACCAATGACAAATCATTCTGTGTTTCATTTAAATCAAACCTAGTTTGTACTTCTCTGTAAAGGGTTAAATGTGCTCTTTTTCCAGTACGAGCAGTTTTTTAAAATCATTTTTGTATATCAGGTACTCAGTTGGTTGTCAGAAAAACGCTTCCTTACTACAGGTGTCCTTCATACTTAGGGGCATATTATCAAGCCCGGCGTTAAAATTATCGCCGCTTTAGCGGCAGAAAACTGCCACTAAAGCGCCGATAATGGGCCTGATAATATGCCGCAGAGAATTCCCATAGAAGCCCATGTTCTGGTGTCAACATGAGCTTCTATGAGTTTCTGGTTGGAAAAGATATGCACCCTGTCCAATCAGGAACCACAATCTTAGTTAGGATAAGCTAGATACACACTAAAAGATAACCTGTGCTCACCCTCTGGTAGCTCGGGAACAGAGCAATCAGGCTTATCTAAACAGGCAATGAGTGATGTATTTGTGCAACACACACAGTTCAACAAAATTAACATACTGTAAAAAGACTCCACAAAGGTTTAAAAAATAGACAATAATTTTCTAAATATATCAAGACCAAAATATCAAAAATCCAATGAGTAGAAGTTGTTTATGAATTTTTAAAGATTAAAAATAGTTTTAATGCTTAGAAGCAATGAGCACCCATGTGGGTTATCTAGTCGCGAAGTTCAATAGTTCGG
This sequence comes from Triturus cristatus, assembly GCF_964204655.1. NCBI lineage: Eukaryota > Metazoa > Chordata > Amphibia > Caudata > Salamandridae > Triturus > Triturus cristatus. Next base: position 549,767,862 of record NC_140591.1, on the reverse strand, counting down.
GAGAACCGCCATGAAGTTCAGGCTGGCTACAGGACCCACGCAGGCCCTAGTAAACAAACTTCAATTTTCTTGTTTGCAACAGTGAGATGCGGGGCACCGTCGAGTGATGCGTCGAGCAATGTGTCGATCCCATAGAGGTGGCAATGTGTCGGTTCTGTAGATTAAGCATCGAGCCTAGATGATTTAGTTCCCAAGTGCAATGTGTCGGGTTTCTCCATGAAGTCAAAGGATGAGTCAGTCTCTCCATATTGCTGTTGCTGCGATGTGCGGTTCAGATAGGTCGGGGTACTCAAGGTGATGTGTTGGTTCTGAGAATAATGCACCAATTCTACTCCTGCAACGAGGTTAATGCGCCAGTTCTGCTACATATATACTGGAGATGTGCCGATTTCCATTGTGCAAGTATCTTGGTCCACTTCTAGTGAACCAGGCTCAGGAGCAGGGATAGAGACTTTGATATCCCTAAGTTTCAAGCAACAGGAGGCAAGCCAACAAGCCCTTGGAGATCATATCAGTGCAAGGAATTGTCCAGCTCACCTCAGCATAGTCAGCGAATAGCAGGCAGCAGGGCAGCACAAGAGAAAAGAGTGCCTTTCAGGTCAACAGTCTAGCAGAGTGTCAGAACAGCAGTTCTTCTGACAGAGTTCAATTGTAGGTCCGATAGAATCTGATTTGGTGGGATCAGAAACCAAGTACGTATTCCCAAAAAGTGCCTTTGAAGAGCAGATGACTTCAAAGAAGGGTATTTGAAGTGCATACAGGTCCTTTCTTTTCAGCCCTGGCTAAAGAAAGGGGGGTATCAGTCCTTTGTGTGGGAAACAGGACATTGCCTATTCAGGTGTAAGTGTCAGCTCCCCCCTCCCTTCCTACTCAGGAAAAGCCATCAAAATGCAGATGAGTATGCTGACACAACCTAGCTCCCTGTGTTCATGGCTGTCTATAGATAATGCAAAAAGTGTAGCTGTCACCTGCTCCAGATGTGTTTTGGAGACAGGCTTTGGGCGCACAGAGCAATAACAGTAGAGAAATGTACACTTTGCAAAAGTTTCATTTCTAAAATAGTAATGTCAAATCCAACTTTACCAGTAAAAAGGATTCATCATGACCCTTAAAAATATGTAAAACATGATGCAGCTACTCCTTTCCAATCGGGAATTACAGCTTAAAAGTATATTTAGGAATTCATTACGTTAACCTATGAGATGAGTATGCTTCACAGTAGTGAAAAATGAATTTGGGTGTTTGTCACTACCAGGTCATGCAATACTTAACAGTACATCTCCTACCTTTTACTTACACAGCACCCTGCCCTATGGGCTACCTAAGGCCTACCTTAGGGGTGACATATGTGTAATACAAGGGGAGTTTAAGGTTTGTAAAGTTGTTTTAAATGCCCAGTCAAAGTAGCAGTAAACTGCACACACAGGCCCTGCAATGGCAGGCCTGAGACAGGTTTGAAAGGCAACTTGGGTGGGTGGCACAATCAGTGCTGAAGGCCCATTACTACTATTTAACTTACAGGCCCTTGGTATATTGTATACCAATTTATAATGGACCTACACGTAAATGAAACAGGTTAACTGGGTATGAGCTAATTTTACCATGTTTCAAGGGAATGTTGCCATTATACTTGGATGGGGAGACGCAGCGCCAGCACCGGGGGACTCAGCGGAGGCTACAGTGTGCACAACTACATGCCCCAGACTGCCGAGGGCCAGCACCAGCAGCAGAGGTCCCGCCCCTTGTGAACCGGGACTGTACTTAACCACCTCGCGCCTCCCGCTTCGCGGGAGACGCAGCGCCAGCACCGGGGGACTCAGCGGAGGCTACAGTGTGCACAACTACATGCCCCAGACTGCCGAGGGCCAGCACCAGCAGCAGAGGTCCCGCCCCTTGTGAACGGGGACTGTACTTAACCACCTTGCGCCTCCCGCTTCGCGGGAGACGCAGCGCCAGCACCGGGGGACTCAGCGGAGGCTACAGTGTGCACAACTACATGCCCCAGACTGCCGATGGCCAGCACCAGCAGCAGAGGTCCCGCCCCTTGTGAACGGGGACTGTATTTAACCAACTCGCGCCTCCCGCCACGCGGGACGTGCGCGGGCGGCGCCGGGCTAAGCCCGGGCAAAGGGCGGGCCGTCTGTGGCCGTCCGGGGCAGGAGGAGGCAGGGCTGGGCCATCCCTCTGAATTTTGACATCAGGGCATCTGCCCCATATCAGGTACTGCTGTTGTTTCTTCCATATTGCTCCATGCGTGTTGCTGTGGAGTCGGTCCGTGTTAGCGTACGTTGGCAGTAATCTGGATACTGTTTGCGGTGACCGCATTACACCTTCTTGTATGCTTGCGACTTTTTGATATCTGATAATTGCTATGCAAGAGTAAAGATACCAACTGCACTAAGATCCCGGGAGAGTTAAACCGCGCCTTATTACCCGGAGTAGTCTGGGCTAAAGGATGTGAGACTTTGCAGGCACACACCCGGGTAACTTGGCCTTTTGAGTCTGTTGGCAGTTAGACAGTATTTAAAGCTGATAATTCAACCACGTTCCATTCTCTACTATGTCAGGCTGTAAGAAAGACAAGGTGGTCACGGGGGCAGGCTCCATGAATAATTTCCTCGTCAAAATGGTGAACAAAATTAATGATGACAGAAGGGCTTCTTTGGGCAAAGTAGCTTCTCTAGACTATGACCCCCCTCCAGCAAGAGCAGCTACACTGGAGGATTCTCAAGAGGGTGATAATAGCGCGGACTGTACGTTAGGAGACCAAAACGCAAGCAAGCCAGCCAGCATAATAGTAGCTTCTTTCCACCGGGAGCCTGATACCATAACGATTGATCCTACAACGCTTGACAAGGTATGCTCTGACTCTGAGGAAGAGGTGGAAGTAATGGAAGAAATTAAGGGAAAGAGACCTGTCAGAACATGCAGAAAGCAGCAAAGCAAGAGGGGGGGTAAGACCATCCACAGGAGAAGAGGGGAAAACCACTTGCCTGATAGCCACATCTCCCCTAAATCCAAAACAAATGTAGAGATCACAAAGGAACCCAGTATTACACTGAGCCCTGAGCAGTTTGGTTTGCTAATAAAACATATAGAGGCTGCTTTTGACCTAAAACTTAAGGCTTCCATTGACTGCCTTGCAGTCAAATTGGACACCGCGAATGCGGAGCTCAAAAGACTAGGAGGTCTATTGGACCAACAGTTGGCTAAACTATCTAAGGTGAACCCCTCACCCCCTCCAACTAGTTCAGTGAGCCCCGAAGTCATAGGAAAAAGTGCCACAATAGCCCCCAACCCACCTCCTTTGATTCCTCAGGTTAACTGTACGGTTAACAACCTTACTGTTCCCCCAGCCATCCATCCCCCAACAGTAGACCTGGATGTTGTTCAGGCTGGGTGTCTTCAGAGATCTGGTCCCTTATATAACACAAATGCCGTACAAGGTAGGCGCAATAATACTATTAATCTGCCCCCGGATTGCGCCCCCTATGTCGTTGTACTAGCCAATGTTCCGACGTATAGCTCAGGCAATTCTGAGCCACAAGAGGAAGCGCATGATTCTCTTAAAAACAAAGTGGTGGCTTGGCTAGGTGCTAAATGTGGCTTTCCTTCTAAACGTGCTGGAGATATCATCACGACGAGGAGAGTGAACTGGATTGGCCCCTCGAGGAAAACATGTAGAGGGGATTGTGTGGTCGTGAACTTTAAATACCCACAACATGTGGCCACAGTCCTCCTACGGGCAGCATCCCTGTTGGAGGACAGTAATGGTATTCGAGTGCGCCCGCTTGGGTATTTCTACAACCACGTCAATTCTCCCTCTTTGTCCAGACAAAGACTAAATCCATTTACCCCGGTGGGGCACAGTTTGGCTCATCAAAGTTCGTTGCAGGGCCGAGATAACCTCTGTATATTTGGTCCCCCCATCACAACTTATAATAGATTTAATGCGCTCTCAGGCCTCGACCTCTGTGATTGACGGGGTGAGGGAGAGGGTACAGTGGACAACGCCGTAGCGGTTCCAACACCAGCGGTCCTTGTACCTTCTTCTGAGGCGGCCAACGACAGTTCATCAGAGTTCATTACTGATAAAGGGGACTCGGTTAGACTGTTATCTTGGAACATTGCTGGGTTGCGGTCTAAGAAGGGAGACCCTAATTGGGAAATTTTTGTAAAGCGCCACGATATCATCGCTTTGCAAGAGAGTTGGGATATGGAGTGTGATTACTGGTTAGACGGCTTCACATCTTATTTCGTACCTGCTTTGCCTTCCCCCGCAGGCCGGAACAAAGGAGGTCTTATGATGTTGGTTTCGGTGAACATAAAAGGTAAAATTATCCCGATAGACTGTGCCTCCCATAGTTTCATCATTCTGGAGTTAACTTTAGAGGATGGTTGTAAACTACTTTTGGTTAACTGTTATAACGCTTGTTAGATCTGGGGGTCTCTAGTTGGCAGGGTAGGTACCACTGTCCAAGTAGGGACCCTTGCTTCTAGTCAGGGAAAGGGGGATACACTGTTAAGATAACCCCTGCTCACCCTCTAGGTAGCTTGGCCTGAGCAGTCTAGGCTATCAAAGGCAATGTGTAAAGTATTTGTACCAACACTCACAGTAACACAGTGAAAACACCACAGATTTACTCCACACCAGTTTTAGAAAAAATAATGTATCTTTACTAAAAACTTCACAAGACCAAATATTACAGACAAACCAACATATACTTCAAAAGGTTACTTTAAGGATAGTTCAAGAGTTTGCAGAAAGTACTCCAGGATGTCAAAGTCAGTGTCCTGCACAATGCGACTCTCAATGCACAGAATGCGACACCTTCGTGCCCAACAGTACCTGTAGTTGCGATAAGGTTCCCAAAAGCTATAACAAGGAAGATGGCAAAGGCGATGCGATGCTCCTGAGATCCTGGGGAGGCTTTGCAGCAGCCCTGCTTCACGCAGCAGAGGTGGATGCGCCGGCTCCGATCTGTAGGGGGAGGATGCGATACCTTTGGCTTTCGTTGCGTAGGTTTCTTAGGGGGAAGCTTCACGCACAGGTTCGATGTGACACTCTTCGATGTGGTGCGATGCGTGGCGCAGCGTTGCCTTCCGGCGCCGCAACTCGCGATGCGCCACGGAACAGGACTCTGCGTCGACGCACGCAGCGACTGGAGACTTTTCACGCACCGGCAGTGGTGCGGCCCGCAAACTGGTTCTGCGACGACCCTCGCAGCGTCAGGAATCTTCTCGCACCGGGACGATGCTCGACGCACTCGGCGATGCGGGGACCCTGCGTGTTGCGATGGTGCCGCAATGAAATTTTCCTCGCACTCTCGTCTTGCGACACGCAATCGGATGATGCGTTGGGTACCAGTCACTCTTGTTCACGCTTCTGCTTCCCAGCTCCCTCAACACAGCAAAACGACCTCCTGAAGCCCCAAGACTGGGCAAGCACTCCAAGGCAGGTCAGAACTCTCTCAGCAGAGTTCCAGGGGAGCTGGTGGTGAAGTCCTTTTGTTCCTGGGACTTCTTAACAGGGAGCCAGCTCTTCTCAGGCCCTTGGAGATCAGAATCAAAAGAAGGGGACACAGCAAAGTCCTTCCCCTCTCCTTGGCAGCAAAGCAAAACAGCAAGCAGGCAGTCTTCTCCTCTTCAGTTTCTTCCAGCTTTCTCCTTGGCAGAGGTTTCTTCTTAGTTCCAGAGTGATCTAAAGTTTAGGTGTCTGGGGTCCTCTTCTTATACCCCTCCAAGTCTTTGTCTCTTGTGTTTCAGTGGGGGGATTCCCCTGCTCAAACCGGTTCCTGGGTGTGCTCTGCTCTGGAGCACCTGGTTCCTTTCAGAGTGAGGGGCAGGGTCGTTAGACGCTCAGCAGGAGGTGGAGCCTTCTTTGTGCCAGCAGAGGCAGAGTCCTCAGCCTGGCCAGCAGGGGGTGGAGCCAGCTTTGTGTTTGTCAGGGGCAGCCCTATTCAGACCCAGGGACTACTCCTCCCACCCATCTAAAGCAGATCTCCCTATTCACCCTGCTGCTGACTCATCCAGGCTCCTGGAGCCACCTAGCACATCACCTGACACCAGTCAGCCAACCAGCACACAGGCACACAGGAAGGTTAAACAGGAGAATAGCTACTTTCTAAAAAGTGCTATTCCCACACAGTGAATTTAAAAACCATCTTGCTAAAAAGATGTATAATTAAATTCTGAACACAGAGATACCAAACTTGGATTTTCTACCTTGCCCCTATGGGAAGATAGGCATGTAAACAGCCTTCCCCATTCTATCCTATGGGCAAGATAGCCTCTCAGCAGTGAAAAACGAAAATGGCTGTAATTCACTACCAGGGCATGTTACACACCTCAGTACATGCCCTACCTTTCAGATACACTGCACCCAGCCCAGGGGGGTACCTAGGGCCACCATAGGGATGCCTGACATGTACAGAAAGGGAAGGATAAGGCCTGGTCAGTGGGTGCACTGGCCAGGTCGACATGGCAGTCCTGGACTGCACATAGGCACTGCAAGCAGGCCTAAGACATCATTTTAGCGCTACTCCTGTGGGTGGCACAATCAGTGCTGCAGCCTACTAGTAGCATTTGAATCACCAGCCCTGGCACACGCAGTGCACTTTACTAGGGGCTAACAGGTGAAACAAATATACCAATCATGGATAACCAATCAACACAATAATTTACCAAGGGAGCACTTGCACTTTGACACTGATCAGCAGTGGCAAAGTGCCCAAAGCATCTAAACCAGCAAAAACGAAATCCAGCATAGCATCAAAAATACAGGAGGTAGAGGCAAAAAGTCAGGGGTAACCACGCCAAAGATGCCAGGTCTAACAACGCTCCAAATAGCAATCCAGAATCTATGCATTTTAAATGGCTATCAGACTTTTTAAATCTCTACGGAGACAAGCAATCCACTCTGTGTCGATTCATTTTAATGGGTGATTTTAATGTTCATCTGTGCTCACATTGTGTCCTAATGGAAGCAGACGGGCCAGATAGCGTGTCCCCCCCTCACTTAGAACACACACAGAAGGGTCGGGCGCTAGAATATGTATTGCGGGAAAATGAGCTATTTGAACCTGAATTTTATGATAAAAGTACACGGGTTGCCACCTACACGGGAAGGGCTAGCGATTCGATAATTGATTTTATTTTTGTTTCAAGATGTTTTCTTAATTATGTGATTTCCTATAATGCAATTGCTATGCCTATGAGTGATCATAACCCTGTGGGATTGAAGCTAACGAATAGCTCCTTCTTGTCAAAATCTGTTGCCCTCCATCGGACTATATTGCCTGTAAAGGAAAAGGATCAGGGGAGAAGAATTAAATGGGAGATGGTCGTACCGGACAATTTTTTCTTAACTCTATCCACCTCAGTCTCGGATGAGCTAATTGTGTGTGCCAATCCGTCAGCTGGGAACAAGGACATCATATCTTCCTTTGAAGATATTTGCCGGTTTGTGTCTAGCAGTCTCTCAGCCAAAGGGCAGGGGGCAAAACAAAATCTGGCTAAAGGCTGGTTTGATAAAAATTGCAGCAAAGCCCATAACCGCCTTAAAAAAGCCCTCAATACTCGCCCAAGGGACAAGGCGCTAGTGGCGCGATTAAGAAAGGATCTTAACACGGCCACTACTTTGCGTGAAAATGAATTAAAAAGCAAAGCCTGGGAGGATTTAAGGGATAAAGCCACTCTAAAAAATAGTGCTGAGTTTTGGACAATAATAAATTCCCCATTACTTACAGGTGTCCAAAACTCAGTGCAGGAATTAAACATTTCAGAGGAGGACTGGCTTCGACATTTTGAAAAAATTTATGACAGTAACAGGGAGCCGGAACCTTTCACAATCCCTGCCAATGAGATCCCCCTGGAGCCCGTGAGATTTGATACCAGTGAGGTACTTAGAGCCATAGAGGAGACAGCAGGTCGCAAGGCCCAGGGCCCCGATGGAGTGCCAGCGGACATGTTCAGGGCAAACCCGCTGTTTTGGGCTAATATTTTAACAAGAGTTTTTAACGCTGCTGCTGTAGTGGGATTCCCTCAGACCTGGTCTTTAGCTACAATTGTTCCAATATTCAAAAAAGGGCAGAGAGGAGATCCAAAATGCTATAGACCAATATCGCTGTTGGACTCCTCGGTAAAAATCTTAGGAAAGGCTGTCCTGGCGAGGATTTCTGCGTGGGCTAAGGGGAACAACATCCTGTCCGAGGCACAATTTGGCTTTAGGTCAGGGAGGAGTACTGAGGAACAATGCCTCAACCTCCACCTCATACTCTCTAAATACACCAGAGCTAAAGGGGGTAGTTTATTCCTTGGTTTCATGGACTTGTCCACAGCCTTTGATCTTGTCAATAGATCTAAGCTGTGGGCAATGCTCCTGAAGATGGGCCTCGACAGTTCCTTGGTACACTTTCTGGCGGAGCTCCACAAAGATCTGAGGGCCCGCATCAGAATGACCACCGACGGAAAGTGTACCGAGAGTTTTAGATCAACTAGAGGGGTCCGCCAGGGATGCATCTTGGCGCCAATGTTGTTCACGCTTTACGTGAACTCTTTGGAGGGCTACCTAACGTCTGCCACAAAGGATATCCCGAGCATGGGGGGCGCACCAATTCCGGTGCTCCTCTATGCCGATGATGCGGTGCTTTTAGCTAGGACCCCAGTTGCTTTACAAAAGCTACTTGATGCCTTTGGTAATTTTATGTCTAGTCTTGACCTTGTGATCAACAAAAACAAATCGCATACCATGTCAGTAGGATGTGGTAAGCGTAAAGAAAAAACCTTTTTTTGCGATGGAGAGGTGATCACAAGTGTCAAAGTCTTTACATATTTGGGTGTGATTTTTGACCAAAGAGGAACTTGGACACCGCAGTTAACATCTAAAATGAATGCGGTAAGAAGTTCATATGCTGCAATCCTGGGGTTTGCTAAGAGATTGGGGGGGAAACCTATGGAGGCTATTATGGCCGTCTACAAAGCCAAGACAGTCGCAATCGCTAGATATGGTGCAGCTGTCTGGGGTTATGTTAATTCAAAAAACATCCAGACTGAGGAAAATAAATTTCTTCGTTCATTGTTGGGTTTACCCCAGTCAACTGCTACCCATTCAGTACATCTTGAATTGGGGATGGGCTACATTCTAGACACAATCAATCTAGCTCCACTCTTGATGTGGATTAAGGTCTGGCTTAACCCGAACCTTAGCCTTAATCATCGGATCATCAAAGATTGTCTTGCACTTGATCACAGGAGGGATATTCAGTGGCTGTCTTACATTGAATCTACGGCAGCACTTCTGGGACGCCCTGAAATTTTTAGTAGCCCAGAAGCCCTGTGTAAAGCTGATTTGCCGTGGGTGAAGACCAATTTCTTTAGAATACGTATGGCCGAGCGCGAAGCTTACGATTTATGAAAACCCTCTGTGAGGGCTCATGTATTGATAACTCCATCTTGTGAGCTGGCCCCTTATTTAACAGTGGTAACCAATTCTTTTCATAGATGGCTTTTATCTAAATTTCGGTTTAATCAAATTTATACGGTACTGTGGGATGAGAAAGACTGGTGCAAGCTCGAGGAATTGTCTCCATGCAAATGCGATGGTTTCTCTATTCAGGATAATGCCCATTTTCTGTTCTTTTGTTCCTTCTATCATGAACCTCGCACTAGATATTTAAAATCTATTTTGAAGGAGCTGGGTTTTATCCAGTATAAGCCTGCGTTGTTACACTTACCGATGTTGCTTTCTCCATTAATCATGTACTGCACTGCTAGTTTTTTGGCCGCATCCGTCAGATGCAAGAGATCAAGGCTAAGATTGGAAGAACAGTTGATGATAGATACTTGAATCCACGTTTATCGCAAAGCTGAGTGCAATTTGTAATGTATTTTGTGTAAATATTGCCTTTTTAACCCGCTTTTTAAATTTACCAATTGTTTAATACTGTTTTATATGAATTGTAAGATATTTGTTGTAGAATACTTTTATGATTTTAATTAATCGAATAAAGTGGACTTTGACTTTGACTTTGACTACTTGGATGTTTATGTTCTTCTCCTCCTGGGCTGGTGCCAAGGCCCTCCTGGGTTGCAGAACAATCACTGCATATATAACTTCAAACGTTTTGTCACCTCAAATGCATACGCAGATGAAGCTTTATTCGCACATCAATCTATATCCAATGGGAAATTGCTATGCTTCGCACCTACTATTGTCATGCATCCAATAGTAGAAGGTGACTACTAGGACTTTTTACTTTTTTCTTGTTGTAGTGTGGAAATCACATTCATGAGACCACTATCATTATGGTTGTAATGAAGTGAATAAGTACATTAATGATTGTATTGTCAAGCAGGCAAGTTGGTTGCCTCTTTCCAAAGAAGTGTTGTTATTGGAGTCAGGGAGGATATCCTAGAGAGAGCACAGAAGCACCTTGGTACACATTTGTAGATTGCAGATCTGGTTCTTAAACTTTTAAATTTTCAATAAGCAAAGAGTCCGTTTTTAGTCAGACCTTGGCAGCTGTCACTGATACATAGTTACATTGGACGCAGCTAAGGCTTTTGACCGTGTCTGGAGGGCTATTCTGTGGAAAGTCTTGGTGATAATTGGTTTTGGCCCTTTTTTTTATTGCAACGCCAAAAGCCTTATCCTAGCACTCAACAGCTTGGATCCTTCTCAATGGTTCCCTCACAAGAAGCTTACCGATCATTAAGGGCACTCGGCAGGGCTGTCCTCTTTCCCAGGTGTATTTCAATATTTATATCGTGCCACTTGCTCAGCTTCTGCGGAGAGATAGTCTGGTCATTCCTTTTAATTAAGGCTACTACAAAAATAAAGTTGAATTGTATGCGGATGATATTGCAATATTTACTTCGGACCCAGTCTAAACTATTCCCAGGGTTGAAATTTTGGTGAACGAATATGGAGCATTATCTGGATATTTGGTAAATAACCTGAAGTCCTGGCTACTGTGTTGGAACGTAGCAGACTGGAGGGGGGAAGTACAGGATGAGCTTAGCTACTTTGGTATAAGTATTTTAAAGTCATTAGAAGCAATACCCCAGCACAATTAGGAGAGGGTAGCAAAGGAGGTTGAAGAATCATTAGTTAGATGGAAGAACCTGCCCTTGACTATATTCGGTAGAGTGAACTTGATTAAAATGGTGATACTTCCAAAATGTACATACCTTTTTAATTTTACCCTCTTGACATTCCCAACATATTGCAATAGATAAGATTCAGGGAAAAATAGTCATTTTTATTTGGGCATCAAGAGGAGCTCGGCTGGCCTGGAAGAAATTGAGGCTTAAGCTGGAAAAGGGCAGACTGCCTTTTCCAGATCTAAAATTATATTGTATGGCCTTCCAGATGAAAAATTGTAGAGCGCTCCTAGGTAAACTGGGACCGCTAATATGGGGAGGTATGTTGGAAGAGATGATAAGTGAGTGGGGCTCTAAAGGTTTCTTGTACAAGTTTGGAGCAAGGAAGTTCTTCAAAAAGGTTTGGTTGAAGATCTTAATGGTAGCATTCACTCTCTGGCTGGGAGTTAGGAGGATTCTGGGCATTGGTTATTTTTCGGATTTCTCCTCAATCTGGGATTCACCAGGTACACCTGAGTGTCTTAAAGACGGGCCGAGTCTTCCATTAGGGAAGGCCTGAATTGAAGTATGGGGAATTTCCTAACAGTGCAGGGTAGGTTTCCATGGGATGCATCAGTGGCAAAGACTGGTAATCCCAGTTCTAGATTTAAGTACCTCCAGCTATGATCTTGGGTTGCAGTCAATGTACAGGATATTGGGGGGTGTGGGAATTCAAATCAAAACTGCAGGCAGGGTCCCCCAGGAAAAAGGAGGTTGCTTATTGGTACTGGACAGTACACAATGCCAAGGACAGGACACTGAAGGCACCATACTCGGTATGGGAAGGAGTCATTCAGGTGACTGAGCTACAAACAATTTGGCAATTTTCTCTAAAACTGCTGGACTCTGGTCAACCCAGCCAATTTGAAACTGAATCATTTTATTACCATCAATAGTCTTTACTGGAAACCCAAGAAGATAGCGAAGTTTGTGCAAGAAACTATACAGAGATGCCATAGATGGGGTCTTCTAAGAGCTGACGACCAACATATGTTTTTAAAGTGCCCAGAACTATAGACTTATTGGCAGGAGGTGGAGAAGCTGGTCTAGGGCATTTTCAGGGAAATTATCATGCTGAGCTTAGCATTGGTGTTGATGGGGGTGGAAGTCCGCCCCAGTCAACCCTTAACAAGAGTTAAGAGGGCCCTGCTATTTTATTTGATGCTCTTAGCTAGAATAGAGATTTGTAAACGTTGGACAAATCCCCTATTTCCCAAGGGTCTTGATTGGCTCCGGCCAGGCAGAAGTGTATGCAGAATGGATATCGGTTGTGGATCCGGAGGGGTTTCCATAGTAGGATATGGGACGATTTCCAAAGATGGTCTGGAATGGCAATGACGTAAGGAAGGGGCCTATGATTAAACCTGCATGAAGCTAGTAATCAGGAAACTGGTAGACTGGATAGGCAGGGTCAAAGATATAATGCAATTAGCCTGGAGTTAGGACAGGTTTTATAGAAAGGCCTGGTTTTGCAGATGCTGGTGACATGAGGACAAAAACAAAAAGAAGATGCATTGTCCATGGATCAGTCTTATTTGTCACTACAGGGCACATTACAAAACTGAGACATTCTTGTGCATGCAATACAAATTTCAATCAGGAAAAAAGTGACACTTTTCAACATTTTTACAGTGCACAAGTGAATGTCACAAACTGGAGCATGATCCTGCTCCAATGTGGAATCCATACCTTTATTTAGTCAAATTTTGTTTCACTCATATCTTTGGCATAATTTGATGAATCTACATAAGACTTTTCGATGAAAACATTTCATCTTGTTTGTTTGGGGCATGCCCTCGAGGAGATCCAGAAGTGCCTTTTCATAGTTTTGTGTAAATATGTTGAGTATTTTACAAGAAATGTTTGGTACAAAATGTGTTGACAGTGATTGTATTGTCTAAAATGTTAGGGCTATATGGACCGTTAATCTTCAACCCATAACTCGCAGAAATTCCGAACAAAAGATACCTCTCTTATCAATGCAGTGCTCATGACTTTACACTTACCGTTACAGATTCAAACATAAATGTAATAGATGTTATTACGAGCCAAATTCCATACTATATTATCATTAAAACTATTACTGAGATAACTAAGAATAACGATGTATTTATTAATTTGAGTAATGATGCTGCGTTGTAATGGATTGACACTTCTTGGTATAAATGTTGTGAGGTCATAAACATTGAAGCTGGTGTGTTGTTACTTCTTAGTATAACATCATGAGGTCATAAAAATTGTAGCAGAAGTAGAAGTAATGGGTTGCATGACTGTTTTGCAATTTAAAAAGAGCAACACACAACTGGTAAATTTTACTGGTTTTTTATTTACATTTTGTAACCATAACTGTATTTAACAAAGCTTGCACAAGTGAAAATCAGAGGTTTAAAAAAATCTTGTTATGGTGCCATAAGAGATTCTAACCATAACTTAATTTTAACTGTAGCTTTTTCAGTGAATTTCTGGGGGCCCGATTCACAGAACTAACTTAAGACAAAATCCTTAACTTACTACTTTTGGTATTTACAGAAGTTAGGATTTTGTCTTAAGTTTGTCTTAAGACAAACTTAAGACAAACTTAAGACAAACTTAAGACAGACTTAAGACAAACTTAAGACAGACTTAAGACAGACTTAAGACAGACTTAAGTTAGGATTTTGTCTTAAGTTTGTCTTAAGTCTGTCTTAAGTCTGTCTTAAGTCTGTCTTAAGTCTGTCTTAAGTTTGTCTTAAGTTTGTCTTAAGTTTGTCTTAAGTCTGTCTTAAGTTTGTCTTAAGTCAAACTTAGGACAAAATCCTAACTTCTGTGAATACCATAAGTAGTAAGTTTAGGATTTTGTCTTAAGTTAGTTCTGTGAATCGGGCCCTGGGAGTTTTGAGAATATACTACATGCAACTCCTATGGAAGTACCCCGTGCTCCACGGCACATAAGACAATGTCCTAAGCCCAACCAGCAGTTGGTGGGCTACCCCCACTGATTAAACCTGAAAGCCATGAACACAAAAGTTGGCCGCAGAGCCTCACCTATACCTAACTTGTTGCAGGTGCCAACCTCCTCTGATGGTTGTTTACAGCTGGAAGTGATGGTAGAGCATGCTAGGCCCTGTTCCGAGCCCACAACAAGTGGCCAACCCCAGCTGCCTATGCCCTTTGCCTGCCCAGGGCCCGGTTGACCTGCTCCGAACAAACTGTAGGCAGATGGTTGCCGCTGTAGAGGGCCTCTTTTACTTGTTTATCTTTTCATTTTTTGATTACTATTGATTACTTTTAACCGTATATATTTTGTTTATTTTTTAGGGGTTCCTGGACCGCAGAGGGGATTTAACACCTTTCGAGACGTGTTCCCTTGGTGGAGATCTTCTTAGGTCTGCAGGCCTAACACCATTCATAGAAGGCAAATATTCCTGTGTTTACCACTGTCAAATCTTCTCTAGAACTAATGAGGAGATTGAGGTACATAGGGGTCTGTTTATTATTCAGTTGATTTAACAAATAATAATGTATATCCATCTAGACCAACTGAAGCTTGTACAAATTGAATGCATCTGGAAAAATTGATCATTGTGGGATCCCAAGAACTCTCATTGATTCAGGGGCACCATGGCCACTATGGGGTCTTGAAGGCACTAGCCATGATAAAGCTCGTTGTTTAATGTTATTAAATTCCGTACATTCATAAATGTCATCAGCAGAAGCCCACTATGAGCTTGGGACTAAAGCCCAATAGACCTGAGACCCCCCATCCAGCCTCCAACTAGCCTTAATATCACACGGGTAATTTGGACACATGGATATATTTCATGATCACTGATCCCTGCTGTTCTCTTACAAATAAAAAGAACAAAAGTGGACTCAATGTAATTTCCAGGATTTTTAATAGCTTGTCATTTTTAACGTCACATAGGATTCCAGAAATACTTGTAGGAGGTTGTGACAGTAGCAGTTTCCCATTAGTATTTTCATAAGTATTTCAAGAATGCCAGATCACTCATGCAAAGTGTTTCAGCATACATAACTGTAGTATGTGTGAGTATGTGTTGTTCAACTACAAGTGTACTTACTGTTTCTTTACTCCCCGGGTAATTTTTTGTTGTGAAGAAACCCCTTTCACTACCTAAGCATCAATTGTGTTTCCACCACATTCTTGGTTTCCATTTGCTCCTGTTGTTTGCATCTGTAAGTCTCTGACAAAATTCACGGTGGGATTTACCTACAAAAAGTCTGTAAAGACCTGTAAATATGCACATTTGAGGGTGTTCACCAGCTCTAACAGGCATCCCCTTAACTGAAAAGCACACTGGCAACTCTATTGCCCATACATAGTGCTACATAATATTGCACAATGCTGCTTTAACAGTACTTACGATACCATGCACTTAAACATGTAAATATATATATTATGCAAACAAAACATAACACTCCAAAAATTAACGCATTTTTACAGAATATGACCCTTTCAAATTCAAAATATCGAAAATTGCCGTGAGAGCTCAAAGGATGAAGAACTCCATTCTCCCTGTCTCCAAGTTAAAGAGGCTGTTATTCCACAAATTCCACTCAAAAAAAGGGTGTTAAAATCTCATCATTCAACTCAGTCAAATCATTGCTAGGTTAATAGGTTATGTCTTCTGCTTGTACTGAAAAAAATCTTTAAATAAAAAATTGACTTTTTAATGTGTTCCACATTTGACACCGTTCCCCGCGCAATGCTTTCATATTTGGTATATATTCACGTTTACACATATTAAAAACACAAGCGAATCAAAGAAAGTGTACCATTTTCTACTGTGATATTTTTATGAAAGTGGAATGGAAGCACTTATTATTAAATAATGCAGTGTAACCCAGTAATCTTCCGCAGAGATATGTCTGAGTGTTATCTTCTTGAGTATTAGATACCAGCAGAGTCATTTCTATGATTCATATTTAAATGTCACAACACTCGCATTACAGTGCCCTATCTCTGCATCATTAGTGTCTTACTTCGTTTCATTATAGACTTCGTTATTTTCATTATATATTTTTTCCAAAAGATTGCAACCTTGACTTTAACCTAGACTGGTAAAGGAGGTGGGGGCCAAAGGCGCTTCTTCAATTATTTTAAATTAGTCTTTCTACTGTTGTGGGAATTGGACATTTATAGAGCACTGTTGTGCATTACAAATTCGTCTGCCTTATTTTATACACCCCTAATGATTTTCATTATCTCCAAAGTTGATAGAATCCATTTCAAAAACCAATAATCTCTTGAAATTCACTGAGCCACAAATGAGTCATTAGAGAAAATTTCAGAGATCATTACCTTTAGCATAGATTTTAGCTTTTCATTTCCTGGATGTTCATTGCTGTTCATAATAAGAGGGAGACGATGGTCTGGAGGTGCAGAAGAGAGGCTCGGATACTATAGGTACAAGTTAATCAAGCTTCATAGGAGTAGAATTTAGATTTTCTCAAAGGACGTTCATTTATTACGTTTAACCGACAAGCATGAATTGCACAAAGCAATAATTCAGTTCAGGTACAATTAAAATGCGTGATGTAAAACGGTATGGCAGTTTAGCTATGCACACAGCAATTTCCAAAATATATATATTTATCTCTGGCTATCCCACATATTTGAGTAAGTACTGCACACCTGCACAACATGCATTCTATCCACGAATGATTTGAGCGCGAACACATCCTGCAGGTGACAATGACAACACAGTACATCCGTTGCACCTGTATGTACCATGACAGTCTAATAGAAGTGCCTTGAAATACCAAATAGAAAAAAATAGATTGTCTGAAAATAAATTAGGTGTTCACTGGTATCTCTGTTTTAATACCAAATACATGTAATTCTTTCTATTAGAAACACGCGAATAAAAGATCTTAAGCACCTCAAGTGATTGTCACTTGGGGATAAGGTCGTAGAGGTCAGGTCAACATTACTCTGATAATTAAAAACCGTGGTGGGAGTCAGATGTGCATGAGATGACGGCAATGCTGCTTAAATTGCCTTCTGTTCTGGACAACATGGAAGAACTTAGCCTACGTACGTTCCTTGACTGTGATATTTTTCAAATATTTAACATTTATTGCTACTAAAATATATATGTAAACCATCAACTGATGACTGTGTATACTGGAATCTATGCCCAGCGTGCTCCGCCGGCTACAGCGATCCTCTGCCTTGGGCGTGGGGAGATAGAAGGAGCAAAACTGACTTTCATATATTACGTACTGCGTGTCGCCAGTAAGTAGATATAGTTACGACCTATTTTCCACAGGAAATCCTCAACATTCTATTTGGAATAACTTTGGCGCCCGTTGGTGAATCTTCGCAAAATTTTCAAAACTTTTGGCCAGCTCCGGTCTGCTCCTATCCTGAAAGTCTCAGGATGATTCGTGCAGCGGGGGCTGAGAAAAAAGGGGCGTCCCAAAACGTGTTTTCCCCATGCAATTTCCCATAGGACATTTAGCCGCAGCTACAGCCAGAACTGCTGAACGGAATTACACCAAATTTGGCAGAAAGGTAGACCTTGGTTCAGAGTCGTGCCTTTTGCTTAAATGGTGTAAATCCATTCAGTAGTTCCTGAGAAAATCAAAATCAAAATCACATATCTGGGTGGAGCCTAACCACACATCTCATTGTGAGATCTGATTGGCAGTCAGTACTTCATCCAAGAAGTGTTGGCAGCCATCTTGGGACCAATATACTTGATAGCACCTCATTAAAAAGCATTGCAGTTAATAGAAGGTTTTAAGACTTTAGTTACATTATAAATCATTTGTTGATGGTACCATACTCATTTTAGGAATTGTGGTATGTTCTAAGGTGATTTTACCATGTGAAAAAGCCTTCTGCTGTGATATCATGAATCATGTTTGAGAGAAAACTATTTTCTCATGCTTTTCCCACAGAGGTTTGGAAGGTGATCTAGAAGCTAAACTGAGAGCATATTTTCTGTAAATTCACATTATCTTTCTCAGTAATGTGACAATGAAGTCTGACATTCTCAGTAAAACATGTACATCCAACAAGGGCAGAGACTGTCAGTTGATTCCTTTGTGTTCTACTGCAGCTTCCCAGAGTGTTCTAAAGAACAACTAGAGTGCTAACAGTCCTACTTATGACAAACGTATTGCGCACCTGACGCCATCTTGATTGGAATAAAGTGCTAACACTTAAAACAATTAATTTAAAAAGGAACAACGTGAGGGGTTTCACTTTGCCATAGAAAGTATGATTAGTGCTGCAGAAAGAAAAATTAGGGCACATTTTGAATGACTTCAAAAATCCTCTTATATTTCATTAAAACATTCTGACATGCAGACTGAAACATGCACTTTCAATGCCAGCAGCAGACTTCCCTGGTGAGCAGTAGCTTTACTACAATGATCTAATGAGCAACTACTTTGCTAACATTCAAAATGTGTGACACATCTGAATGCCTTCTTGATGGAATCAAAGTAAAAATCTGAAAGTATTTCCTAGTGAGGAGACTGTAGTAAATGAGGAAATTAGGAAACTTCATGATAAATAGGTCTCCCTAGATGGCCACCAGAGACAAAAGAGTCCAAATGTAGCACAAATATCACCCAGATGTAGCCCAAGTATAGCCCAATGACAGAATGTCCCAGAGTGTTCTCACGAATAACTAGAATGCTAACAGTCTTACTTATGACAAAAGTATGGCACACCTGAAGCCATCTTGATTGGAATAAAGTGGTAACACTTAAAACATTTAATTTGCAAAGGAACAAAATAAGGGGGTTCATTTTGCCATAGAAATTATGATTGGTGCTGCAGAAAAAAAAATAGGGCACATTTTGACTTCTCAAATCCTCTTCAATTTCATAAAAAGATTCTGACATGCAGACTGAAACATGCACTTTGAATACCCGCAGCAGACTTCCCTGGTGAGCAGTAGCTTTACTACAGCGATCTAATGAGCAACTAGAGTGCTAACATTCAGAATTTATGGCAAATGTGTGACACAGCTGAATGCCTTCTTGATGGAATCAAAGTAAAAAACTGAAAGTATTTCCTACTGAGGAGACTGCAGTAAATGAGGAAATTAGGAAACTTCATAACAAATAAGTCTCCAAGATGGCCACCAGAAACAAAAGAGCTCAAATGTAGCCCAAATATCACCCAGATGTAGCCCAAGTATAGCCCAATGACGGAATGTCCCAGAGTGTTCTTAAGAACAACTAGAGCGCCTTCTTTCTTACTTATGACAAAAGTATGACACACCTAAAGCCATCTTGATTGGAATAAACTGGTAACACTTAAAACATTTATTTTAAAAAGGAACACAATGAGGGGGTTCATTTTACCATAGAAATTAAGATTAGTGCTTAAGAAAGAAAAAATAGGGCACATTTTGAGTGACTTCTCAAATCCTCTTCTATTTCATTAAAAAATCTGATATGCAGACTGGAACATGCACTTTTAATACCAGCAGTAGACTTCCGTGTTGAGCAGTAGCTTTACTACAGTGATCTAATGAGCAACTGAGTGCTAACATTCAGAATTTATGGCAAATGTGTGACATATCTGAATACCTTCTTGATGGAATCAAAGTAAAAAACTGAAAGCATTTCCTACTGAGGAGACTGCAGTAAATGAGGAGATTAGGAAACTTCATAACAAATAAATCTCCCAAGATGGCCACCAGAGACAAAAGAGCCCAAATGCAGCACAAATATCACCCAGATGTAGCCCACAGGTAGCCCAATGACAGAAGTGTGCAAAACACTTATTTGTTGTGTTTTTGCAGTTTTATATAGTGCAGACTTGTCAGGTATTGTAGTGCTTTAAATGAGCATTGGTTACATCACACAAGATCAAATTCATTTTGGTTGTAGACATGGAGAGATTAAGTGATTTGACCAGAATCACAGAATGTTGAGCTGAAGCAGAAACTCCAACCTGGTTCCCCAGTTGCAAAGTCTGCAGCTCAGGAAGTAACACCACATCCTCTCCCCTAAGTGCAACATTTAATCAAGTGGTCAACTGGATAAAAAAACATAAAGATAACAAATAATTTAAAAGTGCTTTGTCACTATTTGAAAATTCAGAAAATATGTTCTCATTTTAGTTTTTTAGAGCACTAACCATAATTTTGATGCAAATAAGACCCCCTCATATATGTAATTTCTAAAGGAAATGCTCTAGGTATTACAGTTTTGATTACATCAAGATGACGTAAGGCGTTCCACACTTTTGTAATAAATATAGAATGTCAGCAATCTAGTTGTTCATAGGATACTGTTTAGAGGCAGAGGCCAGGGGCAACGGCCTCTGAAAATTGAAGGCAGGTAGGAGGGTGCAGAGGCAACAATTTGACCACACTGGGCAGGCAGGAAGGGCAGTGGCAGCACAACAGACTATGGAGGGCAGTGGAAAGGGGGGCAGGGGCAAAAAACCAACAATACAGGACTGGCAAGAGAGGCTGTGGCAATATAATAGACCATTGTGGGCAGAAGGAAGGGGCAGTAGTAGTACAACCATACAAGCCAACAGACCCGATTCAGCCAGGAAACGTCCAATGTTTTTAAGCTCAAATGGGCTCAAATGTCATTTGAGATGTCATTAGTGATGTCATCAGTGATGTCACTGACCATGTCATGAGTGATGTAATATGTGACGTCATCAGCAGTGCATTGCGGGCACGAGATTTATAGTTAGCTAAACTAACTATAACGGGGGAATTTCAATGGTTTTGTACGAGGGAAAAGTCCAGCTAACTATAACGCCCCTGAAACCTATGGTTTTTCAGTGAATATATATACACTGCTGATGACGTCACATATTACATCAATCATGACATGGTCAGTGACATCACTCATGATATCACTGATGACATCTCAAATGACATCACTGATGACATCGTCCAGTGAATGTGTGTTTTTCTGAAAATTACATATGTTTTATATATGTATATCTCAAGGTCGATAGAAGAATACATGGGTATATAAGTGTCTAAATGGATGATTTGTTTTTGAAAAATTGATTGTATAACTGACTGATTAAGTGTATCTTAGTGAATACATGGCTTAGTGATTAATGTTTAAATGTGTAAATATCTGTATCAGTCTCTCACTTTGTGTATAAGTGGCTGCATGGGTTGGTGAGTAGCTACATGAGTGTCTATATAGGTTATTAGTTGGTTTTTTGAGTATCAGTATGAGTGTCTGAGTGTCTGTATGGTTCGGTGGGGGGTATTACGTAGTGCATAGGTACACAAATGAGTGACTCACTGTTTGTGTTTCAGACAGCATGTGTTTCTGGACTGTATAGGTGGATGAGTGTGTGCATGGGTGCGTTAGTGAGTGAATGACTGTCTCAATAGTGTCTTTATGAGTAACTACATATCTTTTAAACTAGTATATGTTACTATTGGTGTACATAAGTGAGTATATGTGAGAGTGAGAGATTGAAAGAGTTCCTGTATGAATAAGTATGTGTTTCTATAAGTGATTGTTTAAAAGACTAAGTATGTGTAAGTTTCTGTAGAAGTAAGTGTGGTGGTGTGTGTATAACTGTATATGCAAGTAAATGGATGTTTGAGTCTTTATTAGCATGAGTTACTATGTGTGTGAGTAACTCTATGGATGAGTGGCATTGTGTAACAGGATGTATAGGTGTATGAGTTCATATGATGAGTGAGTACATGTATGAGTGACTGTATAGGACTGTTGGTGAATGAGTGGATGTGTATGTGGATCTTAGAATTACTGAATAGGTTGTTGTAACTAATATTGGTATGTCCATTGTTGTGAAAATTTTAGTTTCTATTTTTGAATGTGTGTATCAAAGGTTATATTAGGGGGAGAGGAGGTCTGCCACTCTATCACAAGGATGATGTCATCATTGATGTAATGTGAGATGTCATGAGTGATGTCATGAGTGATGTCACTGACCATGTCATGAGTAATGTAATATGTGACGTCATCAGCAGTGCATTGCGGGCGCGCGAGTTATAGTTAGCTGAACTAACTATAACGGGGGAATTTCAATGGTTTTGTACGAGTGAAAAGTCCAGCTAACTATAACGCCCCTGAAACCTATGGTTTTTTCAGTGAATTTCTAAGGTTTTTTAAATGCTAATTCCTAACTATAACGTGCCTGAAATGTATGTTTTTTTCAGTGAATTTCAAAGGTTTTTTAAATGCTAATTTCTAACTATGCCTACAGAGGTAGCACATGTGAAGAAAGAAGAAAAAACGCACAGAAAGAAAAAAAAGAAATGCAGAAAGAAGCAACAGAAGTCCTCAAAGACGAAGAAAAGTGCAGGAAGAAGGATAACGTGCAGAAAGAACAAACAGAAGAGCAGAAAGAAGCCTTGTTGCAAAATCATCCTGTGCCATCAACTTTTTCAGACGGATAAAGGTGGTAACTGAGTCTGACTAACCAGTCCTAGAGCCAGTGCTATGTTAAAAGACAATCAGAATACAGTGAAAATCCCTACATACACTAGGCAACACTATGCGATGGGGTCCCCCTGTGATCAACATGACCTCCTCTGTAAGCCCCTAGTATATAATAGGGCAGGGGATTAAAACTACCTCTTAAAACGCGCCACAGTGCGTGTTTGCACCCGTCCCCTCATTTCCCCACTGTATAAACACGCCCTGTGGCCGTTTTAAGTTGGGAGATTAAGTCCCCTTGAATCCTGAGGGTCCGTAGGGTCCAACTAGACCACTAGGTACCTCCAGTAAGCGCCACAGAGCTGCGTTGCAGAGAGATGTAAAAAGGGGCACAGCCTAGACCACCTCTCTGCAATGCAGCGCAGTGGCGCTTACTGGAAGCACCTGGTGGGCTAGTTGGACCACAGGGTCCCTCAGGATTGAAGGGGAATTATTTCCCCAACTTATAACGCGCCACAGGGCTTGTTTGCACACGTTAACTCAGGCCCCGTCCCCTCCCTTCACCACTGTGTAAACACACCCTGTGGCCGTTTTTAGTTGGGAGATTAAGTTCATTTGAATCCTGAGGGTCCCTAGGGTCCAACTAGCCCACTAGGTACGTCCTGTAAGCGCCATTGCAGAGAGGTGTAAAAAGGGGCATGGCCTGCAACACCTCTCTAATTTCGTAGTGCACACTGCATTGCATTTTGCGATGCAGGGCGCGCTACGAAATTCGTTTTATTTATTTAATTGTTTACTTACCTGCAATTATACATATTCCGGTTTTTAGAACCCCCCACCCTGCCCCTCCCCCACCCCACCTTACCACCCCACGGAACTCCCTCCACGGGCCGCGGCTGCACTCCCGTCCCGCATGCGCTGTGTGGTGTATTGTGCTGCTGCAAACCCTGATGACATCCGGGAGGACCGGGAGCAGTTACCTAGGACGAACAAGGGATTCTTTCTTGAGACAAATTAACAGGAGTTTCCCCTCCCCCCATGTGGCAAGTAGTTTTTTCAACTAGGGCTTGACGTTTGGAAGCCATTTAGGCAGCGGAGTGCGGCCTTTGCCACACCTGCACAGTGGTACTTTCTTGCCACCAGTTGGTAAGAACGGAGCCCCCCTGTTTACACTTAGGTCCTGATGAATGCCCTGGACCCACTTGGGCCTACATGACAGAAATATGTTGACCATTCAAGAGAAGGTTAGGGGACACTAAATACCCCACACGCCATCCTATGTTTTTAGTATCATATAGTTATTAGCCACATTAAAACTGATTTTCTGATAACTATAATGATTTTTAACTTCACATTCCTTTTCACGGGCCCCCACTCTTTAGTTTAGAAGTGCATCCCTGTCTTCAGGTGTATGCCCGCCCCCTATCAAACAAAGGGTTTAGAGGGCGAGGACTGGCCGATGATGAAGCATGACACCAGGTGGTGTGTGAGACCAGTCCGTTACTTTTTGTGAGATGCCTCCACTCACAATGGTTTTATAACTGTAGTAGGGTCACGTTTCACTAGGAGCAGCTTTCTGTGGTAAACATTTAGTAATGGAGGCCGTTAGCTCCTAGAACCCCACGCCTCTTGTTCCCTTCTCCACACACTGTGGAGCCCCTTTGTGATTACAACCCTGATGCCTGCCCTGTAGGGTCAGTTTGGTGTACCTCTCCATGTCCCTCCTGTCCTCTGTTATCCAAGTCCATGTCCCTACCCCAATTCCTCTTGCCTACCATGATACAATGTATCATACTTACGAACATTTTGAACTTGGTAAGAGGGAGATTTTGAAAAAAAAACTGGGGTATTGATTTTTCCCTTTGAGTTACATTGAAAAAGAGGAGATTGTAGACAGGAGACTGATAAAATAAAGCCCATTTGAGCCTAAAAACATTGATCGTTTCCTGGCTGAAACGTGTCTGTTGGCATGTGTGGTTGTACTACCACTGCCTCTTCCTTCTGCCCACAATGGTCTATTATATTGCCACAGCCTCTCTTGACAGTCCTGTATTGTTGGTTTGTTGCCCCTGCCCCCCTTTCCACTGCCCTCCATAGTCTGTTGTGCTGCCACTGCCCTTCCTGCCTGCCCAGTGTGGTCAAATTGTTGCATCTGCACTCTCCTACCTGCCTTCAATTTTCAGAGTCCGTGCCCCTGGCCTCTGCCTCTCAACAGTATCCCAATGAACAACTAGATAGCTAACATTCTATATTTATTACAAAAGTGTGGAACGCCTGACGTCATCTTGATGTAATCAAAACTGTAATACCTAGAGTATTTCCTTTAGAAATTACATATATGAGAGGGTCTTATTTGCATCAAAATTATGGTTAGTGCTCTAAAAAACTAAAATGAGGACATATTTTCTGAGTTTTCAAATAGCGACAAAGAACTTTTAAATTATTTGTAATCTTTATGTTTTTTTATCCAGTTGACCACTTGATTAAATGTTGCACTTAGGGGAGAGGATGTGGTGTTACTTCCAGAGCTGCAGACTTTGCAACTGGGGAACCAGGTTGGAGTTTCTGCTTCAGCTCAACATTCTTTGATTCTAGTCAAATCACTTAATCTCCCCATGTCTACAACCAAAATGAATTTGATCTTGTGTGATGTAACCAATGCTCATGTAAAGCACTCCAATACCTGACAAGTCTGCACTGTATAAAACTGCAAATACACAAAAAATAAGTGTTTTGCACACTTCTCTCATTGGGCTACATGTGGGCTACATCTGGGTGATATTTGTGCTGCATTTGGGCTCTTTTGTCTCTGGTGGCCATCTTGGGAGATTTATTTGTTATGAAGTTTCCTAATTTCCTCATTTACTGCAGTCTCCTCAGTAGGAAATGCTTTCAGTTTTTTTACTTTGATTCCATCAAGAAGGTATTCAGATATGTCACACATTTGCCATAAATTCTGAATGTTAGCACTCAAGTTGCTCATTAGATCACTGTAGTAAAGCTACTGCTCACCTCGGAAGTCTTCTGCTGGTATTAAAAGTGCATGTTTCAGTCTGCATATCAGAATTTTTTAATGAAATAGAAGAGGATTTGAGAAGTCACTCAAAATGTGCCCTAATTTTTCTTTCTTCAGCACTAATCATAATTTCTATGGCAAAATGAACCCCCTCATTGTGTTCCTTTTTAAATTAAATGTTTTAAGAGTTTCCACTTTATTCCAACCAAGATGGCTTCAGGTGTGCCATACGTTTGTCATAAGTAGGACTGTTAGCGCTCTAGTTGTTCTTTAGAACACTCTGGGAAGCTGCAGTAGAACTCAAAGGAATCAACTGACAGTCTCTGCCCTTGTTGGATGTACATGTTTTACTGAGAATGTCAGACTTCATTCTCACATGACTGAGAAAGATAATGTGAATTTACAGAAAATATGCTCTCAGTTTAGCTTATAGATCACCTTCCAAACCTCTGTCGGAAAAGCATGAGAAAATAGTTTTCTCTCAAACATGATTCATGATATCACAACAGAAGGCTTTTTCACATGGTAAAATGACCTTAGAACACACCACAATTCCTAAAATGAGTATGGTACCATCAACAAATGATTTATAATGTAATTAAAGTCTTAAAACCTTCTATTAACTGCAATGCTTTTTAATGAGGTGCTATCATGTATATTGGTCCCAAGATGGCTGCCAACACTTCTTGGATGAAGTGCTGACAGCCTATCAGATCTCATGATGAGGTGTGTGGTTAGGCTCCGCTCATATATATATGTGATTTTACTTTTGATTTTCTCAGGAACTACTGAACAGATATACACCATTTAAGCAAAAGGCACGAGTCTCAACTGAGGACTACCTCTTTGCCAAATTTGGTGTAATTCCGTTCAGCACTTCGGGCTGTAGCTGCGTCAACAGGTCCTATGGGAAAATGCATGGGGAAAATGCGTTTTGGGACACCCCTTTTTTCTCGGCCCCAGCTTGACGAATCACCGTGAAATTTGCAGGCTAGGAGTGGACCGGAGCGTGCCAAAAGTTTGGAAAATTGCGCGAAGATTCATCAATCCACGCCAACGTTATTCTAAATAGAATGTTGCGGATTTCCTATGGAAAATAGGTCCTAACTATAACAACCTACTGCCAGTAGGTAATATATATATATATATATATACGTTCTTGCTCCTTTCGCCTTCCCTCACCCTGTGCAGTGGATCATTGCCAGCCGGCGGAGCACACCGAACATAGTATTTCCAATAAAGTCAATAAAACGATCACTCAGAGGCTTTAGTAATACACCAGTATTTGGTTTTAATCCAGGTAACATGTTTTGCTTGGACAGCAAGCTTGGTCACACACTGTATTGTGGGTAAAGACTTGCAATACATAGGTAGTATGGAACCCAAAGATGGACAAAGAGAAAATCTTTTGCCAAATGGCATCCATTGTGTAATGTGCACAAGATACAGTAAATGTATTTAAATCATACATATATACCCATGTTGGGATTCGGTTGTATTAAAATTCATACAAGTATATCCATTGTAAGGTTACGTGCCTCTACATCTGAGGTTCACAAACATTAAAGGCGGTTAACTGAGTATATTAACCACTTGTATCTCAATGGCACCCATTTTGTAACCCATGTCATCCGTTCAGATCCAGAAAAAACAGCTCTGTCTTACTCATGGTATGCGTAAATTTTAAAAACGGATCCTGTTGGTTTTTCTGGATCTGAACATCTATGCAGCCGATGGCTTACTCGAGACCACTACACACTTCAAGCCCACTACAAAGAACTGTCTTCTAATATATGACAGTTTCCACCCAAGACAACTAAAGGAGAACCTTCCATTTGGACAGTTCCTCCGACTTAGGAGAAACCGCACAGAGCAAGAAGATTACAAAATCCAAGCAAGAAAACTATCCTAAAAACAGATTGCTATAAAATATCCCTCACATCTGGTGTCCAAAGCAAGGAAGAGAGCTGCTAATAACCACAGGGAGGCACTCCTAGAAACATACTACAAAGAGGAGACTGAGAAAGACAAAAGACCTATATGTATAACCACCTTTAATATAGAGTCTGATCGCGCCACAAAGATAATAAAGAAACACTGGCGCACCCTGAACAGTGGTAACCTGAACATACCAAAACCTATGTTCTCCCATAGGAAGGGAAAGAACCTCAGAGATATTCTGCTACATACCCGCCCTAAAACATTAACTGGCAAGGAGAGGGCCCAACAAGTACTAAGCACGCTACCGGGGGCCACCATCCTTGCAGCAACTGCAGCGTGTGTCACCTGACGTCCAAAACAAAGAAAGTGATCTTTAATAATAACATGACATGGGAACTTCGCAAATTCACAAATTGTAACACCACAGGGGTCGTCTACATGATTACCTGTACATGTAACCTACATTACGTGGGCATGACCACTAGGAAGGTCAGCACGAGAATAGTGGAACACCGTAGCACATCAGGTTCAAACGGGCCACCACTAAAATGACATCGCATTTCATTGAAAAACAACACACTCCCAATGATCTAACATGGGTAGTGTTAGAACATATCAGACACCCTGATAACCTCGAACATAGACTATTAGAAAAGGAACAACGCTGGGTTTTCAAATTATGCACAGACACTCAAGGTCTGAATGACAACATCCCGTGGGGCCAGTTCACCAAGTAACAAAATGTCCCTACAATACCTCTCAGCCATAGCCAAGTTTATCACACAGGAGACGGCTTCATTTCGATAGGCATTTGTCATCTCGCCTACATAAGTCATTAGCAACGTCAGCACACTCAGTTTTGTTTTTTGCCAGTGAGTTTTTGGTGTTTCATGAACACGGAAATCTATATGTAATCAACAGACTGAGCAGGATAAACTTTGCTGGTACTCCATTCTTTATGAATAGCACACAATATACGAGAAAAAAACACAAATTGCGCTTCAGGGAGATTTTGCCCTCTGCATATAGCGCCCCTTTTTTATAGTGCCATACTGCAAAGTGTTGCTAAGATTGCCAAACCCCCCCCCTTTTTTAGTTCTGCAGTTTTACTAACAAGTATCCATGACGGACTACAATGAGCCCCATTTAAACTTAGCCATGGCAAGTCTCGGAGGCATACTCTACATATGGCCGGGGACATGCAGGTTTTCCGTCGGCCATTTTGGAAGGTAGACGGTCTAGTCAATACTCCAATGACTAGGCGGATATGGAAGTATATCAGTAAGCACCCGTGGAGAGACGCGTTAGTATGTGGTCTCCAGGGGAGCAAATAAGTGATTACCCGTGAGGTGCACTCTGATGAAGTACGTTTTATCCTTACAGTTGGTTCTTCCCTGGACCCTGACTGACGGATTTTGAGTCTTCTGGAGGCATCGGGCAATCCCCAGTTTCCCCCATTTTTTACAGGATCACTTACTGATAATCCTTGTTACCATTACTATTGCAGAGTGTGAGTACGAGCCCCTCAACCCTTCCAGACCGTGGGGCTCTTTTCAGCCTCATGAAAAGTATGTGATTTCATCTGTGTATTACCTACTGGCGGTCGCCAGTAGGTAGTTATAGTTAGGACCGTGTTTCCAAAGGAAATCTCAAAATTCTATTTTGAATAACTTTGGCGCCGGTTGACGAATCCTCGCGAAATTTTCAAAACTAATGGGGCGCTACGCTCCACTCCTACCCTGAAAGTCTCGGGGTGATTCGTCAAGCAGGGGCTGAGAAAAAAGGGGGGTCCCAAAACGCGTTTTCCCCATGCATTTTTCCATAGGACCTTTAGTCCGAGCTACAGCCCGAACGGCTGAACAGAATTACTTGTAATTTGGCAGAGAGGTAGTCCGCAGGTCAAGGATGTGCCTTTTGTAGGTCTGGTGTAAATCTGTTCAGTAGTTCCTGAGAAAATAGCATTTAAATCAATATATATATCTGTAAGCGCGCTTCGTGCGCTTACGGTAAGCTTACCGTACGCGTACGGTGCCGTGCGCGAGCTCAAATCTGATTGGTTGTCACATGACTGTAAACATTCGAATCGGACGAAATCAGGAAGTGTCGGCCGCCATTTCGTGTGTTTCACACAGAAAAAAAAAGGGAGATAACGTGAAAAGGGGGCAAGGAAGAGAGTTACAGACCCCCTAACATTTGAAAGGGGGCCAAAGAAGGACACAAAAGTACGAAAAAAACATTTATTAATTTAAAAAAAAAATCGCGGAGTACGCGTACGGTAAGCGTACGGGAGAAAAAATAAATAAAAAAAGAAATAAAATTCAGATTTAAGTGTTTAGATATTAGGGGGCTCTAAAAAGAGCCGTTGTGTTTATGAAGTGATTTTTAGTGGTACCTACAAGTAAGTACCGACGCAGAGTCTAAGGTTCAAGAGGAAGACTCTGTTCCCTTTATCAGTGAAGTGTACACCATCTCCTCTATAAATGTCTTGCATGTTGTAACGCAAGTTGTTGTGGTAAATGGAACCCATACCATAGTCTCGCAGGAAAGCAGAAACAGATTTGTTGACGTGCTTTCTTGCTTTGTCAATCTGTGGACAAAAATGATTGGACCAGTTCCATTTTTGCCTTTGGCATATGTTAGAATACGCAAAGGCAGTTTTAGGGAAAAGTGAAAACAGTTGTGCAAAGGTCTCCTTCATAAGCATTTCCAGACCTACCCCAGTCAAAGTGCCTAGGTCATTGCCACCACAGTGCACTATTATGAGGTCAGGGTGTTGGATTTGCATGAAGGATTTCACCAATGGCATCAATTGGTGCCACTTTAACCCTCTCTGACCAATCCATTTAATGTCTACATTTGGCAAAGCAAGGTCTCTCACCATACCTGTTTTCTCTGCATACTTTTCACTCCAGAAGACATAGCTGTGCCCTACAATCCACACTGTGAACATCTTCAAAGGAGATCTGGATGCACTCAGGAGGTGTATTTCAGTAGAATGGGAAAAAGAAATGAAAGACAGTTTGGAAATGGAGGCATACATATTTTTTTTAAATAAAAAGAACTCATTGGCTGTTTCACACCATTCTACACTAAAAACTAGGCTGTATGTGTAAATTTATAGAAGCATGTTTTGTATTGGTACAGAAAAATGTGTTACCAAAGAACATTACTATGGATTTGCTGTTAGGTTTGAAAAGTCAAGCACTCTTGCACTTTGAAAATGAAACATTGTGTGGTGAACTTCTGACCTGACTCCACACAGCAGTGTTCCATGAGCTGTTACTATGGTAGCAGGCAGAAGTCAACTTGGGGGAAGGGTACTTTTGGAAAAGGGTTGGTTTTCAACCAATAGAAATGTGTGATTTCATTTGAAAAAAAGGGGGAAGCAATGAGATTTGTAATTAACATGTATATGTGTGGAAAAAGAGAGGGAAACATTGCCATTATCTGGTTCTGGTGAGAGGAGAGAGGTGTACAGAACAGAGATCCTGGCTCTGATAATCTGCTGTGTGAGTGCCACATTTCTTTCACATCTAACTATTTTTAAAGGTGAGTTAAGAGTTTGAGAGGGGATGTATGTGGTAAATTTAGAAATGAATAATAGAATTGGAATTCCTTTTGTTGAAGTTGTGTTTTTCAATTTGTGTTTTGGGAGAAATTTAAATGTAAGGAACATGTAAAATATTATGGACTATGTTTTCACCATGTGCAAAGAGGAATTGTTGAAAGAGATTTATTGCGTATTACTCTGGTAATTTTAGATTGGCATTAGTAGGAAAGGGGCAGCTATTTTTCTGCATAAGTAGACTCTTAGCACACACCCAGCTGCTTATCCTGTAGAATCATGCATAGTATTCACAACCGAGTGGTGTTTGAGGTTGCAGTGAGTAATGCAAATACATACAACAACACTAAGGCTGGTTGCCTTTGCTGGGGTGTAGTCATTCACCCAGATTACACATGTTCCTGGTCTCAAAAAGCTGTTTGGACATGTGCTGTTTTCAGAATCTGAAAAGTGGATTGAAAATGTGTCAGACTGTAAAAGTACTTATCACTTGCCAAAAAAAGAGTAGTAAGTGTGCTTTCAAATTGGGAAAGAAATTTCGTTTTCTGCCTAATTTCTAACCATGACTCTGTGTGCAAAGAGGAATTGTTGACAGAGATTTATTGCGTATTACTCTGGTAATTTTAGATTTGCATTAGTAGGAAAGGGGCAGCTATTTTTCTGCAGAAGCAGACTCTTAGCACACACCCAGCTGCTTATCCTGTAGAATCATGCATAGTATTCACAACCGAGTGGTGTTTGAGGTTGCAGTGAGTAATGCAAATACATACAACAACACTAAGGCTGGTTGCCTTTGCTGGAGTGTAGTCATTCACCCAGGTTACACATGTTCCTGGTCTCAAAAAGCTGTTTGGACATGTGCTGTTTTCAGAATCTGAAAAGTGGATTGAAAATGTGTCAGACTGTAAAAGTACTTATCACTTGCCAAAAAAAGAGTAGTAAGTGTGCTTTCAAATTGGCAAAGAAATTTCGTTTTCTGCCTAATATCAAACCATGACTCTGTGTGCAAAGAGGAATTGTTGACAGAGATTTATTGCGTATTACTCTGGTAATTTTAGATTTGCATTAGTAGGAAAGGGGCAGCTATTTTTCTGCAGAAGCAGACTCTTAGCACACACCCAGCTGCTTATCCTGTAGAATCATGTATAGTATTCACAACCGAGTGGGGTTTGAGGCTGCAGTGAGTAATGCAAATACATTCAACATCACTAAGGCTGGTTGCCTTTGCTGGAGTGTAGTCATTCACCCAGGTTACACATGTTCCTGGTCTCAAAAAGCTGTTTGGACATGTGCTGTTTTCAGAATCTGAAAAGTGGATTGAAAATGTGTCAGACTGTAAAAGTACTTATCACTTGCCAAAAAAAGAGTAGTAAGTGTGCTTTCAAATTGGCAAAGAAATTTCGTTTTCTACCTAATTTCTAAACATGACTCTGTGTGCAAAGAGGAATTGTTGACAGAGATTTATTGCGTATTACTCTGGTAATTTTAGATTTGCATTACTAGGAAAGGGGCAGCTATTTTTCTGCAGAAGCAGACTCTTAGCACACACCAAGCTGCTTACCCTGTAGAATCATGCATAGTATTCACAACCGAGTGGGGTTTGAGGTTGCAGTGAGTAATGCAAATCCATTCAGCATCACTAAGGCTGGTTGCCCTTGCTGGAGTGCAGTCATTCACCCAGGTTACACATGTTCCTGGTCTCAAAAACCTTTTTGGACATGTGCTGTTTTCAGAATCTGAAAAGTGGATTGAAAATGTGTCAGACTGTAAAAGTACTTATCACTTGCCAAAAAAAGAGTAGTAAGCGTGCTTTCAAATTGGCAAAGAAATTTCGTTTTCTGCCTAATATCAAACCATGACTCTGTGTGCAAAGAGGAATTGTTGACAGAGATTTATTGCGTATTACTCTGGTAATTTTAGATTTGCATTAGTAGGAAAGGGGCAGCTATTTTTCTGCAGAAGCAGACTCTTAGCACACACCCAGCTGCTTATCCTGTGGAATCATGCATAGTATTCACAACCGAGTGGGGTTTGAGGTTGCAGTGAGTAATGCAAATACATTCAACATCAGTAAGGCTGGTTGCCCTTGCTGGAGTGTAGTCATTCACCCAGGTTACACATGTTCCTGGTCTCAAAAAGCTGTTTGGACATGTGCTGTTTTCAGAATCTGAAAAGTGGATTGAAAATGTGTCAGACTGTAAAAGTACTTATCACTTGCCAAAAAAATAGTAGTAAGTGTGCTTTCAAATTGGCAAAGAAATTTCGTTTTCTGCCTAATATCAAACCATGACTCTGTGTGCAAAGAAGAATTGTTGACAGAGATTTATTGCGTATTACTCTGGTAATTTTACATTTGCATTAGTAGGAAAGGGGCAGCTATTTTTCTGCAGAAGCAGACTCTCAGCACACACCCAGCTGCTTATCCTGTAGAATCATGCATAGTATTCACAACCGAGTGGGGTTTGAGGTTGCAGTGAGTAATGCAAATACATTCAACATCACTAAGGCTGGTTGCCTTTGCTGGAGTGTAGTCATTCACCCAGGTTACACATGTTCCTGGTCTCAAAAAGCTGTTTGGACATGTGCTGTTTGCAGAATCTGAAAAGTGGATTGAAAATGTGTCAGACTGTAAAAGTACTTATCACTTGCCAAAAAAGAGTAGTAAGTGTGCTTTCAAATTGGCAAAGAAATTTCGTTTTCTGCCTAATATCAAACCATGACTCTGTGTGCAAAGAGGAATTGTTGACAGAGATTTATTGCGTATTACTCTGGTAATTTTAGATTTGCATTAGTAGGAAAGGGGCAGCTATTTTTCTGCAGAAGCAGACTCTTAGCACACACCCAGCTGCTTATCCTGTAGAATCATGCATAGTATTCACAACCGAGTGGGGTTTGAGGTTGCAGTGAGTAATGCAAATACATTCAACATCACTAAGGCTGTTTGCCTTTGCTGGAGTGTAGTCATTCACCCAGGTTACACATGTTCCTGGACTCAAAAAGCTGTTTGGACATGTGCTGTTTTCAGAATCTGCAAAGTGGATTGAAAATGTGTCAGACTGTAAAAGTACTTATCACTTGCCAAAAAAAGAGTAGTAAGTGTGCTTTCAAATTGGCAAAGAAATTTCGTTTTCTGCCTAATTTCTAACCATGACTCTGTGTGCAAAGAGGAATTGTTGACAGAGATTTATTGCGTATTACTCTGGTAATTTTAGATTTGCATTACTAGGAAAGGGGCAGCTATTTTTCTGCAGAAGCAGACTCTTAGCACACACCCAGCTGCTTATCCTGTAGAATCATGCATAGTATTCACAACCGAGTGGGGTTTGAGGTTGCAGTGAGTAATGCAAATACATTCAACATCACTAAGGCTGTTTGCCTTTGCTGGAGTGTAGTCATTCACCCAGGTTACACATGTTCCTGGACTCAAAAAGCTGTTTGGACATGTGCTGTTTTCAGAATCTGCAAAGTGGATTGAAAATGTGTCAGACTGTAAAAGTACTTATCACTTGCCAAAAAAAGAGTAGTAAGTGTGCTTTCAAATTGGCAAAGAAATTTCGTTTTCTGCCTAATTTCTAACCATGACTCTGTGTGCAAAGAGGAATTGTTGACAGAGATTTATTGCGTATTACTCTGGTAATTTTAGATTTGCATTACTAGGAAAGGGGCAGCTATTTTTCTGCAGAAGCAGACTCTTAGCACACACCCAGCTGCTTATCCTGTAGAATCATGCATAGTATTCACAACCGAGTGGGGTTTGAGGTTGCAGTGAGTAATGCAAATACATTCAACATCACTAAGGCTGGTTGCCTTTGCTGGAGTGTAGTCATTCACCCAGGTTACACATGTTCCTGGTCTCAAAAAGCTGTTTGGACATGTGCTGTTTTCAGAATCTGAAAAGTGGATTGAAAATGTGTCAGACTGTAAAAGTACTTATCACTTGCCAAAAAAAGAGTAGTAAGTGTGCTTTCAAATTGGCAAAGAAATTTCGTTTTCTGCTTAATATCAAACCATGACTCTGTGTGCACACAGGAATTGTTTTTAGATATTTAATTTGTGATGGTTTTATTGTGATTTTCACTTGTAGGAAAGGGGTACATAGTATTTTAAGATTTGAAAAGATCATAAAAAATATAGTAATATATTTAAATAAAATAAAGGATTTTTTTTTTAGTTTTTTTCAGGTATTGCTGAAGAGCAGTGAACAAAATTTAAGATGCCTACAAAATCCAGACTAAGGAAAAACCAGAAAAAAAATCTATATTTGAAGACAACTGGAGGACCTAAGTTAGTTGGAGATGCTCATGTTGGGAAAAAGAGAAAGTCTTCTGGTAAGCAGACAAAAGATTTTTTTAAAAATATCTTCAAAAAAAGGAAAAATGTACAAAATGTCTGTACTGGAAATAATGTTTTAAATAGAAAACAACAGGAAAAAATTGAGCATTTAGTTAATGCAAATATACCTTCAGAAACAATAAAGATTAACTTAAAAAGAAAAACAACGTTTAAAGAGATTCGTAGAAAAATGTTTCAGAGAGGAGTTATGTCCAATTTGATAAAGGATGTGAAGAAATATAAGAAAAAAGAAAAATGTTATAAGAGAAAAAAAGAAATTGAAGCCATTGTAGCAAAGGCTTTAGAATTAAAAAGGAAACTATTCATTTTAATTTTGAACAGGATGCGTACATTAGATAAAATGGTCAATGTACTGAAATCACAAAGCAAAAGGAAAAGACTAGTGAAAAGAACAAACTTTTGTAAAGTGTTTTTAGGAGAATGGATGCATAGTTCAAGTAGTGAACCTTTTTTTAATGAAGAGAGTTATCTTCAAAGTAATAGTTTGCTGCATGCAGTTGACACCAGAGGTCGTGCTTATGAAGTGAAAAATGGTTGTATAATGGAGAAGGAGAAAATGGTTCCAAGAGATGAGGAACAAGTGATGGCGGATGAGGTTATGGGGAGACGTCCTAAAGCCCCAGTGTATACTTGGAATTGTAGTAGTATTTGCAATGTGCGTCAGGAATCTATTGATAAATTTCGTGAGTTTCTAAGAGAATATAGTAAAAAATGTGTTAAACAGAAGATTAAGGTGCTTCAAAGTCTAGATCCATGCAGAGTGAGAGAGAATACTGGTTTGCAGGGACATTCTCTGGCTTGTCTATCTAGAAAAGTGTGTAAAAGTGTTTTTCATCATTTTAGGATGCTGGCTGTTCATCATACTGAAATGAGAAAGTTTGTGAGACGATTGTATTTTGCTAAAAGTCCAGCAATAAAGTTAGATGAATTGAATAGGGCTCTGTTCCGTGGATCGGTATCAGATGTAGAGAAGGTTACTGATGAAATTCAGTTTAGTTACTTTGGTCCAGAACAAGACAGTGCAGGTAATGACACAGTTATTCAGGAAGATGTGGAAGAGAATGTAGAACCCTCTGTAAGTAAGAAATTTGATGATCAAATGACAAAATTTGCAATAATCTCTATTGAAAGACCAAATATTACTAGTATTTGTTGCCGCAGAACTCATTATAGAAATCAAACCAGGAATGTTGATCTCTACAGAAAAAGTGAAAATGAAGATAATTATAAGTGGAAGGATTTTGCAACATATATATTTCTTGAAAATTGTTTTGAATTGGGTGAAGATCAGCGTATTTGTAAATACTGTTATAATAAGTTAGAAGAAAATAGAATGCCGACCAGAGCTGTACATAATAATTTAGAATTGGATGCTATTCCTGCCGAACTTTCTGAATTAAATACATATGAGTCTATACTCATTCAATGTGTTCATCCGTTCCAGACCATAGTACGTATGGAGCCCAAAACTGGTAAATTACCTCCTGCAGATTTACTGAGAGGTTTAAAAGGTAGAGTGGTGTATTTGCCCTTGGATTTGAAAAAAAAATATGGAAACTTTTGATGCAGATACTTTGGAAACTGAACCATTAGTTATTCTGGTTAATGGTGTACCTACAAAGAATAAGAAGATTTGGCAGGAGCTGGTAGATGTACGGAAAGTACAAAGAGCAAATTTGTATTTGAAAAGGAATAACAAATGGTATGAATCAATTTATATAGAAGAAGAAGATTTACAAGAAGACACAGAAACACCAACTGGACAAATTGAAAAAGTGGACAAGTCAAAGGAAGAAGAAATTTATGAACATTTTAGCATACATCCTCTTCATTCAAAAGAAGTTATGGGAGACACTATTGATCTGTTTCAGATGAAGAAAGCAAAAGGAACTCCCGTGAGTGTATGGGAGGAGAGCTTGGAAGCTCGATGTTTTCCCCAGCTGTTTCCTACAGGAAAAGGAGGACGATAAGATGAACGTCCAGAACAGATTCCAGCTTCTGAGTATCGGACTACAAGACTATATGCAGAAGATCCAAGATTTCGACAAAGTATTCCTTATTTGTTCCATCTTTTATTTGAAAGCGACTTGTCTGCATTATCTTATGCAGTAAATCACATTTTAAAAAGTGGAGTACATTTACAAAATGTGTCTGCTAAGGATTTTATGGAGAAAGTGCAGCACCGAGATGATCATTTGGAAACACAACTGATCAATCTGATGGCTTGTCAGCGTGGGACAAATGAATATTGGTACCGACGCCATGGTGAATTAAAATGCATGTTACGGAATTTAGGAACTCCAACATGGTTCCTTACCCTAAGCTGTGCCGAGTACGCTTGGGATGATTTACTGGATTTTCTACGAGAGGCAAATTCAAACATTAAAAACATCGAATACAAGACAGCAGGAGAACTGTGCTCATTGGATCCGGTTAATGTTTGCAGATATTTCAATCATAGATTTGAGGCCATGATGTGCTTCATCTGCAATAAAAAAAATCCACCTCTTGGAGAAGTTGTGGATTTCTTTTGGAGAAAAGAGTACCAAGCAAGAGGTGCTCCTCATATTCATATGCTGTTGTGGATCAAGGATGCCCCAAAGTTTGGAACAGATACTGATGAAGCAGTGTTATCTTTCATTGAAGAATATGCAACATGTGCTATACCAAAAAGCACAGAAGAGAAAAAGTTAAAGGAGCAAGTTTTACGTTTCCAAAGTCATCGGTGTGGAAAATACTGCCGACGGAAATACAAGAGCAAAGATAAATTCTACACTAAATGTCGATTTGGATTTCCTAGACCTGTTCTTTCAAAAGGAAGAGTAAACAGTTTTATGTCAGCTGTGAGACATACTATTACAAGAAAATCACCTAAGAATACCTACAACCTAAAAAGAAAAGAAGAATCAAAAAATATAAATGACTACAACCCAGTCATTTTATCCATGTGGAATGCTAACATGGATATACAGTATGTAGCTGACAATTCCATTGCTGTTGCTCGATATGTAACGTCTTACATTACTAAATCAGAAAAAACTGAATTGAAAGAAATGTGGGAAGAGATTTCTCACGAGAAGACTGTCAGTAAGAAGCTATACAGTTTCAGTTTAAAGATGTTATCACATCGAGAAATTGGATCCTACGAATGTTCAGATAGGTTATCTTCTGCAAGTCTCTACTCGAAATCAAGAAGAATAATTTGGGCAAGTTTAGGCCTTGCAGCAATGAGAAATCAGGTACTGAAATCTGTTGGAGAAATTGAATATTTGGCCGAGAATGACCCAGAAAGTACAGATATTTTGAAATCAAACATGTTGGACACATATTACCCAAAGAGAAGTCATCATCTTGAGAACATGTGTCTCTATGAAGTGCTGCAGAACTACATTTATTCACGGAAAGCCAGAGAAGACATCAACAATGGAAAATATAAAGTCATTGGTGAGGAAGGATGTTTGGTGAAGCAAACAAAAGGAAGTTTGATAAATCACAGGAAGCTCAGTTGCGAAACTACTGACAAAAAGGAATTTTACTACTTGGCTCTTTTACAGCTGTTTAAACCATGGCGTTCAGAGGACGAACTACTGGGAGAATTTCAAAGCTATGAAGATTCCTTTAATGCTTGCAAAGACAGCATAGAATGCAGTACTTTCATAACTTATGTCCAAATGTTAAATGAAGAAATTGAACAGGAAACTACAATTGCAGCTGAAGTAGCTAGAGACAGTTCTCAAGACAGCCAAAGTTCTGGAACGCTCAGTCAAGATCCCCTAGGACAACCAATCGTAGAAAATGAAGCTGCAATAGCTATGACTGAAGTGGAAACGGCTATGAATCAAGCTCAAGAAGAATTAATAGACTTACCAAATTTGGAAGGACAACTGAATGAAGAGCAGCAACAAATTTATGAAGAGATCAGAAACAAAATTGATCACGGATTACTACATGAAAAAAAAGAGTGCTCATGCACATCATTTCAACCAATCAGGATGTATGTAAGCGGACAAGCTGGAACTGGAAAAAGTTTCTTAATAAAAGTCATCAGAAGCTACCTACAGCAAAAAACGGATTCAACTTTGTCTTGTGTGGTTACTGCTCCAACTGGGTTAGCAGCATATAACATAAAAGGAATCACCTTACATCGTTTGCTAATGTTACCAGTGGAGCATGAGAACAAAATACAATACCACAAGCTAACTGGAGAAGCATGCTTGGAAGTTTCAAGAGTATTGAAGAAGATGCAAGTTCTCATTATTGATGAGGTGAGCATGGTATCAAACTTAATGCTTGCCTTTGTGCATTTAAGAATGCAGCAAATTCTAAGGAGAGACTATGACGTGTTATTTGGTGGAAAACATGTCATAGTTTTTGGGGATCTTCTACAGCTTACTCCAGTTAAAGGACAACCAGTGTTTAATACTGTGACACATGAAGACACAAAGAAGTCATTGGGAAGCATTGGTAATGCAAATATTTGGTCCTTCTTTGAGTACAAGGAACTTACTACTAATATGAGGCAAGCAAACGATGAAGAATATGGAAGTATTCTGAAAGATATCAGAATTGGACTACTCACTGAAGCTGGCACGAAAGCATTACAGAGTCGGTTGCTACATAATTTATTCCCAAAGGAAGAAATAGTTGCAGAGAAAATATACAAGAACATTGCAGAAAAGAAAAGTGTAATCTGCTTAATGCCAACTCTACGTGAATGCTCAATATTCAATGAGGAACTTTTGAAATTGGAAAAGGAAGAGATTAGGAAATTGGAAGCAGTGGACAAAATTCAGCATGAAAGAATTACTATTACATTAACAGGCAAACTGAAAAATAAATTGGATTCACTAGAGAAGAACATTTCCAAAACTGCTGGATTAGAAAAAAATCTATATGTTTGCATGAACTGTAGAGTATTTTTAAGGAGAAATTTGGATGTTGAAAAAGGTTTAGTGAATGGAGCTATGGGAAGAGTTGTGGGTTTTATTAATTACCAGAAAAAAGAAGGAATTGAATGTTTAAAAATAAAATTTGATCAGATAGAAGAAGTTATAGACATTTGTCGTTGTACAGTTCGTTTCATGCTTGTGAAAGACTTATATGTACGTAGGAAGCAGTTTCCGTTTTCTCTAGCATATGCTGTAACTATTCACAAGTCTCAAGGATTGACTGTAGATTGTGCTTTTGTGAACATTGGTTCAACTGTGTTCAAAGAAGGTATGGCTTATGTTGCTTTGTCACGAGTGAAAACATTATCTGGTTTATTTATGATAGACTTTGATGACTCAAAAGTTAGTGCTGATGCAAATTGTGTAAAGGAGTAAAATAGATTAAGAAGAACCTATGCTCCTCATTTAGGTCAGTATCCTGTGTTGGAAAAACGTGTTATTTCTCGAAAAAGGAGAATTGAGAATATCTGTAATGAGGATGTAAAGAGGAGAAAAAAAAAGAAGAGTGATGTAATTGCAAGCAAAAAGAAAAAGGAAAATGTTGAAGAGGTTGTTGGTTGTCATTTTGAAAATAGCTCTGGTGTCCACTGCTACGCTAATGTAGTGCTGAATGTTGTATTTTATCTTGAAAGTTTGCAAGAGCAGA
Organism: Triturus cristatus; assembly: GCF_964204655.1. Lineage (NCBI taxonomy): Eukaryota > Metazoa > Chordata > Amphibia > Caudata > Salamandridae > Triturus > Triturus cristatus. Next base: position 549,726,889 of record NC_140591.1, on the reverse strand, counting down.
TAATAGTAAATCAGAGAAAAAGATTCTGTTCTGAGTTGAGTCTCCTTTTTGAAAAGCTGAGTAATGATAAAACTAAAATAGAAAGTGCTACTGAAATTAGAAAACTTTTAGATGTATGTTCAGGATGTACACAGTTTTCTCAAAATGTACAGCAAGACGCACAGGAATTCTTGATGTATTTTCTTCAGGTACTGGAAGAAGAAGGGGTACAAATTGAAAATATGTTTGGTCTCTCTTATAAATGGGAACATAGTTGTGAAAACTGTTTCAATACATGTGGATCTAATGTTGATTCTGAAAGGTTTATTTATTTAACATTGCCAGAGAGTAAAACAGTCACTTTTGCTAAATTAGTTAAAGATGCTAATCATAGCATGGAATGCGGTGAGTGTAAATCTGACATGTTTTCAACGTTAATTTTAAAGGAATACGGACAGTATGTAATTTTAATGATGCAACGATGTAGAGCTGATGGTTCAAAATTGGATACTTTAATAAAGAAGTTTACAGGACAGCAATTATCAATTTCAGGAAAAACTTTTGTAACAGTTGCAATAATTTTCCATGATGGACCTACTGTAACTTCTGGTCATTACACAGTTTATCTAAAATGTAAAAAAGGCTGGACAATGTGTAATGATTGTCAATTGGTTTTTAAGCAACGTTTGCCTTTTGATTTAGCAAATTCCTATCTAATCTTCCTGAAACCTAAATTTTAGAAAGAATTGGCAACATCTGTACAAAACAATTTTACCATTTTATTGGATTACCATTGGAATTTTCAAATAAAAAGATTTTTAAAATTACCATTTGGCCTAAAGGAAAGGTAACCAATTGTATTGTGGACTTATTTAATTCCTAATTAATCTTTCGGAAACCAAAATTTTAGAGAGAATTGGTAACATCTGTACAATTTAAATTTTGGAATTTTATTGGATCACCATTGGAAATTTAATGAAAAAAGATTTTTAAAATTACCATTTGGCCTAAAGGAAAGGTAACCAATTGTATTGTGGACTTATTTAATTCCTAATTAATCTTTCGGAAACCAACATTTTAGAGAGAATCGGTAACATCTGTACAATTTAAATTTTGGAATTTTATTGGATTACCATTGGAAATTTAATCAAAAAAGAATTTTAAAATTACCATTTGGCCTAAAGGAAAGGTAACCAGATGTGTTGTGGAGTTATTTGAGATATATTATTTTTGTGATTATGCTTCTGTAACAAAATTGTCAGACGGTATTTTTTAGAAATAGTTATTGTTATTAGATGATATTTTTTTTGAATATTTTGCATTTCTATAATGTTATGTTTAAGTGAGAAGAGATTCTGGGCTTTTTTAAAACAATCTTTGAGATTGTTATTTTTTTTTGCCCGCTGTTAAGTGATGAATGCAATTGCTTTCACGATTTATAGTGAAATGCAATATATTCTGAAAACAGCAAAAAAATGGCAAAAAATTGTTTTTGGAAAATATGTAAATACGTGTACTGTATTATAAAATGTTTTATTAAATATTAATACTTTTTTCTTTTTTTTCAGATTGAGAAAGAACATTTTCGAAAAATAAAACCATTTTTTCAAGCAATTTCAATAAAATTTAAATTGATAATTAAATTTTTGGGTGGGTCAGGTAAGTCAGAAATTTGATGGTCCCTTTTTTCAACTTCTCCTCAAACAGATTTTCAGTATTTCGTTATTAATCCCTCAAGGACCTTGTAATGTGGTAATTGTTTTTAGTATTTTTTTTAAAAAAAAAAAATACGCTTACCGTACGCGTACGGTAAAAAAAAAAAAAAAGTTTTTAAGAAAAAATTAAAAAAAGTTGAGAGGTAAGGTTGGCTCTTAAAAGAGCCGCTGTGTTCATGCAGGGACAGAGGAAAGAAAGAATGGGAATATTAGCTGGTAGGACAAATGTGCTGGTCTATTCTGTTGTTGATTAGGGGAACACTGGTCTCCCCACGAACAATTAGACCATGGCAATTTGAACACTGCATTGTAACCCTCGCAAATCGATGGTTAGTTTCCAGAGGACCAGAAAAAGGTGAATCTCCCCCCACAGATGAAGGGCTCAGCTGAGCTGCCGAAGATGGACTCGGCTGAGCTGCTGCGGATGTGCTTGGTCGACTTACTGAAGGGTTTCCTCCAGTATGTCGAGCATGTGTCCTTGGGTGTACATCCTCAAGGTGTCTTAACATAGTGTGATTCCCGAAGAAAACTTCTTGTTAGGATTACCTCTAGAAAGTACACGCTGGCAAAGCTTGCAAGTCACTAAAGCAGCATTTACTTTTTTCTGGCCCTCAGGAAACGAAAATTACTCCCATATAAAAGAGCTCTTCTGTTTCCTCCTTCTCTGCCTGATGGTGGTGCTGCTAGCCTCACTCTCAGAAGAGGAGTGCTGGTCTGCCATCGTATCCCAAAGACAACTCAGCTCCTTCTCCTAAGGGATCACAAGCAGAAATGAGGGGAATGGGTGTGGTGTAGGAGAGTTCTAGAACTGAAAGTACTTTAAACCAATCAAAAGTTTTGTTTCTTGATCACATGACCCACCGTGCGTGTACGTTACGCTTACGGAGCGCTTACGGAGCGCTTACGGAGCGCTTACGGTAAAAGTACGCATGCATGTTTAAAAGACATGCGCACGCGCGCATGCGCATAACAGGCACGCCCCAACACTTCCGCGTAACGTGCGCGTGTAACGTATGCGCTTACGCGCCGTGTACGCAGTACGCACGTCTACGTAAATTGCGTAACCATACGCAAAAAGAGTAGAAATATTACGTACATTACGCAAAGCGTATGCTTACCGTAAGCTTACCGTACGCGCACGTAAAAAAAAAAAAAGAAAAAATTGGAAAAAAAGAATCACTATGTTATACTAATATATCTTACCTGTTTGGTAAAAAAAAAATGAGAAAAAATAATAAATTGCAGAATTTTTAAAATTTAAGCATAGTGTTTAAAGAGAATATAAAGTAAAAATAAAAAGATGTAAAAAACCTTGCAAAAAAAAAAAAAAATCACACGTTTAATATAAGAATTTGTATTTAAAAAACCATACAAAATCACTGAAAAAACCATGGGTTTCACACACGTTATAGGTAAGAATTAGCATTTAAAAAACCACACAAATTCACTGAAAAAACCATGGGTTTCACACACGTTATAGTTAGGAATTAGCATTTAAAAAACCTTGCAAATTCAGTGAAAAAACCATGGGTTTCACACACGTTATAGTTAGGAATTAGCATTTAAAAAACCTTGCAAATTCAGTGAAAAAACCATAGGTTTCACACACGTTATAGTTAGCTGGACATTTCACTCGTAAAAAAACAATGAAATTCCCCCGTTATAGTTAGTTAAGCTAACTATAACTCGCGCACCCGCAATCCACTGCTGATGACGTCACATATTACATCACTCATGACATGGTCAGTGACATCACTCATGACATCACTGATGACATCTCAAATGACATCACTGATGACATCATCCTTGTGACAGAGTGGCAGACCTCCTCTCACCCTAATAAAACCTTTGAAACACACATTCAAAAATAGAGACTAAAATTTTCAAAAAAATGGACATACCAATACCAGTTACAACAACCTCTTGAGTAATTCTAAGATCCACATACACATCCACTCATTCACGAACAGTCCTGTACAGTCACTCATACATGTACTCACTCATCATATGTACTCATACACCTATACATCCTGCTACACAATGCCACTCATCCACAGAGTTACTGACACACATAGTCACTCATGAAAATAAAGAATCAAACATAGATTTATTTGCATATACAATTATACACACACCACCACACTTACTTCTACGGAAACTTACACATACTTAGTCTTTTAAACAATCACTTATAGAAACACATACTTATTCATACAGGAACTCTTTCAATCTCTCACTCTCACATATACTCACTTATATACACCAATAGTCACATATACTAGTTTAAAACATATGTAGTTACTCATAAAGACACTATTGAGACAGTCATTCACTCACTAACACACCCATACACACACTCATCCACCCATACAGTCCTGCACACATGCTGTCTTCAACACATACAACCAGTGAGTCACTCATTCATGCACCTATGCACTACGTAATACCCCCCACCGAACCATGCAGACACTCAGACTGATACTCAAAAAACCACATAATATCCTATATAAACACCCATGTAGCTACTCACCAACCCATGCAGCCACTTACACACAAAGTGAGAGACTGATACAGATAATTACATATTTAAACATTACTCAGTAAGCTATGTATTCCCTAAGATATGCTTAATCAGTCAGTTATACAATCAATTTTTCAAAAACAAAACATCCATTTAGACACTTATATACCCATTTATTCTTCCATCGTCCGTGAGATATACATATATAAAACATATTTAATTTTCAGAAAAATACACATTCACTGGATGATGTCATCAGTGATGTCATTTGAGATGTCATCAGTGATGTCATGAGTGATGTCACTGACCATGTCATGAGTGATGTAATATGTGACGTCATCAGCAGTGGATTGCGGGTGCGCGAGTTATAGTTAGCTTAACTAACTATAACGGGGGAATTTCATTGGTTTTTTACGAGTGAAATGTCCAGCTAACTATAACGTGTGTGAAACCTATGGTTTTTTCACTGAATATATATATGTTCGGAATAGGTGTTGTGTGTCACGTGGTGTTTATGTCACTTCTGTTTCATTTTAAAATAGCACTTACCCACCTTCTCCACTAGAAACACGTATTGAATGCTTTTCTCCTGCAAAGCACGACGGAAACTCAAAGCAGTAGATAAACTACACACACTATAGAGGAGCATTTATATAGATAGAACGCCACCTGCATTTATAATGCCTGCCAGATCATCTGGTAGGCCAGTGTTGCTCTAACTGTTTTCTGTTTTATTTTCCACAGATACTACCTACCATTGTGTAATCGTATGTATTTAACCAACAGTAGGTGTGGCACTTTTCACTTTATTTTCTCTAGTTGCCTTATTTATAGGTTACTTAGGAGTGGTACGCACAGGGCTGGTCACTGTTTGGTCCTGAGGAAGAGCTTTAGGTGACGCTCGAAACATGTCGACCAATACTGGAGAAACCTGACTCATCACTGTTATGTTGTTTTCCCTAGTATTCACCCCTGTTTTTAAACATACCAACTAGGAGCAGGAATAAAGTATTGGCCCACTAGTTAGGTATTTTTAACCATTTTTCTTTTCCACTCCACATCACTACACTACACATATTTCCCAAAAAAGTGCTCCTACGTAGTTTCGCAAGTCGCAGCACGCCTCAATCCACAGCGGATTGAGAGGACCCCTATGATGAAGCATGCCACCAAGGGGAAACCCTGATGGGTGAGGGGACACTAGAAAGAAAAATTCTTCTTTCTGGATAGGAGGTTTTCCTACTTCAAATGAGTGGAAGCCCTACTTCTCTCCCATGGTTAGGTTTTTATTCTGGTATTCCATTTTTTTGTTTTTCATAATTGAATAAGGAGGGTGAACCTAACTGACACCTCTACCTCCTCCTGTTTTATTGATTGTGTCCTTCATTGTATCGCATCAGGTAATGGGGTTAGATTGTCCTTTGGGGGGATTGTTAGCTTTACACCTACACACACTCTAAGTACACTTAGAGTAGAGTTCGCACCCTAGGAGTACGCTTGATTACTTCCTTGTTTTATATGCCTACATATATATACTGTTTTAGCACCATGATAGAACTATATCTACTTTTAATGCTTTTGGTGCTTGTAATCACGTTTATCTGTTTCTGTCTATTAATCATCACACATATTTTATACAAGAATGCCTTTGGTTCAATAAACGTTTTGAAAACTTCCCACTGTGTATTCTCTTTATACTTCTCTGAAAATACGTGAGTAACTGAGCGAAAGGTTGGCTACTGTTTCCACAATCCCTGAAGGCTCAGGGTTGTCATGTTCAGTGGTTTCAAGAAACCGATAGCACTGCGAACTAACTGGTCTTAAGGCCACCATATCCTATGTGGTTGTGCGGAATCAGTCTAGACACCAAGCCCCTATTTTATTTTATCCAACAAATGCGCAGACCCTATGGATTGGTAGGAACTACACATCATGGCGCTGCCTGCATTGGTTAGGCTCTTATTTAACGGTCAATCTGAGTAGTTCAATCATGCTTTCTCAGAGACCCCTACTCACATTTAACCGGAGACATCGTTGGTTGAAAGGGAAATCCGCCTCAGCTGAGTAGATATACCCTATGTATTGGCTGTAGGTTATTCAAGCTTGGAGGATTAGAAATTCCTGCATTGTGCATACCATAGCTCTGTAATTATTTCAACTATAATACTTCTTCTCTGACCAACCGACCAAGCTTATGGTGTTGAAGTGCAAGTAGCTGCTCTAAGTATTACAGAAAATTGCTGACAGGCCTCCCGGTAAAAGGTGGAGATGATACGTTCGTGATTGAGGCACAAGAAGCATTCAGAACAGAGGTATTCTAGTTGTGGGTTAAATTTCCACCTGCAGATGCATGCAAACAGTTGTACCATATTTACATTGAAAATATAACACCTGAGGTGTATTTCCCATGCGGGGACATAGAGGTCCCATTAACCTACCAAGAGTATATTGATTGGTTTAAAGGCATTCTACACAATACCACACAAAACATGAGACTTGGTCCGCTCAGCAAAGAAGGAGCTTCATATACACCACATCCAGACACTGCTACTTTAACAGCATTGTGCATTTTATGAAGATTTGGTAAACATTTACAGAAATCTTACACAATATATAAATACATAAATAAGAACAGTGACACTCCAACCAGCTCAGGCTGCTCAGGTTGCACAACCTCAAATGGCTACTACAGGAATTAGCCCCCAAACGCTGAACTCCGTTATATGAAAGATTCCCACCAGCCAGAAACAAATCCCATTCTGGATAGAGCAGAAAACAGCTCAGCTTGAAGCAGTTTTTCGCAATACGGGCCCACCGGAAAAAGATAGATTACTAACAATTTGCTTGCCAATGGGGATGGCTCCCTCGATAGAAGTTTTTTTCACTTGGGGTACAATCTTCGCTGCCATTTATACCATGAACACATGGTACCCCTTAAATAGCAGTTATACCAGATATACTGAAAAAATATAGAATGAGTATGGGGCAAAGCCTGCCATAGATCTGGGGATGAAACTGATAGGCAATTTTGCCCAGGTATCTGCCATTATATTAAGTAACATAAAAGAGGAGGCAGCAGCAGTGGCTATATGCCAACGCCCGAGGTGATTCACTCCAGCACAACAGGAGCAAGAATTGCCTAAGATTGTCGAAGATATATATGCTTCGCTCGATAGAGATAAACTGGTAGCCAGACCTGGGAAACCAATAGTTAAGAGCAATTCTGAAAATGATACCTGTGCGAGGCTAGCCTGGTATATGCTGTCCACTAATGTAAGTGGGCACCCTGCAGCATTCCAGATAACCCTTATGGTCATTTAAGAGGTCTCAGCAACCTTAGAAAGCTATCCGATTGGTAGTTGTGGAGCGCAGCCTTCAGGCTTAGTCTTGAAGGAGTGTAAAGCAGCTTGTTTTACCAGAATGCAATCTTATAGTATAGAATAAACTGAAGGTAACCACACAAGGTGTTTATAAAAATATGTATTTATTATATAATACTCTTTAATATGTTCCAGATTCTCCTACACAGAGATATAGACAAATCACACAATGCCATAGCGAAGAAATAACAGTAAATAGCACAAATACACACTGGGCCCCGTGGAGGGACCAAACCATATACAAAAAAAGTGGTTTAAGAACCACGACGTGAGTCAGGACAATGTCGAGAGGACATAGAATTGCTGGGACGCCAAGGAACCACCCAAGGTGAGTAGATAGGGACCACATGGAGTGCATGTACAGTGTGAGAAAACAACCACGTGCTCTGTACAAGTCTATGTGGAAGTAGCGGTTGGAATTTTAAAGTTTAGGGACCCTTCCCAGTGGACAATGAAGGGGCCCTGTGGAAGACAGAAGGTTGGTGAGCCACCCCACCCTTGGATACTGAGGTACCCTAGTTAGCTAACCCAGGGAAGCCAGGTGCATAGGTAGCATCAGAAACCGCAGTCGAACTCAATGAAGAGCTTCGCAGAAGAGCCACTGCTGGAAGGGAGAAAAGTGTCAGTTGGGATCTAAATGTAGATTCTGTCCAATGAGTACCTGAAAGCAAAAGGGACAGAGTCTGGGTCACTTGAGAGTGACCAGGGGCTCAGTAGACGATTGCCCACCGATGTCTGGTGCTTCAGGATGATTGACGAGAACGTTGACTCTGCAGCTGTGGGGACCAGGTGGCATTGAGGACAACCAGGAGCCAGATATGAGCTCTCCCACAAACGATGTCGTGTGATGAGGTGTCATTGTCCGGCGGGAGCACCAAGCCTTGGCATCAGCAACCCACGCAGGAAGTCAAGGAAGTGTACAGTTCAGACCAGCAAGGTCCAGGAGACTCACCACACACAGGGGAGTCAGGGCCAGCCCCGAGCAATCAGGCAAGCCCAAGGCAAGCAAAGCTGACCCTCAATTGGACCCAGAGGCCGAAGTCACAGGATTCACTAGAGGACGTCAAGCAGCTTCACAAAACAGCAGGCCAAGGAGCAGTCGGTGCGAGGTGGTTGAAGATATTTGTAGGAAAAGTTGCCAGAGGCTGGGGCTAGTTGGAGCCCTATGAACTTTGAGGGATTCTGTCTCAAACTGAGTGAGAGGGCAGCTCAGGCATCAAGGGATGTATGAACCCACCTCCTGTGTTGCTGGACCCTTTGGAGTCTGTAGGAACACTGGAGCAGCAGGGAAGTGACTCCTTCAATCCAAGGTCGATTATCTTCGGATGTCTTGGATACTCCACAGGTCCTACACAGATTCTGTACGGTGCACAGGCACAGGCAATGCAGTAGACTAAAAGGGAGACGAAGTCCAGGGTGCCCAGACGGTCGAAGTGCAGTGGTTTCTGTTCTTAATCTTGTCCACGACTAATCTAAGGTCCTACAACCAGGTAAGCCCTTAAGTACCCATGAAAGAGTGTTGGAAAGATTTAGGGGACCATTCCAGGTGAGGGTCTGGACAGGGGGGAGGTTACGCCCATGCCTTTTGTCCAGTTTCACGCCAGAGAGGGAGCCAACAGCTCCCAGGACAAGTATGAACTGGACTATGCACAGGGACACCAAATGTGCCCCTCATGCAGACTTTTAGTCGCTGGCAAGCGCACCCACCCAGCCCTAATACACTAAATTCTGTCTGGGAAGTGGTCCCACCTCCCTGTGACAGGATGCCTATAGTCCTGCCTTCCCCTGCTTGAGGTTGGCTCAGTAGCAGGAGTGCAGAAATGCTGCCTTGGACTAGAAGGCTGGTACAGGGAACAACAGGAGCCCCACAAAGCAAGCTTATGAGGGGTGGAATCATATTTCCCACACCTGTTACCGGTGTGGGGGTAGAATTCCAACATGTTTGACACCAAACACGATAGGGTTTGTTTCAGCTGTTTTACAATTGGTCATCACGCGGTCTTGCAATGCCCCTCTATATATAGTATATGACTGCTTCACTTAGAACCTGGGAAAATGGACTCCGTAGGCTGCAGGGGTGTCCTGCTCATGAAGGGGCTCCCTCTCACTAAGAACCAAGCACTCTGCCCTCAGGATTGTGAAGGCCTGCTGCTATAGGGGTGACTTATCATTTTTAAGTGCAGTTATTAAGTGGTGCATGCACTGACTTAAACAAGCTGCAATGACAGGCCTGTAGTTCCATTTTGTATGGTCTCTCATGGGTGGCATAATGCATGCCGCAGGCCATGGGGGGCCTTTGTGGTACCTATGCCCTGGGTACATGTGTACCATATAGTAGGCACTGACAAGGGTACCCCAGTATCCAATCTGGGGTGTACCAAAGTACATGCATAACCGTTTCAAGGAGAAAGCAGAGAGACTGGGTCCTGATTAGCGGGATCCAAGTCAGACTAGTCAAAAACAGCATCACATCAAGCAAAGTGTGGGGGTAACCATAAGATGCAAATCGTACTTTCCTACCATAACTCTAAGCAAGAACCCATTTCTTCAATGAAAAAATGGGATAACAAACAATAAGATAAACTAAACAAAACACAGTCAGGATTGTCTCTCCTCAACAGGAACACACAGAGAGAAAATACAATTTGAGAAACCGTGACAATATTAGGAAGCCTGACAGGTAGAAGGAGTTTCTCTCATTCCTTTCAGGAGCCATCTGAAAAATGCTCCAAGAGAGACGGGCAGTCAGAACACAGATCAGAAGAGCGAGTCAAGCCGAAAAGGGAGACACATTGCAATTTGGACTACATCATTAAACAGAAAGACAAAAAAAGAAGTCTGAACCTCAATTTAAAAAAGAAGAAGGTAGTTGGGATTAAAATTAGAAATACACAGGCTGCTAAGGACTCTCCTAATGAATGAGGAATGGGCAGTGACGATGCTAGACAGCACAGCAGAAGTCACAATAGCTCGCCAGAACCTGATGGATTATTCAGCGGCAGTAGCGCTTAATGAGCATATCACAGTGGTATGATACAAGGGTAAGTGTTCTCACATCGTTTATATGAAATAACACTCCGAATGGTAGGGACATACCCAGGCGAGTGAAGGGTCTCTTTTAAGAGAACCTGACATGTGGTTATAGCATTGTTTTGGCAGTAAAGGATTGGCCACCTGATTTCGTAGTGTAATGCCTGATGGGGAAAGATGTACTCTTACCTGCCTTCTCCGACCTCGTACCAGAGTCGGTTAAAAATTCATACATGGTGGAGTGGGCATTAGCGCTCGCTCCCACTCTCTAACACAATTGTGTCGGTGGGATGATGAGTTGCCTCATCACAAAATACCATTAAATTCGATACCACATCAAATAATTTTCCTTCACAAAACAGTGCACCAAACCTCATGTTGTCGTATAGCAAAAATTAAGGACTTGAACACACTGTGTATTTCTGCATGCTCATGCTTCGAGAATTGCAGCACTTAACACACTTCAGTGAGGATACACTAGATAATATGATACGTAATAGTTCATTTAATTCATCAGACCCCAATTGGAATGGACGGTTGGATTGACTGACAGACACAAATAGGAGTCAATCTAGATTCCTGGGCAACATCGAAGGGTTTAGGATCAATAGTCCTGATCAGCGATATTTACCAACAGAACACTCAGGGTTGATGGTGTCATATAGTGCCGGGAAGTTATGCCTAGATTGGCTAAAAACCTCAACACTTTCCCAGGTGAAGCAACACTTGTCTCGTCTTTCTGATGACATGAATCTCCAGGATTTTTAATTAGGTCCCCGGAATCCACATCAAAAGCACTTTTTGTACAGAATATACAATGAGCTGTGGATGATTTCTCAACAGGAAGATGCTGAGAGATTACGCAGGATCGACAGGGTTAATTTAGAAAAGGCTTTGGCTGTTGTTGACAATGGTTTGACCACATTATGATCCAGAATGTATTAATTGTGCAACATATTGTCTTATGCAATTGACATAATACAGGAAGATATTGCCTATTTTACAACATAGACAGTTACATTCACCGCCATTCGTAATACTGAGCTGGACATTAAAAACATTACTTTCTGGCCATCTGCCAGGGCATTACAGATAGTAATGGCACGCAGAGATGCGTAATATACCATGTTGCACATTGAAAAATGAGACCAATTACCTTTCACCGTGGCTGAGTCTCCATCTACTGACTGGAAAATCCATGGTTACATCACCCTACTGGTCACGCCTTTCCAATTCCAATATTGTCCCCAATACCAACAGGTAGGCTGATATGAAGCTCTAAGGGGAGGTTATGTGTATGAGTACCGGAAATTACCATTCAGGTTTAGATGCAGGAATGGGGAAACAGATGTTTTTCTTTGTGGCTCAGACTGTGAAAATGCTAAAAGTGGATCCTTAGTTTGCAAGGACATTTTTCTCCATGGAGCATGCAATTCTATCGGTAGCGGACTTGACTAGGGTTCTCTAATTGCCTTGATCATCCTCTCCACAATGGATGGCCCAGTTAAACTCAGAATGTAGACAGCACTGCTAGTGCTTCTCTGCCATGAGCACATGGTACACTGTTTCGGTTTACCTCAGCTTCAAGAACTGAATGAGCATTGGTTGTTATCCTTCAGGCCTGTCAAGCGTGACTGCATACAATCTGACTTCCGCTGTCTATTTTGTAGCCACAAATGTGTCCCGGGTATATGTCTTGAATCAGAATTGGTTGCGCCACTGGACACTGAAGAACTGATGGACCGCTTAAAGGCCCATGAATTTTGTTGTCCCAAGTGTATTCCATTGAGGATGAATGTATTCTTAGAGCCACCTTGAGATGCTTCAACTCTTAGTGAAGTGAACCGCTGCAGAAAACGTATGGGATGCAACGCATCCCTCAGAGGCTGCTGTGGGAACTGGATGGAATCACCTTTGCTCCATAAAGATGCTATCAGGTGTGCCACTGGGAGCTTCATCTGTGGTTGTGGGCACAGTAAGGTTGCGTCTACCATTCGGAACACATGCACTTGGCTTTTCCGTGTGGGAACAATTTGGCCTATTTTTTAAACAAAATGAACCAAAATAGCTTTAGCTTTCTTTTTCTAGGCAACATGTTTTTTTAAGTGCTTGAGATCGCTAATGGTATAAACACTTAAAGGCTTTTTAATGAATATTTTAAAGGGGAAACCCACTTTTAGATGCTTTTAAGAGTAGGGTTTTTTAAAACATTTTTAAATGGTCTGGTGGCTTTTTAGATAGCTTTTAGATCCTTAGTATGAGGAGAGGGTATTATATTCCCAAGTTAGGCTCATGTAGTGAAGAAGCTTATTTCTTACATTGTCCTCACAATAAAATTTCAACTGTGACCTTTTGCACATATTTGTGCGCACAACAATGTTGGATTAGTTTCCCTGAAACTAAACTTTTTTACACATCTAGCTTTGCACAACATTATCACAATGCCCTGAACATCATGTACAAGGTTTCTTTTCGCACTATGTAAAATGTTCATCTCTATCTTCATCCATGGAGCGACAGGGCTATCTACATATCCATAATATCACTAATGTATACTCACATCACAAGGCTGCTTTCTATTATCCTGATAGATTAATGGAAGAGGCACTTCAGCTGACAAAGAGGGTCCCTGCATGGGGAGACTTCACTACGCAGCGGTCTGACATCTCATGAGGGGTGTCCAGTTTGTGACCAAGACGTGGTACTTCATTCTATTGCATCAGGTAATAGGGTTGGATTGTCCCTTGGCCGGATTCTTGGCTTTACACTTACACACACTCTAGATACACCTAGACCAGGATTTGCATCGTAGGAGCACTCTTGATTACATCCCTGTTTTATATGCCTTCATATGTACACTGTTTTAGCAGCATGGAAGAACCATATCTACTATTTACGCTTTTGGTGTTTGTAATCATTTTTATCTGCTTCTGTCTGTTAATTATTGCAGAACGTGTATTTTATACAAGAATAGCTTTGGTTGAATAAACTTATTGCAAACATCTCACTGTGTATTCTCAGTATACTTCTCTGAGAATAAGTGAGCACGACTGACTGAGTGAAAGGTTCCGTACTATTCCACGATCCCTGAGTGGTTAGGGTTGTCATGTTCAGTGGTTGCCAGAAACCATTCTCTCCCTGGTAAGGTTAGGGGGGCTTATCGTGGCACTGTGAGCTATCTGGTCTGTAGGCCCACATATCCTACGGGGGTGTCCGGAATCAGTCTAGACACTAAGCCCTGAGTTTATGTTGTTCAACAAATGCGCAGATCCTATGGATTGGTAGGAACTGCACAACAATACATTACGTAATAAATATCAATCATATAAAAAAATATAATGTATTGAATAATTCAGAATTAATTATTACCAAATTAACTTCACAGGCTATTTCCCTACGACTCCAAAACCCTGCACAACACTATAAAGTGCTAGTAAAAATGTATATAAAATTCTAAATAACTTAAAATTACAAGCTATATTTTAAAAACAATTAATAACATGTATCTAAACAATAGTAACAAATAAAATAATATATTACCTAAAACACATTAAAATAATTAAAAATAATATTTTTAGCCACTATATTACTGAAAAACATTGCTATTATTCAAAATTATATTACTTACCTCAAAAAACAATATTCATGTCAATGATGTTTGTGCATCATGAAATTTGTGTCACGATAGTTAGTTTCTGATATTACTGTCACCCGATATATTTAACTCATTATTTTGTCAAAACACCCACAAGGCTGAATCAAGTCTATGCAGTCGTAGTATTCAGCAACCCTGACATGCAGAAGTTTAGTGGCATATTTCAAGCACTGTTGCGTCTCTCTTGCTCCTCGCATAGTGGTGCAAGAGCACTGCAACTCAAAAATGAGATTTATGAAGCCACGCAAGGCTCTGAATGGCTTCATTAACCTCAAATAAAGCAACACAGTGCAAATCGATGTGTTGCCTTACTCTGTGAGAGGGAGGCGTTTCAAGGGTGTTGCGTGGGTGTTCCCACTCAACACCCATGGATCTTGATGCATTCCTGCATTTACTAGAACTGGTAAACCTGGGAATATGCCAAAAACCTACACCTCCCCAGGTGACGCATAACAAGGAGAAATATTGTTATTTCTCCTGGTTTGTTTCCTCTTTCTATGTGTGCTACATTCTGCAGCATACATAGAAAGAGGAAAATGCCTCAGGGGTTTGTTTTTGTCCCCGAATTTGACACTTGCAGCAGAATAATGACCCACCTAACATAACATAGGGCACCCTTGTAACATGGTGCAAGGGTGCACGCGTTAGTGCTAGCCAGCCAAAAAGGTGCAAGCACAGGGTAAGAGGCAGGAATGCGCCATATTGGGGAACTGGGTTTGAGTCTCAGTAATGACGCTGAACATCCTGTGGCAAATCACTTAATCTCCCCGTGCCTAACAAAAAAAAAAAAAAATTGTGTGTCCTCATGTAACGTAACTGGTGCTGTGTAAAGCGCTCTGATACCTGATTGGATTCGGGTCAAGTTTCCGCTATATAAAACTCTGCAAAAAAAAATAAAAAATACAGTGCATTCCAGCCTTTTCCCTGTCACGAAGTGTAGCAAGCTGACATGCTGCGCTGCACTACGTGACAAACTCATAAATATGCCCCTTATTCTTTTGCAAATTAAGCACAGGATACCATACCAGCAATCTAATGAGTCATTGGTTCTGTTCTAAGTTCCAGGTGTTTTCGTCAATATATTAGGAGATGCTAGTACATAATACAAGTATAAAAATACTATTGTGCTACAATAAATTACATTAAAATGCGAAAAATGTTAAGTGTGCTTGCAATACTCATATATGTTGGTCAAAGAAGTTTGGTGTGTCACGTGGAGCAAGTGAAATGTTTAATATGGCTGCAATTTGCTTTTCCTCCTCTTCCTCAATGCTAGTGGTCCCCACTGATTGTTACATCTGTCCCTCAGAACAATTAAACTGAACTCCATCTGTGCAGTAATACGATTGGAAACTGGGGACACCAAAGCATGTTTGGTGATCATTCTTTCCTTCCTCAAACCTTGATAATATGCCGCAGAGAATTCCAATAGAATCCCATGTTGACACCAGAACATGGGCTTCTATGGGAAATTCCTACAGGCATATTATCAAGCCCATTATCGCCGCTTTAGCGGCAGTTTTCTGCCGCTAAAACGGCGATAATTTTAACGCCGTTTCTTGATAATATGCCCCATAGTTCCTGCAAACAGGTTCCCCTCTGCCTCCAAAGACTGTTGCTGAATCAGCTTTGTAAAATCATTCTGCGGCAGATCGTTGCTAACATACCACTTTTTCCACATTCAGGCTCATGTGAAACCAATACAAGGCTTATATATAATATGATCCATTCCTGCTCATTACGAAGCAATTTTTCCACATAGTTAGCCCCAGTTTACCCATCAATGTAGTGTTTCTAAAAATACACTATGCCATGAAATCTTTGTACAAGATTGTCTTTCATTTATGACGTGCAATTATATTTAAGCTTTTAAGTAAACGTTTGTAAATGTGTTCATATGTCAACACTGAAGAACTTTCTACCATACAACACTATGGGTTTCATATCGAGCGTTTATTTATTGATATGGCTTTTATCTCTATTTATGCCTGAGTGGCTGGAGGGTTTGTCACTCATATATGGCTACGTTATGGATGAATTCACTATTTTGTATTCATCAAGGTTATTTCTAGATAAGTTGCTCATATCATCATCCACACCTCAGTGGCAGGGCTTTCTGTGGTTAATTATTCGCAGACCACAGAATTTTCCTCATTTGTTCATTCTGCAAATTTAACAATTGAAATTTGTTGACTAAGATAGTTGTTGGTATTATTTAGGTTTCACACTTCACTTTTGTTGGTTCCCTATTTTATCTGTGACTGTTAATGAGTATTTCATTACATTTTCCAATATTATGTTCAATCACATTATTTTAAGATGGTGTGTTTTATAAATGTACATACTTTTCTTAGTCATTGTTTAAACCAAATGGTTTCTTAGTTCTTACTTGGATGATGTACTTTGATTCCAACTGACAGAGTTGGTGTACTCTGTTAGAAATGGGGTTTCTTGTTGGCTGGAGTATACAACTAAGCCAGACAAAACCCACCACTCTAGTCAGCGTAAGGGAGTTACACACCCAAGATAATCCCTGCTCACCCCCTTGGTGGTTTGGCAGAGCAGTCAGGCTTATCCCCAGAGGCAATATGTAAAGCATTTATGCAACACACTCACACCAGTAACACAATGAATACACCATAAAAGAGACTCCACACAGATTTGTATAAAAATGTTTCTGTATTGCATTTAGACAAAGACCAAAATTACATAAA
Organism: Triturus cristatus; assembly: GCF_964204655.1. NCBI lineage: Eukaryota > Metazoa > Chordata > Amphibia > Caudata > Salamandridae > Triturus > Triturus cristatus. The sequence goes on along the minus strand of NC_140591.1, from coordinate 549,709,895 downwards.
CCATGAATTACTTTGCCTACTAGGCAATAGTCATAACATCAGTTAGTGCAAGAAGGTAAAGATTTACAAGTTGCACACTTCATAAAAACACCATCACTGAACATTCTATGCAGACCCTGAAATGATGCTTGTTATTCTATTACAGCAAGGCATTGAACAATCTAAATCGTGACATCAGGGCGTAACATGGAGCAGTTAGGTTATAACATATAGACAGACACCTCATTCATAACTGCTTTGCATACTATGCAAATCCTAGCAATGTAAAGCAAGGCCACATATGTGATAGCATCAGGGCATAAACATGCGGCAGTTTGTAAAGTACATGACATACCACATTAGTGCAAGTCAGGTAAAGTAGGTTAGGAAAAAACATATGAATAACAATATATCATAGTATGGTGCATATGATGCAGGTCAGGAAATGGAACTTGTTATCCAGAATAAACAAGAATAAAAATGATATGCGTCCTAGAATCAAAGCAGGTAATGCCGCAGTTTATGGAGTAAGAAGACGGGAATGGTATCACCATGAAAACTCAGGCCACAGCACCTTGCACTTCTATTAGGCCTTTCAGTACTTTTGTCGAGAAAATCGATGTGGGTTACGTAACCCTCAAGGACCACAGGTCTCGCTTTACTGCATGGGTTTCTACTAGGGAGGACGATTACCCCACCGGTGAGGAACGCATGGTAATCAACATGGGACGGCTCGAGTCCACGGAAAACAATCACAATAACCAACTGCGGTCTTGGGCCAGGTCAGAAACGTACCTGGGTGCAGGCGGGGAAGTAGGGTCGGGCAGGCACTTCCCAGGCATCGCTAGCGGGGACCCTTTGTGGACCTGATGTCGGCATCGTCAATGAGCTCTTCGTTGGCCTTGTTGCCCCGGTAACGGGGAGGGGCTGAGGCACTCCTAGAGTGTAAGTGCCAGTGAAGTTTATGCCACAATGAGTGCCTTGAGTCTGTGCAGCTGTGAAAAAAAAATAACAAACAGGATGTGCAGAGGGCCCAGGACCCATGTCATAAAAGTCCGGAGTTCCCTTTTCCAAATCTCAATACCGATTTACAGAGGTGGAGAGCAGGAGTGCAAGTACCCTGAACGCCTGCTCCTCGCCGAAGATCATGGAGGATACAGGGAGCAGGAGCGCAAGTCAAATGAGTGCCTACTCCTTGAGATGATGAACACAGGCACACTGTGAGGAAGGGATCCAAAGGTGGATAAGGTATTTGTTGTCCCTGAGACCTCGGAAAAGAAAAGTGGCAAGCCAGCAAGCCCTTGGAGTCACTCTAGGGTAGTCGTTGGGTCCTCTTTTGCAGGGCAGAGGTAGCAGGGCAGCACAGCAAAGCAGGGCCGCAGTTCCTGGGAACAATAAGGTACAGCAGTATGGCAATCCTCTTAGCGCAGCAGCCTTTACTCCAGCAGAGTATCTTGCAGGTACAGTAGTGTACCCAACATGTTGATTCAGAGCTCCTGTGCTTATACTCCGGTGCCTCAATTCTAGAAAGTAGGAGAAGGTTCCAGCAAGATCTGGTCAGCTCCAGGAGTTTCCCTCCACCCTTGCCCTGGCTCCAGACAGCAGTAGAGGGTAAATGAGCCCTTTGTGTGAGGGCAGGACACAGTTTACACAAATGTAAAGTGTCAACGACCCTCATTCTCCCATCCCAGGAAGACCATTCAACATGAAGATGAATGCAGATGCAACCCTGTTACACCCAGCCCTCCCTGCGTGATGGCTGTCTGGAAAGTATGCACAAACTGAGCTGTCACTCTGCCCTAGACATGGATTGTAGTCAAGCTGCATAGCACAAAAAAATTATAAGGACAGATAAATGCCCACTTTCTAAAAGTGGCATTTCTAAAATAGTAACAAGAAAAACCACCTACATGAGTTTTCACTACAATTCCGAACATACCAAACATGGCAGCGCTACTACTTCCAGATCACAAATTACCACTGAAACACATATTAGGTAACTACCAATGTAGGCCTATGAAAGGAGCAGGCCTCACAGCAGTGAGAAACCAAAATAAGCTGTTTGTCACTACCAGGACATGCCATGGAACAAAGGCGCATGTCCTACCTTTTACATACACAGCACCCTGCCCAAAGGGCTACCTAGGGCCTACCTCAGAGGTGACTTATGTGGGCAATGGGGAGTTTCAGATGTGTATGAGTTGCATGCCCAACAATAGGGGACGTCCCCTCAGGCACAACTGGGCCCCTGAAAAGGGTCTGTAAAGGTTTATAATCTTTGTATACACACCAATTCTCAGATCAATGTTCACTTCTTCATATTTATTTTCTTCATATGAATGTATTCCATTAGTGATATAATACAAGATATTTTTCTAAATGTATTAGTTCATACCCCTCATGCTCCAATGCATTTCGGGTATAACACCCTTCGTCAGGGAACAAAAAGCTGTAAATGAATATAAATGGGTCTTAATACATGAGGGGACTCTGTGTTTGGCTCAATCAAATGGTTAGTGGTGAAGGTTGAGTGTCATAATTAGTACAGTGATATGGTTTGAAGAAGTAAAACAGTTATTAAGAAAATGGAGTTAGTACGCGGCTACCTGATTGATATTGTAATACTGATCAAAAAATCTCTAACGACTAGTAGCAGTGAAGTTAATGCACAGTTGCCTATTCATTCAAATTGGAGTACACAAGGTAAAAAGTGATTCACGGTGCGCTTTAGTGAAGTGTAGTGGCTCCTGTTTATCTCATAATATATCTTGCCCGTACTAGAATGTTGTTTTCCAATCGCGTAACTATGTCGCGGCTGCATGCAGATTGGTTTTGAATAAAGTGGATGGTGGTTAACGTGGTGCGTTAAAAAAGGATGTGACCTCCGATTTCTCTCCCAAAAAGTGCATTTCAAGTTTAACTCAAAGCGCTGACTACTGTCGATTTGAACTTTCGCAAGTCATTAAACAGCCAAACATGCAATGTTTCAATCTGGTTTAGACAAACTACTTACGGGAGTAATCGCGCTTGGCGTGCTCCGTTTGTGGTGCTCCGTAGGTTAGTGATGGTGTGTTTTCCGTTTAGTGGGTGGTTAATTAAGTGCCGTGCAGAGTGTAGACAACAATGACAGACTAGGTTACTTGCTTCACGGCCGCAATCTTGTAACGGGGTATTAAAAGGTGTAACAGGTGTATTCTCCTGTGTATGTTTCTACAATAACAATCAATAGTCTACAGTCGCCGTGTATAGTATACACAAAATAATGACGGTAGGATGACAAATAAAGAGAAAACTAATGTCAAACAGAAAAGTAAACCCAAGAAGTTCAAGAACCTGAATGATAACTTCAATGTCTGAATTCAGAGTGTGGTGCATCTGTAATAATGACCCTAAAAAAAAGAGGTTGCATCCAAACGTACATGAATAATCATCGAACTAATCCACAATAAAGTTTCTTTCAGCTGATTACATAGATTTTCCAGAGACTGCTATGGTAAAAACTGGTGTATTCTATAGGAATTCTACAAGTAACAAGTATATTCCATCCTACCATTCATCCCAAATGGTTTCAAGGTTTCCAGTTGTTTTATCCAATAATTCTCTCTTTGTAAGAGATACTTGTTGTTGTCTCACTCCTCCTCTTTAATGATGACTTCCAGAATTAGAAATTTGAGTTGGCTGATGTTGTGCTTCATTTCTAAATAATGGCTGGCTACTGTGGATTTTAATTTATTATTGCGTATGTTGGATTTGTGTTCGTTCAGTCTTGTTTTAATCTTACGCTCAGTCTTGCCAACATATCCTTGGCCACATGGGCATTTTAAATAATAGACCACGTTCGTGGTGTTGCATGTCACGGTCACTCGTAGTTTGATGTTGTTTCCTTTACGTGGGTGTGTTAAGGTATGTCCTTTAATGGCATTATTGCAATCGCTACAATTGTGGCATGGTACTGTGCCCTTGTATGTGATTCCCTCTTCTTTGTTGGGATGTTTCAGTATCTCTCCAATGTTACTACTTCTTTGATGCGCAAAGATCGGTAATTTTTTGAATATATTGTTGAACTTATGTTCTTGAGCTAAAATAGATCAGTGCTGTTTTATGATCCGTCAATATGTCTTGCTCATTGTTGAGTATTTTGAAAGTACAACCGTACGTGGATTATCTTTTCTGTCAGTTTTGGAAAGTAGTTCACTCCGTGTTTTTTGTCCACTACGAATTCTAGCTTGTTCTATTACTGTCTTAGGTTACCCTATGTTCGCAAACCTTTGTTCCATTTTGTGTATTCGTTTAGTGACTCTATTGGGTTGCGACACTATACTTTTTACCCTGAGCATTTGAGAATATGGAAGATGTTGTTTTAAGCTGTCTTGATGGAAACTGTGGTAGTGCAAAATGTTGTTACGGTCTTTGGATTTTTGGTATATGTCTTTTTTTAATCTTGTTGTCGTTCTTATAATCTCTACATCTAGAAATGTTATTCTTTGCTCTTGGATTTCTGATGTGAACTGAATTCTTTCATCCACCCGGTTTAAATTTTGAAGCGCCTCTTGAGCTCTGTTTTAGGTCCACTCCATAATAGGAAGATGTTGTTGATGTATCTGAGAATTAATTTCACATATGTCTTCCACGGATGTTTGGTGAGAATATGTTCCTCTTCATATCTTTCCATGAACAAATTGGCATGTGCAGGCGCTGCCGAATTGCCCATAGAAGTACCTGACTGTTGGAGAAAATATTGGTCTTTCCATTTAAAGTAACTTTGGAATAAAGTGAAATAAAGTAGTTCCATTTAAAAGATTTGCATATCTGAGTTTCTATCGGTTTGCAACAGTGTGTGTTCAATTGCCTCAATACCCAATTGATGCGGTATGGAAGTATATAAGGCTCTCCGTCCATGGTACATAGAAGAATAGGTTCATCTTTCTTTATTGTAACTTGTTGTAGTTTATTCAAAAAATCTGTTGTATCTTTAACATAAGTTTTCATTTTCATCACACTCGGCTGAAGGTACTTGTCCAGAAATTGCCCTATGGGTTGATGTATAATTCCCTTAGTAGATACGATTGGGCAAAAAGGTGGATATTGTATATCCTTATGTCTTTTGGATACCATGTATATGATTGGTCTTCTCAGGTTTTCTTGTATCAGAAATGTTTTGGTTCTATCATTGATGGTACCATTTTCATGTCCTTTGTTGATGATTGATTTTAGTAGGTTTACAAAAGAGTCTATTGGATTTGTTTCCAATTTCATGTAAATGGTTTCATCAGACACGTGTTTGTCTACTTCGTTTTCATAGTGCGTGGTATTTAAGACCACTATGGCTCCTCCTTTGTCCGCCTTCTGGCATATGATTTTAGGATTATTCGCTTTTTTCTTAAGGATTTCCAATTCTTTATGCGTAAGGTTGCTTTTTCTTGGTCTTTTGGAATAGTTCAATTTGGATAAGTCCATTTTTACTAAGTTTTCAAATATATCCAGGGTCTTGTGGCTGATAGGCGGCATGTATGTACTTTGGGGTGTGAGGCCTCGCAGTTGATATTCTTGTATGGTGAATTGATCTTGTACAACATTTTCAAAAAAATGGCTGAGACGTAGTTTTCCCATTATCTTGAATATACTCACCTCGAGTTCTAAGCTCGTTGTATGTGTCGTTGTTACAAAAGACATGCCCATCTGTAATGTACTGATTTCTATTTCTTCCAGTTGTTCATCCGAAATGTTAATGACCAAATACATTTCGCTTAGTTTTTCTTCCCCTTGTCCTTCTTTCCTCTAGCAGTTGCACTCCTGGTGTTTGGGGCTTCTTTTTCCTTTGCCCCTCTGGGGTCTTCTTTTTCTTGTTGGCCTACTTCTAAAAAAGGCTCTTCAGAAGTATGTGGCTGTTCACTGGATGTGGTCAGCTGTTTTTGGAATCTTGGTTTACTGAATGCGTCCCTCGGTCTGTTAGATATGTCACTACCTGAAGATGGCGTTTCTGATTGTTGTGCCTCAGGTCTGTTTTGGCGGCGGCGTGCGTACACCTCCGCCCAGCTGTATACCTCTCCCAGCTTGTAGTCCACTGTGTCTCGGCAGAATTTTCGTAGTTTTCTCTCGTTTACCTCTTGCGAGTGTTTGGTAAGTTGTTGGTTGATATCTTCTAACACTTTTGACCAATCTTCTGTGGGCATAGAGTTGGTGAATTCTGTTGTGACCAATACGATTTCTTTGGATAGATCCTCAAGTATGTTTGATAGCTCTTTGATTATTAGAAGAATCAGATCGAGTGAGCGCTTATTCAAAATTGCAAACCACCATTCTTTGAACTTTTGAGCGTTCTTGCATAGAGAAGGTTTTAATGCGATCCTCAGAAAAGTGCTTCTTACCAATTTGTCCCTTAAAGATTGTAGGTTTCTTAGTTTGATAGCTGGTCTTGATCCTAGTCTGTTTCCAATGTCTGGGTCTTGACTAATTATAGTCCAATGTTTACTGACAATTCTTTGGATTTCATTACTTCATTTACTATATGTGATATTATTCTTATCTCATTGGTGTCTGAGCCTTCGAGATGTTGTTCTTGTTTTGTTCTAAGCAGCCCAGCCAAGCACCACGCATCAGCATTAGATAAACGCATTTCAGTGTGGTGGTCTGCATCACCATACTTAAATGCAAAGTCACGCATTAAAGGGTCTCCTGAGCTCTCTTTTTGACTGGATTTAAGCTGGAGTGTCAGCACGCTGTCATGGTGCGCGCTGCTCCGGTAGGCTTGGGGCTAGCTTAGCTGCTTGTGAGTTGTTGCTGCTATTACAATGTAACACTTATCATTGATTCACCTGACACCATGTGCCCAGGGATTACTGTTACAACTGTCATCAGCAGTCACTGTGTCCAATGAGTACTCTCCCAGTCCTGCCTATTAAAGTGTGTGTCTAACTACACTGCCCCAGTTGTACTTATTGGGTATTCATGCCGCAAGAGGTGGCAGCGGGTGAATCAATCATCGCTCGTCTGAGTCACTCTGGCGATCATGTGTTACCAAATTTGCTGCTCGTCTTGCTTGTGATGTCAAATAAAATAATCACTTTACTTTCAGTGTTGACCGTTCACATCACTTCAGAAGAGTATATATTCCAAAGAAAGAGTAATCAAAAGAAGGCGCTGCTGGATCCATGTGGGCTGGGTTTGGTGCACACATGATATTTTTGTTTTCCTCGGCAATTAGGGTATGTGGCACATGTTACACTTGATGGCTCAGGTGGCCAGTCAAGATGGAACCATTGATTTTTCCACCCTGCACGTGACCCGTAACTGCTGGTTAACGTGAGGATGTGTGCACGAGGTGCAGCATGCGCAGATCGGTTTGGCCATGCCATCCCCACCTGCAGTCACATCGCTGCTCACTCTGGAGGCCCACCTGCTGCTGCACAAGCCCTGAGCCATTCCTGTCTATCTTTCTGTTGGACGGCGCGGTGGTACCAAGCAGAGAGCACTGTGCTGTCAGTACAGAGGCACCAGTCATCCAGGCACAGTGGCGGGTGAGTGCTTGAAATAAAGCATTTGATTTCTCAAACAGTCATGAAAATTATTAGACCGTGTCTTGCCCCTTAGAAAATAATATTAAAAAACTGTTTTGATGTTCTATTGAATTGTATCACTGAAAATTCGCTTCCTATTAGGCACTAGCCAGACGACTTGCACTTTTGCTATTTACTACTTTCTCAAATTGCAATCACTCTGGGGCATATTATCAAGCACGGCGTTAAAATTATCGCCGCTTTAGCGGTAGAAAACTGCCGCTAAAGCGGCGATAATGGGCTTGATAATATGCCGCAGAGAATTCCCATAGAAGCCCATGTTGACACCAGAACATGGGCTTTTATGGGAATTCTCAAGGGCATATTATCAAGCCCATTATCGCAGCTTTAGCTGCAGTTTTCTGCCGCTAAAGCGGCGATAATTTTAATGCCGTTTCTTGATAATATGCCCATTGTTTCCTGAATCATGCGTAGAAAAAATGTAGTGCTCCTGAAACTAATTATCAATGTCTAACTAAAGGGAACTTGTGTAAGCAGATGCATGCGGTTATGTTCAGTGGTCCGAGTAGGAGGAGGGGAAGGTTTCAGGGGAACGACATGCTCATACTATTTTGTTTTTATATAAACTATTCCCCTACTTTTTGTGTAAAGGGAACTGTCCCGGGATGGTTTACACCAAGATTAAAAATGCTTCAGCTTAAATGCCAGGTGGGGAGTCTCCTGTGATGTGAAATGGAGGGAGGGGCACACAGCTAATCAAGCTTTCTTGCAGGGTGTCTGCTGCCTGAAAGAAATGTAAATATTCACAACAGTTAATCTGCAAATGTAAACGGTACTTGGAAGCAGGTATTGGCTTGAAGCTTCCTGGCAACACATATTTATTGTTTTTGAATGATGAATGAATGAAATTAGACCTATAATGCACAGAGCTACTCAGCAGAGTATCCTGTTGCAGTAGCCCAAGGTCAGAAGTTAAATAACCACATTTTGAGAGGTATTGCAAAGCAGTTACCAGCTGAGCTGTGAAGTGTGTGCTTTTAAAGGACAGTTATAAAACAATTGATTCCTGATGACATACACTTTTTCTTTTTGAGATGTTTAGTAAGGTAGATACCAGCTAAACTTGAACATGTGGGATTTTAAAATACTCTACTTGGATGTTCACAGTGCACTCTGTCACAGACTGTGTCCTTGTAGCACTAAACATACACTAGTCACTGTTCCCCACTGCAGCAACCAGGATTTAATTATTTTCCTCTCTGGTTGAGTCCCTTAACTAATAGAGGTCCCACATGGAGAACCTGGGCAGACTCTCATTAGTGCCTTTCTATTTATGGTGCTTTGCAGCAGTTTAAAGATTTTCTTAGAGTTACTCGTTGCTCCAAAGGGTGTAATTTATGATGTTTATATATTTCCCTCATCTTCATTGCTTGATTTTTGCTCGCTAGAAAGTGTCACTCATATTCATTGAATTTCACTCATAATTAGGCCTGGGCTAAAATTCTATTCCGCTCGCGGAAATTGCGATAATTTCACATTTTCGCGTTCCGCGGGGAGCGCGAAAATGTCAAAATTTCCGCAATCCGCATTTTACCTGATTTTTTTTGCTTGCTCGCGCTGTAAAATAATACATTCTCGCGTGCCCGCGATCGCCTTACCTGAATCCCCGTGTTCGCCGACAAGTTTTCCCGATCCGGTCGCGTTCTCCACGAGATGTTGGATTGTTGGTGGCCATTTGCGCTGTCTCGCGACAGTTCGCGCCCGCAGTAACATCATTCATCGCGCGATCACGTCTTTCTTCTAGCGATCATGCACCCCGAGACAAGTGAAAACAAGATGGCCGCGCCCGCGAGCAACCGCATGGGTAAGTTGGCGAGCCTCGACCACGCAGAAAATACAGCGAACGGGCGGGAAAAAAAGTTCCGGATCTTCGTGATATTTCCGTGTGTTTGCGGAGATTTTTTACATTTTCGCGATAATTTGCAAAAGTGAATTTCGCAAATTCCTCCCACCCCTACTCATAATTACACTGCAATTATAAAAATGGCACACATAAGCAATCTGAAAATATATCAGCTATGTACTAGGTCCCACTGAGCGTAACTAATGGTTTTAAAGGCCCCCAGGTGTTGGTGACGCCCATAGCATATTGTGGGATTCAAACTCCCAGGGCTACGCTGCGGCAAGAGGTACTATCAACTGCAGCTTCCTGGAACCCATCATTTTTGCTCGTACTGGCCTCCAGAAAATGAGGGCATAAACCTCACTGAACAACGCCATCTTGCATGCGCTTGTTCTCCACCACATAGCACTGGCTCCATCTAGTGGCAGATGAATACTGGCGTCGTTGTGACGATATGAAATGCAATTAAAAAGTGCTTTACATTAATAAGAATTACTAAAATACAAGTTCAAACACTGTATTAGTAAACGACTGTTCTTAAACATAATTTAGAATATGTGTATAAATATGCGTTTTACTCTTTTTCAAAAACAAACTATCTTCTTGACTTTTCTGCGAAAGTAGAATGTACGTGCTACAATATTTTGCTATTAATTCACCAATAATAAAACATTTTGAAAAAAAAGCCACATTTATTAGCCCACTGAAACAAATGGGAAGGAGAGACAGACAAATACATAAATGGGTATTCCGTTAAGCACCTGTAGTGTACAAAATACACTGGACATGCTTTCTCGTTGTGTCAATACACAACGAGAAAGCATTGCCAGTAAAAAAGTACTACAGTTGGGTAAATGCTTTTGGCAAAGTAGTGGACTCTTATAGGCTAAAACAAGTCTTGCCCTGATCGTCAACAGGAAGGAGTTACAAATATAAACAAAGCAAGTGCCCCAGGTGAACCTCCATTTGAGTAAAGTAAAAATGATCCTTGGGCTTGTTGAATGCAAAGCAAACACATTCCCTCTAATATTCAACATTGAAAAATGATCTGAAATTCTTTATAGAACTGAATGCATTGTTCATCTACTGGAGCTCAGTCTGTACCTTTGTGTCTGTGACAAGTGGTTTCATTCTCGAAGTCTCTTTGTGTGAGCAGAGTCCATGGTGCTCCCTTTTGAATACTCTATGTATTCAATTGCCCAAAATCAATAGCACCACTCACACACCCACTCCCAGACCCATACAGCCACTCACACACCCACCCAAAGACCCATACCACCACTCTCCCAGCTACTCACAGACGCAGCCACTAACAGACCCACACAGCCACTCACACACCCACTCAGACAGCCCCTGGGGTGCAGATGGGGGCAATAGTCTCCGATCTTCCCACCGAGGGGGTCAGAAAGCCTTTTAGGCACCTGGGATGTTTGGTTGTTTTAAAAAGAAAAGAGGGGTGGGGGCTGCCTACAATGGGCATGCCAATCCCCCCACCCCTCATTATTCAAATTCAAATTCAAATTTTTTGTTGGATTACTAAAAACCATAACAAAATGTAAAAACCATGTGACTCATGAATACATATACAAAGATTTAAATAGAAACAAAAAAGAACCCTGGTTAGTGCAAGAACAGTGCAATAATCTTGCAATAAAAGTGGGTTGAAATTAAAAATTGTCAGAATGTGCATTTGTCTTTTAAGGATCAGGCTTGTTGAATAACATAACAGTCACGGAATGATTTTAGTAAATCTAGAAGAAAGCACAAATAAATATGGCAGTTAGTTTTAAAATGCTGAAAAGAGTGTCCATGTAGGCTTAGCGGAGGACCGGCGTGAGGACAAGTCTGACGGTGTCTCTTTGGAATGAGTGTGACTACAAGAGCACGTTCCCACAAAGGTCCCGGGTTCAGAGAACTACTTGTGAACTCTTAAATATGATCCCTCTCGGAAATTTCCAGAGTGTATGACAATTGGATATTGTCCAACGCACTAAATAACAAGGTAAACACCAGAATAGGGGTGAAGACCAAAAAACTAGGGACCAACACCCTGAAGAATGCCAGAGCGACCCGGTTGGGTGTGATAAAAAATGGCATAAACATGTTGGTATCTGCAGTGGGGATATAGGTGACTTTACCTCCTCTGAATATCCCAGATCTTATGTTTTAATCCTACCAGTGGTTAACAGGAATAAAAATCGAGTGTTGCTCTCTAGGTAGTTTTAATTATATGTATCTGCACTATTTGGTACCTTTTTTAAGGGAATAGGTTTTCCTTTAAGTTGTGTACTTCTTTGTGTTGTGTTTTGTGTTCCTCTTTATTCACTCTACCCTCACCGCTATTCTTCAATCAAACAAAAAAAAATTCGGCGCTCCATCCATAGTGTTGGTCCGCACCTGGATGTATGATGCAGCCCTATGACGAAGCATGACACTGCAAAGTGTGTGAGGGCAGTATTAAGACATTTATTGTCTTTTCTTTTTCTTGATTGTTGTCTCTGTTAAAGTGTGATATACCACCCACACTTCAGAGAAGGCTTAATCCCTTGTCTCTTCCTACTTGTGATATTTAGCTAGTTTTAAAATGCTGAAAACATTGTCCATGCAGGCCTAGCGGAGGGGGCCAGTGGCCGCTAGAGTTTTTATTACAAAGAGATGGCAAGGCCAGCCAGCGGAAGAATTGCTGCATTCTCTTTCCCCAGCACTTTAGCAGCTCTGATGACAAATTTGGTGAACCAAATGTTCAACTTTGTATTTTCTTGATTCATAGCTGCTATTTTGGCCTGACGACATGTGCGAGCTCCTAGTTTGTTCCACTCAGCTCTCAATAAAGTCCTTCCGTCATTTAGCAAAGCTGGGCATGCGCAGCCTATGTGCTCCAAGCTTTCGGAGTGGTAGCCGCATTTCCTGCAATTGATATTGAGACTGGGGTGCCGCCATTGCGGCAAATACTTTAAAAAGGGCCACTCGCCTAGCCTTAGGGCCATGAACTTAACCTTCCAAAAGAGGGAGTATGTGCTTGATAAGTAGGATAACTCAACCCCTGGTTTGTAATCAGAGACAACTGCCCAGGTATGTTTTCTTCTGGATAATTTTGCCCAGTCAGAGTGGAAAGACCAGAGCAGAACGCTTCACTTGATTATGGTCTGCAATGCCTGTTGTGGTGGATTTGTTCCCCAATATTCCGTGACTCCGAGTAGCTGTAGGGAGCGGGACAAGTGTTGCCGATATTTTTGGCTAAATGCGCTGGTCGATATTTCATTCCAGAGTTTGGACTCAAGATTGCCATTCCCGAAGTTGCGCAGTCTATTGCAGAACTTGATAAAAGCAACCAGCCTCGATGCCATTGTGATCTAGCAGGCCGAGTTCTAGTCTGACTTGTGCCGGAGATGAAGACCTCGGCAGGCGCCATGCTCGCTTAAAGATTCTGGTGGTTGATTTATTTAATAAGATGTTTGTTGAGCCCATCATAATCTCGTGTACGTATGATAAGGAATTGGTGATCTTGGCCTTCATCACCTTGAGCTGAGGGGTTAGACTTGGCCCTAGTAAATGTTTTGAAAGTTTTGCTGATGCAACCTCAAGCGACAGTGGTTTAGCCTTGACGGCGTATTTTTGTTTGGCCAAGGAACCTCTGGAGTCAAGGAAAATTCCCAAATATTTATAGTGTGGCACTGCTTTTATTATTGAAAAACCACCTGCTTTTCCGCGGCTTCTGTTTGCAGAAATGAATTATTTTTGTTTTTGGCAGATTCAATTCAAGAGCATTGTGTAGGGAAGGAGTTCGTCAAGAAGCCTCTGCTGGCCTACCTTTGTGTGACTCAGTAACACAAGGTTGTCAGCGTAAAACAGATTGCTGATGCGGGTTCCATCCAGTTGGGGCGGGTGGGAGTTAACCTTGTCAAGTATGGGGGATAGGTCCGAGATAAACAGGTTAAAAAGAAGGGGCGCCAAGACGCAGCCTTGTGTAACACCGCTTCCTGTTTGGATCTTTTTTTAAACATGGGACCCATCGCCCAACTTTATCCTTATCCAGGTCTGTGTGTGGAGTTGGATTATGGCTTGTAAGAGGGCGGGGGATATACCCCAGCGGTTTAATTTTTGCCATAGGCGGCCGCTTGTCACCCGCCTTGAAGTCGACGAAGCAGCAGTATAGTTGCATACGATGAACATCTGCCTTCTCCATCAAAACAGTTAATGTCAATAGGTTGCTGTTGTGCCTTAATTAGCTACAAAGCCAGAGTGGTTGAAGGGGAGACGCTGTGTTGATTCTGCCCAGGTTGACAGTTCTTCTAGTAAAATGCTGGCGTAGTATTTGGATTCAATATCAAGAAGGGCTTTCATTCTGTAATTTTTTGGATCATCTCTTTTACCACTTTTGTAGATGGGATGAATGATGGCACCTTTCCAGGAATCCTGGATGTGGTCATTGGGCCTGCAATGTAAAAACAGTGGTGTGAGGAGACCTGACCACAGCATTTCGTCTGACTTGAACAAGCCCTGAGGTAGACCGTTGGGGCCGTAGGCTTCCTTCTGACCTGCCTTTCCTTATTGTCCGGGCAATGGTGTTTTTTACATTTCAGTGTGTCGTCAAGATCTCTAGGGTTGAATCATTTTGTGGTTCCTTTCTGTCAATTATGGATGAATCCAGGACGCCTTCAACTGTAGTAGTGGGCCCGGTATTAGCAGTGCAGTGGTCTTCGGTGAGTGGTGGCCAAAGTTTGCAAGTCGAATGGGGACTGGGGTGCTGTGTTCTGCTTAAATGTTGTCTGAAGTGATTGAATAGAAATTCAGTCCAGTCATCAGCACTTATGTTTGCGATGCTTTGTCCTCTGCCTCCTAATAGGCCACTGTTCACAAGGGACCAGAATAACTTTGTGTTGGACCTTTTGCTAGCGTAGTCTAACTTCAAACAGAACTGGTCTGACGCTGCACAAAAGGGACAGTCTTTCTGACCCCAAGAGGCAAATGGGGGTTATTACTCCCAATCTGCCCCCGGGGAGGCAGAAAACCCACTAGAAACCAGGGATATTATATTTTCTGTTCCTAAAAGGGGAGTGGTGCTGCTCAGGATGGGCATGCTAGTGCCCCCACCACCCAAAACAGAAGGGACTGTATTTTTGCCCCCCTTGGGGGCAGATGTGCATTATTATCCTCAATCTGCCCTCCCACGGGAGGGAGAAAGCCCACTACACACCAGGGATTTTGTTTTGTTATGAAAGAGGGATGGGGCTGCCCACAATGGGCAAGACCATGCCCCCACCCACATCTATAAAACGAGAAGTCTTTCTTCCCTCCCTGGGGGGCAAATGGGGACTTAGCTCCCGATCTGCCCCTCCGAGGGGGCAGAAAGCTCACTAGGAACCAGGTTTTTTTTTTTTAATATGTAAGTTCAGGGATGCACAAAACGGCCATGCTAATGCCCCCACCCCCCAAACAAGGAAGGGACAGTCTTTCTCCTGCCCTTGAAGTCAGATGGGGGTTATTGCCCCAATCTGCCCCTGGAGGGGCAGAAAGCCCACTAGACACCAGGGATTTTTTTCTTATTATGAAAGAGGAATGGGGCTGCCCACAATGGGCAAGACCATGCCCCTACCCACATTTATAAGAACTGAAGTCTTTCTGCCCCCTCTGAGGGGCGGAAAGCCTACTGAGCACCAGAGATATTTCTAAAGTCATGTCAGGGAGCAGCCCTTTAGGCAAGGGTTGCTCCCTCTTTTTTTTGTGAACACACTTTTGCTGCATCTGCCCCCCTTGGGACAGATCAGTGATATTTTTTAAAAGCATCTTCTTCCAAGGCGTGTAGAAAACCATTAGACACTAGCAAAAGTTTCTCTGTGTGTGTAAACCACACAAGTCGGGTAACATTTTTATCAGGAGACCTGCGGGAATGCTGGGTGGTAAGAAATTTTCCACACAGAAATGTGAGGAAAATGGGATTTCTTCAAGCTAAATTTGAGGTTTGCAGGGGATTCTGGGTAAGAAAACACTGGGGGATCTACGCAAGCTACACCTTCCTAGACTCCCCCAGCCTGGGACCAAAAACCCAGGTGCACCCCTTACAAAACCGGGTTGTTTTATGATACATAATTTTGATGTTCCAACAATATATTTTTGGCCCTTCCCTGTCGTGGGTACTTGGCCCACCTACCCAAGTGGGGTACCATTTTTATCGGCAGACTTTGGGAAATGCTGGGTGGGTGAAAGTTAGTGGCTCCTCACAGATTCCAGAACTTTATACCACAGAAATTTGAGGAAAATGTGTTTTTCTTTATAAAGTTTGAGGTTTGCAAGGGATTCTGAGTAACAGAATCTGCTCAGACGCACAGAAGTCATCCTGGATTCCCCTGGGTGTCTATTTTTTCACAAATTTACACGTTTTTTGGGTTTACCTAGGTGCCGGCTGAGCTAGGACCCAAAATCCATAGCTAGGCACATTGCGATAAAAAGGGTCAGTTTTCAGTGGAAAAATGTGGTGTTCATGGTGTGTTTTGGTGCGTTTCCTGTAACAGGCCTTAGGCCTACCCACAAAACTGAGGTACCATTTTTATTGGGAGACTAATCGCAACACTGAATAGTAGAACACATGCTATTACAATTAGTCTTTCTATGCATTTCTGCCTTCCAAATGTAGGACAGTAGGTAAAAAAGAAGTCATTTTGAACAATACCCTCTGATTCACATGCTAATATGGGTACCCACAAATTCAGATATGCACAAATAACCACTGCTTATAAACTCCATATCTTGTTCCCATTTCAGAAATACATACATTTCCTTGATACCTATTTTTTATCTTTATATTTTCCCAAATGAACTACTGTATACCCGGAACACAACGAACAACCATTTCAATGTGCAACTCAGTTATTGTCTCTGTGTACTTCAAGTTCTTGGTGAACCTACAAGCCTCATGTATACCTGCAACCAGAAAGGTCCCGCAGATGTAACGATATATAGCTTTCAAAAATCTACAATAGTTAGAAAAAGTTACAGGTGAAAATTTAGGCACAAATGGCTGTTTTTGCAAGTAACTGTCAATGTTCTTTTA
Organism: Triturus cristatus; assembly: GCF_964204655.1. Lineage (NCBI taxonomy): Eukaryota > Metazoa > Chordata > Amphibia > Caudata > Salamandridae > Triturus > Triturus cristatus. The sequence continues at coordinate 549,693,445 of NC_140591.1, read as the reverse complement.
TTTCAACTGTTACTTTCTGCAGGAAAACCTTGAAAGATCTACACAAATGGCCCCTTGCTGAATTCAGGATTCTGTCTACTGTTCAGAAATGCATAGCTTTCCAGGATCCTTTATTGGTTTCAAACGCATTTCTACCACTAAACGGAAGGAGGGTAAAAGCACAAAAAATTGGAAAAATAGGCTATGTCCCAGTAAAATGACAACACTGTGTAGAAAATGTCGTTTTTCTTACAAAAGACTGCCTGTTCCTGAAAGCTGGGAAGATGGTAATTTTAACACCATAAATACTTTGTTGATATAGTTTGCAGGAAAAAATCCATCACTTTCTTCTGAAGCACTTTTTCTCCCAAAACCTAATATTTTGCTGCATTTCACCTATTTTCTTGGAGCACAAATTCTTTTGTATAGTGTTGCATTCCAAGAGAGGGTGCACTGCAAAATCAATTTTTAAACTCTGGGTAGGCTTCCTTGCATTCATCATCCATTGGTATCGGGTAATTGACATAAGCATGCGTCAGCCTTATCAAATGCTTCGCTGCCAAAGAGAAGTTTGGTATCCAGTATCGGCACTAACCAACCATCCAGAAAAGCATGCCCACTTCTTTATGAGTATTTGGGAAGTTATTTTTAAGAACTGTTTCTATTCATTCCTGAGACACTCGTCTCACTCCTTTTAATATTTGGTGACCCAAGTACATGACTTCATCCTAACAATACTGTATCTTCTCGGTTGAAACCTTATGTCCATGCTCAGCTAAGTGATTAAGTATTGCAATAGTGTCATTGAGGCGATCAGTAGATAATCAATATATTGGATTATGGTCATACTGCATGAAAACTTCAAAGTCTCTAAATGATTTTAAAGAATTTTAGTAAAGGAGTAAGGACTTTCTGTATTCCATTTTGGGGCACGACATTGAATGAGGGTTTTCTCTTGGAACCGAAACACAAAGAGCTACTGACTCTTTTTATGCAACGGACCAGAGAAGAAGGTTTGTCAAAGATCAATGACAAAAACCTCTCTGCATCTGAGGCAATTTGGAACAAAATCACAGCAGGGTCTGGTACCACGAGATAGCATTGAATGACAATCTGACTGATCTTTTGGAGGTCTTGTACTATCCTCCATTTCTTATTTGTATTTTGTATGGCCAATATAGGGAATTTCACAGACTTCCAAGTACTTCCTTCAAGAGTCTTTGCTCATTCATATTCTCAATAACAGGGAGGATTCCTTCAATGGCTTCTGTGGTCATTTTAAATTGGTAAATCTGAGGAAAAAGAGCACTAGGTCAAAGGGTAATCTTAAGGGGCTTAGCACCTTTAATCAATCCGATTTCCTTTCCAGTGAAATCCCAAAATTCCTTCTTAAATGTCTCCCTTAGGTCAATAGGCAAATCTTCAATAGTGAGGACTAGGTAGAGTCGGACAACAGACACTGGTGATTGTAATTTAAACTCCACATTAGCTGCTTGGGTCCCACTTTCTACACCATCTGGCATAAAATAGATGACACAGTTCGTTTTACAAAGAAGAACTCTGCCTAAAAGGTGATCTTGAAGCATACAACGCGACAGCATCTAGATGTGAGTGGGATTAAGGGTGATTATTATGTTTGAGAGACATACCCCTGGTGGTGTACATGGTATGGGCACTGCAATTTCCTGTCGAAAAAATAAAATCACACTGTTTTGTGTTTAATCTTAATCTCTATTCCTCTATAGTGTCATTAAGGGGTGGAGAGGGATGTGAGAAAATTGCAAGTGGACATCACAAATCAAGGCTTTCTGTCTCATTATACATTAATGATGAAAAGGGGCAGGTATAAAGAGTTGTGATGGAAGTCATAGATGCATGACTTCACTCTACACTATTGTTAGGGAGCATGTCTAACGTTGCACAGAGTGAGTAGATTCATGTTGGCAGTGGACGGTGGAAGCGTGTGTTCCCATCAAGATACTACTTGATCTTGAAAGCTCTATGTAATTGAGCAGTTGCATTGATGGATTCTCATTTATGATATGCCTAGTGGTGCTGTTTATGGCATGTGATTGTGAAATTTGTGTAACTTTTTGCTTTTTCCTTCCTGCACTTTCCAAACTGATTTTCTGAATCTACTCAGAAGGAGACAAATGGAAAATGTAAGCAAACACATTTTGTATATACATTTTGATAAATAATAGTGAAATTACATCATTATTTGCCTCAATCACCCCTAAGGATGAAAAAGCGTGTATGGCATTCCACAACATTATTGGAATATTTGATCTAGTGCACCTAAGAATTTCTGAATTCTTCGCCCATTCATGTGAAAATCGTGGTGTGAAATTCACCTTTTATTTGTATGTTTGTCAAAGGTTTCCTGTGGCAAAACCATCCCATGATCCTTTAAAATAGCTTTACCCACTCATAATTTTTTCTGCAATGGCCTCATTGAATATATTGTACTTCCATTGATACACCATCACTTTATAGGGAGATGGGTAGCACTGATGCCATGTCTACAGATTGATGCGCAAAAGCAAGTTAAGAACTATGTGAAAGCAGCTAAAAACATTAATTAATCAGCAGTGAGGTTAGACATTAATTGTACAAAACCCTTGCAGCCACTTTCCAAACTTGAGGAGGAAAACAAAGGTCCTTGAAGGTCATTGGATATTACAAAACCCACTCTGTTTACAATTCTCTATCCAATTTTTTCCTTAAATGAATGTATTGTACAAACCATAATAATTAGAGCATCTGCACAGTTTCAATGCACTCAGTTTTAGTATGCTCATGGTCTGCCAATTGATGAATTTGGCATTTAATCTCATTAGTTTGAAATAACAACTGTCTAATCTCACAATCATATTCCTCATTATTTTATGTGTAGGATACAGAGTAAAAAGGTCAACAGTTACAGTTATAATTTCGTGTGTTTTAGTAGTGTCGATTAATATGGCTTTTTTCATTCTTCTAGAATGGCATTGTTTTTACATTTTGGTCACAAAACAACTATTAGCTTAGTTATGTGCTTGGTATAGAGGAATATACATATGAATTTTCAAAGGCATTGCTTTCTTCATGGCCATTGCTAATGATATTCATAAGACAAAGAAAAGTAACATATCTCTGTCTGCTCCCAATAAACAAAATAGCACTTATTAAATGTAACAAGATAGCTCGGTGTTAGTGGGAGAGATAGTCCTCACTACAGTGAACAACGACTTTAGTATCTTACTTTTGCACCCTGCCTTGTGAGCCTTTAGGGTTTACATTGCAGGTGACTTAGTATTAACAAGCATTTGCAATGCAATAGGTCTCGCATTTGTTGCAGTTGGAGCTACTGGCATTGTAAATGGCAGTGTTTTTTATCAATGTTTTTGTTTGCAGTGGAGTGATTATTTAAAAATTACACACTATACCATATTATAAGCTATTCTAGCAACTGTACAGTAAAGCTATGGCTATTTTAACGTAAAGGAGTGTGAATGGATGAATAAAAATACAAAAAACAGGATCTAAAAATTTACGATGGAATGTATAGCAGGGGACAGGGACTACCGATCACAACAAATGTACTTGAAGTGATTGGGGCATCATATGCAATAAATAAATCGGTAGTACGGGGTGTCAGCGACGCTTGTGCAAATGTTGTTCAGCTGGTGAAGTGGTCAGCTCTGTTTGCAGATGCAAAGCGGTGAAAGGTGAAGTGGTCACTCTCTTCAGCGGTGAACATGCTCTTTACTGTTGCTCCTGGGCATCAAGAGACTCTGCCAGGTCTAAGGCATTCCAGAGACCTCATATGATGGCTGGGGTTTGTAAATGAACCTACATTAAACACCACTAATAGATGAAGCGATTTCTGCAACATCACATGATTTTTCTCCAAAATGTGTTTTTTCAGTTTTACTTTTTGGATTCCTGGGATGCTCTGGCATAAGATTCCCGGTTCCACCATGGTTCATTTGGTACAGTAAATAAACACAATAACCAAAAATACTCTCAAACTGCAGTTTAACGGAGACGTGGTTTTCTGTGTAACAGACAAACGGCTGACCATGGTCCCAGCAGGGGCACGTGCCACCTAATCTAGAGACACTTCTCTCACAGGAGTTGTGCCAACTCACCTGCAGCCAAAGCTATGGGTCACGGGAAAATGGGATGGAGAGTAAGGGGGGTACAGGGAGAGAGAGAAAGGGGCACAGGGAGAGAGAAATGGGGGCATGGAGAGAAATGGTGGACCGAGAGAGAACGGGGGAAGAGAGGCTGGAAGGGTGAAAACGAAAGGGAGAGAGGGCACTAGTGAGGGGGGTACCGGAAGGGGAAGGAGGTGGACAGGTGATATACAATTTAAAAAGCAGGTCTTTGGCAGTAGGTGATGACTGCTGGCAAGGACCAACACCTGGAAAGGAGGTTTGACATCCGAGCCCCCACTATTATAATGTGAAACTATCATGCAACTATAATATCACAAAAAGGAGCTAGTTTTCCAAAGACACATGACCCACCTGATGTACACACTACAAGATTCTTATGAGTCCCAAGAACATAAAGACAAATTCATCTGGCACATTGGAAAAAAATTATACTTTTCAAATAGCCCTCCGTATTAAATTTGCTCCATTTCTACGCTCGGTTAACAGATATAACTACTACCCAATCAATGATATTCAATTGATCCACCTCGGAAGAATGAAGGCTGAGGCAGACTTGCCGAGAGTGTAACCTCTGCCCCTTACAAGTGTACGTCTCACTGAGCCCTTCTGCCGGTATTGTGTTGGACAGCTGGTTATAATTCGATCAGTTGAGCCCCTTATGTGTAGCCTTTAAACAGAAACACAGCAAAGCCCGCTTTTGTATTCACCAGATAACTAGGAAAACCAGCTATACACGAGGCGCGAGCAGCAACCGGAGTCACAGAGGTAGAGAGACCAGCCTTGGCTCCGCCGGTTATGAATAACTTAATATCCACGTACCTACCAAACATGAATGTGTCCTTCTATAATGGATGTGGTATACATGTAAAGTGCTCCAATACCTACGGATTGAGTTTGCGCTAAATAAAAAAAACCTAAAAAATAAATACAAACACCTAACAGATCTGTTCCAAGTCAGGCAGCGGAGTCATAGTTCGTCCGACCCTTGTGAAGACAGAGCAGCCGTCCCTGAAAATCAGCAGGGCAAGGGCGAGGATGTGGTCCGTCGGCTAAACTGCGGACTTTGGTGCTGAAAACCAGAGTTTGAGCCCCGAGGTCGCATCAACATCCTGTGATTCTGGGCAAATCACTTAATCTCCCCGTGCCTGAATGTGTAATGTAAATACGGTGCTCGTGTAAAGCGCTCCAATAAACTTCGGGTCGAGTTTGTGCTATATATATATGCAAAAAAAAACAAGTGCAAAGGCAAGTAGCAGTACAAGGACTTGTCGCCAGCTAGTCACATGCACTCATAACCACACCTACAGGTGACGCAACAGCACAGTGAACCCATCCGCCCAACACCGGACATTTTGCAACTTGCTTTTATATGGTGTACGCATAATTATACATTTGCCACACTTGCCTCATACCATCATCTCCTGCATATTTTTCCTTTTCTCGCATAATTTAGCCAACCCTGCCAGTTATACTATAATAAAGTAAACAAACTAAACAGTTCACAGAACTTACCCCAGTAAAACAAGCGTCTTCAAATAGGTCGTGTCTCCAATGAATGTTGCTGATTCGCCTTCTTTGAAAATGTTCAGTGCTGCACGTTTAAATAGAGCATTGGATGCATGAAAGATATCACTAATAGCACTAAGTAAACAAAGTAATTGCTAAAAATGTCCTAAAACATGTCGCCCTAATTATCGCTTGCCATGCAGCCTTTTATGACTAATAAAGGCATGGCGGTGGCGCCAGTAATACGCCTGCTCCCGATCACAACACAGAAAGTGAGAATTATCACAGCATGAGACCTCACAGTAATCATTAGCACAGCATGTCGACAGGCGCCCCAGGCTGCTGGAGCACTCAACTATAATTAATGCGCAGCACGTCTTCCGGAGACGAGCACTCAACTGGAATTAACGTGCACAAGCTGTTCCACTGTGAAGCGCTTTCACAGACCAGAATCAGCTCGTGCCCAGACCAGAATCGGCGCAGCACATCTTCCGGAGACGAGCACTCAACTGGAATTAACGCGCACAAGCTGTTCCACTGTGAAGCGCGTTCACAGACCAGAATTGGCTCGTGCCCAGACCAGAATCGGCTCGTGCCCAGGTCTGTCTCCCTTGGGAGTAAACACGGCAACAATAGTCTCGTTGGAGGCAGCGCTTCGCGCTGCAACACCAGCGAGACCTAAAAAGGAAAGTTTAGGCCTGACAAAAAGTGTATTTAGCTGGGTGAAAATGACAGTTTAAAACTGACCTACAGGCTTCAGTGGCAGGATATGTTTTAAAATGCTACTTCAATGGGTGGCACAATGAGTGCTGCAGACCTACAGTAACAATTTAATATGCAGGCTTGGGGTACATATCGTACCATTTACAAGTGATATACAAGTAAATTAAATGTGCCCATTAGGTATACGCCAATTTTACTATGTCTTAGGGAGAGAAAACAAGCTCTTTAGCACTTGTTAGGAGTGGTAAAATTCAAAGAGTCCCAATGCCAACAAAAATGGTCTCAACAACAGAAGGCAAAGAAATAGGGGCGAGACCCTGCTAATAGGGCTAGATCCAACATTCGATCCATTACTGAATAAAGATATTCCACTACAGAAAGGAGAGCTTAAAGAAAATTATAGGCAAATATACCAACAAACCAACCTTAGGGAAATGGCTATCGTAAGGATGATAGAATATTTATAATTCTACCTCAAGTAAAAACTTACTAACCCTCCCTTATTGTATTATTTGTCTAATAAATGGTACATTTAAGTTTTGCCCATCACTCTTTACCCAAAAACATATAATCCATCAACAGAACCAATAGAATTTAAAAAAACTTAATTTATGCTTTTCTTCTTCATAAATAAAGTAATAGGCATTTATGCGCATATTATATGAACAAAAATATATATATCCTTTCAGAAATCATAATCAAATTTGAGCATCAATGCGCATTCTGTCATCAAACTCTACCCTGGAAATCATTTACAGGGCTCTTAATTTAGTTTTAACAGGGCCCATAGCAGATACCATTAGAAATCCACTCTAATAGGCTTTTCACAAAGGCTGTGTGTGAAGTATTTACATTATTATTCCAACAGTACTCTTTTTAGTCTCTTACATGCCTTTGGAAATAGGCTCAAAACATCTGAAAAAGAAATACAATGGGAATATTCAGAAAACATTGATCTAAATATGATAAAAATAGAAAGGACTGTGCTCCCTTTGGACTTTTACTAAAAGTGTGTCGGACATTTCGGGATTCATAAAGGCATGCTTGCAAAACAGTACACCCATTGAACTAACTCCTGCACTCCTAATTGTATTTGTGAATAGGCCCCTTATTTTTTTAGATGATTAATAATATTGCACCCAGCATGTTGGATTAGGTTACTGTAACATTTTTGAAAAATATACTCCCAATATTATTTAGCATATTAGAGAACCCTAAACTGACCATTGTACACCGGCATTACATGATAAGCTTGAATGCTCAGGGCCCATTTCACAAAGGACCCACTGAACAATGACTGATGTTTGAGAAGCTATGGCCCGCTCTTGTATCATTCATTTTTTGCTCCTAAGTTTAAAGAGTGAGCCAGAAGCACTCCTGGCTGACTCATGAAATTCAGTATTACCACAATATTAAATAATAACACACTCTTTGTGAATCAGGCACTTTGTGAAGGGAGCTGTGAAAGCAGTAAGAATGTTATAAGTCACAGTTCAGAAAAGTCTCATTCATAATGAGAATGTTCTCCCTATTATGACTTTTGTAAGTGAGAGATGTATATATCATATGTGCTTTCAACAAACAATGGAATTAGGAAACAGTAAGTGACCAAACGATAAGTAAAGCATTCTCATTGTCAATAGTGAAACAGGTTTGCGAGTCTCCTTTTGTCAAACTCTAAATCAGGCCCTAGGCCTAAAACATATACAATAACTAACTTAAAGCAGGAAATAACATTTACAGTAAATATATCTAATCATAATATAAATATAAAATAAAGATTATAAACTGAAACTAAAAAATAACTACACATATTAAATCAAGGCAACTAATATTACGTTATGTTAGTAAGATTTGTTAAGTGTGATCAACTCACTGCTGCAGTAATATCCCCGTGCTGAGACCTAAAAGATTCTAAGATTTCCAGTGGGCTGATAAAACATAATTCTTAACATTGGTAAAGCTTAATAGGTATGGCTGAAGAGTTTAACAATGCAGCACTTCCTAATGGAGGGCCAATGCAAAGATTTGAGAGATGGCTTTGTTGTGGTCCTCAGACAATGGTGACAGATCAGTCTGACAGTTGAATTTTACACAAAAGGAGTTACTCATTTTTCACCACTGATAAGGATTTTTCATAGTCAAGGCAGCTTGTTATGAGAGCTTGAATAATTACCTTCCTACAATGCAAAGGAAGCCAAATAAGTTTATTCCCAAGCATGCAAAGGATACCAACACAAGACCCACAGATAGCTGACACTTGATTAGTCATGGTCAACTGGCATTATGCCCAAATCTTTTGACAACTTTTTGTGACAGGGAGGATTTCCAAATTCCACTTGCCACCAGTCCTCTGTCTACATCTTGAAGGCTTTAACAAGGAGGACAACCTCTGTTTTGCCCCTGTTAGGCTGAAGGCAATTCTGCTTCATCCACTTTGCCACAATGTGTAGAAAGTCACAGAACCTGGCTCTAGTCACTTCATGATTATGGGCAATTGACACCACCAATTATGTGCCATTGTCAGATGATAGAATCACAAGCACAACATCTTTAACAAAGTGAGCCAAGGGTAGCATATAGATGTTAAAAAGAGTGGGGGTTAAAGAAGACCCCTGTGTCACCCTGCAGGTGTTATTAACAACTTGTGATTTATACAGAGTAAGAGAGACCACTTAATTTCTGTCAGTCAGGAAGTGTTTCAGCCAAGCTACGACAAACAATATTTTGCTGCCAGTCTAAAATGATAGAATGTGAGACTGTATTAAAAGCAGCAGAGAGAACTAGTAATATTAGTACTGCCGGATTTCCCACATCTAAGGTGGTTCTAATGACATCTGTGACTGCCAATAAAGTGGTTTCCATGTAGCCCTTAAACCAGATTGTTACATTTCCAGTATGTTATTTTTTTCTAGATACTGTGAAAGCTGCTTGTTAATTAATTTCTCCAGTACATTGATGGGGTATGACAGCAATGAAATTTGTCGGACGTTTGAAATATTTGCAGGGTCTGCTGACCACTTTTACATTTTAGTGAGAACAGTGATATGTTTTCAGATCTTCGCCACCTTGGCTGAATCCACTGAGATGTAACTCTTCTTATTTCTAGAACTCCATGGGACTGCAGTCGGATGTGGACTCCTTTGCTGCTTTCTGCAAAAAGAGGGGCCCCAAAATACATCCATCAAAAACAAAATGTATGGGGATAAACGCACACAGATCCTTTAGAGCTAGAATCAAGATTGAAGGCTCCCCAGTAGAATAGGCCAAATACTTGGATTATTTAGGAATAAGATTGTTGGATAATATGACCTTCGGACATTAAAATGAGAAGAGCAAAATAGCTCTTAAGCAGAGAGAACTCCAGATTTGGAAGGATTCACAAGGCTAAAGAGGGTGGGGCAGTATCAATGGCCCTCCAAATATATAGAGCCACAGCAGTGGCTGCAGCCATCTATGGGGCAGAATTATGGTGGTACACTGATGCAACTACTCTTACAACTTTTTCAGAGGCCTGCTGAATCTACCATCAAGCACACCCCTAGTTCCCCTGAGTCTGGATCTAGCTCAAAACCCTTACCACATTGTTAGACCCGGAAGGTCCCAGGGACCACCGACTCCGACGCGGTAGCTTGGCGCGAGGTAGGATGGCACTCCAGGGGTTATGTGTTAAGTAGTTGTGCAGCACACACTCACACTGACCCAGTAAAGCACACGCAATAAATAGACACCACTTCAAGTGCGTTGACAAAACAAGTATCTTTATCTATTTCTTGTTAGAGCCGATAACATAGGATTCTCACAGTAAACGGATTAGAGAGTATCTGGTAACCTCAGGACAGTACAGGTAACATTTCCTATGAAGTGCTTGTAATACGCTCATTCAAATTTGCAGCACAAGGAACAACTTTGAGGCAGGTATGTGTACAACATGAGCAACATTTCCTAAGAACACCTTCAATAAGGGTAAAATTCCTTATGCATGGGTGGTGTCAATATAAGCAGCTGATCCCCTGCGGCACATGCTTCATGCGATAAACATCCGTAAACCACTAGGGCATTCAGGCAACAATTCTATGGCCGGTCTCAGTCCACTGCAAGCAACCCTCCCCAGGAAGAGCCAACTAGGCAAGCTAAGCTACCTGCCGTTCGGGAAGGTATTCAATTCGGGGGCAGCTGCCTGGGGTCAAGTAACATTTCTGAGACAGAGGTCTCACTTCAGAAGGTAACACCGCCCTGATGCCCAGTCACAGACAACCCCTCACCGGGGTCCGGTTTATAACAGTGGCAAGGTCTCAGTCCCCGGGTAGAGAGGCAATGCAGGCAGAGTTCCGTTAGGAGGGGCGGTCCCCCAGACAGTGGTCACGTGTGTCTGGCATCAATGGGTGTATGTTCAGGCCCCAGCTCCCCCCGCACTCACTGCCCTGTCCTGGGTAGGAGGAGGCAGGCTTCACGGCTGCGCCAGCCCCAACGGATGCAGGCCGCCCCCTCACCAATCAGCCCACTTCGATCCTCGGGGCCTGGACTGGGGAAGGCGGCCTCTCTATCCGCCCACAATACCACAAGAGACCCGGTCCGGGTCAGTCAGGGTGCCGCTTCCCACAGCGCGGCCCTCTGCGAGGCCCGGGCGGACTCCGGGCTCCTTAATCGGCCCAAGGCGCAGTAACCAATAGAAACGTGGCTTCCCAGAGGCGCCGCCTATGACGTGGCCGATGCCCCGGTTGCTCCGCAGCGCTCGCTCTTCGCACCACCGGCCCAGCGCGGCCTTCGCTGCAGCCGCGGCGGCCCTCCCCTTGCTACGGGGGCCGCGGAGGCATGCAGGACCACTTGATCTTCTTTTGGGGGCAGCCCTGGGGCAGCGGCGGTGATTCAGCACAACGGGATCTTCTTCTCGGGCAGCACCCCCAGTGCCGCGGCGGTGATTCCGGCCGCGGCGGTGATTCCGGCCACAGCGCTACTCGGGGGCAAAACATCTGGCAGGCACAGCGCAACTCACAGGTACCCGGGCAGCGGCGGCGATCTTGGGCAGCCCGCACTCCGTATCTCAGCGCATAGGGGGGCACAGCATGAGCGCGCCAGCACAGCGCTCGCAAGGGGGGCAAGTTCTTTCAGTATAGCACTTGGATGGCACAGCGCTAGCAGAAGGTGACAGATTTTGGCAATCCAGCACTTGGAGGGACACAGCGCTTTACCTTGTGTTTCCCAGTAGCAGCAGCGCCCACAGGTTCCTCAGTGCTAGTTGGGGAGATCCAGATGTTAGGTAGCCAGCGCTTCTTCTCTCAGCGCTGGCAATAGGTAACAGACATTAGTGTCAGAAGTCAGCAGCAGGGGTTGGGAGGATGGAAGGCTTGAGCAGGCTTCCTGGAGTTGGCACCCCGGGTTCCCCCTCACACTGTGCAAGGTCAGCAGGCTCGCAGGATCACTCAGCTATCTTGGGGACAGCAGGGCCTCAGTAGTGTAGCTTCCCCCTGGCCCAGAAGCCTATACTCCAGCGGAGGGTCCCCGGGTCCAGTAGTGCTCCAACTGACTGTCAGGTTTCCCTCCTTTACCTTTATACCCCTAGGTCAGGCGAACCTACAAAAAGGCGGCAAGATGTGGCGCCAGCCTGGGGGGTGGGAAGATTCTAGAAGGCTCTGGGGACTCTGTGGTGGCTTCTCTGGTGACAATAGGCGGGAAGCTCAGGGTTACAGTAACATTATGTCCCAGCCTGATCCCAGCTACTAGCGCGCAGAAGGACAGTGGCCACTCTGCAGTAGCAGGGGCCTTTGGCAACCATATTGTTAGGAGAGAGCACCTGCACCTCAGCACTGTTCAGCAGCGGTAAGGTGCCCAGAGCCCTATGTCCAACAAAAGATGGTAGAAACAATGGAGGCAGAAAGGCAAAAACATGCAGGGTAAGACCACCCTAGGGCTGACAGGTCTAACACACATGATGTCTCTTTTAAAGCTAATGGGTGTGGGCATGGCCTACTCCGGAATTGTCTCCCTACAGGGGCTCTTTATTAGATCTAATCTCCTGTGACAAACAAGTCTGTACCCCATGGCTGAAAAACGTTAAGAAGCAGTGTGAACTGCGAAAAATGGGAGAACTATGGAATTTGCAGTCAGAAGTTGCCAATGGCATTAAACCGAAACTGAAAAAATCTTACTGAGAAAAAGCTATGCCCACTGATCAGGTCTGATCATATAGATGGGAGTCTGACTGGGCAGTTCTTGAACTATACATTTTCACCTATATTTGAGGTTTACATGGACAACATGTATTCTCCATTGGCAAAACGCTTGAATGTTCAGCTTACATTTGGTACATTACCCCTAAGATCATTAACATCCAAGTGGTACAAATCAGGCTGCTCCCCAGAACACTACTCTTATTGTCCGCTGGAAGAAGAATTGGTAGACCATTTTCTTCTGTTTTGCCCTGGCTATGCACTGCTGTGGAAGAAATGGATAATTGAAGTCTGTAAGCTGGAGGGGATACGGCATCATTGAGAGGCTTTAAGAACGTCTAATATCAAAATTGTATACATGTATTTATTTAAAACTCCTGTGCATAAGGGGATTCAGATGGTTGACTGAATAGTGTCTATTGCTTAGAAATCATAGAACAATCTACCTCCATCAGCAGAATAAAATCCTTCATGTGTAGTTGTTTGTTTGTAGGTGTGCGTTTAAAATTATGCAGCCTGAAGTTCTGTATGCACAATTCTGCTATTTTGGTTTTGATTTTGACAACCACTGTGTTTCTATTAGGCAGTGATGGTGTTTTATTATGTTTTACTTCATAGAAAAAGCTTATAGTGACACATACAAGATACTCGGGCTCATATAATCTCCCATTGGTCTGGAGAACTTAGACTGCATATTGGACAACTTTTAGCCCAATTTGAGGTCTTCTTAGAGGTTTTTTGCTGCAATTGGTTTTACTGGTAAAACTGGGAGAATGGATTGATAATGTGGGATGTCACTTGGGATTGGATTAATAATCGACATGTGTGCCTAATATATGTATTTTATTATGTATTTTAACTTATTTTATCATGTATTGTATTGTATTGCATGTTGCACTTTTATGGTCATTCGACTGAAATAAATCCTATTGATTGAATTAAATATTTGATTAATTTAAATATATTAAACTAAAATAATTTTTGTAGAGATTTATTTAAAAAAAATCCCACCTAAGTTAAAATGTTCATATTTAGATGTAGTATAGTAAAAGTTACAAAATTGTATCTATAGAATGGAAATAAATACACTCAATTTGTTTAAATTATATTTCTTTTTTGTGATATTTTGTGATGACATTATTTCCATTTGTGATAGTGGACTTACTCCAGGTCTAAGCAGAATTACATTCTCTTTTAGGTCCTATTGTAACTGTAGTAACTTTAAGAAGTCCAGTTTGTGAAAATTAATGGTTTTACTCATTTGTAGCTTGGTGTATGTCCATCCCTACACTCCTATCTAAAAATCCATTAACCACTCCCTACTCCTCCCTAAACCTCTTTCAATCTCTAGTACATATTCACCATTTTCCAAGAGCTCTGCCTGTCCCTCATACATTACTACTGAAACATATGCATACATGTGTGTTGTTGTACAGAGATATCCACACATAATCGATAGAAGAGGCGGATGCCGAGACCTCCGCACATGGGTTAGTGAATAACATTTGGTGGCACATTAGTAGTACTATTGTATTATGTTTAGCAAAGATTCCTGTAGTATACTTACCACAGACTCCAATGAGTGTCCTTTATAAATATGTTGTGTGTCAATAAGTGGAAAGCACAATTTTTGCACCTGATTTTTGGGGGTGAACTGCCGAACACGGTGGCCCAAAGAAAGGTTTGTAGATATAGAGCCATGCTATTCACCGGGTATTCTATAACAGTACAACTACTTGGTTACTCTTGAAAGGTGACCACTTTAAATAGGCTTGTACATAATCCTGATGATGGCCCTGTCACTACAGGACAACAGGATCAAACTGTTGATGGAGTAAACCTGCTGTATTATGTTTACAAACATTATACTATTAACCCCTTCCCTGCTCATGATGGAACCGTTCCGTCATGAGCCACGGTTGGCGTGTGCTCATGACGGAACGGTTCCGTCATGACAATCCTGTTGGCGGCCGCTCCGCCTGCGCGGCGCTGTTTCCCCGCCTGTGCGAGGGGACAACGCAAATGGGCGGAGTCATGACGGAACCGTTCCGTCATGAGCACAGCTCAACTGTGGCTCATGACGGAGCGGCTCCGTCATGAGCACAGGCCCACCGCGCTGCCCCCCTGCCCCCCCCCAGCGCTGCAGCAGAATGTCCGCAGCAGCGAAGGGGTTAATATTCTGTAACACTCTTGGATTTTTCATATACAAACAAGGTGTCTGGTGCTTCTTCACTGTGTCTATACGTTTATTGCTTAAGGTTTCACTGTTAACAGTGAGACTCTAAGCCCTCCACACGTAATTTTAGTTATTCTAACTTGTCACCAATTGTGCTATTTTACACAAATACTAATCTCAAGAGGTTTGCCTTAGATGAATAAAGTGTATTTCAAGACATAACAAGTGTTCTTGTATCTTTAAATTATTGTCACTTTCATTGTCTAACAAGTGTTAGGCCTGTCAGCCTTAGGGTGGTCTTGTCCTAATCCTTTTGCCTTCACCTCTCTTATTTTTTTGCTGATCTCTTTTTTGCTGTTCTCAGGATCCTGTGCTCTTTCCACTGCTAACCAGTGCTCACATGCTTGTGGGCCCTCCCTAAAACATTGGTAAAATTGGTTTGCACCCAATTGGCATATCGAATGTACTTATAAGTACCTAGTAAAAGTGGCACTACTTGTGCCCATGGCTAGTGAATTATATAATACTAGTGGGCCTGCAGCACTGATTGTGCCACCCACTTAAAAAATTCTTTAAACATTTCTCAGGTCTGCCATTGCAGCCTGTGTGTGCAGTTTTATTCCGCAATTTTGACCTGGCAAAAGAAACCTTTTGACAGGTCCAAACCTTCCAATTTAATAATATAAGTCACCCCTAGGGTAGGTCCTGAAAAGTCCAGAGGGCAGAGTGCAGTGTAATTGTAACAGTTGAGCATGCACTTCTAAGTTTTATGTGTACTGAAGGTGAAACACCTTTGAAATTTGATTTCATCACTGCAAGGCCTATCTCTCATACGATAACATTGGGATTATGTTATTGCATTTAATAAACTGTAATTTCCGAATGGGAACATGTTTGGAGATTTTGGAATTGTAATGAGAAAATACTTATGGTAAAGTCGGATTTTAGATTATATATTTGAAAATGCCACTTTTAGAAAGTTGTACAATAAAGAGCCTAGCTACCATTTCAAGTGCTGCTATCCTCTTAAACAGACTACAGACCAAATTTAGATTTCTTTGATCGTGGTTATTTATTTAACCATTACTTCTTTTGTTTCAGTTAGGGGTGGGCGGAATTTGCGGAATTGCGTTACGCAAATCTCCGCGAAACGGTAAAAAATCTCCGCGAACACGCAGAAATTCCGCGAACACACGGAATTGCTTGTTCGCGATGCTTTTTTCCTGTTCACAATTGCTGTTTGCGTGCTCGGGGAGAAATATCTCGCGAACACGCATTTTGAGATCGCGAACAAGCAAAAATTTCGCGAAATCGCGGAAAGCAGACTTTTTAGCAATTTTGCGTTCTCCGCGGAACGCGAAATTACGCAAATTCCGCAAATTCCGTGAGCGGAACGGAATTTACCGCCCAGGCCTAGTTTCAGTATATAATTTCTTATTTCATTACGTCTGAAATAAGGGTGCACTCCTTCTTACAAACAAGACAAACTGTTGTGTACAAATGTAAACAAAAACGCTGTGTACATAATAGACAGCTGAAAAAAGTAGGGCAAACAAATAATATCAGATTAAAACACAAGAAATAGTACACCAGTCGGTTGTTTATAAACCATTAGATATGGAGCACTCTCACTACATAAGGTTTATAGTTATTTTAGAGAGATGCTCGCCGTTGGAAATGGCCTCAAGAACAGTTGGGATCTAATCAACATTGCATATCCCTCAAAATTGCCTCAGTTAAATTTCTACTTCTACTAAGAAGTGCTGACGCGTTTTGAGTCCCGGATCGATTCATGGGACTCTCTTCAGGGCTGTGACATGGTGTGATCTGAGAGTTAATAAAGAAAAAATTGTGATTACTAAACTCAACCCCTTCATTGTGTCGCCTATAGATTTGTAATACATCTTATGGGGTACCTGAATAGTATGGACTCATTCTTCTAAAACGGGTTGGCAATTTTAATGTTCTCCAATTTTCATCCAAGTAAATCATTCTCCAGGCAGGGCGGCCGCCTGTAGCAAATAAAGGTCACCTTAGAGAGTATGCTTGGTTAAAATACAAGTGTTTATTGCAATCAATGAAACTTCAATGGAGTCTCCTACTGTAAATGTAGCACTGTGTTTTTCTGTTTTTTAGGTGCAGAGGCCCTTCATGTGTTGCCAGTCGTTTCCTTTCTGTAAACGATAATGCTAGGGAATGCTGTTTATCTCATGGAGCTATGTATAGCTACATAGCGCTTATTAGCTAAATGCCACTGACTTACTTGGCTCCCAGAGAGCTTCACTTTCTGACGGTCTTCCTTGATTCAGGCCAGAATCCTGTCTGATTCCAGGTCATGATGTACGCAATCATTTCCGGATGCATGTTGCCTATGGTCCGATTTCTTTAAGGAAAGTGGGGCGTGATGGGCAGAGTGGTAAAATATTTATTTATGTATATCTATTGTGTTGCATTATGGGAGATGTAGTGTAGATCCTTCAGTTCCATCTACTGAAACTTTGACAGTTCAGACATTTCATTCAGACCTTTTGAAGTGCTGTTGAATTTTAAGATGAGGTACACTTCCTTTTGTGATAAAGCTGTTTCAACATTGCCTCCTCAAAGGGTCGACTTTATTACTGCAAGTACTGTCCATTTGAGGTCTTTTTCAGTGTGTTTTTTTTCCACAAAGTGAGACACCATCGGGCTGTCAGTACCTGTTTTTTGATCCTAGAACGGTGCTGGACTATTCATTGATTGGCTTGCTGGTTTGTCTTTCCAATAAATATTATAGGACATGGACATGTGGCTGCGTAGATGATATTTTTTGTTTTGCAATTGTAGAATTCTTTGTGAATCCATTTCACAGAGTCATGTGTGAACTCAGATCCTTCAATTGTATGCTCGCAGACCAAACAGTTTCCACACTTGTGATGTCCCTCGATCGGTTTCAATCCCCAATGGGCTCTTAAATCATTCTTCTTACTTAGCTGGGTCATATCGGCTCGTACAATATTTTATCCAATACTTGTGTTCTTTTTCATTGCAAAGAGTGGTCGTTGAAAAGAGCAAATGTAGGACCCAATTCACAGAACTAACTTAAGACAAAATCCTAAACGCACTTACTCATTTTGGTATTCACAGAAGGCACTTACTCATTTCGGTATTCACAGAAGTTAGGAGTCCTAACTTTAGGACGCCTAAATGCCTTCTGTGAATACCGAAACTCTTAAAGTTAGGATTTTTCTCAGTTTGGGTATAGTAAAATTAGGACTCCTAACTTTAGGACTCCTAAATGCCTTCTGTGAATATCGAAAATCTTGAAGTTAGGATTTTTCTCAGTTTAGGAGTACCGCCACTGTAATTCTGCCCATTCTGACTCTGTCCACTTATTTGATTAGTACTGTTTTCTTGTTGCTCCGCTACCTTCACTTGCGCCCACATCATTTTCTACTTTAACTTTTTATGTTTAATATCAATTTTGTCACTACAATCATTTGCATACCGTAGGATTTCATCCACTGTCTTGCTCTGCTGTATCATGTTGCTAATCTCAGGCCTTAATCTGAACACAAAACGATACACAAAATGGCCCATGTCTTCAGCTCCAATATTTTCAAAAACACTATACTCTTTAAAAACCTGTAGCAACCATTTGTAATAGGCATGTACTGATTCTTTTGGTTCCTGGGTAGTTCTGAAATCTTAACCCAATCTGTTTCTTTTGGAGAGATTTTTCCCTTTAAGTAAGAGATTACCTGACTATACTTTTTCTTTACTACTTCTGATGGTGCACCTAATTTAGGATCCCTAGGATCCCTAGGGTATTCCTCTTTTGGCCAATCTACTGCAATCTTACATTCTGTCCATAAATCAGCTGTAACAACAATATCAAACAGAAATCGTATAACAAAACTTTGGACACCTTTACAAACCTATCTACCTGTTTGTACCATTCAACTGGTTTTTCTCTCAATCTTGGAAAATCATTTGTAAAAGACAATATATACAGTTTTGACCAAGGAACATGTACATATCCACCACCTGGTACTTCTCTCATCGGACACGCCCTTTCAACCTGTTCGGCTTCTTTTATGGAAAACATTGTCACTCCTTTATTTGCTGCATCTTCCTTCCTTTTTGACCATCTAACTTTCCAACGATCTACAACTCCCCATTTTTTCCGAATATTCATTACTTCTTTTATCTGCAACCTTTTTCCTGACACATTTAAACTTTCCAAGTTCTTGTCTGTGAATGCCAACCTGTACAATTTATGCAATACTTTCCACTTCTCTATGTCTACTCCATACTCACTAGCAGCTTCAGATATTTTCTCATGTAAATTCCTTGCCCTCCAGGTACAACTTTTACACAAAAATAACAATTCTTCATAATGATAGGTCCCTAATCTGTCTGGGCTTAATGTTCCAATAATCATCTCTTCCAAATTAACTTTCAACTGTCTCACATTTATACTTTGTGGTTGTGGTTTTGGTTTTGTCATTTCTTTTATCCAATTGTTTAACTCATCTGGTGAGGGACCAGCTGAACTCCTGCTATTGGAGTATCATTTGGTCCTAATCTTCTGGGCTCAAACTGAAAATTTCTCTGAGGGGTCTCAGTTATTAGCTCGTTAATCTGAAGATATAACAATGTATTATTCACATTTGTCTGTCCAGCCCCATTCGCACTGCTCCTAATTCTACTACCTGGCACGGCTAATGCATGTACTTTAGATACATTTTGTCTATCTGCATACAATGGCACTACAGGACCAATCATTACCGGCAGCATCAATGCTTCTGCATTCAAACTCAACTGATTCATTTTCTGAACCTATTCTAATCTGGCCTTATTCAACATTTTTCTTTATTTTCTCACATTACTTTTGTTATATCTGAAACTTGCGGTGTCAACGAAGTTCCTAATTGCGGGGCACTTGGAGTCCCGACCCTAAATTTTTCTTCATATGGTGGAGTTTTTTTTCATGATGACTTCTATCAATTCATCATCATCAGAATCATTCAGATCTCCTCAGACACCTGGTGTCTCTAAATGGTTTCTTTTCTCCTTACATTTGCCTCCAGTCTGCTCATCAACCGTTAAAACTCGGTATAATCCTTCCGTTACTACAGCTCTTCTCCATCTTTTCAGTTTTTCTTCCCTGCTCTCAAAGGGG
Organism: Triturus cristatus; assembly: GCF_964204655.1. Taxonomy (NCBI): domain Eukaryota; kingdom Metazoa; phylum Chordata; class Amphibia; order Caudata; family Salamandridae; genus Triturus; species Triturus cristatus. The sequence goes on along the minus strand of NC_140591.1, from coordinate 549,673,567 downwards.
AATCTGAACATCATACTCCTGTAACCTCTGGTACCAATTCTATATTTTTCTCTCTCAAATGCTTCCACTTCCCATTCTTCGAATGCTTCGTACTGAGTCAATCTAGGATTTGGGACTAAGGAATTCATTTGATTTCTCAAATTTTGTAATTTCCTCACATTACATGTACCATGTTGTGGAAAAGCTAGAACACCATCACCTTTCGTATACTCAATCCAATTTTCCAACTTCATACACGTGTGATATCCTCGTTCTAACCATATAAGAAGCATGTGTTTTGGGAGGTGGAATCGAAATTCCTTCTCTAGTCACAATTGGTTTGTCTTTCTTGAAGAAATTCTTTATTTTATGCATTAACTTCATTTTCTATTATCATAAACAAACAAAAATAAACCTTCCGTAATTGTATTTATTCTATTGGATAACTTTCGTCCTATACCAGCGCATCTCCCACCCACCAACCAATTAGAGCACTGCTACATAAGCAAAGTCTCAACCAATACGAGTGCGCCTCCGCCAACCATCTATTCACAGTCCAAAACACGTCCGCAGCCTGACCAATGTCAGTACGGCCTTTGCTTATGTCAGTATTACTCCTTCAACTGACCCTCCCTTTACAAAATTATGCGGCAATATTTTTCTGTGTTTCTTTAGTCAGAGTTCTATTAGTGACAACATAAAACAATGCTAGTTTGTCTGTTCCACTAAATAAAGAGATAGTTTTCACTTTTTTAGAGATTTTCTCAATCTGAGTTCTAATAACGACCAGTTCTATTTTTCACCCTTCAAACAAGCTCCAGGTGGACCTATTACTTTTCTAGAGTTATAACCAAGATTTCACAAGAGGACTTTTTGGTGGGAAAAGGAGTCATGCTATTTTCCTGGAAATAAGGCTAGAATATCGAAAGTGGACCCTTCACTATTCAAACACTCCACTCTCATACGAAATTTCCGTAAATATAACACCTACAGCCCTCTGTAGCTTTTAGGCATTATTGCAACAGGCAAAGTACTTCTGCATTGTGAATTCTTTACCACACTCTTCTTCTGCCTACTTCCAGCTGATTCCTTCCCGGGATCCCTCAGGTATCTCTGTACCTGGAGTTCCAGACAACATAGAACATGACACTAACCTTTCGTGTTAAGAACATACAATCAATAATCAATAATCATTACCATACTAATCAATATTTAAACCGTCCTCTGCTACCAAGAAAGTGATCTAGCGCCAATACCAAATAATTGATCAGGGATCAATACTCAATAAAATCACTACAATGGCCCAAACACATTCACCCAGTAACCCTGATGCACTGGTGTCAATCTGTTTCGTTCATCACTTATTTCTTCTCTAGATCTCCTAGGACATCCGCTAAATAATTAATCTTGATATCAACTCTTCTTCTATTTGGCCGATGGACCAATTAGTTGAATAGTTGATAGCAATGATAAATACTAACTTACCAACCATTTGTCAAATTAATTACAGACTCTCGGTAAGGTTAAAAATGAGTTTTTATCTCAGAATTCAAGGTACATTTTTAATTGCATCAGGTCACAATTACAAACACCGTACCTCACGACAGAAGAAATAATGCATCTATACAGACTCATTATGCAATGACATTATGCTTTGAAGGAGTGGATAGAATAAGAGACAAATGATTCAGCAAAATGATTATGCTAAACAATATAATACGTAATGGAGCGATAGATGAAGAGACAATAGGTTCATCTAAAATAATGCATATCAATATATTGTTGACGGAGTGGATAGGTGGAGAGAAAAGATTCAGAGACAAGTACATTAATGCTGAGATTCTGAGAACGATATAGGCTAAATACAAACCTATCGGTCTGTAGGAAAATACACCCCTGGACCCAAGAGAGAACATTTTGGTTCCCCAAAAAGTAATCAGGAAATGCAAGATCTTAGATCAGGAACAGGACAGAATAGGAACTGCTAGGCATCTCTGCAACCCGACGAACAGCAACGCATCTCCCCTCTTCTCTCCTGTCAGCCTAAGCTTCCACGACACACCCCCAAAGGCACCCTAATTACAGTCTAAATTGACATGTCCATCCCTCAAATGTTGCATTTTTCCCTCTAACTCGTACAGGGATTGGTGGGCTGGGGAGGTGGCATTGTCACACCACCATGATTTCACCATTTATTCAACAACTTTTTTGTGTACAACCGTTCTCATGGTCTGAATCTCAACTTATTCGCATGTTCCCCACATCAGTTGCAAATTGTAAATTTCTTTATTTGTGAATCAAAGTCATTTGCAGATGACATGTCCGGTCCCACGCTCAAGTACAGCAGTTGGCAGGCGACGGACATACTGGCCTTGCCTTCACTCCTTCATGTCATCTGCGGTGCACAGCACATTTTTTTCCTCCTCATGGCAGAACAGTTCCCCCCTTCCACCATAGCTAAGTTAAATAAGATGGGGTCTTCCTCCAGTACACTAAAGTAAATAGAAATTAACATTTATTAATTATGTGATAATGAAACCATCACTGTTTTCCCCTCACCATTTACTACTTCCCGTTAAGGTTACCTAGCATAAGCCTAGTGCGAAAAGCGGCATTAATCTATACCTTGTAATCAGAATGCGACATGCAATTTCTGAAGCGCTTGTAGACTATTCATGCAATTTCTTTGTTTCTTCAAAAGCATACAAGTTATAACAATACTGTGTGATTACGTGTTAATTCAGGCATGCGTAAAGCAGTTCCCCAGTGTTTATGTGGGTGCACGTTTGATTTACTTTGTCTATTTACAGTTAGTACGTATTATGGGGGTACTCGATTCGAGCAGGATTCATTTTGCACAACCCTGCTCCATCACTACCGTCCCGGTATTTTGTGAGAAATAATTTAAGATGGTCGTGTGTATATGAGTACTTTATTGTTCATCATTAAGATGCCATGGAGATAGGTGCCAGCAGAGAGGGGGACACGCCGAGCTTAGACATAGATCGATCTGCGCATGGGAGTGGTCAGACAGGGCCCTAGGTAAAATTTCAGGTGTGTCGAGTCTATGCATGTGAGCTGCGGAGAAAAAAACATTATCTAGATGGGATAAGGCCCCATGTGTACTGGAGAAATATGTGCATTCCTTGTCAGTCTGGTGCAGGCTCCACCAGGCATCTACCCAGTCCATTCCCTGCAGCAGTAGTTGCAGTTTTGAGTCACTTGATTCAACCGGTCTATCGGCGCTGCGCCATCTGTTGGTATGTAGACACATAACATCGTTCCTGTCACCCCCAACTATGGTCAAGACGGGGGAATCTCGGCCCAAGGTCTAGTCAGGCGCTCTGTTAAATTCCAGGCTAGTGGTGGAGGAGCATATATACTACCAAGAGTGAATGGCTCACCAAACAGTGTATCCGTAGTAATGATGAATCTACCTTGGGAGTCATGCCACGTTTTCTCAGGATGGAAAGGAATTTTGTGATAGTTTAAAATGGGCATCCCACGAGAGCCCCTAGTGAATCCAGAGTGGAATGTCGGCACATTTCCAAATTGTGACAAACATGGTGTCTTAGTGCCTAATAAGTGTGTTTCCTGCAAAAGCAAAAAATCGGCTTCTTATCGTTTAACTTGGCGTAGTGCGGCCCCCCACTTGACCTTGTCTAGTAGGCCTCGAACATTCCAACTGAGGACGCCAAGACAAATGTCATATAACTGAGACGGTAAATAGACATAATATCGAAAAAAATATATCGAGTGGACAGAATATCGAGTTTTTAATATAGAATGGACAGAATATCGAATTGCCAAAATATAGTGGTGAAGAATATCGAAAATCAGGTAAGAAATATCGATTTCAATAATATAGAAGTAAGTAATATCGACAGTCATAATATAGTAGTTAAAAATATCGAATTTTTTATAGTGTTTTAAGTGTTAGTATATGTGTTAAAAGTATGTATTAATATTGGAATGTATGTCAGAATATTTTTAAAGTAATGAATTTTATGTTATTTTATTTTTGTGTAATTTAATTCCGTAGCGGGTTGTGGGTTTATAGGGGAGTAGGGTGGGAAGTAATTTAATTATAGTACATTAAATATTAATTTATAGGAATTATTAATTATTTTTAATTTAATTTTGCGTTTTACTTCTGTAGCGGGTTGTGGGTTTATAGGGGAATAGGGTGGGAAGTAATTTAATTGTTATTAGTTAATTATTAATTGGTATTGAAAATTAATTGGTTGTTGATTAATTATTAATTGGTAAATAATTTGTATTAATTGGTAATTAATTTGTATTAAATGTTTAATTGATAATTATGTTAATTGTATTCATTTAATATTTGTAGCGAGTAGTGTGTTTATAGGGGAATATGGTGGGAAGTAATATAATTGTAAATAATTAATTATTTAATTAATTTGTGTATATTGTTAATTAATATATCTTTAATTTAATTTTCCGTTTTACTTCTGTAGCGGGTTGTGGGTTTATAGGGCAATAGGGTGGGAAGTAATTTAATAGTTATTAATTAATTATTAATTGGTATTGAAAATTAATTGGTTGTTGATTAATTATTAATTGGTAAATAATTTGTAGTAATTGGTTATTAATTTGTATTAATTGTTTAATTGATAATTATGTTAATTGTATTCATTTAATATTTGTAGCGGGTAGTGTGTTTACAGGGGAATATGGTGGGAAGTAATATAATTGTAAAAAAATAATTATTTAAATAATTTGTGTATTTCGTTAATCAATATATTATTAATTAATTATTAATTGGTATTATTTGCATTTATTAATGTTTGTTATTGAAAAACAATTGGTTGTTAATTAATTATTAATAGGTAATTAATTAAACAAAAATGTATTGGTATTTATAAATAATCAATTATTAAATCTTGTGTGATTGGTAATTAATTGTAATACTTGTTTTGGTATTAATAATTAATAAATTTTAAAAAAAATATTAATTTAATATTTTCCCTACTATTGCACTTACTTGAGTGGGAATAGTAATTTTTACCCCTACGCTATCCAATGCTTTCCCTATTAATGCACTCTCTGGAGTGGGAATAGTAGTTTTTACCCTCCCGCTATCCAACGCTTTCCCTACTGTTGCACTCTCTGGAGTGGGAATAGTAATGTTTTATCCTCACGCTATCCAATGCTTTCCCTACTGTTGCACTCTCTGGAGTGGGAATAGTAATTTTTACCCCTACTCTATCCAACGCTTTCCCTACTGTTGCACTCACTGGAGTGGGAATAGTACATTTTACCCTCCCGCTATCCAACGCTTTCCCTACTGTTGCACTCTCTGGAGTGGGAATAGTAATTTTTACCCTCCCGCTATCCAACGCTTTCCCTACTATTGCCCTTACTGGAGTGGTAATAGTAAATTTTACCCGCCCGCTATCCTACGCAGAAAATATTGAATATTTTTAATTAATATTACGTTAATATATATGTATTATTTTTTTTTTTGCTTACATTAATTATTTATTAATTTTAATGTTAAGTATTTTTAAGTATGTGTCAGTTAATTATATGTAATATTTCATTAATTTTACATTACTTTTAAAACATTAAAAAAATTCGATATTTTGACTAACTATATTATTTACAACGATATTTTGGATTCTATATTTTTGTACTTTCCTGTTTGGAGATAGGGATTCGATATTTTGGTATTCTATATTTTGGCATCGATAGTTTTGTAAGTCTATATTTTTGTAGTCGATATTATGTCAGTGATCCAACTGAGACATGTCTAGCATTGTGGTAAATGGTTATACGTGTGGGTGAAGCGAAGGTATGTGTGGCATATATATTCAAGACAGCACATATGTATTGTGGAAGCGGGACACTGTCAAAAGAAAACATAAACTTTCCCAAACCCCTTTGCCCCTCCCCCAAACCTATCAATACCTTATGAACGTTAAAACATCTATCGTGGTCAGACAGGCGTCCTGATCCAAACGGGGGTCAGGAACTACCGTCCGCTAATGGATCCCCAAAGAACGTCCTTGTACATACAAGTGTCTTCAAAGTCAAAGGAAGACGCTACTACAAGTAGCCCAGGAGGTTGTGCCATCAGCATGGCGATGAAGATTCATACAGTGGATGAGCCGAGGCCACTGTCCATCATACAGTGTCTTCTGTAGAGTGGATGTGTGATTTGCTGCGGGTCTTAGAGCGTCTCTTGGAGCTCGATCTGCAACATTGTTTATCGTTGGTCCGGGCAATCTTCTGGCTCGGGCTGGCCGACGATGAGTCCGAGTCTATTCTGGGAAGTGTGTGGGGCCTGAGCTTGACAACTTCATCTGTCCAATTAAAAACATTTTCAGGTGATTCAAAGACGTGCATCCGTGACTTATAGGACACCCGCAGCCTAGCCGGAAACAACAGGGAGTATTGGATCTTGAGGGTCCGCAGTCTGGCTTTGGCCTCTGTAAAGGATTGTCGGTACTGTTGGACTAGCCTTGTGTAGTCCGGAAATATCAGGAGCGGGCGTGAGTCATAGTGGAGGGCCTTTTTATGCTGGGCCTGCTGCAAGATGGCATCCCTGTCTTATTAGTTCAGAAACCTGGTGATGATGGGCCTCGGTCAGGCACCGGGCGGTGGTTTCTGTAGCAAAGCCTGGTGTGCTTGTTCAATAATGAAGCAAGAAGACAGGACCCCAGAGGGAGCCAGTCTGTCAACCACGTAACCAGGAATCCCTCCATGTCTTTACCTTTGCCACCCTCAGGGAGACCCACGAAGCAGAGGTTGTTCCGGCGAGTGTGCCCCTCTGCATCTTCAGCACACAGTACCAGACCCCTCGTGGTGGTATCCAATGAGGATATTTTCTTCTGGAGGGTGGTCATCATATCCTCCACTGTTGATATTCTAGTTTCTACAACGGTTATGCACTGAACAGCATTGCGGAAGTCTTGTCATAGGAGCATGACATTGGAACTGACCGCTCCGATCTTGGCCTCCAACGTGTCTCTAGACTACGTTATAGCGGCGAGTATGGCAGCATTATCCAGGACAGGTGACGCCAAGTCCCACGGGTGAAGCACCTGGGCCGCAGCACCGGTCTACTTATCCATGGTGCTCTGGCGTGCCGCCGCGTCTGAAGGCTTGTCTTTAGTCATAGTGGGATTATGACAGCATGTGTGAGTAGCCTCCATGATGGTGCCAGTCGTGCAGTGAGCAGTGCAGCTGGGTCAAAATGGCAGCAGTGTTATGCACCAGATGTGGCAGTCTCTGATCACCCAAAGATCAGTGGCAACGGATGAATGAAGGAACGCAGCTGAGGGGTTTCCACCTTCAGGCCACTGCAAGCATTTTCTATGAGGTGCCCGTATCAGCTGCTGGTGTCTTCCCAGACCAGCACCACAGTAAAAGTGTTGCAGCTCTCAAGGCCCCTGATGACCCAGCGACCAGGGACTACTCCCCGATGAGCCTAGGCCCAGGGCCCTTCCAATGAGTCAATGTTGCCTGTTTGCGTAGTGAAAGATGGGGAGAGGTACTTGTGGATCTCTGGGGTCCAAAATATCACGTCGGGATGGCGCACTCCATTAGCATCGATCTGCTTGGGGGCCCAAACTCCAACCGGTGTTCTTACAGTGGCCCCGCGGCCAGAAGCTATGGCAGAACGCCAACGTACTGTGTTCCCCTGCAGCCCAGCCACCAAACATCAAGCATATGGCCATGATCCCAGTGAGGCCGGCCGCACCACCACTCAGGAAGTCTTCTGCTTGGGACAATGTTAGGCGGCGCCACTCAAGAGGGGGGCTCCCAAGGTGCGCACTTACTCGGGCCGTTCTGCTAATATCCTCGGTCCTCAGTCATCAGAGGCGAACAGGCCATGACCCTATGTGGCCGTCGGGCTAGAGGTGATGTCATCCGGAGCCCCCCAAGCTCCAGTCATCTGCCACCATACTGCCTGTGGATTTCAGGGCGGCAGTGTCCGCATTGCCACAGGTCCGTCCAGTCGCGAGTCTCGCGCTCCTGCGTCTTTACTCAATCCAGGCCGACGAGCTTCAGGCCTCAGCTCTTCCCACACCCGGGATCTCCTCACAGGCCCGGAGGGGGCTGCTCAAACAGGATCACGGGGGTCCGGCAGGGCAGGTGCACTGCCCACGCGCAGCTGAGGCGACTTTTCAGGTGCTAAAGTGCCAGGAAAAGTGACGGATGACGGTAAGGCTACGGGAGCACCTTTACAGCGCATCCACTAAGTTGGACTGCTAGGCCACGCCCCACAACATTTACAAGTTCTAGTGAGCACAGTTCTCCTGGCATCGTCAGATGAATGTCTTTTATATTTGAATTTGACTCCTACTAAAATTCTAGCAGGTCATCCCATGAATATTCAGCTTAAGGAACCAAGTAGGTTCTACAATGTTCCTCAACATGCACTTGAGTTCACCATGATGCAGATATCAATATTCATTAGTCTCACGCTGACATGCGCCTAGGTTTATTGAATTCTATTCCAAGTGCTCATCTTTTTCCTTGAACTTTTTCCAAAAGTTCTCCTGTTGATATATTATGCAAATTAACTCCTGTTTTTAGAATCTGTTTCACTGCATATGAGAGGCCAGACAAGTCACTTACAAATAATAGGTGAAATATATATGGAATACACAGACAAAATCTATGATCTTTTGAATAAAGTCAACTACATCTATACTCAGCTGCAGGTATTTCCATACGCCCCTTATCATACCTGCCACCTACTCCAGTAGGAAAAAGATGCGGAAAACACCGAAATTCTAAACTTTTTCCCACACACTGAATGGAGCTCCTTTTGCTTCCATCATTTAAAACAATGGCATCACCAATAACCACTTTAGAAGGCAAAGGGTGGATGCTATTATGTTCATAAAATTCTTCTATCCTGGACTGACCCACCTTCTCAATCTGACCTGTTGATGGAAATGTCTGATCCTCCATATGTGTGATATCTTGCAGGCTTTCCATATTTCTATAGTAAACATTGTTTTGTAGAAGCTATACAGTTGCTCCTGCCATATCTTCTTGTTCTAGGCACACCATTTACAATAATTACTAGTCCTCGCTCTATCTACCCCTACCGTTTCAATGTATTCTTGACATCTAATGGAAAATCCACTACTCTACCTTGTAGAACTTATTGCAGCTTTTTTGTGGGTAACTTGCATGTTTTGGGCTCCCTTTATACTATAGCCTGAAATGAATGTATAATTTGGATAAGAATGGACTCACAAATATTTAAACCTTGAAGTGCTTCTCGAATCTGAATGATTTCTAACTTGTTATGCGCAGCTCTAGCATGCATTTTATTATCCTCTAATCTATTGTAGCAGTACTTCCATATAACCTGTTGTGCCGACATGTCAAATCTTTCTCTACAATATAAATACAGTGCAAACTTTTTCCATTTTTTTTATTCCCTATTTCACTTTTTAAATATAAGTCAACAGCCAGCGTTTGATTCTCGTTGTGAGTGCATCGACAGCATATCCAAACATACTCTGGTTTTTCAGCACATACTGTCTTAAATGTTGTAATCTCTTCTTCAAAACTATCAACTGTAGTACCTTTGTCCTGTTCTTCAACTCCTCCTTTTATCAACTTTTCAATTTCCCTACAGTCCAGTTCTGGACCAAAGAAACAAAACTTAACATCATCACAAACCTTTCCTACCTCTGCCACATAACCATGCAAAAGTGCCCTATTCATTTCCCCTAAACATAAAGCAGGAGTTTTCACATTATACAACTAAAGTTCGCATTGTTGTGTGCTGTAAAGCTAACATCCTAAAATAATGAAAGATGCTTTGGCACACAATTTTTGATAAACAAGCTAATGAGTGTCCCTGCAAATTTGTATGCTTTCTCAGCTTGTAAGGACCAAAACCTTGTAAAGTACTTTTTTTGTGGTTTAAACTTTGTCTTGAAAATATACATAGGAATTTCCTTTATACATCAATGGATTGCTGTCTAATAATACAAACACTACTACAATCCTGTTTGTATAAAGGGGCCTGACTAAGCCTCCCTTGTATCTCTTCTGATCTTACTTCTTCTACATTTCTAGGTCCCATCCCCTCTTTTGCTATACGACTGCCGTTCTTCATTTCATAACATTGCCCACTTTCATCAATCGCATGAACTAATCTGTTATCCTGGAGATAGCTTTCTTCATTAAAGAAAGGCTCTGTACTAGAAGTATGCATCAATTTTACCCTAAAAACTAAACAAAAATTACTCATTTTCACTAATCTTTTCTTCTGGTTTTGTCTCTTCATGCACAACACTATTTTGTAAAGAGTCTTCATTCTATTTAGAATCAAAATGAAAAGCTTCTTCAAAGCAAAGGCCTTATCAACTACTCTCTCAATTTGTTCTTTGTGTGTTGGTGCCTCTCTCTTTCTTCTATACTTTTTCATAGTTCTTTGTAGCTTTCCTTAAACTGCTTCTGTCTCCTGCTTAAAGTGTGTCCATATCTTTTACAATCTTTTCTGTTCTTACAAAGTACAGTTTGTCCACTCTTATTGTTTCTCATAGGCATAATTTCCTTTTCCTTATTTTCTAATCTTTGTAAATGTGTGCATATTCTTTTAACCAGTAGCACTTTTTTCTTTCACCACTTTTTCAGCATTTTTCCCCTTTTGTAAATCATTTCGACAAACATAATATAGTTGCTTCTATTACTTTTTTGTCAGAAATTTAGTAGGTATTATGACTGTGTGTAGTTATGTAGATATTGTTCGGTTAAAAAAAAGCAAGTATATTTTAATTTTTACCCCAGCCAATCTACCAACTACTTTACTAGTGACTTACACATAATACTAAAACAGTTTTCATGTTATGTTGCACTTTTAAATCCACAGATAAACCTAGAAATATTACTACATACACTTACTTCAATATAACAAACACTGAGCAAAAGACAAAACTTTTTTTTCAAGTTACTTTTTAACGTTTTGGCACCCTCTTGTACGACGGAGCCACAGCATATCTCACTTCTCACTTATACATGGTGAAAGAACAGTTTAGCCCTTCTGTAGTAAATTTTAAAATGAACATGAAGGCAAGGAGGCATATTTACTAGCCCAATGCACTTTCCAGGGTGTCTTTTTTGACACACCAGCTCCATAATGTGGTGCTCCATATTTACAAAGCCACGTAAATCCACTCTGCATAGCTTTTCATGGCCTTATAAATACAGGTCCTTTTCAGGTAGCACTTTGCGTGAAAGAAGCATGCCATGGGTGTTGCTTTGAGTGTTTCCATGCAACACCCACGGTTTCTGCCACAGACCCAAATTTAAGATAATTTTCATACCTTGCAATGCATCAGAATCCCGCACCTCCCCAGGGGAGGTATAGGGAGATTCAAAGAGGAGAAATACTTTTCCTTGTTCCCCTTTTTACCTGTTTCAACACGTGCTGCGTTGCATACACACATTCAAAGAGGAAAAAACCTATCATGATTGTTTCTGTACAGGAAGGTGTCCCTTCCTGCACAATAACAATCATCCCCACTACACAGGCACCCTTGCACCATGATGCAAGGGTGCCTCCATTGGCGTATGGCAGCCAGTTCTGTTGCAGCACAGGGGAGAGCATAGGAATCCATCATATTGTTGTAAATATGATGCATCCCTTTGCTTTAAAAGTAATGCAGAATGGCACAGCCAAATGACTTGCAGCACAGCACTGCATTACTTTCTTCAAAATGTAGCCCCAAATGTACAAGTACATACAGTGTCTCAACACTATGGTGCCGATCACGATCCGGTAAAAAATGTCCCCGTACGACTCGTATCAGGTCTTTTTACCGTACGAATCGTACAAGTGCCGTACGAACTGGCAATCACGATTCGCATGGTAAAAAGTCCATACGAACCGCACTGGGAATATTTCCCCACACGTCCTCGGGTCGGAAAATGTGTCCGACACGTCCTCGTACGATTCACCGTACAAACGTGAAAGGTGAACTCCGACCGGGGAATCACGATCCATCCCGGGCGTCCGAATGTACAACCGTATGGTGAAAAGACCGTCCGCACCGAACTCCCATAACAACCATGGAGACGTCCAAACAGGTGCCCGGTACGTGCCGTACCCCCCCCAGCCCCCGTAGGTACGCGCCGACCCCCCCCCCCAGCCCCCGTAGGTACGCGCCGACCCCCCCCCCAGCCCCCGTAGGTACGCGCTGACCCCCCCCCAGCCCCCGTAGGTACGCGCCGACCCCCCCCCCAGCCCCCGTAGGTACGCGCCGACCCCCCCCAGCCCCCGTAGGTACGCGCCGACCCCCCCCAGCCCCCATAGGTACGCGCCGACCCCCCCTGTGTGTACACCCGTGTACGGTGCGTACCCCCCGTGTACGTTCGAGTCGAACCCCCCGTGTACGCTCGAGTCATACCCCCACCCGTGTATGTACGGTGCGTACCCCCCCGTGTACGCTCGAGTCGAACCCCCCCGTGTATGTACGGTGCATACCCCCCCGTGTACGCTCGAGTCGAACCCCCCCGTGTATGTACGGTGCGTACCCCCCCGTGTACGCTCGAGTCGAACCCCCCCGTGTATGTACGGTGCGTACCCCCCCGTGTACGCTCGAGTCGAACCCCCCCGTGTATCTACGGTGCGTACCCCCCCGTGTACGCTCGAGTCGAACCCCCCCGTGTCTGTACGGTGCGTACCCCCCCGTGTACGCTCGAGTCGTACCCCCACCCGTGTATATACGGTGCGTACCCCCCATGTACGCTCGAGTCGTACCCCCACCCGTGTATGTACGGTGCGTACCCCCCCATGTACGCTCGAGCGTACACGGGGGGGTATGCACCGTACATACACGGGGGGGTTCGACTCGAGCGTACACGGGGGGGTACGCACCGTACATACACGGGAGGGGGTTCGACTCGAGCGTACACGGGGGGGTACACACCGTACATACACGGGGGGGTTCGACTCGAGCGTACACGGGGGGGTACGCACCGTACATACACGGGTGGGGGTACGACTCGAGCGTACACGGGGGGTTCGACTCGAACGTACACGGGGGGGTACGCACCGTACACGGGTGTACACACAGGGGGGGTCGGCGCGTACCTACGGGGGCTGGGGGGGGTCGGCGCGTACCTACGGGGGCTGGGGGGGGGGTCGGCATGTACCTACGGGGGCTGGGGGGGGGGTCGGCGCGTACCGGGCCACCTACTCTGGTCGATTTGCGCCGTACTTCGCTTTTGCGGCACTTTTTGGGTGCCGTGATAATATTGCCGTCCGGACTGCTGTCGGTTCGAATCGTAATTCCTGGTTCGTGAAACTCTGCCTGAAAGCGTCCCGACGTCACGTCGCAGCATTCCCGGATCACATTCGTATGTATATTTTCGTCGGTCGGTGTTTTTTACGATTCGTACGGAAATGGTGTTTCCGTGCGAATCGTAATTCCATGTTTGTAAAGTTTTACAACCGGGTACGAGTCGGACGGGGAATTCGCTCCGACCGACGGTTCGTACGCGGTTTTTAACGGATCGTAATCGGCACCTATAAATACAAAAACACGACATAAAAGCTATTGCATGCCTCTCTACCACTGTGTTAGTGGTCTATTTATTTTCTCAGTACTGTTCTACTTAAATGTATCTGATTTACATTTTCGCAAATGGTACATATAACAATCTGCACGTTAATGTCTGTCACAGCATATACCTCACTAACTCTTCAAACTACATCCAAAGAGTGTGTCACACCTTACATATATAATTCAACAGATGGTTCTAAAAGACTACATATGCTTCAGTAAAACTTGTAAAAACATGTATTTCTGATTAAATACATAAATACTCCTTGGCTGATTGAATTGGTGCATACATAGTACCTATGTGATTCTTTGAGGATAGAGGTCCTGCCTAGACTATTCCCTGAGTATATAGGAACTCCATGGGCTGTTCCATATCTGCAAGAACCATATCTCACCATTTAAGCATATGCTAAACGATCATATAAAACCAGATTGAAAAACACCTCCCAATATATACCTAACAAGTATCACTTCTCTATAATTCATATACAGGCAGACAACATGATCTTATCTTTTATTTTTGACTACACTACTCCTGTTTAATAATGTTACTAAAAGTACTACAACTTCCAGAATGCAAATCACAGATGTATGTATTTTACATATGATATTAAGACATTTAAAACATGCAAAGTTAATCATTGTAACTTTCCAAAATACTGTACTATTATTTCAATAAAGTACACAATGCAATAAAGAGGGACTACTTAATTTTTCTTTTACTTCCCAAAACATTCACCAATAAGCCTTTAAACACATAGCTTCTAATACATGCAGTTCATCTGATATATTTTTTCATATCACTGTGATACTCTTTTTCATCAAACTCCCATATACATCTTCATTTTAAATGTAATTTTTATAAAGGATTACATACCAGTGAATTCAGTTTGTAGATTATATTGTGGTTTTAGTTCTTTCTGGATTCTTTTGACACCGTTAACATTTGTAAAAACTATGCACAAGAATGGTATACCACTCTCATACAAAGCAAACATGAAATGGCAACCTCTTCAACTTTGTACTCTGTGATCATGAGAAAGGCAGCAAATGAAATCATGTTTTTCATTTTAGACTGCACTATCTCCACTTGTGAATGGATAGTATCAGTTAACCCTTTCCTCCCTTTCAAAAACCGATTCCTATCTCTGTGTGTTTGGGATGCATTTGCGATGATCACAGAGGAATAGTCCACACTTATATGTAGCTTCACTTAAAAAAAATAGAAATACTGCACAACATTTTATTACATAGTCCTGGATTGGGAAATAAAGCTAGCCATCACTTAAATTGTGTTATAACACCTCAACTTTATTTGTTTTGTATTTCTCTTTAAAACCATTCCGCTCAATACACTCTTACCTCAGTAAACCTAACAATCCAGTGGATCCAGTAGGTCACAAGTTCACAGCACATTCCAGAAGGGACATACTACTTCCAAATGAGATACAGTAGGTGTGGTTTACTCCACATATTCAAAAGTATATCAATGTATGTATTACATTTCTCTTTTTTAAACAACAGCCAATAAGAAGACTTCTTCCTGAGCCATCCAACACTCTACCTAATTGTATTCACTTTCATGCTGACCGCATCCAATGAAATATATCTATATTTTTCTTTTAAAAAAACTCCATTTAAATTCTTTTCCTTTGGAAAACTACCTCATTCCGCTCAAGCCTTCTCCTGACTACTATTGCTCCACACTCCAAAATGCTTAGAGTATGGATGGTGGGCTACAGCTATATCTATTAGGCTAAAGAGGCTGCAAAAAAGAGAGGTATTGACAGAGTCTTGGGTTTGCCAAATGTGCAGATTACTTGGTTTGGCCAGAAAGGGTTAACGTTTTATCAATTGCTGGCTTTGATTAAATCCATTGTTGATTCCCAAGCACCTCACCTCATGATTGTGCACTGTGGTGGCAACGACCTAGGCACATTGACTATAGTGCTGGAAATCATAATGAAAGAAACCTTTGTAGAACTGATGTCACTTTTCCCTCACACTGTCTTGGTGTACTCTAATATATGCCAAAGACAGAAATGGAAGTGGTCAATTTAATTCTATCCACAGATTGACAAAGCCATGAAGCATGTTAATAAAACAGTTTCTGCATTCCTCAAAGACCATGGTATGGGCTGTATCTATAACAATCTGCATTTTGACATGTATGGAAATTATATAAGTGATGGAGTGCACTTTACATGAAGGCACCAGGGTGTTTCTTAGTAACCTGAAACTATGTATTCGGTCTTATGTGAAGCAGCCATATACACACAACCAACACAGCGAGGCTTGTCAGAGCCACCCTAGTGCCTGAAATGTAGTTAATTTTCTTTAAAAAAATTCCTTTTGTTTGTTTTTGGAAATCTTTGCGATGACATTGTGATCTCCATGGTGACGTCATGTAAACAGAAAACAAAAGTCACCAACACATCCAAAAATAAAAAGCACAAAAATCCATTCTGAGGTATACACATTACTATATACATAATACTTGCAAAGCATGTTTAAACTCATATTTTTGTAGTAAGTTTCTTTAAAAACCATCTTTCAGACCTATTTTCTGTTTTCACGATTATTCAGGACGTTAATCACAATGGTCGCACCTTTTACATAAAGCAAAAACAATTATGTGCATAAATACTACACTATTGTATCCACTAGGTGTCTCTTGCAGTATTCTCTAAAGTCATGTTTTTGAAGAGAGTTTCCAGAAAAAACATCCGTAAGACCAGGAAACTATTCTGCGAGGCGGTCAGGTTTCTATGGGAGAGAAGAGTGTGTGTAGGACAGGGCCTGATGGGAGATGTGGCCATTGCAAATATTCCTCTTCCCACTCAGCACAATCAGCCTACCTGGAACTCTGCTTTCCTGACAGTGAGTAGACAGGTACTGGCTGACACAGGGCCATGATGGGAGTTTTGTACAAGTCAGACACCAGGTATCAATGTAAGTCATCTTCCTATTACTTCTTCCCTCAATGTCAGGGCACCACTTTTCCTGGTGGCCTGGTTGGGCTGGGTGGAAAGGTGTGTGTGAGACAAGGCCTGATGGGAGTTGCAGTGACAGCAAAGACTCTTCCTCTCATGCAGAACAACCAGTTAATCTGGACCTATGTCAACCTGACAGTGAGTGGAAATGTACTGCCAAAATGGCTGTCTCTGTGTTAGGAGAATAAGGCCTGGATGGTAGTCATGGTCAAGCCAGACAGCAGGCACCAGTGTAAGACATATTGCCAGTACATTTGCACTCACTCTCAGGAAACCATTTTGCCAGGTGGTCAGGTTTCAAAGGGTGGGAAGAGTGTGTGTAGTAAGGGTGGGCGACAAATTCCGTTCCGCTCGCGGAAATTGCAAAATTTTGGCATTTTCGCATTCCGCGCGGTGGCAACGTTACAGACACACATGGTCGCTGTAGACAACTCTTCTGGCTCTTTACGCAGCTGTTGTGTTGGAAAAACACTATACATTTACCCAACGAGGTAGCACTTACTGATTAGCCAGTAGAAAGTACTCCAGTTGAGTAGAGGTATTGCACAAAACGGTGGCATCTTCTTGGGTAAATATGCAGGGCAGTATTCATTCTGGCACGATGCTCCTGTCACAAAAATTAAACAGGAAGCACTTACAGATATAAATTAAGCAGGTGCCCGAGTTGAAACTCAAATTCAGTAATGCATTAAATCAGTCCAAAAATCTCCGCGAGCACGTGAAATTTCGCGTGTTCGCTGAGATTATTTGCCGTTTCGTGAAATTTAGCGAAAGGCAACTTCGCAAATTCCGCCCACCCCTAGTGTGTAGGACAGGGCCTGATGGGAGTTGGAGTGGAACACCTCCTGCCACCCAGCCCAAACAGCCCACCAGGACCTCTTTTACTGACAGTGAAGGTAAGTGTACTGGCAAGATGTCTGTCACTGGTGCCTGGTGTCTGACTTGACCACAACTCCTATCCACACCTTGTGCTCCAAACACTAGTCCATCTTGCTTGTACATTCCCACTCACTTCCAGGAAAGCAGAGTTAAAGGGGAGCTGGCTGGGATAGGTGAGAAGAGTGTGTGTAGGACAGAGACTAATGGGAGATGGAGCCATTGCAAATACTCCTCCTTTCACCCAGCACAAACAGCCCCACTGGAACTACGCTTTCATGAGAGTGAGTGGGAATATACTGGCAAGATGGCTGACACTGGGGAATGGTGTCTGTCTCAATCACAACTACCAATTGGGCCTTTTGCACTTCCCATCATTGTCTAGACAACACTCTTCCTGGTGGCCTGGTTAGGATGGGCGGGAGGAGCAGTATAAGTTTTCCAAATAGCCCATCAGCACTTAAACCCCAGGTCATGAAATTAGTTAGCCATAAATTAGCAAAAGGAAAAGTTTGAGATCTCATCTAATAATGAAGTCAAAATAAAAAAAAATCCATGAGCTGTGTATGCACAAAGATAGCATGGCAAAGTACCCTGGTGAAAAAGCACAAATAACAGAGTTGGGAAATCAGGAATAAGGTAGCTCAATTCAAAGAAGTGTGTTATCTAAAGCACAAAAATGTCATTGTTAACCCTAGCTAGGCTTCACTGAAACACTGTATGTTGTACACTGACCGTTTCGGTAACCAGTCTTAGAAAATACTTCAGGACACTTATCATACACTCACAAGCATACATAAACTTTGACCACCAGCAACACAACAACACACAATTGTGGTTAGTCACCTCCTCTCATTGCATACTTATAGTTATGTGAAAATGTTGTGGGTAAGCTGTTGTCTCAAATCCACTCCATCATCATCCTCACCACTGTCATCAGGGCACAGTCCTGGATCCTCCATCAATGGCACCTGCTGGTCTCCTTCACCCACTATCAGAGGTACGCCCTTACATATTGCTATGTTGTGTAGCATGCAGAAAGACAGAATTATCTTGCACACCTTTCCTGCAGCATATTTGAGGACTCCTCCCATCTTATCCAGACAGCAGAATCTTGACTTCAGGAGGCCAAAAGTCTGCTCCACCATCCGCCTGGTCTTGGCATGGGCCTCATTAAAGTGCACTTCAGCTGGGGTGACTGGGTTGCGCAGTAGTGTCAGTAACCATGGCTGGTTGGGGTATCCAGAGTCTCCTACAATGAACACAGAAAATACTTCAGTTGTCTAACAACATATCACTATCTGACATACAACCAACTGACACAACAACATCCACATGCAAGATCACCTAACAACAAGCCAGGGCAGGTCAGGTTGCAGTTAAGTCATCAAAGGGGGGATGATGCTGTTATGCAGGATATATGTGTCATGTGCAGACCCAGGGAAATGGAAACAGACATGTGGGATGCACATGTCAGTCAAACACACTACCTGGACATTGATGGAGTGGACATATTTGCAGTTGCAATACACCTGTTCATTGGCCTGTGGTGGAATCAATGAAATATGAGTGCCATCAATAGATCCAATTATATGGGGTATCCGTCATAGAAATCACCATTGATGGTAGACAATTCACCTGAATTAGGAAACTTGATGTAGTGGTCCATGTAACTTATGGCGAGGAGGTGATGAGTACAGTACATTGTGTACATAGAATGAATGGGAGAGGTATTTTGTACATAGTGATGACGAGTGGTGCTGTGAATGTAGGTGTGGATGTAAGAGGTGCAGCACAAGAATTATAATGTGAGAGTTTGGGTGGAAGAGTTAGAGTAAAACAGTGGAGCTTGGAGGGAAAAATCGTTTTAATGATGGCAGCACCAGATGGTGATTTTGAAACCTTGTGTATTATGGATAGGTTGAGAGATGAGCATGTGCTTTGAGGTAGATGTGAAAGGTGTCAGACCAGCACAAGTAGAGATTATGCAGGCCAAGAGGTAGTTTTGAAATGTACACATGGAGAGGAAAGGTGGATGTGAGTATGCAAAAACAGTAGTCAGCTGAATGCTTAGGATGTAGTATTTGTTAGCTGCAGCTTGCTGTCTGCCACAGATTGTTCATGCCAGATTGTTGACATGGCCACTAGGAGAACACTAGCATATGCAACACTTATTGGAATCACAGGACACATTTTCTCCACCTAGCCTTGCCTTGGCTGAGTTGTGTGTGGGCAAACTGCCAAGTTACCCTTTGTAGGTAGATGTTATCACAGATTGCTCAGTATTCCCCTTGGATAGTGCCCTGGGATGGAGGTGTTGAGGGTTCACGTTTACTTTCATGAGGCAGAAAAATTGAATGGCAGTCCATTGGTTAGAGGGCCATTGCCCGCCCAAGTGAAAACTATAGGATGTGTGTTGGCGGCCCACCTGGGGCAGACTACTCCAGTACACTACACACACATGGGTACTCATGGCATTCTGATTTTGATTGACATATTTATGGGGATGCCAAGGAAGAGACATGCATTGTGATGATATATCTGGGGCAAACTTTCATTGTTACAAGAGACACATGTGACACCGGAACATTAGATCCACTTCCCGAAGTGTTTGCATAGCCAATATTTTTGCATAATCTACTCAGGTTCCATTTAACGTATTAGACACTGCCATGGAGCCAGCGGGCAATAATTCTTTGTAGAGGGTCTCATTGATGTTTTTCAAGATTGTGGAGCAGTGTTTCTGTGCCAAATATGGACAAACCGGACTTCATTCTGCACCTATCCCTCATCCTCATGAGATGTACCCATATCCCGTGGCTTGAGGATTGCAATGTCATTTGTGTCCAAGAGCCACAGATTAACCATCACCCCCCTCCCCTGCAGCCTCTCCAGTGCTGGCAGTGGGCTGCACACTGGTCCCTCTGATACTGTTGGTGGATCCTACGTCCTGAGTCCCATGAGCACTCCTACTACTCTGAAGTGCACAATCTGCACATTCTGAATGGAATTCTTTGTTAGCAGCTCCCACTACAGCTTGAGGTGCTAGATGCTGAATAGCTGTGATTAACATCCTTAGAGCATAACCTAATAAACATACACATTGAGTGTAATGTGCAGCAACCCCCAGTCCACACATGCTGACTGCATTCTACGTTGTTGTTGGCCCATGCATTTTTCTCATTACTGAGGGATTCTGTCTCCAAATATTTTACTGACAACTGGGACACAACCACTTCTAGGATGTTGGAGTGGGAAGCACTGAAAGCAGTTCTGAGTGCCGGGTACATGGGACTTGGGTGGGGGCTTGGGTCAATATCCACAGGGCTTTGATGTAAACAGAGGCCCCATGCTGACCAATGCTCAAACACACCACACCCATCTAATTAAGCAACTGTGTTGCTTTTACTTTGCAATATGACAAGCTGGAATGCACACGGAGGTAGATAAGTCATAGCAACTGCTGTCTGTCCTGCACCCTCTGTTGCTTAACAACAACCCAGCAGATGACCATGATAAGGGATCACCTCCCCTAGAAGCACAACAGTCAGGCAGCCATCCATGAATCCTTCACGGTGAATTGCTGTGGATTATACATCCCCCCCTAGTCTGAACCCAGGCAGATGTTTCCTATTTTCTGACTGGATTGAATCTACCTGTACTTGATCTGGCAGCACATGCAGTGATCAACAACCCGTTGGCTGGTAAAAGAGATACACAGAGGGATTATGAGTACTGCCACATTGACAACTCATTCGTTAGACAGCTTCCCATCCATGCTCAACAAGGCCTAGGAGCTTGTACTGTGATTGGAAACACCCTTAATCCATGTGGAAATCTTTTTTGTGTTCATTTTTAGAACACAACAGTGACCTGGCCGAACTGACGTTCTACATCCATTGTCCATGCTTTCAAGGAACTTTTAATCCTTAGTACAGTAGTGGCACCTGCTGGTACACATACAACATCTAGTGCATGGTGTCCAAAAACTTTCTATCACTGATTGATCCACAACACTTAATATTCATAGCCAAAATAGGGTGCTGTAGCTGCTCCAGGGGCGGTATCTCTATATAGCCTGCTTAGTGCTGGAATTGGTGAAGGCATTCAATTCCGTCGATTGGGCATACATGTTTACCACTCTTTCAAAACTGGACAATGCAGGGCAACTGTAAGAACAGCTATGTCCTTTTCATAGCAAACCAATTTTCGGACCCAGAATGTTTGTGTCTTGCCCTCTGTGCACATGATGTAATACACCTAATTTGGATGTGATACATATGTTCTGGGCATGGCTGTTTGCTGCGAACCTGGAGTTGAAAGATGTACTCGGCCCAGTGTGGAGTTTGTTCAACCTCCTCCCATTGGAGGGAATGCAGAGTGGGTTATTCATGCAGATGATGCTTTTAAAGGTATCCCATGAAAGGAAGGATTTGTAAATGCTCATCACCCTCCAAGCTATTTGAATGCATTGTTAGGCCACTGCCGTCCTAACACTGCAACACTGGGGGCAGCAACTTGCTAACGGTGTAGGGCTGAGGCTACTGCGCAGTGAGTGAGTCATGTGCCTTCCCAGGATTACAATAGCTAAGCTGTAGGACAACTTGTCAAAGGACTTACAGAATGCACACGAAGAGCCACTGGATGGGTGAAGGACTTTGAAGGGTCACGGTCACAGACATGTGGTCTTGGGCCTACCAGAGGTGTTCCGGACATGTTTAGATGGGTCAGCTGCTCTGTCATGTGAGGCAGACTGGCTGCCTGACATTTCCTCCTTCATTCACATGTAAGGGTGTCTCTCAGAATTCACATGTTCTACAATGTCAATGACAATGGCTATTGCACTGGAGGCCCGTGTCTCACCCCCATGTGTGCACTGTGAGGTATGTGGATGCTGAACCTTCTAAATGCCCATGATCCTTCTGTGCTCATCTATCTTGTTATGGTTATGGTGCTGTTCAATTTTGTACCATATGCTCCTGTTGTGGTATGCTTGACCCAATGATGAATGTTTATTATGCCCATCTGACCAGATCTGTAAGGTGATTTACATCCATCCCAATTTGTGCCCAGGACATGATAATTAGCTCATAGTAAGGGATTTGTTTGGATGTTGAAATGTCTTGTGACTCGTGTGCAGGTACATACATTAAGCCATGTGCCAGCAATTGCAATTCCCTGTCTCTTTCATTTGTATGTTTTGAGATGGGTGTCTTCCTTCCCCAAGGTTTTGGATCTTTAACCATCCTTAATGTACCTGCAGATTTTAAGCCTGCTTCATGTGGATTCATCACTTTAGACCTTTTTGAGTGCTCTAAGTCCAAGTGGGACATTTTGATACCATGTCCTGACTGTAAAGGTAGGTATCCTAGCTCATGCCCGCAGGCTGGCCTCAATGAGCAGTGGTGGAGGAATTTCAAGCTATACAGACTAGATAAGGTGCTTCTTGCTATGGTGTTTGAAAAATGTCAAGGTGATTATGGTAAATGATGTCACTTTCGGCGATGTGACTTTCTATCACATGAGATCTTGTGGTACTTATATGCGTTTCAGATATTCAGGTTTTGCCTGGGGAAATGATGAATGTAGGTGCAGCCCTGTGCATATGATTCTGTGGACATACTTTTTAAGAGTGCATTGATGTTATTTGCCCTGTAATGTATTGTTGGGTGTTGTGGTGTATTCATCCATTCCTTTTGGTATACATACTTATATGTAGGTATTGTGTATTCCTGTTCAAAAGTAAAATTTGTGTTTCTCCAAGTATTTTCCAGTCAGACTGTAGAAACTTGATGATGACATTCCCTCATTTGCCATGCTCAACATGCAACGGAACACTTACCACTCTATTGACTTTCGCTGGGTAGTTAAATTAATCTGTAGGGGTAGGTGTCTTACTTACCAGCAGGGACGACCACGTTGGTTTGGGATGTAATATTCATCGTAGATGTATAGTAAAGGGATGACATGTGCAATGGGCTCCATAGCTGCACACAAGAAGTTGCAGAAAGCATGTTGTGATGAGATTCAGAGTTGAAATACTCCCCTTCCGCCTGCTCTGATAAGGTGGTTGGCCCGACAGATTCGGTGCGTAGGAAATACGCATCGAAATGGGGCAGTGGTTACGGGGCGAGAAGTCACTCCGAACGGCTCTATTCAGTGTTTCTGATAGCTTCACATTTGGAATTTCCAGTCGGAGAAACCAAGTCATTTGGTAAGCAATGGGTTTTGGGCATCATAATTCAGCAGTCGGAGCAACTGCATCTGAAGCGTTTTCCTTAGGGCCGACCGCCTCCGGCAGGACCGTGGAGGTACTTCCGACCGCCATCGTAATAGGCCCCTTGGTTTTATGCAGAGGGATTTCCCATTGCCTATGGCTAATAGCTGAATGTTGATTTGGATCATCTATAAGCAGTTTCTCTTATTCAATGGAGCATCAAGAGGAAAAAGTATTGTCAATGAATCAGAGTTTCAATCTACAAGCCTTAAAATAGGGACAGGAACAAAGTAGAGCTGCTCACTCTCCTCACTATTTACTCTCTCATAATCCACCTGACCCAACATTTGCTAACTTTGGACATCAGTTAAGGATCCTAAATGATTCATAAATATAACATTTCAAATAATAGTCATCCTAAAGTAAAGATGGCCTGATCTAGGATGTTTCCTCTTAATGCCTCATTCTGAGTGCCTCTGTAATGGGACATGTGATTTCCTTTATACTGGAGTTAATGACACCAGGGGTACCATTATCTCCAGGAGCTGTGGAACTACTGGTAAAGTGGTGATTACTGGGAGATTCAGAACCTTTAGTCTTGGGCCCCATGGTTATTTCTCATTTGCTACTAATACTTCACCTGTAGACTCCACTTGCTTCTATTGTACCATAGGGACTTGTAAGTCTGAGGTGTTGTTAATGTCTGTTACCAGCCCGATCAGAAGTAAGGGGCCTATTATGATCACAGGTGGATCGCCACTGCTGGCCCGGGGGTGGTGATCCACCTGCCAAATGTCCCAGTGACACCCCCACCATATTAGTATGGCGAGGGGCACCACGGGGGACGGAAAGACCGTCCGCCGCTTTTCCACCGGTTGGATTGCCGACAGGGCGGAAAAGGTATATAATATCCAAATTATCATGTGCTATTGAAAAGGCCTTTCTGGAAAGGCCGGCGGAAAATGCTTTGGGGACCTGTTACGAGCTCCCGGGGGTGGGGGGCTGCACTTGGGGGGAACCATAGGTACCCCCCTTTATTGGCATACACAAGTTGGCAGGCACCACGCGGTGCCTGTCACGTTGTGCATGCTAATGCACAACATGCATATTTTACATTGCGGCGGGTGCTGCTTACAGCACCGCCCGCCACAATGTGAAATATGTGGGATGCAATGGGCCTGGCGTGACCGCCGCACCTCTGGCGGTTGGTCCCGTTTACTGTTACGGTGGCAGGCGGACAAAGTCCGCCCGCCATCGTAATGGGGCCCTAAGTGGGCACTAATAAAGGGAGACTTCAAATTTCAGGAAACCAGTCTTTGAGTGTAATACTTACAGATTTGAAATACATTCAATGATAACTTGCTAGTCTAATTACAATAAATAGCTATGTAATCAGAAAGATATCCTCAAACATAGATATGGATTTGTGCCTTGTTTAAAAGTACCTTTTCTAGAACTTGCCTTGCAAAATTAGCTATTGTCTAAGCCTCATTTGTGTTTTTAAGGTACTGAGAATTACATGATATAAAATAAGATGACTGTAAATTATAGTAAGATGACCATTGCTATATATGATATCTTAGTTCTGGGCAGCAGTTCTTAAAAGATCAAAGTCATTTCTCTGCCCTTATTTGAGCAAAGTGGTGTACTGATTATATTGATATCTATGAGTTCATAATGCACCAATGAAAAATGTTATTAGGTTTTCCAACTAAAAATGTATTTCATTTAAAAAAAATAAGACTATCCATTTTACAATTAAACCTAGATACAAACAACCAATTAACTACGGAGAGATCAAAGACATGGGGCCCGATTCACAGAACTAACTTAAGACAAAATCCTAAACTTACTACCATTTTGGTATTCACAGAAGGCACTTACTCATTTTGGTATTCACAGAAGGCACTTACTCATTTCGGTATTCACAGAAGTTAGGAGTCCTAACTTTAGGACTCCTAAATGCCTTCTGTGAATACCGAAAGTCTTAAAATTAGGATTTTTCTCAGTTTAGTAGTAGTATAGTTAGGACTCCTAACTTTAGGACTCCTAGATGCCTTCTGTGAATACCGAAAGTCTTAAAATTAGGATTTTTCTCAATTTAGTAGTCCTAAATTTAGGACTCCTAACTTTAGGACTCCTAAATGCCTCTTGTGAATACCGAAAGTCTTAAAATTAGGATTTTTCTCAGTTTAGTAGTAGTATAGTTAGGACTCCTAACTTTAGGACTCCTAAATGCCTTCTGTGAATACCGAAAGTCTTAAAATTAGGATTTTTCTCAATTTAGTAGTCCTAAGTTTAGATTTAGGACTACTAAATTGAGAAAAATCCTAATTTTGAGACTTTCGGTATTCACAGAAGGCATTTAGGAGTCCTAAAGTTAGGAGTCCTAACTATACTACTATTAAACTGCGAAAATTCCTAATTTTAAGACTTTCGGTATTCACAGAAGGCATTTAGGAGTCCTAAAGTTAGGACTCCTAACTTCTGTGAATACCGAAATGAGTAAGTGCCTTCTGTGAATACCAAAATGAGTAAGTGCCTTCTGTGAATACCAAAATCGTAGTAAGTTTAGGATTTTGTCTTAAGTTAGTTCTGTGAATCGGGCCCATGGAGTTTGCCATTGAGACAGCATTGAAAGTATTTGTTCAGAAACCACTTCAGGTATCTATCATTTATTGTATAAACCATGTTATTAGGTTAATGTAGAATATTACTGGAGTTGTCTGTGGTTCATAATTTGGGGATAAGAAGGAAATATAAAGATGGAATAATGGAGGTAAGCGAGAGATGTGTCAAGATACTGGTCATAAAACTGGTCATCATTTGCAACCAGTATTTTTGCAACCAGTGTCTAATTTCCTGAACTAATCTATGGCCCAATAAAACAGTTTTCAAAATTCTGATCCAGAGTGTACTGCAGTCTAACCTTCTAATGAATATTCGTTAGGCAGGTTGCACACTACAACTTTCTCCAATTTGTCACAATCACAGGCATGATAGCCTGCAGGGGCGACCAGACCACCATATTTTTGATAGCTTTTCCCTAAAGGAAACATGGTTTTTAAAAATAAAAAATATTTTTGAAAAGTTACAGTGAGAGTTAGCAGTCTTCCCCTGGACTAATGCTTACTCTTCAGAAACTTATAGCAATATTCACAAATAGGAAGGGGTACAAAATAGACCCCCTTCTTTTTGTGAATAAGTGGGCACCTTACCTTGGAAGTCATTAACTTATGAATGATTTGCGATGCAACAACGTTTACTAGTCGCAATCCCACAAATTCAGCAAATTGCAACCTTTGCAACAGCTAACAGGTTTCTTACATCTGGCACATGCTGTATAATTCTGTTTGGATACCCTGTGAAAATAGTTTGGACTGATAATATTTTTTCAGTCAGTGCATATAAACATCATACATACTATATACATAAGCTCTTTAGGATAGCAGCGATAAAGGAAATTCTGAGCATAATTGCTTTGTAAATACAGAGCCAGTCCCCTTGTATTTAGTACATCATGTTTCTTGGCTATACATTAATCAATTCATTTCAAATGTATTGTGTAAGTAAGAAGAGAAAGCCAAAATAAATATTATCCTCTCTGTTGCTAGTCACACTTGAATATAGACATGGCTAAGAAAATTAGGATCATTTTAGTTGTAACAATAGTAATTGTAAATAATTACCTTGACATGAATCCCTGAAGTTTTTTGCAATTGAGGGGAAATGAATAAAAAACGGCATTATTCCCATGAACAAAGTAATATTTATTTAGACAGTTAAAGAAAAAAATCCCTAGCACTGAAGAGAAATAGCTAAATTGCAACCTAAGAAAGTTTTTGTCTTCTTTCTATTTTTTATATTGTACCAGTAAAATAACAAATGAAGGAGATCTGAAATGTAAAAAAAACTAAATAGCTGTGTGTCAAACTAAATTTGGGTTACATAATTAGGTTCAGCGCAACTGGCTTTTAGATTTTGGGTTTTGTTCCCTTTTTTTTAGTATATGAGACAGGTTTTAGGTTGTTTGTAGGGTTAGATGAGGGTGGCCATAACTTGGCTGGATGTCCTTCAGTCCGTTGTCCCTGGTACATGACCTGCTAGCCATTAATATTATTAAATACATTCTTCATCATAGTATGAGCCAAAATTTAAAAGGCTACACCTAAGTCCCCAATTTTTTTAAATTAACTACATCATTTCGACAGCATACCTCCTGTTTTTATAGCAATATGCAATTTTTTGCATCTCTCACTCTGAGGCTTAGAGTAGTGCCCTATTCTGCAAAAATCATGTGTATACACTGTAATTTTTCCCAGTTTCTACCAGCTTCCTTGATGTAACTATTTTGAACTTCTGATTTGTCCATCCTCTTGTCATCAGCATCTCCATCCCATGGTATTGAGTAAAAGATAATAGGATGGGAAGGACACCCTGGGACGTGACAGTATAGCAATATTTCTTTATGCTCAAAGTCTTTTATTCAATATTTAGTTAAGTATATACAAAAAGACCATATATAAAAGAGCGCCAGAGAAGGTACAAAATAAATGATATCAATATAATAACTGAGCTATAAAACTATATAGTGTAAGATGATATTATATACAATTTAATATTGTACGTATAGGATAACAATTCAATTATACAATAAAAAGAAAAAGGAAAGAAAAAAGGTGAATAAGTATAATCATTAATACAAATAATCCTTAATAGAGCCACTAAATGTAACCATGATACTTATTCATAAAAACTACTAACCATTATTAGT
Source organism: Triturus cristatus (assembly GCF_964204655.1). Lineage (NCBI taxonomy): Eukaryota > Metazoa > Chordata > Amphibia > Caudata > Salamandridae > Triturus > Triturus cristatus. Next base: position 549,645,166 of record NC_140591.1, on the reverse strand, counting down.
AGAACCTATTTGAAAGATATAAAACAATATAATGATCAAGTGGATATTTATTAGCATTGTGGACTTTGCCTGATAAAGACAAATTAGCTCCTCTTCTGGTAAAATATATCCAATCCCACCAGGCATGACTTGATAGTAATGACGCATTTTCCAATTGGTAGTGATCGATTCTAAAGTTGTGGTAATTAAGAAATCTAAACGTTTGCTAGTAGTAAAAGATAATTTGGTGGAAAGTTAAGCTGACTGACACTCATAAAGGACATGTCGTAATGATCCAATGTTCAAAGAACAATCCCAACAATTAGGTGAATCCAAAAGTTTTGCTTGCATTAAATAGCCTTAACGGACAAGGGAAGTGGCTGAGTGAGGCGTTAGCCTTCTTAGCTTAATGCCTCACTCGGCCACTTCAGAAACGCAGGGCTGCACTATATTTACAAGAATATGTTTGTTTATGTGCAGGAAGAAGAACACAATGCAGCACACATGAAAACAGCAAAAACGAGGAGAAATGGAACATTTCTCCTCCTTGCGCCAAGGTAAAACCTGGTTTTCACTGGTCTTAATTCTGGCACTGCCTCTTATTAACACCTCCCTTGTAAATAGGGGCAGCATCAGAATCAATGGGTGTTGCAGTAAAATGCCCACTGCAACACCCATTGCTCCCCCCTTTCACGCTAAGCATAACGTGAAAGGGGGCCTTATTTACAAGGCAGCGTTAAGCCAAGTTAAGTGGCCTAACGCTTCCTTGTAAACAAGGTAAAGCCCCTATCGCCACAGGAACATCGTAGTGATGTTCCTGTGGTTATAGGGGCTTGTAAATATGCCCCTTACTTTGGTATAAAAAAACAGGCAGCCATCCAGAGATAACATTCACCAAATCTTTCACCAAATATCTGGAGATAATGACATATCTAGTTCTGTTTTCCAAAAGGAGGAGAGAAAGTTAATATTGTCTCCTTCACAAGTATACATTTTTTTTTATAAAACAATGATACAGCGTGGGATGATGAAGCAATTGTTTGAATATACAATTCTAAATCAGAGGCAGCATTAAGAGGGCAATTATTTGGAAATGAATCAAAGATTGAGTTACATAAAATTTCATATTTATAAATATCTGATGACTGCAACTGAAATCATTGTTATTATTCATATTAAAAAGGCATTACTATGATAAATATCTTTACAATAAAAAATACCAGCTTTAATCCAGGATTGCCAAAATGTTGAGTGCTGAGAGAGCTTTAACAAAGGATTATATCATAACAATATTGGGGAAGGAGTTGACCTAACGGCTAGGGTGGTCGACCTTGAATCTGGGGAACCAGGTTCGAGTCTCTGCAATGACGTATTACATCCTGTGATTCTGGGCAAATCACTTAGGGGCTCATTATGATGTCTGCCGGCCATTGTCGCGGTGCTGGCACTGCCCGCCGGTAAGGCGGCGGTCCCGCTGAGTGAATTAGGATGTACCCGCCATTATAGGAGGTGCATCCAGGGCCCTGATCATTGCTGGCAGTGCTGCTGGCTGCAGCACCGTATGCAATGCAAAAATGCCACGCAGTGCATTTTCATGCACAAGGTGGCAGGTACCACGTGGTGCCTGCCACCTTGTGCATGGAAATGTGGGGGGTACCATGGGTACCCCCTAGTGCACATACACACTCCCCACACACAGAGGAGGCCCACATAGGGCCCCCAAACCCAGCCTTCGCCAGCCTTTCCATGGCGGTTCCACCACCATGGAAAGGCTGGCTGATGCCAGCATTGTAATCTGGCGGGCGATTTCCCCCGCCATCCTAATGTGGTGGGGGAAAAGGGAGTCAGATGGCGGAGGGACACCCACCATCGGCCCGGTGGTGGTGTCCTTCCATCATCATAATGACCCCCTAAATCTACCCGTGCCTAACAAAAAAAATGAATGTGTCTTCATGTATCGCAACTGGTGCTATGTAATGCGCTCTGATACCCGATACCTTCGGGTCAAGTTTGCGCTATATAAAACTCTGTAAAATACATTTTATGTATGTGACAAAGGAAATTTTAAGATCCAAATCTTGTAATATTAATTTAGTAGACTTCAGTATTACTGATCTTTTTGGCAAAGCAGCAGAGTTAGCCAGGTTGAGCAACACATGTAAAGGAAATGGTGATATATAACTTTAGTCAATTCAAAGCAACGAAGGTGAGTTAATACACTCTGCATGCTGGAACCATAAGGTAATCTGTTTTAAAATAAAAGCTATACGATAATTAGGAAAATCTGGTAAACCAAAACCACCAGTGCACATAGTCAATTAATTTGTATAACTCAAACGAGGAGATTTATTATTCCAAATAAATTTTGAAAGAAGTTTGTCCATATTTTTTTATAAAACTTAAGTGGAAGTTGAACAGGTATCATAGAAACAAGTTAGTACATTTTGGAGCATTAGCTATTTTGATGGGATCAGCTTACTCCCACCAAGACTGACCATTTTAGAATACTAAGATATTTAAATGTATCTTTTTGCTAAATAATTTCTTGGTTTGGAGGCACATCGGGAGTACAATGAAGATTTAAAGCAAAATGTCAGTTTTATTAGTATTCAGTGTATATCCTGAAATCTGCAGGTAAGTGTTAATTACATTTAGTAATGAAGGAATGGAAGACTCAGGATTACCAATATATAGGGGAATATCATAAGCATAAGCTGATGTTTTAATAGCAACATTATTTATAGCGAGGGCATTAATTTATGAAGAGTTTCTAAGGCAATTAGTAAAGGTTCAATAGCAAGAAGAAAAATCAGAAGAGATAAGGGGCAACCCCTGTCTAGTAAACCTAAAAAGAAACTAATTATTAGAAATTTGACCATTAATGAAAAGTTCTGCAGATGGACCAGAATATATAGCTGACATCATATGAATAAAAAAAATGCCAACATTAAATGCATACAAGGTACAGAAAAGACACTGCCAATGGACTTCTTCGAAAGCCTTTCCCATATCTAATGCCAGGACACCGGCTGGTTGATGTAATGATGATCCAGCTTCAGCCTCATGAAATAATAATCGTATGTTATTAACCAAATGACTATTTTTTCATAAAACCAACCTAGTTGCAAGAATCTTTGCATAAACTTTGCAGTCTGGATTAATTAAAGAAATGGGGTGATAACTTGTAACAATAGTGGGATATTTGTTAGATTTTGGGAGGACTTTAATCAAAACTTCTATAAAGGCCCCAGAAGTTGATCCTGGATTACTAAATTAAGTAAATTGTTTGAGGGAATGAGGTGAAATGTGAGGGGAAAATTCTTTATAGAATTCAGCAGGGGTACCATCTGGACCTTGAGATGGAAGTAATTTAAGAGATATAACAGCTAAATGAATTTCATCTAAAGTGATTGGTAACTTAACTCGAACTGATGGAGACCTTTTAATAGACCACACCACTGTAAAAAATTATCAATGTGTAATGTACCCTGAGGAGGAGTTTTATTATATAAGCTTTTAGAATAATTCATAAATTCATTAATAACTATTTCTTTAAGGGAAAGACCGATTTGACAATTAGAACTAGTGATATCATTATTTTCATTTTTGTTTTTCCTAATATGAAGATAATTGGCCAAAAGTATTCCAGATCTATTAGCATTAAAACATAATTTAGATTTGTTATTCAAAATTTGTATGCCTGCCTTGTTGCTTAATATGGAATATGGGTCTGTGTAATTGTATCTTATATTTTTTGTGATTAGATCTAATAAAAAAGACTTTCATATTTTGCTATTTGGCTATCCAATTCTTTAATGCTAGAGTTAAATGATTTATTATTATGTGCCATAATTGAAACTGTTGTTCATCTGACAAATGCCTTAAATACATCCCATCTATTAAAAATTGAAGTAGAACCTTCAGGATTAAAAGAAAAATAATAATGTATTGCTAGTAAAATCTTTTTTTCATTAAGACCAATATTGGTATTCTTGTGCCCTCGACCTTGAGATTGTTGAGAAAAATTTGGACAAAAAATGAATGAAGCGAGCGCATGATCAGAAATGTCAATATTCTGAATAGTAGGATCAAAAACTGAAGGTATTAATCAACAGGATATTATTATATAATAATTTCAAGAGTAATAATTATGAAGATTAGAAAAAAAAGTAAATTGTTTTTTCTGCTGGATGATGATGTAAATGCCAAATATCTATTAATTCAGCAGTTTTAAAAAGGTCTTTAAAAGCAAAGTAAACCTATGGAGGATGATATTTGGCTTGGGTTGGCTTGGTTCTATTCAGTATTGGTTCACATATAAGGTTAAAATGACCTCCAATAATAAGTGGAACATTACCCGATTTTAGCACTTCTGATATAAAAACAGAAATCAAGATCATCATTTGTAGGACCATACACATTAATTAGATGCTAAAGATTAGTATCAAGTTTATTTTAAGTATGAGATAGCAGTTGTCAGAAATAGAATATATGTATGTAATATTTGTAAATGTCATTTTTTTGCAAAAAGAATAGCAACTACATTTTTCCTATTGCGAGCAGGAGAAGAAATAATAATACCAACCTATTCTTTATTCATGTAGGATGAAACAGTATCATCTATATGGATCTCATGCAGTAAACATATCACTTCTTTATGTCTGGCTAAATAACCTAAAGCCTTGGTACATTTAACAGGGTGACGTAAAATGTTAACGTTAAATTAAAATTGCAATACCTTTTATATTATTCATCAACAGATGAATATGAAGACAGTAAAAAAGTAAGACTACTTACACTAAGAGGGTAAAGTATGGAGTAATCTCATCCACGGTCTTTCTCCACTATAGCCACACTTACAAAAAGAAAACCGGGCGATCTAACTGTAATACTAAAAGTATGTGTGGGGAGGTATATAACGGAAATGGACAATTCATCTTATAAAGATGAGAACCCTCACTCACCCAAGGGTGACATGCTTCATCATTGGGTTCCCTCTTGCACACTGTGTCTGCAAGGAACACAGTGTGGGCTACAACTCTCCTGCAGGAGAGGAGCGTGATGTGTTTTGAATCCCCCAATGTAGTGGGGAGCGAGGGGCAGAGTGCAAAAAAAAATTGGAAAAAGTTTAAAACCAACTCCTGGTGGACAAAGCTAAATTTAATAAGGTCCTCAATGGTTAGGACTAAAAAAGGTGAAGTGAAAAGGGTTATGGATGTTACCCTTTTAAGATATGGTCAACATGTTTCTGCCTATTGACCATCAGGTTCGTGGCATTATTCAGGACCTGCTTATTGTCACTCTGCTCAAACTGTGGGAAATCATAAATATATAGAAAAGGTCTTACTCAATAAATGGCATCCATCGGTGGTACCAACCACAGTCTGGTCCACTGTCAAAAATGTACCATATGTGTACCTCCTCCTTCAAGAGGTCCTTTAACACCAGGTCTCTCTAAAGTCCCTGTACGTCTCCTGTGCTAAAGTCCGAAGGGGAAGATTGACCTGACCATAAATGTCCTTATAAGAAACTCAGTAAAATAGGCTGGTGCTCAAGAAGCAGAATCATTTGTTTTGATAGCTAGCTGTGATTGTTGATCTAAGAAGAGACGAAGAGCTTCAAGTCTCTGGAATGACTTCCTTCAAAATGCGCATTGTAGAAGGATCAAACAGGCCATATTTATAACCATAGCTTTTCAGTCTTGGCTAAAGATCAGTGAACTCCTTGCAAACTTTAAAAGTCTCCCTGGCAAAGTGGATAAAAATGTTACTCCCAGTAACCATTAAATATGGAATTTCTCTTGTTGCCTTCCATATTAACAGTGCATGATGATGGTGCAAGACGTTAAATTTCATTTGACAAGGTTTATTCTGGCTAGGACTACAATGTGAAGGAATTCTATGAGCCTTGTCTATTTAACATTTTTCCGGAAATTGATATGTAAAAGACCAGGTAGTACATTTTCCGAATACAACCTGCAGCCTTCAAAATCCTCAGGTAAATTAAATATTCACAAGTTGTACTGCTGATTATGATTTTCTACATAGAGGAGTAATTTGCTCATTGGCACTATTTTTGCTGCTAAAAGCAAGAAACCATCAATTTGTTGTCCTGAATTGGTATTGCATTGTCAAACACTTTCATAGAAAGAACAGCTGTGTCTTTGCACTTATTTTTGATTTCTAACACAATATTATCTGTGTTAGAGAAAACAGCCTGTATTTTATCAAATAGTTTTGATAAAGGAGGTTCATTTGATTCTATTAATTTTGACTTAACTGGTGGATGAGAAATCTTTGTTAACATTTATTGGGCATTACATGAAAAATGTTCCCTTCCATATCAGGAAATAGCTTGTGTTAAACATAGGCACAATAATACACTAATAATTAGGCATGTAGATATAAGACTTTCCAAATGAGGTTGTGCAGCAGCTAAAACCAGCTGCGGCAGTGTACTAGGCCTCAGCCACGCCCTTTCCACTAACTGACTCCACCCCTGTGACAGGAAAACTCAGCAGTACCTGAAGGGGAACACCGGGGAAAGGCTGCATGGAGGAGGCTCACAAAACGACGTAAACAAGCTTCAACAAATGAAGACCTGGATAGCGCTGGTCACAGTCACCAGAGGCAGAAACCAGTGGTAAGATCAGCCTGAAATCATCTGTAAATCATGGATAAAGGACAAGTGCTGCACTAGCTCAGTCGGAGGTGGACATCTTGATTCACGCGTTCACGCAAATCTGACAGAATAGCATTTTAGCCTGCTGCCAAGGGCTATTTCTTTTGTTAAAAGCCCTCTTCTGTATTAAAAACCCTTTAAGAACTGCAATAGCCCAAGCATAAGGGCTATGATGCTACTTGAACATTCCACCCAGTAAGGAATAGAAAGTTCGAAAGTAGACAGCAACAGAAAGACAAACATTGGAACTTTGTAGCAGGATGTTTATACTAACCAAATTTGGCCCTGAGCCACTCCATTGTTTTTAATGAAGCACTTGGGCATTAAAGTGATCAAATAGTGTTAATCCATGTGTCACAATGCAAAATAAGATGCTCCCATCTAACTCCAAAAAATATTTTAATCTGTCACCTACATCTGAGAAAAGCTCATTGTTTACAAAGTATTCATTTCTGTGAGTAGCAGTCTTAGAGCTTTAACAATCATCATGGCATATTTTATAATTCTGCTCAAAAAGTTGAAATTTTACGTTTACAAAACTAACCTTATGCCGTTCAATAATATTAAAAAACAGATTTACATATAGTCAAATTGCAACTCAATATCTGAAAAATAAAATTGACAGATTGTTCCCACAGTAGGAATTGCATTGTTTGGCTGATTTCCAAATGCTATGAATATTTCAAACAAGTGGTTTCTAGTTCTGGCTTCAAAACTTTAATGAAAAGACATTTATTTGAGAACTCGCATTTACATTTTATGTAAGCAGATAGCGTATTATTCTGTCCTCCTTGCAAATATTTTTTAGGTATTAATCTTTACTAGTAGTCTTCACAGCACTGAACAAAGTATTTAATTTGCATGGTCAACCTTTCTTGTGCATTTTTTATATCTACACGGGAACCTGGTGTGAGTGCCACTGGCCAGTGTTCATTTGGAAGAACATTACACCCACTGTAGGTCATTTTCACAGAATGTTTCCTAAATGAAAGCAAAGTTTTAAAATCGCTGATTTATCACAAATGTTCAAACTTCCAGCTCCTAAATACAGTTTGTCTTCTTTTCAACAAGTTTCTAACCTACCCAAGATGACCTACAGAATAGTATCTGTTCTACTAAGGAACATTTTTAAATATACCTATTGATAAACAAGAGTGCAAGTCTAGTTTTTGAAAAGTAAAAGTGTGCATTTAATGCAACTTCTAAATACAAGTAAAAACAAAACATTTAGGTTATGAACATAATTATCTTTTTTGTGTCAGCATACTATGGGCCAGATATTCCAAACCTTTGAATTTTGCATATTGGGCAGTTTAGTATGTGAGAAACCCAGACTGTGATTCAGTAACAATTTACTGAATTGCAATTTAGATTTGTGACTACATACCAATTCGCTATTTTAAAGGAACATGTTTAAGGCTTCTCTTCAAAATACCAAACCACAGTGAGATGTATTAATGTTTTGCAACCAAAATCTCGTCACAAAAATTAATGTTTTACGGACTACTGAAAGGCATTTGCAAACAGAAAGGAGGTCCCCCAGAGACTCCTTCCACTTTGTGAATGTGGGAATACAAATTATTTAAGGGTAGGCAGTGGTCCCATGCACCACCTCTTATTCTTACAAATGGTAATTAAACGTTCCTTTTTTTTTTAACTCATTCAATTTTCCTTTAAGGAAAATGAGCTGTATTTAAAAAAAAGAGACTTTGTATAAAAGCTATCAAAGACATGGTGGTCTGCTGATCTCAGCAGGACATGATCCCTGCTTTGGCAACGATTCATAATGGGTGGCAAATCGTGACCTACCTCACTAATATTCATGAGGTAGCTTCAAGTGCAACCCACTATAAATCAGGTCTTGAGAACTGACTTCTTAGTTCATAGGATGCCGCCGTCACCTATCCTTCCGGACTTTGGGACAAGACAGGCTCCGACCCGTTACCTCAGTTTTTCTCCCCCTGCTGCCTCTCTGACAAATAATTTATGTGGATTCCGGATCTTCCTACCAGCCTGGACGTAGCGTTTTTACCATCGTAATGGCTTCAAAATGCGTAAGTTTGAACGGGGACGAGATTCTTGTCTACTGTACAGTCCCTCTATCCACTAAGTCGCAATTTACTGCGTTACCAATGGTGAGTGCTGCAGCGCTGCTTGCCCCATTGTACCTGCTTTCCCGCCTGCAGTCTGCCATCCCAGAAAATTCTCACTCCTATTTCATGCTACTGCCTCGCTATCCACCATGCTGGCAGCTCTTGCAGAGGTTCTCTACTTTGATCTTGTCTGCTACGACCTGGGAGCCCTTTACAGGTATGTGGGAGAGGGAGCTACGCTGGACGGACTGACCCCGCCGATGCCCCAGGGATCCAGAGCCACTGCACTCTGCTGTTCCTGGCCCCCTGCCTTTGACATTGTATCTGCACACCCTCCTTTGACGTACCCCTCTTTCTGCGTTTAATTTTTACTCCCCGGTCCGTTTCGGTGACTTTTTGTCCCTTTGACTTTTGACTTGCCAGCCATTTTGTTGTTGACTATAGATGATCCCTCAGACCTGGACCCACCATCTTGTTTTACTTGTGGCACTCCCCTCTCCCCTCTGCTCCCACTCCGACGATCCTCAAAGTTTATCCCCCTCCCCCAGGTTTGCCTTTACTCCATCCTCTCCCTCCTGGCTCCCTCCTATCCCCTCTCTCCCCCTTCTTAATTCTCTTCCACCATCTCTATTAATTCCATGGTAATCTCACTCCCAATTACTATCCCCTTAACTCATCCTTTTCGTCGCTATGTTTCCTTTTCCCTTGCGGTAACGTCTTTCTCTTTCTGCCTGCTCTGCCTATACCCCCTTACCCCTCTGGGTCTCTCCCCCCCTTCTATCCTTCTAGTCTTACCCTGATTCCCCCGTCCCCCTCCCTGCCGCCCATGATCTTTGCTTTCACTTTGAAATTTACTTGTTTAATGTATAATTGATGATTGTTGTAACTTGCCATTTCTCACAATGTAAAGCGCTCTGATACCTTCGGGTCCAGCCAGCGCTATATAAACTCAATAAATAAATAAATAGGATGGTTCACAAAAACACAATGAATTTGATAGAAGTAGGTGTGTAAACTGTGTTGACGTTTACTAACTCCATTCTTTGTACATCTGGCCCTATATCCTTTAAATATGTATGTTACAATTTCACACATCCCATGCTTGCACTAATCTATATGATAACTATGCCTGCTCTATCTTCTTCTGTCCTAATTAAAGAAGATGCCTACTCCTGGGGTCAACCAGGCATGTTACCTACTTAAAAATGACCGATTGCTGTATGCGTTCACTGCTTCTAAGTCCTTTCTTTGCAGCTTTTTAAATCTGAGAATATCCGTCACAACGTCCTGTGATGTACTAAATCCATAGGGCCCACCATTCGATGTTCAACTTCACAGGCGAGAGATGATTTCGGGATTAGATAAAAAGACTAGCCAAATTTGATTACAGGTAAAGATTGGTGAGCACTACTTTGTCCCTCTTGCTCATCATAGTTTCAAACCATGACTGTATACTAAGCAGTCTAGGGAGTGCCAAAGAGACAGGACAGATGTAGACAGGGGCATCCCACTTCTGGACTTGTGAAGCCATTTACAACGATTTGAGGGTGTTATGATATTACACACTTGCAAGGAGTATTCAATTTAACACCTTTTAAAAATACAGATTAAATCAAGTCTCCACTGAGCAAAAAATTTAACACCATGAGGGCAGTTTGACAAATTCTTCCTGATGCTATTTTGCCTGTTGTGATGAGACTACAAAGCAATTCAGACTCCAAAACACCACCTTTAAATAGAAATAACTGAGTCATCTGTGGAAAAAATAAGAAGTTGGCGAAATACATAAGCAAACACTGTTTTATACTTTTGAAACTATTTCCCTTTGGGCACAGTGTGCATATGCCCTACTGTTTTTAGTCACTGTTTATGCACTGCTCTTTCAGTGTTAAGAACCTAACTTGATTATTTATGTGAAGATCTATGCAACATATGGGGATATAATATATTGCTGCACAAATCAATGATAAAAGAAATATACATGTTTATTTTCACACTCTTGAGTATTCCTTGGTATTTTATGTATTGCTTTAATTGTTTAAACTCAGTTCAGTTCAGAAAAACTTTATTTCGGTGTATGCAACCATAAAAGTATATTAACAATAAACAGTGCATTACAATTCATAACAGTTTTAAAATTGTAAAAATGATAACCAGACCTCTTTGCAAAAATATAGTTACATCACCTTGTTAATTCAGATAAGAAAGAGGGATCTGCACTGACACATGACTAAGTCTGGTAGGCTTGTTAAAATACATGTGCGGGGTGAGTGCAAAACAAGAGGCAATAACTTAGAAAGGCAAGCACCTGGTAAGACCCATCAATAGTGTCAATAAGGAAGCAGTTAGTGTAGGTAAACATTTCATAAGATAGTCATACAATGGCGGTTCATTACAGTTGCGTTGTAGCCAACATAAAAAGACATTTACACATTTTAAACAATAAAAACTTGATTCGTTTCAAAGTTAAAAGTGATAAAAGGTTTTAAAAATTAGTTTAAAAAAAACTGAAAAATCAGGCACAATGTGGTATTTGTTACTGGACAGGCATATGTACAAAAGTCCAGCACCTACGCCACATTGAGGTCAAGAATCGCAATACAGCAAAAACAATGGGCTTACAGATGTCATGCTTTAAAACTCTGAATGCCACTATACAGTGTACGAACCCTAGATTGCTACACAGTGGGACAAGCCAGTGCTTCTTCGCTAATTTGTAGGCAGGGAAAAAAAAGATGAGGTGCAGCTCTAACTCTTCCTCCAAATTACAGGCTGGACACTCTCGCCGGGCCGCCTTTGACCATTTGTATGAAAAAACACGGAGCGGCAGGGTGCTCAGTCTGAAGTGGACATATAATTTTCTTGCCAGGAATGGATAAATGTCATCTAAAAAGGGTTCGAAAAAATACTCGTCCTTCAAGTATAAAAATGTAACCGTCAGGTGCCCTATGGACGGGCTTCCTTGCACCTCTGCTAGCTTACTCATTCGGTAGGCTTTTACTACTTCAGAACGGGAGACTGCAAGACACACTTCCTCTGGGTTGCTCCACAGGCTTGGTTTTCCCAGCCTGATACATTCTTTTTTTTATATGGAAAGCTCAATATCTCTTTTCGTTCCACTCTGTAGACTGCCAGTTCCAGTGTCACCCATAGTCTGCGCCAAAAGGTTAGGGGTCTGAGACCTATCTCCTCCCCAATGGGTCTAATTCCTAGGTCCAGCCGTAAAGGAATGAGGGGGTTACTGGAGAGGAGATCCAAAATCTGTCTCATTAAACTGTTTTCTACTTTACTCACGTCTCCAGAGCAACAGTGCCCCCATAATTCAGCCCCATACATTGTCGCACCCCTGGCTCGCACCTTGTAGATATCCACCATAGGCCCAGCGGGTTTGGAGGATGAGTTTCTCAGTAGTTTGATAATTACTCCAGTAGTCTGAGCTAGCTTAAGCTTGGCTTTAGCAATTTGTGGGCCCCACTCCATGTTTTCTGTCAGGGTGACACCAAGGTATTCAAAAACCGTTACCCTGTCCAACATGATGCCATCTAGACTAGGGTTGGGACGCAATGTCTTAGGTGGATTGAAGACCATAAACTTTGTCTTCTGAGTATTGATCTCCAACCCCCTGTTATTGCAAAAGATGGCAAAGCTGTCCAAGACACTCTGGATGCCCATAGGGGATTTCAACATTAGGAGGGTGTGTCAGCAAACATCATTGCTGGAACCTTGGTACCTGCCAGTTTGGGGGCGTCATTATTCTTGACCTCAGTGAGTTGGGCTAAAAGTGCATTGACAAAGAGGCAAAACAGGGTCGGTGCAAGCACACAGCCCTGCCTTACTCCTCTGTCAACTGGGAATTGTGCGGTCAGGTCACCTCTTGTCCCACACCTTACCTGGGCAAAATTGCCTTCATGCAGTCTTATAAGTATGCTCAACATGTAAGGGGGGATACCCATTTCTCTGAGTACCTCCCATAACTTTGCCCTGGGCACCAGATCTAAGGCTTCTTAAGATCCACGAAAATCAAATAGAGGCTGCCACCCTCCATTTTCACCGCTTTCCAAAATATAAGTTGAAGTCTGTATATTTGGTCAACAGTGGAAGTGTTCTTCCTGAATCCGGCCTGGTATGGGCTTAATATCTCATGATCGTCCATCCACCCCTGAAGACGATCAAGAATTACCCGTGCACAGAGTTTTTGTGTGACGTCAATCAGGCTGATCAGTCTATAGTTGGCTGGCAGTCGAGGTGAGCCTTTTTTTTAAATTTGAACTATTTCTGTCCCTGCCCAGGTTTTTGGGATCGCCATACCCTTCAAGATGGCATTGAATAGAACCTGTAGATAGGGTCCCCAGAATTTCGGGTTGTGCCGTAAGAAATCCTCCGGAATCTTGTCCAATCTCGGTGCTTTACCGGGGAGGAGCTTATTTATTGCATTTGCCACCTCTGGCAGAGTAAACTCTGTAGCTTCTACATGATTGTCCCTAAGTAGAATTACTTCATAATAGAAGAAATAACACAGTTATTTCTACTTTATTGTGTATGCAGAATAAGTGTTTTCATATATAAAGGTATTCTCAAGAACTGGTTGTGACCATTATTTCTCTTTATTATCTCAAAAATAAGTCACATGTTGAGAAGCTGTAGTAGACCCTCCCTTCCTGTGATCCAAGTTGAAGATCCCGAGTATGAAATCCATATTATATTTGATTCCAGATGAGTCAGAGGTCAACTTCAATAGCTAATTGCTAGGAAGGGGTATGGGCCTGCTAACTGATTTTAGGAACCTGCTACCACTGCCAATACTCCTCCTCTGGTATGTTCTTTTCACCAACAATTCCCTTTCAAGTTGATGGACCCCTCTAAGGTGGGGCACTGTTGGGATTCGGTCAAACCAAGTTGCAACAATTTCCTGTATTGCTATGAGCAAGGCTGTGTGATTTGAATACCAAAAACATGAAGTCTATGGTGTACGGTCAATCAGTGGTTGTTTTGAGATGTAGATTGCCCCAGACCACAATGGTAGGTTTCCTGTGTGCTCAAATCTACGCTTTTCAAACCAAGATGCTAAACAACAACTCGTACAGGAACTTTTGGGTTAGAACTGGCAGATCAGACATAACAGATCAATAACTTGCATAAGCAGTGTTTCTTGCGTGTGCCCAGCCCTTCACTGTCCTTCCATCCGGGCGCATACTTTTTTAACCACCAGGCGCTGTATGGTAATTTAGGACTAACCCTGGGCGTATTTCGCGTAGTAGCGCTACGCGTAGCTACGCAAAGTGCACTTCGCGAGATACGTGTAGCACTACGCGAACTGTGTATTGCACAGTTCGCAATGATTGCAAAGTGCCAGATGCTTGTTCGCACTGTGCAATCATTGCAAACGGCATCTCGCACAGTGCAAGCGGTCGTTTTCTGCCGCTTGAGTAGATTTTTACTCGAGCAGCAGTTTTCTCAACGCGGACTGGTAGTTTCTCATCGCGAGCGGTCGCGAGCATACGCAACCACTCGCAATGAGAAACCTGACCTCCCCGCGTTGAGAATCTCGCCAGGAGGCTTTTTTTCCATGCTCGCAATCGGCAACTTGATTTTGCTGATCGCGAGCGAGCAAAAAATGGCAACTACGCTACACTACGCGCTTTTGCACTGTGGTACGTGCAATTCGCGTAGCGCCAAGTAGTGCAAACTACACAAACTATGCGAGTGTAGCGTAGTTGTCTGCCCAGGGGTATTTAGGACCTGAACGTTGAGGGTGAACAGATCACCGACAAAATTGTTAGAGTTTTTAAAATAAGTGGTTTCTGTGTGGGCAGATATGTTTCCTTTTTGGACAAAAGAAAGGGCAAAATATTTGCACTTGCATTCATGAAAATACTTTTCACGTATTCAATTGTACACTAAATGTATTTACACATGTACAAATGCCTCCAATTTAAGAGCAAAAATAAATTTCGCAAAAGTCCAAAACATAATCTGTAGAGCCAGAGATTAAAAAAGCAAAACATTGCAAAATCTACACATTGGGAAAATGGCATGCAGTCAAAGAAGAAGAAATCAGACTAACTCCTGGGGAGCACTGACACATCCAAAGACCGAATGACTTCAGCTCTGATGACCAAGATCTATATGGTAATTTAGGACCCGGAAGTTGAGGGAAAGCAAGAGGTCCCTAGCATTTTGAGCTCATTATCCTTTAGCGGTTATTGTTGGACACTAAACCTTATTATGTATAAATATATATGTTGAAAATGTGCTTTAATGTAAAAATACAAGGCATCACATTACAGTATTCAGTATTGTTGTATTGATGTGATATGCATGTTGATTTAATTTTGTGCATTCTTTGTATTGGTCCTCAAAGTATACTTGATGTTTGGTAGTTTCTGAAGTAAAGATATCTTTAGAAAATAGCACGAGTAATCATTATATTTGTGTGTTTAGGGTATTTATAAGCATTTCTCCTTGAACATGTTGGGCTATGGCCTATTGTTTATTGCTACAGGTATGTGATGGTAAGCAGGACTAAAGGATATGAAATAATAAGCAATTATCATGGACGAATGGGACACGGAGTAACTATGTGGTCTCTGATACACTAAAGGAGGTTGAATTTATGGTGTAGGGCTACACATATCTTTAGTACATAAGTCTCATCCTAGCCCCCTATTATCATATTATAAAGTTGGCATTTTCCCACCCATAACCATTTGGGACCTGCAGCCTCCCCTGGGTCACATGACTAGGTGTAACTGGCAGTTATACTTTTTGAATTCCTCCCAGACAGTCACACAATAGGGGGATTAGGTGTGCCTGAAAGGGCCACCCTCTGACAGGATGAGGGGGCGGAGCTGGACACAGCCCCACTTGCAACTGTGTAGGCTGTGTCCTGCCTTCACGCAAAGAGCTTGGCACCTCCACATTTTCTCTGTGGGCAGCCTGTAGCCAGGGCAAGGGAGTCTGGAAATTCCAAGCACTTCAAAGACAATCCTCGTGAAACTTCTTCCAACTTCAAAGAAAGCACCAGGTATAAAAATGGGTTCCTCAGACCCATTCTTTTGTTCACTTGCTTGACCTGCGAAAGGACTCTCAGAGGATGGCCTGCTGCTATAGCCTGATGTGTACTCACAAGACTGCTTTTTTGCACCTGGAAGAACTTGACTTGTACCATCAGAGGCCAGTCCTGCTGTTTGAGCCTTGCATCTTCCCATGAACCCAAGACTTGCTGAGTGACTCCAAGAGCTAGTTTGCTGGTCTCTCATTCAAAGTCACAAGGACATAAAAGGCTCCCACCATCATGAACCCACACTTGGACCCAGCCTGGGTGAGTCCTGGACCCCCAAGAGGTATCCCAGCATTCCTGGACCATGGGTTGTGGTGCTATAGGTGTAAAGGTAGCCAAAATCCAAAACGAGAGACTTAAAAGATGTTGGGCTCAAAACTGCTCTGAGTATTGAGGGAACCTCAGTCCAAACCTGCTCAGCAATCCTCCCCAGGTTCATCCCTGGCCAGCCTCGCTTCATGCTGCTCCTACTGCATTTTTCTCTGCAGCAACAAATCCTGTTCAACGATCCTTCACCAAAGGGGTATCCGATCTCCTGGGAATCTCATCGGCTACAGCCTCTTGCCTCATCCGCAAGAGATTACCAACTTCCAAAAAAGTGACAAAATCTGAACGTCGAAACCATCAACACAACTTTGTGCAGTAGCTCCCTCGATGACAACTTTTCCTCCTTTGATACCACCTGCAACCTTGCCCTGCTGAAATGTTCCTTTTCAGAACGTTTTCTTTAAAATTGCTTCTACGTCGATCTTTGTCTCACGTAACTAAGTGTCAATGGTTGGTGCTTTGATCTTTTCGGTGCTAGTTTTTGCTAAAGATGTTAATAATTCAAAACTGCAGTTCTACTGATCGGATTTTTGTCATTTTGGTGTCAAATAGTTTATTGTTTTTTATTTTAGTGTGGGTTTTTCCTTCTGTTATTTTTCCACTTTATTACTGTTTGTGTGCTGTATAAACTTCACACATGGCCTCTAAGTTAAACCTGACTGTGTTTTAAAGCCAAACCACCAAGGATTAAGAACAGGTTTCTTTAGTGACTTTTTGTGGTTCTCCCTGCCAGGGATTCTGCCCGCTGCTTGACCAGGCCTCCCACCCCAGTCAAACAACAACCCAATTTCTCACAAAGAATAGCCTGATATATTCATGAAAAACAAGGCTAAGGGATTTCCTCCACAAAGGTGTTTGACTGTTCTATTAATTTATTGACAGATGCTTTAGTGCCTTTTGGTTGAATATATTGTTATCTTCTGCCCCTTCAAAAGGTTTCCTTTCCGGAATATTTTGATGTGAAGCAGAATAATCAGAAAATGCAAATTGATTGTTCCTTCAATTCTCTGCGAAACATCTTTTTTTGTTGTTCTGGAAACAAATTCAAAAGAGGTTCTGTAATAATTATACAGGGCTTAGTGAAGTCAAAACATTGATGCCCCTTACAAACAGCCCACGGGGCAAAGAGTTTCACAAAAAAGGATCTTAGAGACTCTACCATCTTATTAGGATTTAAGCTGGGGCAAAAAGAAAACTGCCATCATAACCTCTTTTGGGCACTACTAACATCATGTAATGCCCTTTGGACTTTTTTCTGTTGTAATGCTCCATTCCACAGTTGTCTATTTAGATAACATTGTGGTATTTTCCAAGTATCCAAAATACCATTATAATCATGTTAAAGAGTCTTTGAATCACTTTAGTGAAAACAACTTGTTGGCCAAACCTAATAAATGTGTATTTGATGTTGATTCAGTAGAATATGGGATATGTCATTGCCAAGGATTTGGCCATGGATATTCGGAAGCAGTTTGACAGTAGCATTTTACAACTTCAATACATTCTGCTATATTGTTTCACCTATATTTGAACTTAAAAAAGTAAAATCTTTAATTGGAACCTGGAGGACATGCAGGTCTTCAAAAACCTAATAGTAGAAACCTTCAACAACAACATACTTTCAAACCTTTTCTTCTGGAAACTGATGCATCTCAAAAATCTATTGGAGACGTACTAATTCAAGAAGATCTTGATAAGTTGACACATTCAATAGCTTTCTTTTCCAGAAATTTACACCTGCTGAATATAATTATTTGGTGCTAGAGAAAGAGCTGCTAGCAATTAAAGAAGCCTTCATGGAGTGGAGACATTTCCTCAATTCAAGGTATTGGATTGTACTGACCATTGGAATCTGCTGGTTCTTTAAAAAGACAAAGGCTGGCACAACTGTTAAGCCTGTTGGTTGTTTTTTTCTACTATATGATTGTTAAATCACATATTTACATGGAAAAATACATACTGTCAACAAAAGGAATTTGGGATCAAAAAAAGGATTCTTGCTCCTAGTGCTTCTGTGACAGCAACGTTGATCATCAATTTCTTAGAGAAATTACAACATGAAACTAAAGAACTATAAACAATGCCAATTTCATAAGCATCATTCTCTTATGAGATCTGAAGACCAGCTAATTTTCTGTTATTTTCGGGTTATCTCTAGGGAATATGTTGTGTGATTACTGCACTACTATGCCAAATCCTGCTGCTAATGCCCTTGATCCTCTAACTGTGTGCTTTGTACTCCCTGACTAGAAGTTTACAACAGGTTCCAATATCTTTTAAAAGTAAAGATGAACTCTGGCAGAACTCCGTTTCCAGTTTCAAGAGTGTACCAGTTTTTCAGAATTTATTTTTAAGTCTATGTTCAACTCCAAGTTTGTATTAGCACCAGAATTCTAATGCAAGATTATCTATTTGGATTCAGATCACATAATAAAATGGAGACATCTACCTTATGCATCACAGATGATGCGCTCCTGATCTCAGATAAATAGGATTGCTGCTTTCTGATATTGCTGAAAATCTCAAAAACTTATGACACAATAGACCATCTCACCCAGCAACTTGTATCCATTAGGGGTGACCCCCCTACTTCGTTTAAGAGAAGAGATGAAATCACAACTTCTTACATGCAGTAACAGTCCATAAACCAGATACCTCTCAAATCACTTGTTCACGTTATATATTTCTTTGAGTATGTACAGTGCTCCATTGCCTTCATATGTTTGGGCAATAAAAATAACTCATACACTCATGCATACATACCAGGAAGTGACATTGGGGAGCTCCCTTACTTTAGAAGGACCCTCAGTATTCTTCCTTATTATTCCTCAGTCTGATATACTCAACAAGGATCCCTTGAATTTCTTAAAGGAAGTCTTGCAATTCACATCTAGTGTCTGGGCCCTCCTTCTAATCCCTTATCTTATACACCACTAAAGTAAACATCAATATACAATGGAACACTTTGTTGTCTTTTTCAAACTTGTCACAGCCTTTCCAGAAGCATCCTTAGCATACTTCAAGTAGTGCATAAACAACTGACATCCATGTTCTACATGGATCAGCTGATAAGTCAGTTCCAAGGGTCTGGGAGAACAATTTTTGAACACACAGGAGATGCTGGTAGGCATTGTCTATAGCAGGTGACAGGTAAAAAGGTCTGCCCTGCCTCACTGTCAGTAGTCTACAGCCCAGTGAGGAAACTGTAGTCACTCTCTTCAAAAGGAACATGCCCATGTGTGCCCTCCCACCCACCGCAAGCCCCTCCGTACCTCATTCTATGTAATCAAAAGGCCTCCTTGCATGCATGATAGAATGAGCTGAGATCGGTATCACACATACACATACTCAGACACACAGAACAGGCACAACATATGATCCACTATCAATACAAATACCCTTGCACATACAATACTCAGTAGAACATAGTGAAATTAAATATAGACAAATTAACTGTGCACCATTATTTGTGCTTAGTACCTCTGTTTGTTTGTGAAGAATTAAGGGAAAAGAAACCTATACACACCCATGCACAAACTACATACAACACATATCCTAAGTCAATGTGACTTAATTACAAGTAATTGACAAATAGCACAAACAAGACAGTGAGTCCAACATACACACGTACTCAAATAAAGGCAATGCAGACAATAGACCTGTCATGGCAGGCCATAATGAACACAGCAGAGTAGAACACTTACATCGTGCATTTGCAAATGTTGCTGATGAATACTATAGTAAACAGAGAGATACACTTAAACACAGTAAAGTGGAATTTAAGCAGATTCTTTTTTGGGCACTGTTCTTTTTGTTTGCAAACCCTTAACCACTTCATTACAAAGGAGGAGATGTTCACATCCTCCATATTATGCAGTCCAAAGGATGCGATTGTTTCCTCCTCCACACAAGTAGTGAAAATCCCTCTGGTACAGGCACCAGAAGGAGTGTATTTTTGAAAAATAATCTCAGGATGGGTGAGAAGACATTCCCATATCTAGAGCAGTACACACCTCATATTGACGTCCCTCAGTGTAAAAATGAAACCAGTCAGCGCCATTAAGTGCTGACTGCTTTCACTTTCATTGGTGTTTGGTGGGGGTTAACTCACCCCTTCATGATCAAGATGACAAAGGTACAGTTGGAAAGGGAATAATGTCTCCTTTTAAATAGTAGTTCCTTCTAATGTATCCCTCCTTGGAGATCACTGCAGAAGACTGATCTCCAAGCAGTGATCCTCCCACTATTTCAGGGAGAGTTTACCAAGGACAAGTGCCTCCCCCAAAAACAGTAGCCTTTCTACTATGCTGTGGATGGTTCTGGTATTTACCTACAAGTTGGCACCCTAGAGGGGCAGAAAACCCACTAGCCAAGGTTTGTGAATTATCCCCAATCTGCCCCTGGAGGAGAGATAAGCCAGTAGGTGTCAGGGACAGAATTACTTTAGGAAAATTGTGTGTGTGGTGGCCTTTCCTGGCTTCGAACTGCAAACACACTCAATAAACCTTGAATAGTCTTTCTCCCCCACTGCGGTTTACAGCAACATCATGGCACATGAGAGGAGGTTTTGATTTTTTTGGGCATCATTTTGACATATGGGCTGGCAGAGAGAGGGATATCCCCCCCAACTTGCCACCTACTGGTGGCAGAAAGCCTGTTTGTTGCCAGGGGATGCAGTGCATTGGCAATATGGGCAAACCCTGGGCCACATCCTGTCTCTTACATTTTCCATGATAGTCTGGTGCGTATTCTAACCCCTATGATGGGAAGATAGGTAGCAAGCACCGCAGTCTCCTCACGTAGGGGGACTTGAAAGCCGATCAGACTAGTAGGTAGGAATATAAAAAAAGAATAGTACTCTGATGATGGACTGTCTTATCATCCGTCTCCACCTTTGGCACCATACAGTTTTGTTTTAACTCGTGGTATAATGGAGTGTATAGCACCTCGCTGCTGGCCATATGTAAAACAATGCCCAAAGAAATCCAAATCTCACTTGCCATGGTGAATGGATGCACTCTTTGGGGTCTGGGTCATCTGGCAACCATGGATTTCTGACAACCTTGGGCATTTCTGACATGAAGGGTTGCAGTAAATTGAGAATCAGTCAAAAAAGCTGTTTTTCAATATTATTGTCAAAAAACTCAGGCACTTCAAGTTAAGGATCAAGGTATAACCACCCTATATTCCCATAGTTCTCCCAACTGAAATTCTCCAATGTTTGATTAGACTTAACACACGTCATTGCAACAGAACAAACCTATAAACATATGAAGGCATAATTGACTTTACACAGCTTGGATTTGGACTGGGTTTTGTAGTGCACGATAGTCTGAGTCTCAAAAGTCATGTTCTGTTTTTATAGGAAGAATTATGGGAATATTGGATGACAAGAATTTTGTGAATCTTTGCACAATTGGAAACGTTTTCCTGACAAACCCATGAGGAAACTCTATGAGTTTATTGTGTGTCACGTATTCTGGATAAGAAAATATAGTGGTTTCCACACAGGTCACACTATCCTTGGCATTTGCAGAGGATTTTGGTAAGAAAATGTAGTGGGATCCATGCAAGTCACTCCACCTTTGACTTCCATAGGGTTTTAGTTTTCAGAAATGTCTGGGTTTAATTGGTCTCACTCTCCATGGATGGTTGCTGAGACATCCACATTGCCAGAATGAGTTAATTTTTCATGTGAATTCTTGATGTTTCCTTGTTGAGTGTTGCCAGTATTCCTGTTGTGGGTGACTGGCCCAGAAAGAGAAGTGATGTCCTGTTTTTATCATAAGAAGTTCCGAAACATTGGGTGGTTAGAATTTGGTGGATCTCTGCAGCTAATGAAAATTTCCCTCCTGGAAAGGAAGGGAAATACATGTTTCCGGGTAAAAAAATGTAGTGCAATCCACACAGATCACATTACCCTGGACTCTCCTGGATGTCTTGTTTTCAGAAGTGCCTGGTATGGTAGTGTTGGAAACAATCATCTTTTGTGGTTGGTGCATGGTTAGATTTGACTGATATTGCTGGTTATAGCTCTGTGTGCACTTCAACTCTGGTAAGCTGAAGTAAAGTGCTTTGATGTTTATTTGTTGTTGCTTGGGGATTTTTTTTGCATGCAACAAGTCTAACCATACATGTGGAGTACTGTGCTGCTCAAGAGAAGGGTGGGAATGTTAGATAGTAGGAATTTTTTAGAACCTTACCCTACAGAAATGTGACAAGGAACTGTGATTATAGATAAAATGTAACACTTGCAGGGATTCTCTGTAAGAAAACATTGTGAAATCTACACAATTCTCACTACTCAGAGTGTCTAGGGTTCAAGAATACTCAGCTATGGTAGGCTTCCATGAATAACATCAGAGTCAAATTTCAAATTCAGCAGCTACACAAATTGACACAAGAGTCAATTTTCTAGGTAAAAAATGGTGTCCTCGCATTGGGCCTGATTCACAATCTGCAGTTCTGTTGATTAAGCTTTTTACTTTTTGGTTCACAAAATACACTTCTGTAGTCACTTGCACTTTTGCAACACCTTTCCGTAGAAAATAATGGAGGAAGGGATTTAAAATAAAACCCCATTGGAATAAGTATTACATTAAATTAAATGATTTCTAATAGTTAAAACTATTAAAAAAAAAGTATGAATGGATGTTAAAAGAAATAGTACAACGTCATTATTGAATAATACAATATTTACCAGTGGTTGGTCATATGTAGTGTTGTAAGTTACTACAGAGGTGCAAATAACTACAACAGTGTTGTTTGTGACTACTAACAAGTAATAAACTTACTTAAAAGTAAATCCTTACTCATAAGTGAATGAGGGTTTTTATGTTTTGGGGTCTTTCCTGTTGCAGGTGATAGGCCCAGACATACATTTGAGGTACAATTTTATCAGGGGAAGTGTGTAATTTCTTAGTGGTAATGTTTTTGTGGCTCCTTTTATATTTTAGAACTTCCCCTCACGGAAATGTAAGGGAAATGAGTGATTGTACCAAACGCTTAAGATTTACAGGGCATTGTACCTAAGAAAATATAGTGGAGTCCATAAAAGTCACACCACCGTGGTGTCTTGTTTTTAGAAATGTCTGTGCATGCGAGACATCTTTTAGTGATTGGCAAATCTGTCTCAAAATAGCACAGCTACCCACATCATCAGAATGGGGTAATTTGCAAAGCAAAATGTAGATGTTATCTTTTGGTGTACTCCTGACATGGACGATTCGTAAAGCCACATAGGCGGGGAAACTTTTTTCATGAAAAGTGAGGAAATATACAACAGTAGAACATCTTTTGTTTAGCAACATGGTTTCTCTCCATTTCTCGTATCCAAATGTATGCAGAAGTGCAAGAAAGAATACATTCTGCTGAATTCAGATTTCTACAAATAAGCACTATTCTTGAACCCATTACCTTAGACATATTTAAAAAATATTGTGTTTTTAAAAATGTTCTTCATTATAATTTACCATATGAACTGATGTGTGGTTGGTACATAATGAAAAAAACATTATAAGCTTTAACTTAGTTGTTGACTCTGTGTATTGAAAATATTTGGGCACCCAACAAACGCTACCTATAGTTGTGTGTCCAGAAGAGTATGACAGACATTTGCCACATTTTGGATATTTTTTTCTCCCTCCAGGGGAATCAAGAAACCTAATGTACCTTCAGAATCCTTAATGTGTGGGAAAAAGGATCAAAATGTGGAAAAATGTTATCATGGCTTAAGTGGAAAGTACAGCAAACATCAAGGAAAGAGGCTCTGCAGATGGGGCAAGGGTCCAAAGTTAGGGTTTCAAACAAAACGTTACACACACACACACACATGCATGCACACACACACATAAGGTGGCAAGGCAGACCTTACGATCAATATAGCACCTCATCTTTTCATGTTTGTGAGATATGGACTCACAGTCTACACAAAAGCCTTCAAATACACGAGTTCAATAAAACAAACACTTACAGACGTTTGTCCATATTCACAAACATATAAAATATGATATTGAAAATCAAGCAATGTGTATTCTATTTATAAACCAATTTGATGATGCATAAGTGCTAGAGGTCCTAGGGGATTGCAAAGGCTCTGCACTGCAAAGAGAGTTTAGGAAGAAGTTTCCTTCAGTCAACATCACATTAGGACATAATAGGGAGTTGTGCATATTACTTTCCCAATATTCGTCATATTCAGCACACAAATTAAGTATAGGTTGACAAATGTTGCAGACCACGGACACATTAAAGTAATTTGAAAAGCTGTTGGGTGCAGAATAACTCTCTCCATCTAGGTCAAACATGTGTGCATTTGCATACATAGGAGCTGCAAAAGTAGTGGAAAGCCTTGCACCATTCACTTCCTATACTGTATGGTGTGGGTGATTAAATCCAATTTGAACATCCAAATGGGTATGTACATTTCATACACCAGAGCACAAAGCAAGGCACACATTGTGTGAAATACATGCTCAATGCTACATCTCATGGGGCACAGCATAGTTGACATGTTTAAATCCTATTTAGGCACATATCCACAGCTGGGCACATCAACACATTCATTGCAAGCAACATATTTTTCAGTTGACTTTCATCATTTGGGCACAGCATGAAATACAATCATATCAATGAGTCAAGGGGACCTCTTGTTCCAAATGGGGTGAAATTAAGAGCAGCTGTCTCAGGTGCAGTGCCTCAATTCAGAGACAAAGGGGAATTTAGTCTATCTTTTTCACCACTCCCATTTCTAGCACTTACATGTGCTATAAGATCTTCAATGGTGCAATACAGAAACAAATTAACTAGAAACCCTTTATTATGCACTTCTACTTGTTATAGGAAAGTGCCTTTTTTGAATGGTCACCCCACTTGCTCATGGTATTTTACTCTGGTAGTGCACTGGAGTCTTCTGCCCAGACTGCTGTACCTGTGTTCTCTCCTAAAACTGTTATGTTTGACTTGGTAATCCCAAATTGCAAAGACATAGCACTCTTGAAAGTTCCTGGTATAATGCACTAGGGGTACACAGGGCAGACGTGGCAAAGGGATCCTCAAGCCTGCAGCACAATTTAGTTTCAAACTGGGGGACCCAGGCAAACTACTGACAGAAAGCATGCTATTGCAGGCTGCAGGAGCAGTGCAAACTGCTCGAACTTGACTGTTCCCACACCATGTGTGGCACAGTTGATGCACTATCTTTACTATATGTCAGACACCTCTAAGAAAGGCCCCCACAGCGCAGGAGGCAGGGTACATTATATTAAAGGTGTGGACATATAAGTGCAAGCCTATATGTGCCTATAGTGCTGCTCCACATTGGAAACTACTATAAGCGTTAGGGGCCTAAAGGATAACATGTGATGCCAGCTGGGCACTCTGAGGTTTGGCAGCTCCATTATGGTATGACTAAAATACCATTAAAATATGTCATGTTTGGTATCACACAACGTGCCTTCTCGTCCCTGACATGAGTTCCCTAAATCACGTGGTGTGCACCCAGGTGGCACCTTAGAGGTTGCCTACCTGGTTGCCCCAGCTTAGCAGTATTGTTGTTGACCATCCTGCGCTTTCCAGCACCTGCTGCCCCAAGACAGGATTCTGACCTCCTGCCAGGCAGTGTGATCACTTGCAGGAGTTAGGAACAAATGCTTGGGATGGAAGGAGGGGACACCTCCCTCCTTCCAAGCAGGCTGGTGACTTGGCACACCAGGAAGCTGAGCTCCTTAGATTACACAGCCTCTGATATTCATCTGAGCTATGCCCCTGGGAAGGATACAGCCCTCCCCTTGCCCCAGGTGTGGTTCCACCAGAGAAAGGCAGGAAATTACATGTGCAGGAGGTCTACACCCTGAAGAAGGCTGGCTACACCTCTCGGGTGGGCCGTCTGACCTGTACACCTAAACATTTGAATTCTGCCATCTTTAGGAGGGCATAAATAGTGGGTTTTGGGAAGAGACAGTGACCTACACCACCGGATGTGGTAACCTCAGGGGCAGATTCACTGCAGGGACTAGTTGTCCATTGGTAACTAGCTTCCATGCCTCTAACTCCCCAAAACCTCAGATCTGAACAACTTACTTCAAAGAAAGACCATAAGGAAACCCATGTCGCCGCACAAAGCAAAAGAGGGATACTTTGCCCGTGAGGCAACAGACTTGGATATGAATAAATAACACTAATCCTTGGCTAAAACATCACACTGCTGAAGAGGAGGACCCTTCTGGAAGACAGAAATACCCTCAGCTTCCTATGGACTAGTGGCAGTGACCTGTAAATCAAACGTTACTGGTGGGCCTGCCGTGTTGAAGGAAACAAGGGCCATCCTACTCACAAGGAGCCAGGGTATCTAATCCATAACAAGGAACACTGGTTCCTGCGGACAATGTATATCATATATGATAATAGTTGTACTAAATGGTAATATTTATCGGTAAAGATATGTCAAAAAGAGAATCATAATTACGCACAACAAGACATTTTGAAATTATTTGTTATTTATGTAAGAATTAAACTCATTGAAAAAGTTGGGCAAAAGAAGTGCTCAGTGTCCCAAGTGAACATAGAACCTAGATTTCAAGTGTGAAAATTTGTGACATAAACATATGTTACAAAATATACAAAACAACGACCATAAATCAAGTATACAATAGTTAATTGACAGCCTTGTAACGCAATAGTAGCAAGGCTGGAAGCTGGTTCGTTTGTTGAGTGAGTGTCAAGGGCGTTTTGATCCCACAATCAATAGTTGGGTCTCTTCAGGACCTAACAATAAGGGACACCTGTAATGAAGTAATAAATAACTGAGGAAGCTACAAAAAGAAAGAATCTCAAAAAACGGTTAATGTATTCGCTGAAGGGTATTCATGAAAGATCAAAAATAAACTGTCAGTGTGAGATTGTGCACACCAATCAAAAAGAGTTGCTCAAGGCAGTGCATGAGGAGCAGGGGTACTCACATGGGGCAAGGCCGGGCACTATTGGGTGGAAAAAAGATAAAAAGCACTTTTAGACTTGAATAGTAGGGCAAAAAGGGCAAAAGGCTGCATCTATAATTGTCTGACTCACCCCTTTGAAGGGAGATTGACAGTACTAAGGCATATTTGTAGATACATATGTCTGTATTCAATAAGGATAAATCACACACGTAGATCCTTGGTGTAGGTAACCAGCTATTAGGAACATAAAAAACGGAATGGGAAAGGATCGTACATTGAGGAAATGGCTGTCAATTAGCTGTGCCGATTCCCCCACTGGGAGAGTTGCAAATAGCACTTATCCGAAGTGTTGGAATGAGAGCAATGAACTGTGTCCTCAACCGGATGTGGGCCACCTAGGAATAGATGTGTCCCTTGACTGATGTAGAGGAGATAATGACCCATCAGTGGAGAACCGCCGTAGTCGGCCTCTCGCAGTCAAATGACAAAGTGCAGTGCGCGGCATCCATGGTTAATTAAGGATAGAGACATTACTGTGTACAGAGAGGAGCGCACAAGTATTGTGTCCCTCTGTGTTCTCGCTGGGAGATTGAATTCTTAGTGGACTGGAGTGGGTGTTAATTAAAAGGAAGATGTTAATGAAAAGGAAGATAGGAAAGATCGCACGAGAACTGTGCCGCTCTGTGCTTTTATGAGGCGAGCGTAGTTCAATGTAGAGCTAGAGGAGCAGTCTACTGTGTCCGTATAGATATACTTGGAAAGAAAAAGAGCGAAGGCATTGTTTACAAAAAACATATTCACAAGGAAGGTATAAATGAATAAGTATACATGTCAAGGCACATTATGACCTTCAAAAGTATCTACATTGGCAAATGTTTGGAGGGGGTATTGATAGTTATTAACACAATTCTTTGTGTCATTATACTGTGTTGAATTCTCAAATGTACCATCTAATTCGGTTACTTCTCAGCGGTATAGTTGAAAGAAATTTTCTCAGAGCATTTTGACAGAGTAGCCACAAAACCACACCATTCTTCAGCCGTATTAAGTCCATGAGTAATTGAATTGACACGTTCAATCCAACGGCATTCCAATCTTTGTAGGATCTGTGAAATGTCTCCTCCTCTTTCTGGAGTAGTAGTCATGCCAATTATTTGCCATTTGAGTTCATCAACTGTGTGTTTTTTTCAGCACAATGAGTAACCATAGGTTGACAGATGCGTGTTTTAATTGATTGAGATGTTGGCCCAATATAAGGTAATCCACATGGACACCATATGCAGTAGACTACATTGCGTGAGTTGCAGTTAGAGAAGAAATTCAAACTTTGTCTAATAATACCATGGACAAAGACTTCAATGTTAAATAAAAACATGCATGTAATACAATTCCCACATCGGAAAGGCCCCTTCACTTGGGGAAGGCCCCGTGCTGATACTATGCTACTAGGTTTTCGACTGATACTGCATTGTGTGGAAGAGTGTACCAAATTGTCTTTAATGTTTTTACATTGTTTAAAAGCAAACAAAGGGGGTTCTATGGTGGGATCGATGATTCTGATGAGATGCCAGTTTTTTTTAATAAGATTCTGAATCTTATTTGTGTGGGTACCAAAGGTAGCGACACAGATCTGTTTCTCAAGGGACGTTTTATTTTTGGCAATGAGAAATTCTTCTTATGGACAAAACCATGCTTATTTTAGGGAGTTCTTTACTATCTTGTTGAGGTACCCCTAGCAACCAATTTGGCTCTCACAGTTTGAGCTTCTCTCATGTAGTCCTCTTTACGTGAACAGTTTCTACAGAGACGTAGAAACTGGATGAAGGGTAAGCCATCTTTCAAACCTCTTGAATGATCTCTTTTGTAAGAAAGGAGAGTGTTTCTTTCTGTGTGTTTCGTGTAGACTTTTACAATTTTCCTTCCTTATGTTGGATGCTAAATCTTGGAAGACAATTTCTGCTTTGTGTATGGTGGACATGAAAGTCATGTGTCTCTGTACCCCATTTTGGTATGTTCCAAAATATGGAAGTTGTATTCAGAGCCAGACCAGATGAAGAAAATATCATCGATATACTGTTTCCAACATAGGATGTTGGAGCGATATATATTTTACTTGGAAAGGGCATATATATGTTCTACATTATACATGTATATATTTGCCAGATTGGGAGCAAAAACTACTCCCATCAAGGTGCCCGGGCATTGCTGGTAAAAGTCGCCCTCGGACATAAAATAGTTGTGTTGTAATGCAATTCTCAGTGGGGAAATGATGAAGCTGGTAGCATCCTGTGTAGGATGTATGCGGGTATTTAGCAGGTTTTCTATTAGTAAAATGCTTCCTTCCTGGGGTATGTTAGTGTACAGAGACGATAAATCTGGTGTGCCAAACCAATCCGTTTCTGTATTTAAGGGCATGTACTCAATAAGATTTATCATGACTGTACTGTCCCTCACATAAGTCTCTTGTATGGGGACAAAATCCTTGATGAAACAAAAAATGATGTATCTTCCAATGAGTTCTAAGACCGAACCACAGCTGAATAAGATAGAACAACCTAGGGGATGGTGACCTTTTTATGGAGTTTCGGCTTGGTTTACAGCACCAGAGTACGGGGTGTCTGTGCATTGAGATATTCAGACTCTTTTTTTGGTTCTATAGCCCTGTTCTTTGCCTTCAGTATTCACCTTCAAAATTTCAGTTCTGATCATGGACAGTGGATTGGAGACCAGTTTTTCGTAATGTATAACATATGCGATTTGTTTACAAATCTCAATGTCATGTTGTAAGAAATTGTCTCTCTATATACTGCACCAAAGTGAGGTACAGTGTGTATAGAGTCCAAGAGTCCCCAAAGGTAGGCAGAGGTTAAAGTTAGATAGAACCTTACTCTCTAATAGTGGTAGCTTGGTCGAGTAGTAAGGCAGTATCAGAGGACAGTGTTAAGCATTTGATGTACACACTCGGTCAGCAAATGAATTCACACACTAAAGAACTGAACTCTAGGCCAATTGTTTTTGTATAAAAAAATACAGTGTTTATTTTTTATTTCTAGAAACAAGCAAGCCTGGCACAGGTAAGCATAAAAATACTTTGCAGTAATAAATTACTTGATTGAATACTGCAGTAGAAATTGTACTGGCTTTGATTTACAGATAATGTAGTAGATTGCAGCACTCAGCAGGTATAGTACATTATAATGAGTAGGCTTTTTCAACAAATCGCAGGTAAGTTACTTTTACGTTACTTTTTCTGACTCAGTGCTGGGTGCCTAGATCCAGCACTGGGACATTTCCTGAAAACAGTTGAGTAAATTCGTTTTTGTTATTCGCACGATTTTTAAAGAATATTTTCAGATTTCAAAACTCCACAATTTTTGCAATTTGAAACATTTGCACTATGTTGACATATTAAAGCATGACCTATGCGCATTTGTGACGTAGAAAGACGTAGAAAGAAAAGCTTGTCAACTTCATGTCACCCTCATAGCCAAAACTGATGTGGATGATGACACCCAGCAAATGTAGACAAGAAAATCTTGAATACATACTGTGAAAGGTCACATACTTCATGGACAACATGCGATCCATGACATACTGACATTCTTGGATACTTACATACTTACATGGGCAAAACTGATGTGGACGATGATACCCAGCAAATGTAGACAAGAACATTTTGAATGCATGCTGTGAAAGGTCCATGGACCACATGCCATCCATGACATACTGACATCATTGGATGCTTACACAACCAATTGTACATGATTTACAGTTGACTTGTAACCAATTTGTGGGCCACAGAAATCAGCAGTAAAAAAACAAACACATGCTTTATTGTACATGGTAAAAACAAAACTATAATCAACATAAGTCCAATGGCCAGTCCATATTTGCCCATATGTGTAATGGGCACAAAAATCCTACCCATCTACTCTTGCCTGCACTGAAACCACAAGGGGTCACCTTCCATAGGAGGGGCATCTAGAGGGCAATCCAGGCACCAAAGGGACACAACTAGGGAGGACTGTGTTGTGTTTTGGGATAGATGGGATCAGGAGGGGTGGTTGGGCCCACTGCGGTGGTTGTGTCCAATCTCACACTGGTGCTGCCCTTCTCACATTCACACCTACATGCAGAGCACCACTCTTCATCACTATGTACACAACTCTCACATACATGACATGCACGCAATGTACTGTTCTTATCATTTCCTCAGCAGATGTCAAACGTAACATGTCAAAAGGACCACGCTCATCACCAGTTGCACCCTCAGTAATGTCTTGGACTGCACTCATAATATATTACAACGTGCAGCATCACCGCCCACTCAGACATACACACTTTACATATAACCACATATCACAACAAGACACTTACGTTGCTCCCATGGATATGTCCTCAGTCATTCATATATCGCCACACATCCACACTACTCTGCTTAAGTTCTACAGATTGTCATTTCTAAAACACATGCATACTCAGATGCAAAAACAGCATACCTTAACTATACAACACCTCACATTTAACCGTTTAGCACCCTAAATTGCATAACTGGTGTATACCCTTTACATACACTTATCCACTTTGTCACATATGACAAGTTAAACCATGTCTCACTGTAGCCCTGTCACTTCACACATATGACTTCCATGCCCAATAACCCCATTAACTTATGCAAATTAACAACTAACCTCACACATTGTAAATGCACTGTTCCAGTCATATCTCACAATAGTGTCACAGATTACAGCTCTCATCCCCTGCCAGAATCCGACCATGTCTAGCTGGATATACCCCTCTCTCATCTACCTATTCATACCTTGTTCAGAATTAAACCAGTGTAATGAGCTTGCATACTCTTATTCACACCTCCACATGTAACACCACTCACATTGGGTCAATGTGGGTACTTCACATCTCCTACACAATAACTGCCCATAATCTTAACCCGTATCTTACACTCTCTGACAATATCTAAATTTGTCCTGGCTCCATCACGTCTGAGTCCTCCATATCAAAGTTGGAAACACCAGTCACTCTCATATCTACCCTTATTTCAGCCAGCTTAACACATGCACAATTAACCTTGCTAAATACACCTGCAGCTAAGCTTCACAACCTAAATTCCACCTCATTCCCTGTGTGGCAACTGAGAGCATGGATGTGACACTGGCTCCAGTGGCATCTGCACGGCAGATGGACCCACAAGACTCCTGTACACTTGCTGTCCACTCGGTTTACCACATGGAGCAAAGGGCAATCCAACAGGCATCACACCACCCCTAGTTCAGCTCTGTGTGATCTGGTAAAGCATGAAGCATAGCTCAAAAGGACGCCATAGTCAGTCATGCACATATGACAACTAACACTCCACTTTTTGGAGCAGTACATTGAAATGAATGGGCTTCTACAATAGGTTGCAGGTAAGTAATTTTTACAATACTTTTTCTAACTCAGTGCTAGATGCCTAGATTGAGAACTGGGATATTTTCTGAAAACAGTTGAGAAAATGGGTTTTGGTTATTATTTCAATTTTGAAGGAATATTGCAAGTTTTCAGAACTCTACAGTCGTTTTTTCGAGAGAAAATTGTTGATGTTATTCTATGGAAGAAAAACAGGTAATTGGTTTGCAGGTAAGTAAACAACTGCGGGAGTTAAGGTTCTGGGGTTAGACTAAGGGGTGCCCCAGGGTCAGTGATGCACTGAGATTGCACCCTCAGCGGCACTAGGGCAGCGGGGTGCAGAGTGTTGAGGCCCAATGTTATCCTATGGAGGATAGGGGGCCTCAGGTTGGTTGCTTCTGGCTAGCAGGCCACACGGCTGTGCAAGCCAAGCTCCTAAGGTTTAGGTCAGGGCAAATGGGGAACCAAGTAGGCACAAAAAGTGCACCCTCACAGGCACTGGGGTGGCCAGGTGCAGAGTGCTGTTTTGGCATCGGGTGCCCTGTTGTTTTCAATAGGGATTTTCGGTTTTGATTTTCAGCTGCAGGCTCTGTCCAGGAAGACTTCCGGGAGGAGCCAACAGCTTGGCAGGTAAGTTGGAGGGCTCAGGATGTAGGTGCACCTCAGGTTCTTTTCTCCAGGGTGCAGGGCAGCTGGATGCAGGGGTGTCATTTGAGGTCGGATTTCACCTCGCGGGTTGGGGGGTGACCTCGGGGAGTCCTGGAGGGGTCAACCCACTGTGGACTCGGACTCTGGAGCGCTGGGGGACCTTGCTGGGACCGGCGGGCCACTCGAACTCGGGCCGTAGGCGACGTGTGCAGTGGTAGTTCCAGGCGTCAGGTTTCTTTGTCCTCAGCAGGCTCAGAGTCTGTTTTCTGAGTTTCTTTTGAACAGGACTGCTGTTCACAAGAGATCCGTTCTTTGTTGAAGGCAGTCAGTCCTCCCAGGGGTTCTGGAGGTCGCTAGCTGCCGGACAAGACGGTTTTTGGCGCAGGATCTCTGGAAACTGCAGATGGGCCGGTAGGGCTGGGGCCAAGTCAGTTGTTCTCTGCAGTCTCCTCTGCTGGGCGTCTTCTTTCGTCCTTTTTCTTCTTAGGTTGCAGGAATCTGCCTTCTTGGTTCAGAGCTGCCCTCTAAATACTGTATTTGGGGGGCGTTTTAGGGGGCTTGAGGTCAGTAGCCAATGGTCTACTGACCTTAGGGTGACTACACACTTGGTGTGCTCACCCCACGTGGGGGAGTGAGCACAATCCCTAGTCCTGATTGGGGAGTGCCTGCCATCTGCAAGATGGCGAGCACTGGAGAGTGGGCTTCACCTCGCCTCCCCCACCTGAGGGGTGGAGTTGGCAGAGGTGGGCACACCTCCGGGGCTGGCTAGTGTTTTCCGCCAGTCTTCCTGCTGAAAGGGAGGGGAGTCAGGAAGGGGGCCTGCTCCTGATAGCAGGAGAGGTTGGGGGTTGCATTACAAAGGCTGCCAGGCCTTTGAAGCTCCCCTGCCACAGATGGTTCTTCCTGGCCTAGGAGAGGTGTGAACATCTTCGCCCAGGAAATGCTTTGTTTCTGGGCTCAGGGAGCATAGGCCCCCACCCTAGGGGTCCAGAAACATGTCTCGTGGTGGCAGGCTGGTGTGTACCATTCAGGGAAACCCACCAGAGGCTGCTTGCTTTTCAGTGGGCACCTCAAAGATGCCCTCTGTGTGCATTTCTCAGTAAATCCCACACTGGCATCAGTGTGGGTTTAATGTGCTGATAAGTTTGATACCAAACTTCTCAGTTTTCAGTGTAGCCATTGTGGTGCTGTAGAGTTCATAATGACAAGCTCCCAGCACCATACAGTCTTAATGGCAGCACTGCACTTACAATGCCTAAGAATGGACTTAGACACTGTAGGGGTACAGGGCTCATACACCTGTACCCTCACCATCGGCATAGGGCACCCAGCTAGAGGTGTGACTGATCTATGCCAGGGCAGTGGGTTGTAGGCATGGCACAGGGATGTGTGCCATGTCGACTCTTTACTTTGTTCTGCACCAAAACACGCAGCCTGCAAAGGCAGTGTATGTGTGTAAAGGTACAGGCCTCTAAGGGTGGCACAATAAGTGCTGCAGCCCTTAAAGGTCTTCCCTGGTCACAATGCCCTGGGTACCTATGGTACCATTTACCAGGGGCTGACCTGTGGCCAGAGATGCCAATTGGGTTAGTTTTGGGGAAAGAACACAGGCCCTGGGAACCTGATTGGCAGGGACCCAGGGCACACCAAGAAAAAGTGCATCAGTAGTCCGGCAAAAAGTGGAGGGGTTACTGAAACAGAAACCCACTTTCCTACACATGTCCTATCTTATCCGACTCTTCCACAGGACAACATGGGGTCTGGCTGGAAACACCCTTCCAGCATGAATTCCCATTTGAAGATGATATAAAGTTGGAGTTTGGGATGTCTGAACTCACAATTTGAAAATACCCCTTATATTAAAGAAGGTTTTTAAATTGCATGTTTGAAAATGCCACTTTTAGAAAGGGGGCATTTTCTTGCTTAACCATTCTATGCCTGCCTGTGGAATCCATGTCTGGTTTAGAGTGACAGAGGCTTTTGTGCATTCTCCCCAGACACTCACACAATCACAGCTGTGGCGTGCCCTGCATATCCTGATGAGTCTTCATGAGCTAGAATGGTGGGAGGAGTTTTCACTGACACCTGAATAGGGCTGTGTCTGCCTTTCACAATGCTGTGTCCACCCCCTATAGCGTGGTTGGACCAGGGAGGGCAGAATTGGTTCTAGTAATGCAAGAATGGCTTTTCTTTGAAGTTTGCGAACTTCAAAGACTAAAAACTGGGGCTCTGATCCCGCAACCTTAGAACACATTTAAGCTATGGAACCTGAAAAAGATAAAGAGTTGTGGACGCTGTCAGGAGGGACTTCAACTTTGTTGTGTACTTTGCTGTGTTGGCCTGCTACTTCTGTTTTGGGCAGTGAAAGGTCTAGACTGAACTTTGTGCAAATTATTTACTGATTTTCTCCAAGGACTCGAAGTAGAGCTTGCATCCTGTTGGAAGTCGCAGGAACAGCAAAGACTTTACGTTCATCTGCCAACAGCACTTGGAACTGTTTGTTTTGTGATGCAATAGAAAAAAAACAACTACAACAACGTTAGAAAATGCCGCTGTCTGCTCCGTGACTTGGAGTCGCAGTCTGTAGCATCGCCACACCTGAAAAGGCAAGCATGGTCTTACTGATGACGCCACATGATGCTGTCACCCATACCACTGCTTGTACTATGACTTGTGGGCACAGACCTTGCATCATCTCACTTCACATCGCCACTCTGATATCACCGACGAAGGCGCTCAACACCAACATTGATGCCACTGCCTGCACCGTGGTCTGTGGACACTGTTCGTGAGGTACATGAAGCATTGTCCAGTCCCACACCACAGCCTTAGTCCACCGGCATTGGCGCCATCGACTCCAGCCTCGTCAACCGATGCCATTGCTTGCACCGCAACCTGTGGGCACCGCACAAAGCATTGTCCCACTTCCCATCTTCCGATGACAGTGCTTCAACAATGACGATGACGCTGCCTGCACTGTGACACTTTGATACGATATGTCGCATCACCCAGCTTCACACCACAGCCCTGGTCTCACCAATGACGCCGATTGCTGTTACTGAGCTGCTTACTGCACCGTGACCTGTAGGCACTGCATGTCGCATCATCCCGCTTCACATCGCAGCCTCAACGCCATCGATGGCAGCGCTGCTAAATTCAACCTCACGGAGCTCAAGCCTCAATGCGGGTGGCTTTAAGCCTACCTTTGGAGCTAACACCTGCAGACGCCTACCAATGCCGGTGACGCCACCTCTTTAAAGCTCATTGCATGGTCCACTACTCCCTGCATTTCCAAGGTAATGTTTGGGGGACTTCCTGACACATTATGTGGCTCCCAATCTCGTGATCAACCTGAACTGTTGGATTTATTTGTTCACACTGCCATGATAGCCTCAAACTGAGCTACCGACTTCTAGGAATTCTATTTTAAGTTGATTTTTAAAAGATACATATCTTGAATACTGTATGTTGGGTTTTTATCATGTTGGTTTGTTTTACACAGATACATATTGGTTATTTTTCTAAAACCGGTGTGGTGTCCTTTTGTAGTGTTTTCACTGTGTTACTGTGTTATATGCAAACCAGTTGGTTGAGAGATTCAACTGAACCTTGAAAAGCATGATTGGGGGTATGTCAAATTCCATGAGGCATAAGTAGAACGCCATCTTACCATGCCTTTCCTTTGCCTGCAGGGAGGTACTGCAGAATGGGTTTGGCTTTGGCCCTGTTGAGCTGCTGTATAGAAACCCCGTGAGAGGACCACTCAGCTTGGCGAAGGAGGGCTAGGAGAAAGATCCTAGGAAGCCACCCCAGGATATATTCAGTTACATGCTGACCTTCAGAAACCACACTGCCCGCTTCAGGAAACCCACTCAGGTGAACCTCGAAGTAAGCCAGAAGGACATAAAACGCTGGTATCACCAAAAGAACACTCTGGTTAAGTTTCAGTCTGGCCGGAAAGTGTAGGTCATGGCCCCAATGGAGCCCTGCGCTCTACAGGACAAGTGGATAGGGCCATTTGAGGTGAAGGAACGCAAGTGTGATCTCACCTACCTGGTGGACGTGCAGACTTGTAAGAACTAAGCCTCAGCAGAGTTTGCGTAGCGGCTCTTTGCGGAACTCTGCTTATCCCGCTTGTTTGTGTGATGTTTCCCACCGTACGGCAATGCGGACTGTGTGTTTGGGGGGTAAATATCGCAAGAACTGTATCACGCGGTCACACATGGGTGCGGCCATCTTGTTTTCTTCCCTGTTATGGTGCTGGGGCATACTTTTCAATCCTGCTTTTATCTCTTCAATCCTTTTTCAACAAAACTTCTTTTCTGATTTTTTTTTATTTATTATCTTTCCCTTGGTATTCTTAAGTGTATATTTTGTGATTTGTTCTACTTTTTGTGTGTTTTTAGTGAATTTTTTACTGTTTTTGTATATTACTTGCTTTCTAATTTGTTTATTTCCTTTCTTCTTCTCCCTTCCTTTTTTTACTTTCTACATTTTTTTCCCGTCCCCCGCCACCCCAGCATCACGGCAGAGAGTGTGACCTTTGCAAAGAAGAGCTGTCTTCCTTGCGAAGGCAGCGTCCTGAAGGGGTGCAGCCCCAGGTCTTGTTTACAGAAGTGGAGGTGGCAGCGCTTGTTTTTTTGTACAGCGCCACCTC
The DNA here is from genome assembly GCF_964204655.1 of Triturus cristatus. Classification (NCBI taxonomy): domain Eukaryota; kingdom Metazoa; phylum Chordata; class Amphibia; order Caudata; family Salamandridae; genus Triturus; species Triturus cristatus. The sequence goes on along the minus strand of NC_140591.1, from coordinate 549,607,381 downwards.
CCTTTCACCCTGCTGCAGGTGGCAGGCCTGGGTTTGGGTACTGGCTCTGGGAGTGGCAGCAGCAGTGAGCGGGGGTACGCCGTCCATTGTATCGCTGCTCTGGGTTCCAGTGCACCCACAACCAGCTGACGCACTGGTGATCCAACATCCTGGACTGAAAGCAGGACCTACTGGACCTGCTAGGGGTTGAGGTCATGGGGCTTGGTGAGTAGCTAATTATTAATATTATAATTATTATTATTATTACCACACCGCTCCTGACGACGCCTGCAGACTCAGAACCAGGTACCCCCTCAACCGCGATCAACAGAGGGTAAGATTTCCTGACACCAAAAGGCACCACAGTACCCGGTACCCTGCGGCCCCCTGTGCCCAACTCCTGGGTACCTACCTATCCTCCAACTACCCAACTTACCTCTCGAAGTGATGGTGGCACCTGAAGAAACTTCATCCCCGAGCTTGCAGCCTTTGTTCAACTAGGAGCTTTCCCATTGAAATCCATTGAGCGCCCGAAGGCTCAAAAGCACCCTGCACCCAGCTGCCCGAGTGACCCTGGCAGTGTAACCTCTACACCTATCTACTTCCCAATTGGCCCTGAGCAAGTGACCAGGAGCCCAGCTCCCACAGCCGCGTGGCCTGCTAGTCAGCAGTCACCAACCAAGGCCCCCCTGCCTCCCATAGGATAACATTGGGCCTAACTCACTCTGCACCCGGCTGCCCCTATGCAGCTGAGGGTGTAACAACTGTACTTACCTGACCCTGGGAGACCCCTGAGTCTGTGTCCAGAACCTTAACTCTGCCAGTCGAGTACTTACCCAAAAGCCGATAACCCAATTTTCCTCCATAGGGTAACATTGACTGGTTTCTTCTGAAATTTCTTCTAAGTGTGGAGTTCCTAAAGCTTAAAATATTCACCTAAAATCAACCGAGTAACGAATACGAAAATACTCACCTGCTATTAGGAGAGATCCCAGTGCTGGATCTTGGTGCCCAGCACTGACCCTGAAAAATATTCACAACCGTACTTACCAGTAACCCAATTTTCTTCCATAGGAAATCATTGACTGTTTTTCTGTGAAATTTCTTCTAAGTGTCGATTTTTGCAAACTACAAATATTCTTTAAAAATCGTACCAACTGTGTAAACGTAATTACTTACCTGTTTTAGATAGAGGTCCCAGTACTGAGTCTAGGAGCCCAGTACTGAATTACAAAAGTAACGAGAACATACTTTACCTGCAACTTGAATTTTCTCCCATAGGGAATCATTGACTGTTTTTCTATGAAATTTCTTCAAAGTGTCAACTTTTAAAATAGCAAAATATTGCCTAAAAATCACAACAGTAACTAAGTCGACTTTTGTCACTTGTTTTTAAGAATTGTCCCAGGAGTGAATCTAGGATCCAGTCCTGGAGTTACAAAAGTAATCCTGAAAGTAATCTATTGCAAATAACTTAAAACTTCCATTGAGCTCAATGCATTATTGTGTTTGAAATTGTGTTGCCTATTACAACAACCTGTAACCAGTATTTACAAATGTCAATTGCACATTGCAGAAGTATTTACCTAAAGCATCTCATTCTGAGAAAGTATATTTTAATACCTATTGTTGGTTCTAAAATAAAACAAACATATATTTTTTATATAAACCATTGGCCTAGAGTTCAGTTATTGAGTGTGTGAGACCATTTGCTGACTGAGTGTGTACAACAAATGCTTTACAGTGTCCTCTGATACTGCCTTACTGCTCGACCAAGCTACCACTTTAGAGAGTAAGGTTATATCTAACTTTAGCCTCTGCCAAACCTCTGGGGACTGTGGACTCTGTACACACTGTACCTATTTGGGAACAGTATCTACAGAGCCACTTTCTCACACAGAGGAATCGAGAATACCACAAATGTTATGTAAAGCTAGTGCAACTGTGCCACTATATAATTGTATGTGTTACTGGTTTGCTAAGAGTATTGGTTACAATTGTCTTTTATGTTTCTTGCTATAGCTATTCCTTCCCCACCCACCAGGCAGGAGAAAACAGCCAAGACCCGGCAACAGAAGCTGGAGACTATCAAGGCATAATATCGGCAGCTGGTGACCTTGGAGGAGGAGGAGGTGGCAGAAGCTGCAGCCTCCAATGCCATGTGCCCCAGCCAGGCCCCCCCAGTGCCTCCAGTGGTATGGCACTGTGGTCTGGCAGTTGCCCACCACCATTCCACTGCTGCTCCCCCCAGTACGCTTTGAACCCTTCAGCGCTGCATGTTCCTGACAATGGCACACCTGAAGTTCAGAATGTAGGAGCATTTTGACCAGCTGGTGATGAAGATCCGAGTCCTAGCCCACCACTAGACATCTCTTGCCCCTTTTTTAAATTTGCTGTTTGGTGGGTGGGGCTTGTTGGGGAGAGGGTGGGAATGTGGGAGTTGGGGAAAACTTGGGTGTATATTATTTTGTTATGGACATTTGATGTATATGGATAATTTTAATTTTTGGACTTGCTTTACTTTGGATATTGGTTGGGGTTATTTTTTTGGGGGTTAATCTTTTATTCGACTCTTTCCTTTGCCCCCAGGCCACAGACAGTTTTTGAAATCTGCTGATAGTGTAACATACCTTCAGATAGATGCAGTACCCTCCCTTGTCCTACTCTCAGTCTCTCCTCCTAGTCTATGCAATCTGCAACTATATTAACCCCTATGGACTTGGAAGGGGTGTGGGCGTGTGAATTATTTTCCATAGTATATAGATTATTGCATCTTGAATGAATCCTTCATAGTTCTTCTTTTACCTGTGATTAAGCGAAGTGATGGCTGCATGGTGATAATATCCAAAGGTGCCATGGTGGTAGTAGTAGACAGTAGCAGCATGCTTGTGGACTAGTCGAATACTACTGAAAGCACCAGATTCTGCAGCGAGGTTCCACTCCCTCCTAGCCAAACATAAACTGTTGGATAAGGAATATTCATTGCAGGGAACTAATTAAATTGGCGTATTACAAACTGAGTTAATGCCTTTTTATATACAAGCTTTGCCAAAAAAATAGACAGTCACCTGAGGGAGACTAGAGTATGACTAATAGAACACAAGAAGAAGACTGCCAAATGAGAACACAAGCAATGCTAAAGTAAAATAAATAGTTAGGATGGTGGGCTATTACAAGTCACAAACTGAAGTTGACGAGCTATAAAGTGGAGTGGACACGCGTAACCTTTAGTGCTGGAAGGATGATGATGTTAACATTTATGATGGAGTATGTTCCTCTAAAAAAAAATTGAATATCGAATACTGTAAATTGGTGGCAAATCGAATATAAATAATATTGGCAGTGTGGGCTATATTTAGAACAGAAGAAGATCCTCGCCCTGCCTTGAATTGCTGCTGTTTTTACCACATCCACCCCAGCAAGTGTGTGAATAAATAATTGTGTAAATTTAATTTAGTCCATCTCAATAAATCACATAGTCCGGGGAAGAGGGTTAGGAGTTTGATTAATGGATGGGAAGGGGAATTTGAGGGAAAGGTTTGACGAAGACAAACACTACTACACAAGGACACCTCATTCATCTTGGCGGCCGACCATAATAAATCTGTTATGGGATGAAAAGGAAATGCATGCATGATGATAAGTACTAGACCAGTACAGGTAAATCAAATTGTCTTTATGCCCCCAGAGATACCCAAGTTCTATTGTACCGGGCTTTGAAAGATAGCAAATAAAATTACAATCTCTGTAGGAGTCAATTATATGAACATAAACAACACACACACTTGTAATGATTGAAGAGAAAAAATGATACTGTATTGCCAAATTGGGAGTTGCATCTCTGCATTCCTCTTGGACTTTCTGTTAACCTTGGGTGCCTGGAGGATGCGGTTTGGTAAGCTAAGTGTGATTTGTTTTTCCAGTATGGCGCAAGGTAAAGGTTCTGTAGATGGAAAAACAAAAATGATATTGAGAAGAAAAGTTGAACTGCATAAGGAGTGCAACAAGAAGACTTTCAGAGGCAGCATGGTTTAATGTCTGTTTCTGGCAGTTACATCCAACAACAGACCCCCCCACCCAAACTCCACTTAGATTAAAAGTTGAGCCAGACAGCACTGATCACGCGCACACACACAGCAACATAGCATTTTACCAATTAAGTAAAAAAATAAATGTACCGCTATCAGTCAGTAACACTACAGTCACCACCACCACTACACAAACATGTGTTGTTCTGGTGTTGTTGTTTATCTTAGGCCACTTCAAAGTCATCATCTTCCAAATTGGTTGGTTTCAGTGGATTTGAAAACTTCCATCTTCTTCTGGTGACAGTTCTCAAAGTCGGCACGCTAATGTCCACGCCCTGAGTCATTCCATCATCTTCGATCCTCCTGAGTCTGACTCAGTCAAGCCAATCTTTCCCTTCTTGTTGTTAAATAACAAAATTGGCCAACTCCATACCAACAGTGTCCTGAGTGAGTCTCGACTTGTACTGACTCAGAATTCACTGGATCGGTCTGTAGTAGTACAATTTTGTTCTTGAACAACAAGAAGGGAAAGATTGACTTGACTGAGCCACTTTTTGAGTGTAGACTGGAGTAGACTAGATTTGTGTTTGTAAGTTTTGCATTATCTAAGTGACTGATCAGGTCTGAGTCTTTAAGAAGGATAAAGTAAGCATAAAACTATTTTAAAAAAGCACTGTGGACAGTGTGAAGTGGACACGGTGAAGGAATCTCCCAAAGAGGAAGGAAAAAAATAACATCAGGGGGAAATTATTGATCAGCTGTCTGTAGGCCACCAACATTGTGAATCTCAGTCATCATCACTAACACATTAAGCGTAACAGACAAACACCCAGTCTCACACTGCCTGCCACCACATGAATCATCTCTTCTTCTCAAGTCACAAGTTGACACATGATGGTGACATATCATTCACAACAAGTTCACATCACAAGAAACAACAATCACTCGGTGTGCAATGCATGCCATCAATTATCAGTTATTCCGGTTTGCCCTCCGTGATTGATTGGTGGCACATTGCATAATGCAGATCCTCCATTTACTTTGCTGTAAATCGAATTATATATTAATGTCACATGTGGGCAGTGCCTGTAGGCGAGGAAAGGATAGATAGTCAGGGCCCAGGGTTGGAGACAGAGGCAGGTACCCATTTGTTTGTATTCTCTATCCAATGTCTGGCTTGAGGGAAATGGCTTGAGGGTGAATCAGGACTTTTTCAGTGCACACAGTTGCAACTCCAATCCAGAAATACAATGTGTCTAACAGTAAGACGGTGGGGATGGATTGGTCAACCAGACACACACAAATATAATAAAGTAAATAAAGTTGCTTAGCTATATCTTTTTGTTATTTTTTTTTATTTGACATCAAAAAAAGATTGAAACTAGAAAAGCCTAGCAGCCAGGGAAGTAGAGCTTTTCCTCAAACTCTGGTGGTTCACCAGAATTATTGTATTCTATTGTAATGGTATTCATATAGCGTTTACTACCCCTGATGGGGTGTCGAAGTGCTTTTTCAGCGAGTAGCACTCTACTTCGGAACTCTTTCTTTAGTAAGAGAGAATCTGGACTTCATGTTTTACCAGCTTGCAGGTGCTGGTCTTGTGACACGCCCTCTCGGTCTGGAGAGACGCGGTTTACCTGCAATCTTTTGGTGGATTGTTAAACGCGTCACCCCCCCGGTGCTGGATTCCCACTTGGAGGAGACTAACACATGGGGCGAGAGGAGGCAAATGTGTGTTGCCTGATAAGGGGGACAAAGAACAGATTTACCTTCAAATCCGGCTGCAGTGGCGAGTGAGCACCGACCAAACACGTTTGGAGGCACCACTTGGTGTTTTAGCAGTCCTTTCACTGTTCGAGCAGCGCCGGGAGAGAGAAAGTGCCCCAGAGTGTAAGGCAACTGCTTGTTCCTGTCCACAAGACTTCTCCCTTTGGTTGTTCAGCCCTTGGCCATTTTGCATTTGGATTTTGGAAAGGTAGCATCACTCATCCTTCATCTGAAATCCCCACTGCATCATCCATTCTTGGAATCTTTTACTCTATTGGGAAAATCAAAAGGCTCCTCCCAGTGCTTTGTCCACCACCTGGTCACTTTTCATTTGGATTTTGAGGTGAAAGGATCACTCTTTGTCTGCTGCATATATACCATTGGATTTTATGGACTTTGTTTTTGTGACATCACAACAGCGCCTTCCAGTGAGCTTGTGTGTCCTGATTGCCGTCCTTTCCCTCCCGCCGTTGCAGTGGGATTCACGGCGACCGCTGTGTGGAGGGCTCACGAGGCGTACGAGACTACAACACCCAGGATCCCTCGTCACAACGCCCGGAGGCGGACACCCTGCGTTTCGCGCCAAAAGGAGCTTTAAACATCACTCCGCCCCCGGCAGAGAGGGTTTCTCTGCTCGCTCACCTGACTGATACGGACGGTGGTGTGTTTCTCTACCCGCAGCGCCTTCCAGTGAGCTTGTGTGTCCTGATTGCCGTCCTTTCCCTCCCGCCGTTGCAATGGGATTCACGGCGACCGCTGTGTGGAGGGCTCACGAGGCGTACGAGACTACAACACCCAGGCTCTCTCGTCACAACGCCCGGAGGCGGACACCCTGCATTTCGCGCCAAAAGGATCTTGAAACATCACTCCGCCCCCCGCATCGCGGGACCGCGCACGGGCGGCGCCGGGCTAGGCCCGGGCAAAGGGCGGGCCGTCTACGGCCGTCCAAGGCCGATAGAGGCCGGGCTGGGCTATTTCCCTTGTTCATTGGTCCTGAAACATATAAGTAAGACTTGTCTGTTAAAGTGCTGACATTTTGCTGTATTGTATTACCTTATAGCGTGACATTGTTTTGCCTATCACTGTTATACCATGACTACTCGCCTAACCCAAATTAGGAAATCCGTGGTGGGGGGTTCAGTCAGGGGGACCTTGGATAATTTCATTACTAGGGCTGCTACTGTGTTAGAGCAGGAGATAGCTATAACCGAACGCCGTTTGTCTCTGGACCCATTCTTCCAGAAACGCTCGTCTTTAGGCCTTATGGAGAATGCTCCCTCACCCCCCACGATTACTATGCCAGCCATGGACTCTGCACTTGACACGGACTCTATCTCGCAGGCCCATGATGCAACTGATACATCTCTTGTTGCCAAGGTTAACACTAGGCATACTTCAGATACTCAATACATAACTGATAACTCAACTGAGGATCAGACTCCAATTAAAAGCGTAAGGAAAATTAAAAAAAAGGGCCCTAGGAGTAAACCTACCATTGTCAAAAATCCTGCTAATCCAACATTGCAAACAACAAGACGGAGGAACATTTTTCACTTACCTTCCTCCAAGTCGACTCTCCAAACTAAGGTGACTCCAATATCCGCAGAACCTCTGCAAGAACACCCCCAGTCATGTACGTTACATTCTCCCAATTTAAACATTGAGCACCTGGTGAAATCGTTACTTTCACCATTAGTGGAGAGAATCAAAAACATTGCTATTCAGCTAACGTCCCTGGAAACATCTATTGCCTTACTCACCGCATCTAACAAGGACTCAAACATCAGTCTCTTAAAAAATCCCATTCATTCCTTAAATACTGGGCATATATCACCAGAGCAAAATGACAGTCAGCCAATATTATCATCTAGAACGGCAAATTTTCCTGCCGCCATGCACATATCGGAGAATTGTGTCCCTGGCAAAAAATATCCCAGAGTTAAGCAAACGCACAGACCGGCAGATTTTCATCGTGATAATGTTAACATACAGTCACCCGAGCTTGGTAAGGAAGGAAAGACTGATCATATTGATCTGCCCCCAGAAGCAGCCCCATATGTGGTGATACTTACAGGCGTTCCTGAATTGATCACGGGTTAAACAGAGGGACATCAGGAGCTTAAAAATAAGGTGGTTCATTGGCTGAGTAAAAATAGGCCACTTCCCAATGACATCAACGGTGAAATACTCCAAGTAAGAAGACTGGGTTGGGTGGGTTATAGACCAAAGGACATTAAAGGAGATGCGATTATTATAAATTTTAGAGACCGTAGGGTACTGCGCCATATTACAGATTGGTATACTCCATCCAATGGTGCAGGCATTTCGACACATGCCCTAAGTTATTTTTACCCTCGCTCTCTCTTGCTAAACCCACCTAAACCACATTCACTACTCACAGCCAATGCAGAACCTCTCTATTCGTCCCTTCCAACCTCAAACAGATATGCCATCCTTTCGGGTCTGGACGATTTAGACTGACTCCCAAATGCGGTTAATGAGATTAGAAAAATTGTCACCTGGAGTCCTTCTCTTTCAGACATTGATCCTTTACATCATAAGATCAACCTTACGAGTCCCCGTAAGCTTGAAACCAAGATAAAAATATCCATTGATTTCCACTCTTTAAACCTTGAGCATAGTTCATCTAGTGATGGTTTAACTTTTAACCCATCTCTGACCCAACACCAGATTGATGATACTCCATGCTCCTTAGTTTCCTTAGCTACTTGCCAGTCACTGGATACCACTGAGTACCCCAAGGCCGCTATGAGCAGTAATACCGCCATTAAAAAAAGCCCATTGGCCAAATGCCTACTGTCTTGGAACGTGGCAGGTCTCCTTGACAAGCTGACGAACCCCCTATGGGTTCAAGTTGTTTCCCCTTTCAGTGTTATCTGTTTGCAGGAAACATGGACTATTAATGAACTCCACCTCTTAGGATACAAGACCCTACATACCCCAGCACTCTCTAGCTTACATGGCAGGAACAGGGGTGGATTAGCGACTTACATATCCGTAGAATCCGGAATATCACATACTAATTTCATTGGGACAGAAAATTACCAGATTATCTCCTGAAAAGGCAGTGGCTGTAAGGACGTTATCTTGGTAAACTTTTATAATAACATTTCCAGTTCCCATCATGACCGGGTCCTCAATGGCTTAAAGGAAGACTTAATTAAAGTGGAGTCCCACCTTCAAACTGATATGCTGCTCATGTGGGTAGGCGATTTTAATTACTCTTTGTGCCCACTGAGCAATGGAGGTACCTGTGGTCTGGATTCTATCAGAGGTGTTACCACTTCGCATTTTCCACACTCTAAATTAGGTGACCTTTTAAATGGCATAACATCCTATTTCAATTTATCCTTCATGAATGAGTTGTGTGATCCACCGAAGTGTTTTAAACCTACCTTTAATGGGAGAGGTTGCAATTCTACAATTGACTATACCTTGATATCATCCAGGTACCCAGAGATTATATCAAACTGGGAGACATTGGACTGTGCCATTAGTGACCACTACCCACTGGCTGTGGCTCTAAAACTAACTACAACCGCTGATGACGATCTAAGGGTAAACTCGTTTCACACACCGCCACTCACTCTGGGAACTTCGATGGGGCTTTACCTTAAATGGGACAAAGTAGTCCCTTCAGCATTTCTTAACTCCCTGATTACCAACACATATGAGCATATACAGACATGCCTGTCCATCTTAGAGACCCCTCAGGAAATCAGTCAGGCTTTTTCTGTTATCTCGGCGGAGATTAAGAATTTACTTGCTAGAGCACCGAGGAGAACCTCACAAGGCAGCATAGGTTGGTTTGATAGGTCTTGTTCAAAAGCTTTGAAACACTTAAAAACTACCTTAAAAACCAAACCTAGAAATCAGCTGGAAATACGGCAGGCCAGACAAAAATACCGTAAAGCACGGGCGGTAAGAACAAAACAGCTAAAAGCAGAGGCCTGGTTAGCCTTACAGGAAGCCTCCAATAGCAGGGACAATACAGCCTTCTGGAAAGCGGTCAATGCCCCCTTCCTGCAAGGTACACGGGCTGCGAAGATTGAGATGGCTATAACTGCTGAAACTTGGGTCAGCCACTTTGGCACACTATACGACCCAATAGACCATACAGCGCCTATAGATAGTCTGGATCTTTACTATAACCATCATAAAGAGTTGAATGATCCTACCCTTTTTCCTTTAGATCTCACTTTTGATTGTGCTGAGGTGCTTACGGCCCTGAAAGAAAGTCCCTCTGGGAAGGCTCCTGGCCCTGACTGTATACCTATTGACGTTTTCAAATCACAGCTGGACCTGTGGGCTCCTTTACTTACCAATGTCCTAAATTCTTTAAATAAAATAGGTTTTATTGACACATGGCCCGAAGCGGTTGTTGTGCCGATTTTTAAGAAAGGCGATAGGAACAACCCTTCTAATTATCGCCCAATTTCATTGCTTGACTCTCTCATGAAAGTCGCAGGGCGAATTATTTTAAACCGGATTCATGATTGGTTGGGTGAACATGACATAATTTCAAAATTACAATACGGTTTTAGACAAGGCAGAGGCACTATTGAGCAAGGCTTGAATTTGACCCTTATTATTACTAAATATACCCAAGCAAAAAAGGGAAACCTCTTTGTCACCTTTGTAGACCTTAGTTCTGCATTTGACTGCGTCGACCATGAGCTTCTCTGGGAATCCCTTGCCGAGATTGGCATAGAGCCCCCTATCTTCGCATTTATTAAAGAGCTTTACAGGGGAGCATCAGCACGTGTCAGATATGGCAGACAGGGAGAGTGTTCAGACAGATTTTATATTAAAAGAGGTGTTAGGCAGGGATGTATTTTAGCCCCCTTACTCTTCACTCTCTACATAAATTCTGTCGGCAAGTATCTTAATAGAAACTATCACGACTACCCCACTTTAAATGGGAAACCCATACCCATATTACTTTACGCAGACGACGCAGCAATTATGTCACAGACCCACATGGGCCTTCAAAGAGCAGTAAATGATTTCACTGAGTTCATGTCACAGCGAGGTTTAAGAATCAATGCATCAAAAACTTTTACCATGTCATGTGGCCTAGGAATAGGGAAAAGACAATGCTCCGTTTTTATAAACGGCAATAAGCTTGAAAGTGTTGATAGGTTTCCCTACCTGGGCATTACTTTTGAGAAGAAGGGCTCCTGGCAGGCTGCTGCCCAAGCTAGAGAAACTGCATTTTCTAAAGCTATAGGAGCCCTGATTAATTTCTCAAAAAAACTGGGGGGACGCCCGATCAACCCTTTATCACAGATTTATCGTGCCAAGTGTGTTTCGACTGGAACATACGGATCCGGGATTTGGGGAATTGATCCGGCAGCTTATATACAGTGCTCCGAGAATTTATTCTTGCGCTACCTCCTGGCCACTCCACGTGGTACTTCAGTTTTTGTAATGCACCAGGAACTGCCTTACACCTGTGAGGCGAAGGAGGGGCAAGTGATCACATGATTAGGAGTGTTCACAGACTTAAACATTGTCATAATGGACCCCTGGGATCAGCGAGAAGGCAGCAGAGACGGGCACTGAGGAGGCCAATCCATGGCTGAAACGCGTCTGCCCATTGTTTCAGGGACATCTTTTGCCAGCGCGGAAAATCAATAAATCTGTTGTGTATTCCCCCGGAGCTGTGTCACACTCTTTCTTTATTTATTGTAATATACATATATATCTGTTTTGCAGATCAATAGTGAAGCAATTGTAGAATAATAATTATGATAAAAAGATTTCGTTATTTATACAGTCACTTATATACATGTTAAAAACTGAATAATATAACTATCAGTAATATATACATTTGTTAAGCAGAGTTAATGAATATCTATATTAATAACTTTTTTAAACACAAGTATTATACATGTTTATACAAAGCAATACACATATAAAGGTACAGAACTATAGTACAACTAAATGTTTATATGCAGACAGACATGCTGTATATTTATCTGTTTGCGTATGGTGGTTATGTGGGAAGCAGCCAATTCTTGAGTAGTTTTCTGGAAATAAGGTGGTCATCTGTGAATCTTATGTTGACGGATAAAGAGTTCCATAGTTTGGCTGCTTGAACAGAGAAGGATGTGCCCATAGTTTTTTTCTTGTATCTTGGTATTTTGAGGAGAGGTACCACTCAAGAGCGGAGGTTCTTTTTTTTTAACTAGAATTTTTAATAGAGCGAACTTGACCCGGAGGTATCGGGTATCAGAGCGCTTTACATAGCACCACTTGCGTTACATGAGGACACAATGGGCCCGATTCACAGAACTAACTTAAGACAAAATCCTAAACTTACTACCATTTTCGTATTTACAGAAGGCACTTACTCATTTTGGTATTCACAGAAGACACTTACTCACTTCGGTATTCACAGAAGTTAGGAGTCCTAACTTTAGGACTCCTAAATGCCTTCTGTGAATATCGAAAGTCTTAAAATTAGGATTTTTCTCTGTTTAGGAGTCCTAAAGTTAGGACTCCTAACTTTACTACTACTAAACTGAGAAAAACCCTAATTTTAAGACTTTCGGTATTCACGGAAGGCATTTAGGAGTCCTAAAGTTAGGAGTCCTAACTTTACTACTACTAAATTGAGAAAAATCCTAATTTTAAGACTTTCGGTATTCACAGAAGGCATTTAGGAGTCCTAAAGTTAGGAGTCCTAACTATACTACTACTAAACTGAAAACAATCCTAATTTTAAGGATTTCGATATTCACAGATGGCATTTAGGAGTTCTAAAGTTAGGAGTCCTAACTTTACTACTATTAAATTGAGAAAAATCCTAATTTTAAGACTTTCGGTATTCACAGAAGGCATTTAGGAGTCCTAAAGTTAGGACTCCTAACTTCTGTGAATAGCGAAATGAGTAAGTGCCTTCTGTGAATACCAAAATGAGTAAGTGCCTTCTGTGAATACCAAAATGGTAGTAAGTTTAGGATTTTGTCTTAAGTTAGTTCTGTGAATCGGGCCCATTCATTTTTGTTAGGCACGGGGAGATCAAGTAATTTGCCCAGAATCACAGGATGTTCAGCGTCATTGCCGAGGCTCGAACCCAGATCCCCAGATTCGCAGTCGACTGCCCTAGCCGTTAGGCAAACTCCTCTCCTTTGTTGAATGTGTTTGGTGATTTTATTCCCGATGAAGAGCGGTACCGTTCCATGTATCACTTTGTGAGTGATACAAAGCAGCTTGAACATGGATCTTCTAGCAACCGGTAACCAATGCAAGGCTTTCAGACAGGGGACATGTGGTCTTGTGGTTTTATACGTAAGACTAGTCCTGCAGCCGAGTTCTGAATCCGTTGTAGTCTTTTGATGGTCGTTAAAGGTGATCCATGGTAGAGGCCATTGGCGTAATCGAGTTTGGACAAAACAAAAGAGATGGTAGCCTGGACCTTTTGTAGAAATCCCAAATGGGGGAAGATTTGTTGCAGAGTTTTTATATTAACAAATCTTTATCTTGCTTGTTTGTCTACTTGGGTATTCATCGATAGCTTGGAGTCCATGGTCATTCCGAGGTTTCTTACTTCCTTCAATATTTTAGGCGGTGTTCCCAGATCATTAGGCCACATGGCGAGTTGGTCATAATGATTCCAATAGCCACACTTGAATATATCCATTTTGGAAGCATTCAATATGAGATGGCTCCGCGCCATCCATTGATCCACAGCTCTGAGACAGCTGAAAATTGGTGATTTTCCAATATCTTTGGGGGTATTGTATGATGTTACATCGCAGTCTTTACACCGCCATACATTTACAATGCAGTCATTACAACGCAAGTCATTACAACGACTTGTGCTGGAGGGAGCTGGACTTATGAATACTATGATTTACTATTCCAACTCCATCCTACGTAACAGTAGGGAAGGTGTTGGAATAGTAAATCATACTATTCCTGAGTGTATCGCGCCATCCAGCGCAAGTCGTTGTAATGACTTAAGTTGTAATGGCCATGTTGTAAACGTATTGCGGTGTAAAGACCACGTTGTAACGGATGTCTCCCCTTTGGAGGCATTGCAGTTGAAGGAGCATTTGTGGGTCCTCTGCATAATTTTATCAGGGACCCAGGAACCAATCAGAATCCTCAAATAACCAACTAATGAGAACATTAACCCTAATCCATTAGAAACACCAGATGCAACAACCGATCAGTGCACACATGTATCATCCAATAGCCGACTATTTGAGATCCCTGCGACATCAGTCAAGGTTTGCTGGCCAGGGAATTGGAAACTGTTCCTCTATTCAGAATCAAGGTGTTCACCTACGGTGAATCCTGAGTTGTATTAACACAATTATACCCCCTTGCTCTCCCTGCATTCAACTTTACAGCTCGGCAGAAGACAGTCGTATAATCCTCTATAAAAAAGTTATTAACTGGCTCCCAGGTTTCCGGAATACATATTGTATTAATATCTCTGATATATTGGAGCCACTGCTCATCCAAAAATATACTGACTAAACCTGCCACATTCCACAAAACTATTTTTAAGTCACCCACAATACGCCCGCCCTGATTAAAGGAGGGGGTGGCAGTAACCATCTCTGATTTGCCAAGTATCATCTGACTTTGGTACCTGAGCTCAGAAGGGATTTTGGTTGTTTCCCCAGAATTGGTCTCCTCCTTCACACATGGTACATCAGGGGGTTCGACCCAAATGTCAGTAACTCTGCCCATATCCTCCCCCACTTGTAGTCAGTCTATATCATTTAGATCCCTCACAGGGGCAAATGCATTGCGTAATGTCAAGAGCCCCCCACCCAGGCTAGACCCTCTTCATGCATAACCAAGCATTGGGGTGGTATAGGACTAAATGGTGGCCTATAACAAAAAATCAAAGGTAATGGTTTAATCTCCAATTATACTGAAAATGATTGCAGGGAATGAGACAGGATATTGTGGGCCAGTTCTGGGCACCTAATTAAGACAATCATGCTGTCTCCTGTAAATGTTTTCTTGGTCCTGACGATCCAAGCTATCCTCCTGGCCATCAGAATGTGCCTGTACTCAGCCATATTAAACCTCACATATTTGCATACCCAGTGTATTACTTTATTAATCAACTGGTCGGTGGACTCATCCTTTGCACTATTTAGTCCTGGTACCCCTGCCAGGACCACAGTATAAGGGCAGCTCACTGGTGGGAGATCTATGACTGGTAGGTCGGGGGTATTAGGGGCACACACACTATCCCTACTGGCTGGCCGTTGTTGTGGCTGGTGACCCCTTTGACTCGGCCCACTATTATGGGTTACCAGCATTCTGGGTAAACCTTTCCCCAAAGTCAAAGCCTGTGTCACACACCCTTTTACACCAGGAATTACTTGAGAGATCTGAATGTTGATGTGTCTCACTACAGGGGGAGTTACTGATTGAGCACCCTTATGATGGACAACTGTCCTCTGAGTAACCTGGCTAAGGGGGGACAATGCTGTATCAATTTCACCTAGTGTGGCTTTCGAGTCATCCAAAACTTTAGAAGTTTCATTAAAAAGTTATTCAATAGACCAGTCACTGTTTCCACAATTTTTTGTTTCAACGGCACCCATAAGTCTTCAAAGACCTTGGCGTCCTTAATGTCCAGGCCCCCAGTGCCTTATTTACTTTCCGTTGTTTCTTAGGAGCGGGGGGCCACTTAAATCCGCACTATGGGTAGAGGTCATCATAGCCCTATTCCATGTGTTCTGACCAGCAGCAGTGTTAACTAGTCTAGCACCAGGGCTAGAAACCCCTAGATTATCCTCTTCCTGCTCTTTTCCCCGGGATCCCTCTAGAGATTTTTCATCTGCCAGGCCCAAGAGCTCCCCCCGAAACAATTATACTGCCCCTGCCTTTTCCAGAGAGAGGCGCCTCTCCGCCTTGTCTATTTCTTCCCCCACCGCGTTTTCCAGGAATGAGTCAATGATTCCCTTATTTGAGTCCTGTGGGGAGCACAGGGGTGTGTCATTCCTCGTCCCCATAGTGCTCTTAACTTTTGAATCCACCTCCCAGACACAGGGGAAAATGATTGCCCTCCTAGCACCTTGCTGATGTTGAACAATGAGAAGCCGCTCTGGCTGTTGCTGCAAGCTGCTGTCCTGACGCTGTCCAGCTAGCATAGACCGCTTGCATTGAGCCAAGAGGGTTAGACCAGCCTTGCCACAGTCGGCCATGGACAGGTGCAGACGGGCCCGTCCTTGGCCTGGGCTTTGTCCAGGCATGGCCCGGGCAAGCCCATGCGCGTCCCATGCTGCAGGAGGTCCTGGCCCCCAATGAGCACCTCCATGCATGGTCGATGAGTCACGCTGGTGGCACTCGGGCCACAAGGAATGCTGGGCTCTGGAGTCTCCTCGGCTATAAAACGGTCTCCCACGCTGTGGGAGGCCCTGGCCCCTAATGAGCGCCTCCAGGCTCGGGCGATGAGTCACGTTGGTGACACTTGGGCCGCAAGGAATGCTGGGTTCTAGAGTCTCCTCATGTATGAAACGGACTACCTCGCTACAGGAGGCCCTAGCCCCTAATGAGTGTCTCCGGGCGCGGGTGATGTGTCACGTTAGCAGCACTCGGGCTGCAAGGAATGCTGGGCTCTGGAGTCCCCTCAGGCATAAAACGGTGTCCCGCGCTCCGGGAGGCCCTGGCCCCTAATGAGCGCCTCTGGGTGTGGGTGATGAGTCATGTTGGTGACACTCAGGCTGCAAGGAATGCTGGGCTCTGGAGTGCCCTCCGGTATGACATGGTCTCCAGTGCTGCAGGAGCCCATGTCCCCTAATGAGCGCCTCTGTACTTAGGCATGAGTCACGTTGTCGACCCTCAGGCCACAAGGAATGCTGGGCTCTGGAGTCCCCTGAGGTATGAAATGGTCATGATCAAGTAAAAACCACTAGTTTCTACACAAAACAGGTGAGCAATGATGCAATCACGGACAGGTTAAAAACTTCAATTTTTTAACATGTAACAACCACAAGCAAAAACTGTTAAAAAAAGATGCAATCACAGGTAGGGAAAATCGCTTTTTAAAATTTTAGGAAAGAGACAGCACTAGACTGCTTCCTTATCCCCTCCTGGTCTTCAGTACAGTGAAATCTGGGGCACAGGGAAACTACAGCTCACAAAATGGATGTGAATGTTTTGGGCTACACCCAGTATGGTGTACTCTGGTTGTATGCAGTAATGATTCATTTTGATCATGGTTAATCTCTCCACATTGGGGGGCAAGAGACTTATCCTTCTCACTGTCAGAACAGTGCCAGCAGCACTGAAAACACGCTCAACTGAGACACTGGCTATGGGGCAAAACAGATAGTTTAACGCCAGCCTGCTGAGCACTGGCCATTGGCGCCTCTACCCATACAAATACAGTAATGGGTTTTGATCGAAGTAGACCTCTATTTGGTCTTCCAGACAGGCCTGGACCATCCACTCAATGGTCATGGGTGCTCCGCCTTGCTCAGCCTCTTTTGCCTTTGTCTCAGCACTGGACTTAAGCCCTGCCAGTAGAAACCATTCCTTTGCCGATTTTGGGCTGATGTTCCTGTTCATGTTTTTGATGTTGTTCTTGCTGTTGGTTGTTTTGGCTGCTGTGAGCCAACCACACTGCCCTCAGGCTCTAAACTTGAAGGCTGCCCTGCAGTACTTGTGCCCTGAAGGAGCGGGCCTCTAATTCCCGGACGTTCTTTTTCTAGCTGACTGGCTTGCATAGCTATCCAAGTTTTTTCGTTTGCAACATACCCGTCTGTAAAAGGAATCAAAGTGATCAGTAATGGTTTGTACCATGGATTAATAATTGTGGCCCAAATTTAATGGTTGGATGACGCAATGTCTCTTTGCACCCTTGCATTTGCCGATAAGCGAAGGATTAAGCTCTCCACCAACTCATATGCTTCTTTTTTTCCCTCCACACCTGCATACATTGCAGACAAGTCCTTTAGCTGTTCATGCAGCATGTGCAACAATGGGATAGCATGTTCCCAAAGGGAGCTGAGGTGTGCCCTGCATATCCTGATCGGTCTTCCTGATCTAGAGTGGTGTGAAGAATTGTCACTGACACCTGAAGCTGGCTTTGTCTGCCTTTCACATTGCTGTCTCGGACATAACTGGTTCTACTAATGCAAGAAAACATTTATTTGAAGTTTGCCAACTTCAAAGATGAAAACTGGTGAAAGCATTGGGGCTCTCACCCCATAACTTTAGAACTCTTTTGATCTCAGGAACCTGCCAAGAAGAAGAGCTGGAGACTCTGTCAGGAGGGACTTACACTTTGCTGTGTGCTTTGCTGTGTTAGCCTGCTGCTTGCTACTTCTGTATTGGGTAGTGAAAGAACTGGACTGAACTTTCTGCAACTTATTTCCTTACTTTTTTCCAAGGGCTTGAAGCAGAGCTTCCCTCTTGTTTGAAGTCTCAGGAACATCAAAGACTTCAAGTTAATCACCGGGAATTGTCTGTTTTGTGCTGCAACAGAAGAAAAACAACTACGACACTGTCAAAGATACCACTGTCAGCTTTGTGCCTTGAAGTCACCATCCTGAGCATCGCCCGCTTCATACTGCTGCCCTTGATTCACTGATGTTGAAGCTCCATGCCAACATCAGTGCCGCTGCCTGCACCGTGGTCTGTGCATATGGATCGTACGGTACACAAAGCATCGCCTCATCCCAGACCTCAGCACTGGCCCACTGATATCAGCTCCATCGACTCCAAACCTTGTCAACAAACGCCACTGTTAGCACCTCGACCTGTGGGCATGGCACAAAGCTTCATCACAACCTTGGGTCTACCGCTGAGATTGCTTCAGCAACAACATTGCCTACACCGTGGCCTGTGAACATCGAATGTCAAATTGCCCCATTTCACACTGCAGCCCTAGTCTTAATGACACCACCGTATGTGTCACCGAGCCGCTGCCTGCACTGTGACCATTGGCCACCGCACGGCGCATTTTCCTACTTTGCATTGCAACACCAACGCCAGCTCTACTGACTTCAACCTCACAGAGTTTAAGCCACAATGCGGGTGACTTTAAGGGCCCAAAGACTCCTGCACTGACCTTCTGAACCGACACCTGCTGATGCTGGCAATGCTGCCTCATTGGAGCTCATCGCATGGTCCACGATGGCCTGCACTCCCAAGGTACTGTTTGGGGGCCTTCCGGACACTGAGGTAACCTGAAACTTCGCGGGCATCCTGAACTGTTGGATTTGTAAGTTTACAAGACTGTGGTAGCCCCAGATAGAGATGGTGACTTCAAGGAGTTGTATGAGTTGTATTCTAAGTTGATTCTAGCTAAATTTGTATCTTTAGTACTCTATGTTGGATTTTTATCATTTTGGTCTTGTTTTACACAAATACATTTTGGCTATTTTCCTAAAACTGATGTGATTTCCTTTTGTAGTGTTTTCACTGTATTATTGTGTGTTATGTGCAAATGCTTTGCACATTGCCTCTGGGATAAGCTAGACTGCTTGTGCCATGCTACTAAGGGGGTGAACAAGGGTTATTTTAGAAGTGTAACTCCCTTATCCTGACTGAAAGGAAGGCTTCTTACCTGGACAGGGTACAAACCTGTCAACTAGATACCCCCATTTCAAACACAGCTCAACAGAACACTCAAAGTAGATAGGAGGGGCAAAGTGAGGTCCATAAAACATGGTGGGCAAAAAGGAGGGAGCAGGGTCAAGCACACAGATATTGGAGAGCAGGGGGAACAAGGGTAGCGGCAACAAGCTAAGCACATAGGCTAAGCAGGGGGGCGATGATGGGGCCTAGAATTGGGCAACAGATGGCAGAAGAGTGGGTGGGGACATCAAGCTAAATGAAGTGGAGTGGCAGCACATCGGATCATATAGGGCAGGAGGAAGGGAGCTGGTGTGTGGACTCTGACAAAAGAGGATAGGGAGGAGGTGGATGGGACAGCAAGCTAATTGTTCAGGACAGGTGGGAAGAACAGTAGCGGAACGATGGCCACACAAGGCTGTAATAATGGAAGTGGGGCATGGACTAAGGCTGGGCAGAGTTAGCAGAGTTGCGCTCCGCGAAGCTCTGTGAGGTGACCCAAAAACTCAGCTGTGCTATGCGGAGCTCCACAAGCAGGCGGAGTAAGGTCACAGACATAAACCCCTATACATTGAGTAGCTAGATGTCACTCTTATAAGCTCTGGATGCAGGAGCACACTTACCAATAAGAGTGTGCACTGCCCTGCAGGCTGCAGTCTCTGTCAGCCGGAGCTGCCCTCCTCCAACTTTTACTCCGAGACTCCTCTGTCTACAGGCTCCACTATGGTTGACTCAACATCTCGTCTCTCACCTGAGCTGAGCACTGTAGTCAGCAACAGGAAGCAATGCACTCATGAGTCATGAAGAAGAAGAATCATCATGACAATGTGCGGGCCTGATCGCTCTCATTCATCTTATATGTCTCACAATGGCGAACCCTTTTTAAGAACGGCATGTTGCCATACCCGATGCAAGTCTCTGCCAGCACCAGACGCAAAACAATCCCACTTGCAGGGCAAGGAATCGCAGTAACGCGAAGGCAGCCAGCAGTGGGTATGAGAGGTGCCTTTGGACGCATGTGTGCAGGGGGGCTTCCGAGGACGCTGGGAATGACAACTGTTTTGAGGTGCAGGACAGGACGTAACTATGCCAGGGCTGCTGCCAGGCACTGGCCCACACTCCTGCTTGCCTCTTGAGCCAGGGAATGCATTCACAAGGTGGTGCAGCCAGGGCACCCAGCACAGACACAACTGACAGCGATCCTCACAGACTTCCTGGGCGTGACCATGCCTCTCCACACTCTTCACGAGGAGTGCCACCACTGCTGTCTATCACACGCAGCTCAGCCCACTTCCATGTGAACTGTCTGTCCTCTGTGCAATCCACGATAAAGTGGAAGTGCGTGAACAAGACTAATGTGGGACTTACATTGTAGCGATAGACTTAGAATACACATCCAAGATTGTACGGTGTCTCTTAAAGGAAAAAAATGACGTAACTATGCAGTGAAAAAATCTTGCAATACCGAAAAAGCATTGCTGTGATAAAGGAAATCAAAAGGCTATGCTAAGAGCCATCATTGCGAACATTGCATAACTTGACGGGTAAAAACTTTGTATAGTCCCAAATATTATACTGCAGATATGAGACTTTAAAAGAAAGTTATACAAAACAGACCCGGTTTCAAGCAGGGGTGACCATTGGCGTGTGGGTAAACTCTGCTTCGCCAGCAAAGTTTTTTTGCCAAACTTTGCATTCCTAAGCAGAGTGCGGAGTTGCAAAACTCTGCAAACTCCACCGGTGGAGTGGAGTTTGACACCCGCTCTTAGCATGCATTTGGACAATGAATGGCAAGGACGAGGGGAGCAGAAGCAGCAAGCTTGGGTGGAGGTAGCACAATGCCAGCCAAGGGTTAAGTGCAATGGTGCAGAATACACAACCTGGAAATGTTCTTGCTATTGCAAGAGGAAGCACCAGATGTGTTAGCTGTAACTGAAACCTGGTTGGAGGCCAGCTCAGAGCCCGAAATAGTCATGCCCTTGCCCCCTGATTATCATATCCTGGCACATAACCATCAGGGCAGGGAAGAGAGGAGGAGGAGCAGCGGTGATCAGCCAGAGGCACCTTCCCATAGAGGTTGTAATAGCAGAAAGTTTGGATGGGGCGTAGGTTCTGGGGGTGAAACTAGTCCTAAAGACCACTTGCGTGGTGATGGTGGTATTCTATTGCCCACCTCGGACAACCCCCCTTTTCAATGAACTATTTATTGAATTAGTTAGTGACATATGCTCAAGGTACCAGCTGATAGTAGTGGTAGGGGACATTAACTTCTGGTGGGATCAGGTACCAAGAGAGCCCCAGGCGAGTAGGTTCAGCAAATGGATGGTTATGCTGGGGCTGCAACATCTAGAAGAGTCTCATACTCATGAACCATTGGACCTTGAGGCCCCAGCACAGTCAATGACAGCAATTAAATCTGGCTCACCAGAAGACCCTTGCCCACCCAAGGTGTTCAGAATGGCCTTTCCCATGGTGGGGAGTAAGCGGCTTTCCCTTCAGAACTCCTCCCTGGTGGTAGGGAAAGTACCACTCAGTTTTAAGAAAGCTATGGTAAGCCCATTTTTGAAGAATGCTGGGGCAGAGCCCAAAAACCTAAAATATTAACACCGTCTATTTAGGTTACATTTTTCAGGTAGGAATATGTAACAGCATGTAAACAGAATCCTTGCAGAGTTTATGGAGGAGCACCAACTGCTCTAAGCTAGCCAGGCAGGTTTTAAGGCTATCACAGTATGGAACTGGTGATGCTTTCTGTACTGAATGAGCTCAGCCTGGTGAATTATAGGAACAAACCCTCCTTGTTGACCCTTTTGGAACTTACAGCTGCATTCAACACAGTTGACCATCAAGTGTAGATGGACCGATTACAGGTGCAGGTTATCTCAGTGTCTGCTTTTCAGTGGATCTCTTCGATCCTGAAGGACTGCTGACAGAAGGTACAGCTAGATGGCAGTATGTCTAGAGAAAGAGTACTCCTGTGCAGGGTTCCTCAGGGATCTGCTCTGTCCCCACTCTTATTCAGTATCTATCTTCAGCCTTTAGTGGTGGCACTAGCACAGCTGGACAAAATGTATACTTGAACAAGATCCTAAGATTCTTATATAATCTCTTATGTTGTCAAGGATGGACAATGGCAACTCTATCTTGACTGGGTTTCTCACACTGCAGCTTGCCCCATTGAATTCAGAGCTTCATGCTGCTACATACTTTGTCTCTGGAAACAAAAGACATGATCTTACTCTACCAGTGCTAATAATCCTCCCTTGCCTACCTATTAATGCCTGAAATCTATACATTATTCAATCTTTCATAGGGTTCTACACACTTCCACTCTACAATACCTGCCATTAATGTTGAAAATATTTGGTGGAATGAAAGATTAACATAGCGCTGGATCACGGCTTTTAGAAGCCCTGGTATTTTAAAAAGAAAATACAACGGCACAAACCTTTTTGGGTACCACTGCCTCACTGTTTACATTCATTTCTATTATTACAGTTATAGCTTAGATGTACTAATTATTCTCAAATAATCTAATGAACTCACCCTGACTGGGAGCCAGTATTTCCTCTCATCAAAGAATGCTTGGTTGTTTTGGATGGAAGGGAACTGCTGGTTGTTCAACATGTCCCAAGATTCGGACCATAAGAATGGAGAGACGTCAGGTTATTGCTGATTGAACGCATTACTTCTTCCAAGATTGCAATCATACGGAATGCCTGATTGAAAAAGGATTTAATTTTAACCCCTTCTGTGCCCATGACGAGCTGGACTCGTCATGGAGCACAGTCGCGCTGTGCCCATGACGAGTCCAGCTCGTCATGGCACCCACCCACGGGGGAAGCGCTGGCGCTCCCCCCGTGAGTGGTCGATCTTTTTTTTTTACTGGGAAGGCAGGGGAAGACCTGCCCCTGCCTCCCCCCGCCCCCCACCCCCGCGTCATCAATGATGTCAGCGCGCAAGCCGCGCTGACGTCATTGGAGGTTTCCCCTTTGTTCTCCGAGGCGCAGGAAGCCATTTGTTTCCTGCGCATCAGAGAGGAAAGGTGAGTTTTGGGGCTGGGGATGGGGGATTTCGCGATTGGTGGGTTAGGTAGGGTGGGGGCACAATGTTGGGGAGGACAAAGGCATTCAGGCAAGGTTCGGCTTGGTTCGTCTTTATTTTAGTTGCTTCCCTGTGAAATGGATCCAAAAAAGAAACACTCTTGCGAGAGATGCCCTTTTTCTCATATTGTTGTATTCCAAAGTGCAGCGGGATGGAGAGAAATAGAAGGTTTTAAATATGAAAATTAAATACATAACTAAATAAAGCAAGACAGAGGGGTTGCAAAGTGGCCAGATTGGTTTTATTTACATCCAAATACACCAGCATCACTTTACAGAGTTTGCCAGTGAAGCGTCACTTTCGTTTTCTCATCTTTCTTTGAACAGCATTGTTGTTCCCTGGTTGGGAGAGTGTACCATTCCTGGAGGTACTGCAATACCTGGTTGATGGGTGGATTGGAAAACACAATGTGTGCCATGGCTCTGTGTTTATGGATGTGGTCTTTTTATACCATACTGCTTACGTTTTGTAAGGATATAAGCAATGGGCATTGAAACGGTTCCCTTCAGGGCCCTCTAGTCATGTCCATAACTTTTCAGGTGAAACCACTCGCTGATTTCTGAATAGTGAGTGAGAGATCGTTATGGTAACCATGTTGTTTCTGCTTACATTTCACATGCTTTACTTAATCTTGCATTCCCTATGAGTGGTTGCTTTTACTTTTTTTTAGGCAGCATATTACTCTTATCAAGTGCATAATTTGTTTTGAGCCACACCCAAGTGTTTATAGCGGGCACAATCACTTTGTAGCTGAAGTTTCTCTCAGTGGGGAAGTATGGTGTTCAGTGGGGGAGAGGATGTGGCACTATGGCCAGAGCTGTTGAATTTGGAACTGGGGAACTGGGTTCAGCCTGCATGACCAGTCCACTAGACCACTCTACTGAGGGAGCACATTCCCATGCTAGACCGTAGAAGGCCCCACTAGACCTTAGAAGGCTTGGGGCCCGATTCACAGAACTAACTTAAGACAAAATCCTAAACTTACTACCATTTTGGTATTCACAGAAGGCACTTACTCATTTTGGTATTCACAGAAGGCACTTACTCATTTCGGTATTCACAGAAGTTAGGAGTCCTAACTTTAGGACTCCTAAATGCCTTCTGTGAATACCAAAAGTCTTAAAATTTGGACTTTTCTCAGTTTAGTAGTAGTATAGTTAGGACTCCTAACTTTAGGACTCCTAAATGCCTTCTGTGAATACCGAAAGTCTTAAAATTAGGATTTTTCTCAATTTAGTAGTCCTAAGTTTAGGACTCCTAACTTTAGGACTCCTAAATGCCTTCTGTGAATACCGAAAGTCTTAAAATTAGGATTTTTCTCAGTTTAGTAGTAGTATAGTTAGGACTCCTAACTTTAGGACTCCTAAATGCCTTCTGTGAATACCGAAAGTCTTAAAATTAGGATTTTTCTCAATTTATTAGTCCTAAGTTTAGACTTAGGACTACTAAATTGAGAAAAATCCTAATTTTAAGACTTTCGGTATTCACAGAAGGCATTTAGGAGTCCTAAAGTTAGGACTCCTAACTTCTGTGAATACCGAAATGAGTAAGTGCCTTCTGTGAATACCAAAATGAGTAAGTGCCTTCTGTGAATACCAAAATGGTAGTAAGTTTAGGATTTTGTCTTAAGTTAGTTCTGTGAATCGGGCCCAGAATGTCTTAGCACAAGCAGGTGTACCCTGCTTGTGTCCATTGTGGGTTAACCTTGAAGGCCTGTCCACCACAATCCATCTCCAGTCTTGCGGGCAGGCCTACAAAGCAGCACACCCTAGAGCAACAGTGATCCAGTCGCTGTGACTCTGTCACTGAGGTCACATGAACCTTGAGCAGATTAGGGCGATGCGAACGGTGTGAACTCACTGGGTACCTATTTTGGGTGGGTGCGTAGTGTTTGCAAGTATATTATGGTTTGAAAAAATCTTGCTGCCTCCTTCCTGGCCTCCAGCAATTTTCAGAAACAATAAAAATGTAATGATAACTTTGGTGATTAATGTTCTTCCTAGAGAGAGATGGAGTTTTGTCTAGTGGAAGGGTTGACTCCTGGAAATGTAGCACAGAGGGTTAATGTGCCTGCTGCAAATAACATGTACCATGCAGATCACAAAGTACACTGCTTTAATGGGGGGACCATGATGAATGGTCATTTAATGTCAGCTGTAGATGATAGATCCCTGAACAGTGTCATGTATGTGCATGTTTGCATTATGCTGAGGGGATTACCAGGTAATTATTCACGCAGCTCTCTGATGGATGTCACATGTGGTTTTTCTGAGTCCCCAGATAGATCATGCAGTCTGTGTGTTCTCTTTTGTACTGCCAGTCACCGGTGTATTCAACTGTGTGCCTTGGACCGTGTCATGTATGTGCATGTAAGTTGCATGATCGAGGTAACTATTAGTGGCGATATTACGTGTCTCTCGGACCTCTTTCAAGTGGTCGCTGTCTTTTTTCCCCAGCAACCCCCCCTCCCCAGGGGCGGCAATCTGAGAGATAGCCACAAGCTCTAGCTACACCTCTGCCCCCAATGTCACTTTTATGTCGCATCACTACGTTTTGGGCCCTTGCCTGTCGCGGGTAGTTGGGCCTCCCACACAAGTGAGGCACCATTTTTACCGGGAGACCCGGGGGAACGCTGGGTGGTGGGAAATTTGAGTGAGCCCGGTGATGCCACAACTTTCCCACACAAAAATGTGTGGAAAAAGTGATTTTTTCAGCTAAAATTGAGGTTTGCAGGGGATTCTGGGTAAGGAAACATTGGGGGATCCACGTAAGCCATACCTCCCTGGAAGCCCCCAGGTGTCTAGTTTTCAGAAATGTATGGGTTTGGTAGGTTTCCCTAGATGGCCGCCGAGCACCGGGCCAAAAACCCAGGTGACCCCCCTTGCAAAACCAGGTGGTTTTGAGATAGGCAATTTTGATGTCGCCTCACTACGTTTTGGGCCCTTGCCTGTCGCGGGTAGTTGGGCCTCCCACACAAGTAAGGCACCATTTTTACCGGGAGACCCGGGGGAACGCTGGGTGGTGGGAAATTTGAGTGAGCCCGGTGATGCCACAACTTTCCCACACAAAAATGTGTGGAAAAAGTGATTTTTTCAGCTAAAATTGAGGTTTGCAGGGGATTCTGGGTAAGGAAACATTGGGGGATCCACGCAAGCCATACCTCCCTGGAAGCCCCCAGGTGTCTAGTTTTCAGAAATGTATGGGTTTGGTAGGTTTCCCTAGATAGCCGCCGAGCACCGGGCCAAAAACCCAGGTGACCCCCTTGCAAAACCAGGTGGTTTTGAGATAGGCAATTTTGATGTCGCCTCACTACGTTTTGGGCCCTTGCCTGTCGCGGGTACTTGGGCCTCCCACACAAGTGAGGCACCATTTTTACCGGGAGACCCGGGGGAACGCTGGGTGGTGGGAAATTTGAGTGAGCCCGGTGATGCCACAACTTTCCCACACAAAAATGTGTGAAAAAATGTGATTTTTCAGCTAAAATTGATGTTTGCAGGGGATTCTGGGTAAGGAAACGTTGGGCGATCCACGCAAGCCATGCCTCCCTGGAAGCACACGGGTGTCTAGTTTTCAGAAATGTATGGCTTTGCTAGGTTTCCCAAGGTGCCCGCAGAGCTAGGGTTAAAAAACTAGAGCTAGGCACTTTGCCAAAAAAGGGTCATTTTTCACTGCAAAATTGAGGTGTGACCATGTTGCGTTTTACGCCATTTCCTGTCGAGGGCACTAGGCCGAGCCACGCAAGTGAGGTACCGTTTTTCTCGTAAGACTTTGGGGAACGCGGGGTGGGTGGAAATTTGTGGATCTATGCAGATTCCGGAACTTTCCACCACAGAAATGTGGGGAAAATGTGTTTTTTTTTTACAATATTTTAGGTTTGCAAGGGATTCTGGGTAACAGACCCTGGTGGGAGGCAGTCAAGTCACCCCATCCTGGATTCCCCTGGGTGTCTAGTTTTCAAAAATGTATAGCTTTGCTAGGTTTCCCAAGGTGCCCGCAGAGCTTGGGTTCAAAAACTACAGCTAGACATTTTGCCAAAAAAGGGTCATTTTTCGCTGCGAAATTGAGGTGTGACCACGTTGCGTTTTGCGCCGTTTCCTGTTGCGGGCACTAGGCCGACCCACACAATTGAGGTACCGTTTTTCTCGTAAGACTTTGGGGAATGCGGGGTGGGTGGAAATTTGTGGATCCACGTAGATTCTGGAACTTTCCACCACAGAAATGTGGGGAAAATGTGTTTTTTTTTGACAATTTTTTAGGTTTGCAAAGGATTCTGGGTAACAGACCCTGGTGGGAGGCAGTCAAGTCACCCCATCCTCGATTCCCCTGGGTGTCTAGTTTTCAAAAATGTATAGGTTTGCTAGGTTTCCCAAGGTGCCCGCAGAGCTAGGGTTTAAAAACTACAGCTAGACATTTTGCCAAAAAAGGGTCATTTTTCACTGCGAAATTGAGGTGTGACCACATTGCGTTTTGCGCCGGTTCCTGTCGCGGGCACTAGGCCGACCCACACAAATGAGGTACCGTTTTTCGCGTAAGACTTTGGGGAACGCAGGGTGGGTGGAAATTTGTGGATCCACGCAGATTCCGGAACTTTCCACCACAGAAATGTGGGGAAAATTTGTTTATTTTGACAATTTTTTAGGTTTGCAAGGGATTCTGGGTAACGGACCCTGGTGGGAGGCAGGCAAGTCACCCCATCCTGGATTCCCCTGGGTGTCTAGTTTTCAAAAATGTATAGGTTTGCTAGGTTTCCCAAGGTGCCCGCAGAGCTAGGGTTCAAAAACTACAGCTAGACATTTTGCCAAAAAAGGGTCATATTTCACTGCGAAATTGAGGTGTGACCACGTTGCGTTTTGCGCCGTTTCCTGTCATGGGCAGTAGGCCGACCCACACAAGTGAGGTACCGTTTTTCTCGTAAGACTTTGGGGACCGTGGGGTGGGTGCAAATTTGTGGATCCACGCAGATTCCGGAACTTTCCACCACAGAAATGTGGGGAAAATGTGTTTATTTTGACAATTTTTTAGGTTTGCAAGGGATTCTGGGTAACGGACCCTGGTGGGAGGCAGTCAAGTCACCCCATCCTGGATTCCCCTGGGTGTCTAGTTTTCAAAAAAATATAGGTTTGCTAGGTTTCCCAGGGTGCCCGCAGAGCTAGGGTTCAAAAACTACAGCTAGACATTTTGCCAAAAAAGGGTCATTTTTCACTGCGAAATTGAGGTGTGACCACGTTGCGTTTTGCGCCGTTTCCTGTCACGGGCAGTAGGCCGACCCACACAAGTGAGGTACCGTTTTTCTCGTAAGACTTTGGGGACCGCGGGGTGGGTGCAAATTTGTGGATCCACGCAGATTCCGGAACTTTCCACCACAGAAATGTGGGGAAAATGTATTTTTTTTGACAATTTCTTAGGTTTGCAAAGGATTCTGGGTAACAGACCCTGGTGGGAGGCAGTCAAGTCACCCCATCCTGGATTCCCCTGGGTGTCTAGTTTTCAAAAATGTATAGGTTTTCTAGGTTTCCCAAGGTGCCCGCAGAGATAGGGTTCAAAAACTACAGCTAGACATTTTGCCAAAAAAGGGTCATTTTTCACTGCGAAATTGAGGTGTGACCACATTGCGTTTTGCGCCGGTTCCTGTCGCGGGCACTAGGCCGACCCACACAAATGAGGTACCGTTTTTCGCGTAAGACTTTGGGGAACGCAGGGTGGGTGGAAATTTGTGGATCCACGCAGATTCCGGAACTTTCCACCACAGAAATGTGGGGAAAATTTGTTTATTTTGACAATTTTTTAGGTTTGCAAGGGATTCTGGGTAACGGACCCTGGTGGGAGGCAGGCAAGTCACCCCATCCTGGATTCCCCTGGGTGTCTAGTTTTCAAAAATGTATAGGTTTGCTAGGTTTCCCAAGGTGCCCGCAGAGCTAGGGTTCAAAAACTACAGCTAGACATTTTGCCAAAAAAGGGTCATATTTCACTGCGAAATTGAGGTGTGACCACGTTGCGTTTTGCGCCGTTTCCTGTCATGGGCAGTAGGCCGACCCACACAAGTGAGGTACCGTTTTTCTCGTAAGACTTTGGGGACCGTGGGGTGGGTGCAAATTTGTGGATCCACGCAGATTCCGGAACTTTCCACCACAGAAATGTGGGGAAAATGTGTTTATTTTGACAATTTTTTAGGTTTGCAAGGGATTCTGGGTAACGGACCCTGGTGGGAGGCAGTCAAGTCACCCCATCCTGGATTCCCCTGGGTGTCTAGTTTTCAAAAAAATATAGGTTTGCTAGGTTTCCCAGGGTGCCCGCAGAGCTAGGGTTCAAAAACTACAGCTAGACATTTTGCCAAAAAAGGGTCATTTTTCACTGCGAAATTGAGGTGTGACCACGTTGCGTTTTGCGCCGTTTCCTGTCACGGGCAGTAGGCCGACCCACACAAGTGAGGTACCGTTTTTCTCGTAAGACTTTGGGGACCGCGGGGTGGGTGCAAATTTGTGGATCCACGCAGATTCCGGAACTTTCCACCACAGAAATGTGGGGAAAATGTATTTTTTTTGACAATTTCTTAGGTTTGCAAGGGATTCTGGGTAACAGACCCTGGTAGGAGGCAGTCAAGTCACCCCATCCTGGATTCCCCTGCGTGTCTAGTTTTCAAAAATGTATAGGTTTTCTAGGTTTCCCAAGGTGCCCGCAGAGATAGGGTTCAAAAACTACAGCTAGACATTTTGCCAAAAAAGGGTCATTTTTCACTGCGAAATTGAGGTGTGACCACATTGCGTTTTGCGCTGTTTCCTGTCGCGGGCACTAGGCCGACCCACACAAGTGAGGTACTGTTTTTCTCGTAAGACTTTGAGGAGCACGGGGTGGGTGGAAATTTGTGGATCCACGCAGATTACGGAACTTTCCAGCACAGAAATGTGGGGAAAATGTGTTTTTTTTTACAATTTCTTAGGTTTGCAAGGGATTCTGGGTAACAGACCCTGGTGGGAGGCAGTCAAGTCACCCCATCCTAGATTTCCCTGCGTGTCTAGTTTTCAAAAATGTACAGGTTTTCTAGGTTTCCCAAGGTGCCCGCAGAGATAGGGTTCAAAAACTACAGCTAGACATTTTGCCAAAAAAGGGTCATTTTTCACTGCGAAATTGAGGTGTGACCACATTGCGTTTTGCGCCGTTTCCTGTCGCGGGCACTAGGCCGACCCACACAAGTGAGGTACCGTTTTTCTCATAAGACTTTGAGGAACGCGGGGTGGGTGGAAATTTGTGGATCCACGCAGATTCTGGAACTTTCCACCACAGAAATGTGGGGAAAATTTGGTTTTTTTGACAATTTTTTAGGTTTGCAAGGGATTCTGGGTAACAGACCCTGGTGGGAGGCAGTCAAGTCACCCCATCCTGGATTCCCCTGGGTGTCTAGTTTTCAAAAATGTATAGGTTTGCTAGGTTTCCCAAGGTGCCCGCAGAGCTAGGGTTCAAAAACTACAGCTAGACATTTTGCCAAAAAAGGGTCATTTTTCACTGAGAAATAAGGTTGTGACCACGTTGCGTTTTGTGCCGTTTCCTGCCGCTGGCACTATCCCGACCACCACAAGTGAGTTACCGTTTTTCTCGTAAGACTTTGGGAAACGGGGGGTGTGTGGAAATTTGTGGATCCACATAGATTCCGGAACTTTCAACCACAGAAATGTGAAAAAAATATGTTTTTTTTTACAATGTTTTAGGTTTGCAAGGGATTCTGGCTAACAGACCCTGGTGGTAGGCAGTCAAGTCACCCCATCCTAGATTCCCCTCGGTGTCTAGTTTTCAAAAATGTATAGGTTTGCTAGGTTTCCCAAGGTGCCCGCAGATCTAGGGTTCAAAAACTACAGCTAGACATTTTGCCAAAAAAGGGTCATTTTTCACTGTGAAATTGAGGTGTCACTACGTTGCGTTTTGCGCCGTTTCCTGTCGTGGGCACTAGGCCGACCCACACAAGTGAGATACCATTTTTCTCGTAAGACTTTGGGGAACGCGGGGTGGGTGCAAATTTGTGGATCCACGCAGATTCCGGAACTTTCCACCACAGAAATGTGGGGAAAATATCTTTTTTTTTTACAATTTTTGAGGTTTGCAAGGAATTCTGGGTAACAGAACCTGGTGGGAGGCAGTCAAGTCACCCCATCCTGGATTGCCCTGGGTGTCTAGTTTTCAAAAATGTATAGGTTTGCTAGGTTTCTCAAGGTGCCCACAGAGCTAGGGTTCAAAAACTAGAGCTAGGCACTTTGCCAAAAAAGGGTCATTTTTCACTCCGATATTGAGGTGTGACCACGTTGCGTTTTGCGCCGTTTCCTGTTGTGGGCACTAGGCGGATCCGCACAATTGAGGTACCATTTTTCTCGTAAGACTTTGGGGAACTTAGGGTGGATGGAAATTTGTGGCTCCACGCAGAGTCCGGAACTTTCCACCACAGATACGTGGAGAAAATATGTTTGTTTTTTACAAATTTTTATGTTTGCAAAGGATTCTGGGTAACAGACGCTGGTGGGAATCAGCCAAGTCACCCCATACTGGATTCCCCTGGGTGTCTAGTTTTCAAAAATGTATAGGTTTGCTAGGTTTCCCAAGGTGCCCGCAGAGCTAGGGTTCAAAAACTAGAGCTAGGCACTTTGCCAAAAAAGGGTCATTTTTCACAGCGAAATTGAGGTGTGACCACGTTGCGTTTTGCGCCGTTTCCTGTCACGGGCACTAGGCCGACCCCCACCAGTGAGGTACCATTTTTTTTGTAAGAGTTTGGGAAACGCGGGGTGGGTGGAAATTTGTAGATCCACACAGGTTCCAGATCTTTCCACCACAGAAATGTGGGGAAAATGTGTTTTTTTTTTACAATTATTTAGGTTTGCAAGGGATTTTGGGTAAATGAACCTGGTGGGAGGCAGTCAAGTCACCCCATCCTGGATTCCCATGGGTGTCTAGTTTTCTAAAATGTATAGGTTTGCAACATTTCACTAGGTGCCGGCAGAGCTAGTGTTCAAAAACTACAGCTAGACACCTCGCAAAAAAAGGGTACATTTTCATTATGAAAATGTGGTGTGTTCACGTTTGGTTTTGAGCCATTTCCTGTC
The DNA here is from genome assembly GCF_964204655.1 of Triturus cristatus. Classification (NCBI taxonomy): domain Eukaryota; kingdom Metazoa; phylum Chordata; class Amphibia; order Caudata; family Salamandridae; genus Triturus; species Triturus cristatus. The sequence goes on along the minus strand of NC_140591.1, from coordinate 549,574,839 downwards.
GTGGGCACTATGCCTACCCACACAAGTTAGGTACCATTTTTATCGGGAGACTTAAGGTAATTCAGATTTGTAAAGGAACTGTCATTACCTATTGACTTTCGATGCATTTCTGCCTTCCAAATGAAAGATATTAGGTAAAACAGAAGTCATTCTAAAAAATGACTGATAATTCTCATGCTAGTATGAGTATTCCCAATTTCAGAAATGTGCAAATATCTACTGTTTCTAAACTCTATATTTTGTTTCCATTTCAGAAATACATAGGTGTCTTTCATACCGATTTTTCCATGTACACATTTTTACAGAATAATTACTATATACCCGGTACATAATAAAAAACCATTGCAAGTTGCTGCTCAGTTTTTGGCTCTGGGTTCGTCGCGTTCTTGGTGAACCTACAAGTCCTATATGTCCCCACAACCAGTAATGTCCAGCGGATGTAACAGTATATTGCTTTCAAAGAGCTGTCATAATTAGGAGAAGTTACAGGTGAAAACGTTGACACAAAAGGCTGTTTTTTTCAACTAATTTTCAATTTATCCTATATTTAACTGTTAGTTTCTATAAAGAAACCTTGATGGATCTACACAAATGACCCCTTGCTGAATTTAGAATTTTGTCTACTTCTCTAAAATGTATAGCTTTCCAGGATCCATTATTGCTTTTGTACCCATTTCTACCATTAACTGGAAGGAGGTTGAAAGCACAAAAAATAGCAAAAATAGGCTATGTCCCAGAAAAATGCCAAAACTGTGTAAAAAATGTTGGGTTTCTGACAAAAGTCTGGTATCCCCTAAAAGCTGTGAAAATGGTGATTGCAACCCCACAAACCCTTTTTTGATAACATTTGCAGGGAAAAACCCAGATGCTTTCATTTTCAGCCCGTATTTCCAATTTTTCCGAAAAAAAACAAAGATTTGCTGTATTTTGGCTCATTTCTGTGACCCCTCCAGGGGAATCCACAAACCCTGAGTACCTTTAGAATCCCCATGATGATGCAAGAAAAGGACGCAAATTTGGCGTGGATACCTTATGTGGTCAAAAAGTTGCAGGGGCCTCATCGCGCACTACCCCAAATAGCCAAAAAAAGACTTGGCACAGGAGGGGGAAAAGGCCTGGCAGCGAAGGGGTTAATTGTGAAAGAAAGTCCCCCACTATCTGAACCTCATTGTTTGCTTCTTAAGAGCACCAATGTCATATTGTATCAACAAAGGTTAATATGTGCCACCTGTGGAGTCTGTAATTGCAATACTTAACAATGTATATTGATGTTTGAAAAATTCCTGCATTAGCATGTTGATTGACTCTGGTTGTGCTGAATATTCCCAAGAGACTTCAGCATGCTTCTTGAGGTTAGTAACAAAATGGCCAGCCTTAAGGCTGTTGAAAAGATTATTTTGAAGCCTTACAATTGATACACCCTACCATTTACCTATTGAGGGGTACTTTTAAAGAGCATCATCATCAACACTTTATTCAGTTTTTGCAAGAAAAACCATAAAAGTCAAGAAAATACAATTAAAAAACAACATAAGATACACAGAATAACAGTACAGTGTAACCATCATGGGTCTGTAAACACATAATTAAAATGCAAGTACATAGAGGTCGAAAGTATGAAAAGACATCATCAAAAACCATTAAAATACAAAATTAGTAGCAAGGACTATACAAAAGGCAACAAAACCATCCATCACGAGCCCATAAAATACAGAATTGTAAACATGAACCATGTTAAAACCAAATTCACGTTAACACAGTGACAGATTGATGCCCATCAAGGTTATTCACAGCTGCACCGAAGCCCTTGAAAAGCTGATAACGTACAATAATGAGTGGCTTGAAAGCAGTTGTAAAAAGATAAAAGCAGGTCTCACCTGCTAAAACTTGCTTTTTTAAGCATAGTGATGATAAAAGATTTTCTTCGTAGCTCGTAAATGCTACAGAACATTAAAAAGTGCATCATATTCTGCTGAAACTTTCTGTCACAGCCACATGGTGGGAGGCACTGGCCTCTATATGTGCCATGAGAATGGGCCAGAGGATAATGAAAGAGGTCCAATCGAAATCTGATCAGTCAAGGATACTTTTAAACCATAAAAGATAGGGTTCAGTTGATGACACAGTTTTCAATAGGAGGTACCAACGCATACTAGACTTCCTTAGCTCCACTTCCTCTCTGGCCCTCGTACGCCTCATAAAAAGGTTCTCCTTCACCCAAGTCATATTCCTACTACAGATGTCCTCCGGGTTCACAAATAGATCTGTCCTTCCCAGACTGGTAAAGCATTCTCTTACATACTTAAGTCAGCAAATATGATTAGCATGGTCAAAGGAAAGACAGTCCTTTCACATTTCCTTACTAAGGACATTTTCCTTCTTATTCCAGATTTTCATTCACAAAGATAAAGGATGAAAAGCTAACACATCTGCGATGAAGGCCATCCCTAATTCTTTGTGCGCTACAAATGATGGGAAGCACTGTGATAAGCAAAGTAACCATCTAAGAAATGTGTTTTTTGACAATTTGCAATACATTCAGCTAGTAAAGTGCCAGATCTTGCTCCCGTAGGTGATATTCAATAAGATATTGATCTGCGTCCCAGTTAAAAACAGCAGCAATTGCCCTTGCCAGATCCCCTTTCTTTCGGCTTGCCAAGGGGCGCCAATTTAGGACCTCATCGAACACCACCCCCAGGCAGGAAAAGACATCAGTCTTGGGGACTGACATAACCCTGTTGTAAATGTATAGGACTTAGCTGGATAAAGAACCCGCCTGCATTATGAATGATTTGCTGTGATTGACCAAAAAATCCAGGTCCTCCATGAATTGAACAAAGGAGTTCAACAACAATTGTGGACCCCCTCGCTGTCCTCGCCATGAGGACAGCATCATCAACATAGAGGAGGACGGGAAAACTTTGCTTACCCACCTGGGGACAGTCAGTTTTTAGATTCAAGAGGACCTGTTTCAAATTGTTCCAAATTGTTGATGTAAAAATTAAAAAGAAAAGGTGCCAAGATGCACCCTTGAAGCACCCCTCTCAGGATGGAAGACCTGCAGGTCACTTTGAGATCACTAGAGAAGCGAACTACGGTTTTACTGTCTCTATGGGGATCCCTTAGAAACAGGACAATGTCTTTGTCAATACCAATAGAAAGCATCATCTTCCAGAGCTTAAATCTGTTAACGCAATCAAATGCAGAAGACAGATACATAAAAGCTAAGTAGATGGTGCCAGTGCGGGCAATAGTATACTTATTCAAGACCATATCTAAGTTCAGACACTGATCCACTGTTGATCAACAAGAGCAAAAACCATATTGTACCTGTGCCAGGATGGTATTATCATCTGCCCAACTCACAAGCCTATCTAATACCATACAACCTACCACCATTACCACAGAATCCAAAAGGGAGATGGGCCCGTAGCAATGAGTGCTGTCCTGCTGTCCCTTTTTGAAAACAGCGACAATGGTATATAGAAACCAGGTGTCCTGTAAGGGTGGGCGGAATTTGCGACAATGACTTTCGCAAATTATTGTGAAATTGCACAAAATCTCCGCGAGCGTTCAAAACTTTTGCGGAGATTGCTTTTACCGCCCATTCGCGATGTGTTTTTGCGTGCTCGTGGGGAAATATATCTCCAACTTGGCAATGCGGTCGCTAATGGGCGCGGCCATCTTGTTCGTGATGCTTATTTCCTGTTCGCGATCGCAATGACGTGTTCGCGATCGCAAACTCTCGAGGGATAGCGTGACCGGCTACCAACAATCCAACATCTTGTGGCGCGCACGAACGGATAGGAAAACTCGTCGGCGAACGCAGGGACCCGGTAAGTCGCGATCGCGCGCGCAAGAATGCATTTTTAAAGCGCAAACAAGAAAAATACATCCGTTTCGCGGCAGGTTGCGAAAGTTTTTACATTTTCGCGCTCTCCGCGGAATGCGAAAATGTCAAAATACCGCAAATTCCGCGAACAGAAGAAAATTTACCGCCCAGGCCTAGTGTCCGGGTGTCCAGTCTTGACCGCTTTGTTAATAACTGAGGTGTGTGCAAGTACACAAATGTCCATGTTCAGATTGTAGATGTCGGGGGGAATCCTGTCTGGGCCAGGAACCTTGGTTTTAGACAATCTCGCAATGCCTGCTCTTACTTCCTGTGCTGTAAATATGACCTTGAAGTTACCTGCAACAGTTTCCTGGGCTTCCCTCGAGATAGAATCAGGCTGAAACATGCCCTCAAAGTGGCTTGCCCAATCATCCTCACTGATATCGGCATCCTTTTAAAGAGCACCTTTTACCCTACTGGGATCTCTTCTTGCTATCAATAGAGCATGGCACAAAGGTATTGTCCTGCTCTATATGTCATCATAGTAGGCCACCCTGAAAGGGAGAGTGGAAGGGCAGATCATGTGTGGACCGAGTATATCATTTTCAAATCAGGAGTAAAGCTGTGCTGTTTGTGTTTACATCATACATTCTTCTTTATATTTGATAGGAATGTAGCTAGCAGGTTGGAGAGTGGTTTTTACCACATAAGCTGGCACGGATATGTGCTGTCTGAAATAACAAGACACACATCTGAAAATGCAGGAATCGAGTCAGGAGTGACACTATTTATCCAAACAACTAAACAATAAATGTCAAAGACACATCATTAATCAAAAATAACACCATGCAATCTAGCAAGTATCGTAGATCATGAGAGAAAATATTCAATGTAGTAAGTTTAAAATTGCAGTCATGCAAAGAAAGAGAGAGAGATAGAAAGTAAATATCAAAATACAATGAAGCATTATACCTTTATCAAAAATGCTAAATAAAATAGTTAACTGGGAGCACTTCACTGGAAAAAAAACAGAGTGTGAAGTGATGGGCTGGTAAGTGGCACTTATAAACACTTTTAATGAGCAACCGTTGACCGTAAGATCTAACTTTGGCAGGTGTTTGACCGCAGAACATAACAAAAAGTTGAACACGCATTAAAAACTATTTGTGTCACTTCTCAGAAGCTTTAAAGCGGAAGCTCCTTATAAGGATATTGTTTAAGCCATGTCGCTGTCTTAGTTTCCAAAGATTGCAAAACATCAGGTGAGAAGCTGTGGAAAGTCCCAACTGGCCCCCACTCATACTCTTAGCCCATCTTGTTCTTCTAGATGACAGATGCATCATATCATGTTATTGCTACATTTTCTTGATGTTCAGAAAGATGTACAAGCAGAGGACAGCGGCTCAGAGACTTGTTCATCAGGAAGACAGTGACTTGAGGGTATTGGCCTTCATATAAGAGATACATCTGAGGTTACAGGAAGGAGGGCATGGTGCCTACTGCCTCTGTGGACACTCAAGGCTGTGTGGACAATTTTAGCACAACCCTGTCTATGGGCTGGTAGGGACATTTGAGACTCTCATGCTTCAGATGTGGACAGAATGGGCCTGGGGCACTATATGGTAAAACTAGACCCTGCTTTAATCACTACCCTCCTTATTTATTTCCCAGTGTCCTCAGTAGTGCTGGCCGTTTCAACAATTCACAAGGGATAAATATTAGGGAGAGATAGTGAAAGAATGATGATGCTTAGCTCAATTTGTAGTGTTTACAACGTGCTATTTTTTGCCAGATGGGAGACACTGGTAGGTGAACATGTAGCAATGTGAATTGATCTCTGGAACAGAAGTAGGTACATGTTTCTGTGAAAAGGGAGGGATATATTGTGGAAGTAGAATATCCACAATGACTGTGTGGTTACACCTGAGTTTCTGCACTCTCCTTGTTGCTGACTTTAGAGCCCAGTTCAGTTAACTCCTGCTAATCAGGAGTAAAGTGTCTGCACTCTCCATTTAAACATGGTTCAATTGGCGTATTCCTTATCTACATATGTAAAAGGTGCCTGTGAGTCCCTAGTGTATGGGGTAGAAAATTCACACAGGGCTGGGAAGTTAAATGCTTCTTGAGAGCAGCACCTATTGAGCCATCCACTGCAGTGGCAGTGCAAACGTGGCCTCTCCTATATATCCTGACTGCTGCAGTGTAAAACCTGCAGTGTCAGCTGTAATAATAACCTTTTTTGACAGGTAAAGACCTCCCTCTTAAACGTTAGTAAGTCACCCATGTGTAGGTTTTTTAGCCAACATGGTGGAAGTGTGTGGAATTCAAAAATAGGACAAGTAGAATATTATTATGATTACCATATCCCTACAGTCACATGGCCCAACAGCTATTGTTACTGTTGCAGGCCTAGCTGTCTCATGGTTAAAACCAGAATACAGATGAAAATAATAATGTAACTATGGAATACAACCAGCTAGCAAAATATTTAAATGACTATTTTTATTCCTATTAAAAGTCCTGTTCAAGGAGAGGTCTGATTTCTAATAAATATTAAGGAAAATAAACTTTTGTAAAGTATGGAGCTCCTAGAGGCTAATTTGCATTACATGTCTAGAATATCCCAGCCTGTGCATTGCCTAAAAGAGATGTGAACAAAGTTTGAAAGTATGCCCAAGAGCTACAAATATGGCATCTTTTTGATCTAAATGGGCCATGATGACTCTTCTGATCTCAGCAGAATATTCAGGGTGGGGGGCTTTTAATAGTGTCAAATCCTGCCTGACATGTCTGTGTCAAGCACATGTACAACTTGCGTGCTCTGAAGGGGATCACAAAGGATACAAGAACCATTATTGAGTTTTTCCTGTCTGGGCACTGAGTGTCCCTGCTTTCATTCACTATACTTCTGATTTGTTGTAGGTCCAGCATCTGCTTCAAATTGGACTTTCATGTTAGATGTGGAAAGACACTAGTGAAGTCCTGATGACACGCGCATACGAACACCCAGTCTTCAGAATACAAGTTAATATGGCCAAAGACTTCCAACATCTTGCAAAAGCCCCATTACATGGCATTTTCAGCCTGTTTGCAATAAGGTAAGCAGGAACTACTGAAAAAGTGGGTTGGGTTGCTGCTGGGAACTTTTACCATATTCGTTAGGGTGTGCGCATAAGTAACCCCAACCCACTGGTTGCTGCCAATTATCAACATGATACCCAAAGGCACTCTCTTGAAAACACTTTCTGGACCTGCAGAAGAAAAGAAGAGGACTGGGCAGAATCTCTGTGAACTGAGATGACACCTTGAGGACTGGAACTGTTTCCCCTTGTACCCAGGACAAAGAAGTTCAATCCAAGGGTCATAAGGCTGACCTCCTGTGTATATAGATTGACAAAAGAAGGTGCAGTTCAAATTTTCCACTGATCAGTGGAAACTGACCGTGACAAGACTTTGTTGTTGGGCTCTGCTTGTTTGACTGAATGTCTCAAAGTGCCTTCACCTGAGGTCATGGGGGCTTTGAAGTGTGGGGACCTGCTGTGAAAGGTTTCCGACCACTAGTCCTGAGCATTGGACTGAATTTCATCTTTGTCCCGCTCAAGGCTCAAGCACCTTTGTAAAGAGAGCAAAAACATCCCTTTCAGCAATGGAACTTCAGAAACATTTTTGAACTTTTTTTATCCAGACTGATCCACTTGCTCTTTCAGACCGGGGCTCCATCGTAGTTGGCCACAAATTGCAACCGTATTCTGTTCTACCACTTGCAAAGACTATCATTGGCTTTCTAAGTGCTATTTTTCCTTAAGACCTAAAAATTCACATCTCTGGTTCCTCTTATAGGATGTTTATCATTTTAGTGTCACTGTGTTTATCATATTTTAGTCAATAGTTTTTGATTCGGTTGGGGATTTTTTTCAATTGTGTTTTGACTTCATTAGTATTTTGGTACTGCATAAATACTTTAAATATTCCCATAAGTTAAGGCTGTCCGATCTGGGTGAGAAGAACTAAGGAGTTGAGTTCAGGTTAATTATGTAACTTTCAGGGTTGACCCTAACAAAAGATGTGAATATTACTTGAGGTTGGCAGTCACCCAGTTCAAATAATAATGTAATTTCTTACAGTGGCCCAAAAGCAATGCTCAATGATTGTGCTTCCAAATGTCACAGACCTATTATGAAGATAGAACCTCCCTTCCCCTCTCCCAGATTGGATGCCCTCTCATTAAAAGTACAGATATTTGGACACTGGCATTTATAGAACACAGTCAATTAACCAAGATATCTACTCCTCCTGATAAAGTCTATATAAATATCCGCAAGCAAGTGCAAATCATGGTACCTCAGGTCTTCCATCTGAAGTTGATCAAACGTGAAAGGATTCTTGATCTGAATATCCTCATACTTTAAAACCTCTGATATAACACTCTGCTGGATCTCCATATAACCTCCTGCTGACTCCCAAACCTTCTGATGCACTAGTACATGAGGGGCATTTTAACGTTTGGCAGGTTCCTGTTGAATGTAATGGCAGGAGCCCAGGATCATAATGTACACTTACTAAAACCAACATTTGCATGGTCCCAACAATTTTTATTCTCCTGAAATAGAACAAAAATAGATCTGAGGATTTGAGACTTTGATGAAGGATTATCTGGTTATGGAAATGTTCCAAATAATTTTGACACAGTTATTTTCCTATAGTACAAGACTAACAGGGAAATGCACCATTTTGACAAACTTCTTCTTTCCTTGAAAATGAGTAGAATCTATAATTAGGTCTGACATTACACCCTGTTTTTTTAGTTCTATGTGCCTGAAGTCAACCTACCTCCTAATTTATTTAAAGGAATTATAAACAATGAATATAAACCAGTTATCATGATTTGTCTCCTCTTGAGTGAGGTTGCATGAGGTGGTATTGGGTTGTGGTTTTTGAGAGCATTGAATGTGCTGACTTGTAGAAGATAAAGATGTACAAAGTTGAGATGGTGGGATTTAAGTATCTTTCCTTGTCCTAATTGAATAGTTTAAACTAAATCTCAAACATATGTGATGCCTATAGCTGGAAATGTGTGACAGTACAACACAAAACAACAGAGCAACAGGACCACATATTAGGAAAACCGGCAAAATGACACACCACCTCGGCGCAGCATAATAATAACATAAAAAGCACAACAAATCAATGCAAATACATTACAAAACAGAGTGCCAATGGAATCACAAGAACACAAAACTCATTCCACAATAGAAAACATGACCACTGTGAAGCAAAACAGAAAAATAATACACAACATATAAACACAAGATGACAATATTACAGCCCATTGTTGTATGGTGATTATGCTGCTGTGTTGTTATGTTGTTTGTGTAATTATGTTTGAGGTAAAGCTTCTTATGCTGTGTTGTTATGTTGTGGGATCAGATTGTTGTGTTATTTTGTTGTGTTGTTGTGATACTGTGCTATGTTCTTCAATTGATGTGTTTGTTTTTGTGTTTTTATATTGTTCCGTTGTGTGGTGTTGTGTTGTTAGATGATCGTTTATGTTGTGGTCTATTACGTGGTGGGCTACTGCTATTATCAGAATTTGGTGTGCTGTTGCTTTATGTGCTCTTATTGTCAGTGTTGGAATATTATCCCTTGCAGCCCCCCTGGTGCACAGGGCCCCCGAGCTCCAGGGGCCCCCTCATCTCAATACACTGAGCAAAGTAGCAGGTGGTGGGCCTGAGGCGCCCCCTCCATGTACTTTGCAGGCGGCCCGTATCATATTACACTTCTTTTGCTTAAACATCTACAACCATCAGTTGCACAATGTCAGTCCCACAAACCAGCACAAATGACATAGTGGTAAAATGTATTTGCTCAAAATATTTCCACCAGGACATGTAATAGCACCAATCAAAAATGATTTCTTATATGGCCCTCGATTTGAAAAGACATTAGTTAACTGACATCTGATGGTATTATCTGACCGAGCCTCTGCACATCATACAATGAGCTATGTCCGCAGAACCATGTCATCATTGCTCTGCTCCTCCTCCTGTAAAATATTAATGATATGCTCCAATAGACTTAATTGCAGTGGTGACCTTATTAGTATTAAAGTTTAAACTTTCCTCACTTATAATTTTGCGAGGATAATTGGATAAGTAGGAAGTGCATGTACCTAAACATATCACAAATTTTATATTTAATGAACTGAATTATCCACACTTCATTAAACAAAAAATGTGTTTCGTTTTTGTATTAATTACAATCATGATAGAAAAATGTGACTAAGGAATAAAGTAAATTCTGTGCTGTGTGGCATTTCTAAATTACTTGAAATGTTATTCGATAGGCTCTTTGACTAAATTACAATATTTTTTTCATTTATGAGAATATACTATATCAATGGATATCAGGTAGCCACTTAAATGAAGGCTGTATATAATAATACTCTTGTAAGAGCATCAATCAACCTACATATTGTTAGAAATTTGGTTTCTGGTTAGAAGAGGTATACACGTAGGAACCACAACCCTAGTCAGAGTAGGTCACAACACAGCTAAATTATCCTGTGCTCATCATCTTGTAGTTTGGCACAGAGCAGTAAGGCTTAACTTAAGAGGCAATGTGTAAAATATTTGCGCAATACTTCATGCAATAACATATTAAATGCACCACAAAAAGAATCCACACCTGGTAATAAAATAGATTATGATTTTATCAATAAAACAAGACCAAATTGACAAAAATCCAATGTGTAGAAGTCGAGATATGCCTTTAAACAAACCATTTCAAAATGGTGCTTAGAAGCAATAAGTGCTCAAATGTGGTATCTGGTCACTCTAGATCAGGGCAATGTCAAAAGTTTAGGCCAACCACGATGGAGCATGGGTAGGATACAGGGACCCACATGGGCCAGCTAAACCAAAGTACCTTCTTCTGGGATGCATTGTCGTTGATGAAAATATGGCCCTCTACAACGAATACTTTCACATCACATTCCATTACAATGCGGTTGTTACAACAGGAAGGAAGCTAGCAAGCCCTGGCAGTCCCTCTGGGCTCAAGTGATGCAGGTACAGTCCTTCTCACTCAGGCAGGAGAGCAGCAGACAGCAGGGCAGCTCAGCCCATCAAGGCAAGAGCACAACAAGGCAGATTTCAGCACAGCAGCAGTCTAGCAAAGTAGCAGTCCTTGTGGCAGCACAGCAGCTCCTCTTCCTGGAAGAGCAGTCACAGGTCCAGTAGTGTACTGATTCTGTAGTACCAGAGGTCCAGTACTTATACTGAGTAGTGCCTTTGAAGTGGGGGAGACTTTAAAGAAAGATTTGAAGTGCACAGAAGTTCTCCCTTCATTCCCTGGCTCCGGACACACTAGAGGGGGGTAATCAATCCTTTGTGTGGGGGCAGGACAGAGCCCTTTCAGATGTAAGTGTTATCTCCTCTCTCCCATCCTGCTCATGATGGCCCATCCGCAGTCAGATGACCACTCAGGCACACCTACCCATTCTGTGTGTGGGTCTGTCTACAAGGAATGCAGGAAGCCAGCTGTCACCCACCCCAGATGTGTATTCCAGGGACAGGCAGAAGGCCCCAAATGGCTAAAGTAAATGCCAACTTTCAAAAAGCATCTTTTGCTAAACTAGAATTTAAAATCCAAATTCACCATAAGTTGTGATTTTAAATTGTGAGTTCAGTGACCATACTGAGAAAGTCTATCTCTCCCGCATTGTGAATTACACTTCAAAGATAATCCTAAGGGAGCGATAGGCCTTACAGTAGTGAAAAACTAAATTAGTCATTTTTCACTACCAGGACATGAAAAACTTAAAAGTACATGCCCTGTCTTTCAAATACATGGCACACTGCCCTGCATGTAGTCAGTTCCTACCATAGGGGTGTCTAATATGTATAAAAAGGGATGTTTAGGCCTGGCAAGAGGTTTTAGTTGTCAGGTCGACATGTCAGGGTGAAACTGCACTCACAGGCTCTGAAGTGGCAGGCCTGAGACATGGTTAGATGGCTACTTAAGTGGGAGGCAGAAGCAGTGCTGTAGGGCCACTAGTAGCATTTAATATATAGGCCCTGGGCACATATAGGGTGCTTTAATAGGGACTTAGGAGTAAATTAAATATGCTATTTGTTTATGAGTCAATGTTACCATGTTTAGAGGAGAGAACACATGCATGTTAGCACTGGTTAGCAACAGTGAAGTGCTCAGAGTTCTAAAATCAACAAAATGAGGTAAAAAAAGGAGGAAGGCAAAAAGTTTGGGGTAACCCTATGGAAAGGGGCATTTACAACACATAGGTTATCCTAGTATTGCTTGAACGCAAAATATTTAATGTACTCACCTCCTGCTTCAGAGCTCGAAGTTAGGAGTAGCTGCATTTGAAACTTTTGCCTTGGCTGCCATCCTTCTGCATGTTAATCCACGCAGCTGCCACCGAGACACTGCAGTAGCCTTTCCCTGGGTGCCTGATTCATGACAGAGGCGGAAGGCTCCTTGGGCAGGGGCCCCTCAATAGATAGGCACTGGATGACCTCCGTCCAACTTTGGGGTGGCTGGAAGGTGGGTGAGTTCCACCAAGGTGGATATTGTTTCTGCTTAATTTTTTTAAATCTTAGCTGGCTGCATGCTTCAGTGGGGGCGGGGAGCCTGGATCTGGTTCCATGACTATTTCTGGAAGCAATTGAGCAGGGAGGTGTGGGGCGTGGAAAGGCATGTTAAATGTGGTTTTCTATTGTTTATAAGGAAGCACAAGGCAGTGGATGTTTTTAGTCTTTACTAACCTTAACTATCTGACTTTGTTCATCAACTTTTTGGTGTCTGCTTTGGAAACTACATTGCCAACATTGTCAATAAATTTAGTTAATAGTGTCAGTATGAGTGGGTGACAAATCAGGATATTATCAGGACATTAGCATCACTCCAGTATTCCAGTATACATTTTCTGCCAATATCTGATTACATCAACTTTACAAGCCTTCGGTCTCCCTTGGTACCTCAATCTTAATTTTCGGAATCAACTCTATCAGCTGCTTCATGATTTTTAACTCCCAGTCAGTAGATATATTGGGAAAATAAAAACCCTCTCACAAAGATTTCAAGCAAAGACACCTACCACATTGGTACTGGAATACCGAGATACAAAGGACTTTGGGTGTATCCTGATGGATATAAACTTGCCACAAACAGACAAACTATTTGAGGATGGGGAGCTGTTAATCCTGCATGAGCAGCAACTAATAAATGTGGATCAAACAGTTAACAATTTACAATCAACTGATAAACAAGATCAAGTCACTAACAAAGCAATCTTCAATTCAGGACTACATTGTGTCAGAAGCACAGCTGCGGAAGAGCAACCTTCAAAGCTTTGTTAATATTGTCAGTTGTGATAATGAGTGTGATAAATTCCTTGTGAGTTCCTTCCAACAATGCTCCACCTTGGTGTCCTGCATCACAACTGTTGCAGAGATAAATGTCACTTCAAGTAAACACATTTTACCACTTGATGACTCCCGCAGAGGCTGAATCTATGAGAAAGAGGAAATAGGGCTTGACAGAAATAAAGAAACATTGAGCACAACATCTCAACAAATTACAAGTTCATTAGATGACTCAGCTTGATGATCTTTCTGGCATGAAATTTCTACAGAATCATGAAAATAATTTGTATTTTTACCACAAACAGATGATTCTTGCCCTTCACCACAGACAGATGTTTCTTGTGAATCCTCAGTTTTAAAAAAAATTCTTTATTTTATACTGAATCCTCAGTTTTTTTATCAAAGGAAATAAAATAACTCTCCCAGCATATCCAGCGCTGGCAGCCATAGGGGCTATCATTACCACTCTAACCCAGAGTTTGAGCACCCTTGACCTATTGAATTAATATCTATGAAAAGTATTAGTCAGAAAACAGATTACAACACTTCTCAACATTTTCAGTCTGGTATCTTAATCATGAGATCTACTGCAACTTTAAATGATGTGAATAGAGTTACATATGTATGTTCTTCAAGCTGCACTCAAACATATAATGAAGAGGCTCAGGTTCAATATGGCACCCTAAAATCTTCAACAGGTACATCCGACAAGAACCCTATAATCTACTGAGAGTATAGCTAATACCTCAGCGGACGAGTTCAAGCCCTATATCAGCAAAGATGTCTAAAGAAGTAGTGGAAGTTAGTACTCTAGAATAACATGATCTTTACTCCAAAATCAATCAAACCAATTCAAGTTCCCCGAAACAAGAAGCTAATACACAGATTGAGTCTTCTCAAAATAAAGTTCATAGATTCGATGAGAGTCTTGTGGAAGCCCAAAAATCACTGTGACTGGACAAGTATTAAACTCACCCACACATCATAAGTCCTCAGAATAAGCACCTACATATAGTCAAATCATTGCCAAAGGTTTATATGTTCCAACTTTCCTGGCTGATTCAAGCAAATCAATAAGCAATAGCAAAGGCAGATATATGGATACCACCGATATTGCAAAGACTAGAGCAGAAAGATTGGTACATTAAGTAAGATCGCTTAGTACTCCATACTGTGATCATCTGCTTTCATTAACTCATAATGGCCTACAGCCATTAGGAGACTCTAAGGAGTTTGATCTATAAAGCACTTTTTGAAAGCTGAATTTGCATATTCTCAAGACATTTGATGAGCATCAGGCCATATCGTATATGCAGTCACCATTATCGAGAATAGGAGTTGTTAGACCCGACAGCCTTAGGGTGGTCATCCGCCCAATTTTTTGCATTCCTCCTCCAGTTTTGCCACCTACTTTTTGCTGGTATTAGAACCTTATGCACGTTACTACTGCTAGAAATGGTTTGATTCATTTTTTTTTATAAAGAGATTTTATTTCCTTTTCACATTAAACATATGCTTTCATAGATATCTTTTCTTTTGTTTGGTAACAGGTATTTGACATTTCCATACACAAATTAATAGTTGTCACAACAGAATGTCATTTATCTGGTCCAAGGATAAATCCCTCAACAACTCCCCCGAACGGCTCCCCAGCTGCAGGTCACTATTAGTGTTCAAATGTGTGCAGGGCGCTGCTTCTCAATTAGGGTGAAGGGTCCCACCCCTCTCACAATTAGCCATCCCATTATCTCCCTAGCTGTTCTCAAAACCTGTGTTATTTTACCCAACTGGTTGCATCTGCTCTGCATCCCTCTCTGGGTCTTGTTTTAGTGGGCTCCCCTGTCAGAATTGTACCTCAAACTACGATTCACCTGAGTCCATCTCTGGGTTTGTCATAATCTCCGCCAGGGCTTCCCAGGTTCTAGCCCTTTCAACTTTGCCAATCCCCCTGCATGGCTTTCTAAGCAGGATCCTATCTTGCAATTGCCCATATCTCCAATTCATTTTTCCATCGTGCAAATCGGGGTCCCCCCGTTGCTTTCCATTGGCTTGTGATTTCCCGCTTGGCTAGTATGTAGGCAAATCCTTGAAACTGTTAGCGACCCTCGATTTATATGTGTGGGGCAAGAGGCATAGGAGGCAGTGCGCCACCATGCAGATAACCTCCTGTCCGGTTATTTTTGTTGCTTTAGCCGTCTCATTCTGCCAGCATGTAAGTATCATTGGGCAACCCCAGAACATATGCAGCTTGTCTACCCTGAGTACCCCATATCTCGGGCCCCCCACATCTTCCCTGTGAATGGTTTGATTTATGTTCATCACCATTAGCATATTTAATTTACTTATATGTACCCAGTATAGTGCACTACATGAACCCTGGGCCTGAAAATTGAATGCCTGCAGCACTGATTATGCCACCCACCTTAGTAGTCCTTTAATCATATCTAAGACCTTAAAATCTAATGAGAATAGAATCAGATACTATAGTGTGTGCAGTATTGATGTGGTTGTAAGGATTTTTTGTATAAAAAGTGTCTGATTTCTTTCTGGAGTATATAATTTTCATATTGAGTGCCATGCAGAGGTCCATGAAGACGTCTCTGACCCGTGTGCAAAGATTTCCTATTCACTACCATATGGAGTATCTGCACAGAGGAGGACTTAGTCTTCACCTCTAGTTCGGAGGTTCCGCCAGACATAAAGGGGCCGATTCCAATCCTGGAAAAAGGCAGTACGAATCGTCGTACGGAGCGTTTTCTCCATACGACTCGTACCCGGTAAACTGTCCGTACAACCTAGGAAGTACGATTCGTACAGAAAGCTTATTTCCGTATGAATCGTACAAAAGACCGTACGGGTAAAAAAAACTATGATTCTGATCCGAAACAAATTGTACGCGACGTCCGTACATATGTAAGCAGCGTTTTACGGCCCAGCAAGTACGATTCATCCCTACGTCACTCCGTATGGCTCTTTTTTTACGGGAGCCAATAACAGCCGTAAAAGCTGAGTCTCCAGGGGTACGAGTCGTACAGGCATACACCCCCGTGCATTGCGTATGTACGCACTATACCCCCAGCGCGTATGTACGCACCGTACCCCCCACGCGTATGTACGCACCGTACCCCCAGCGTGTACACACTGGGGGTACGGTGCATACATACGCGCGGGGGGTACGGTGCGTACATACGCGCTGGGGGTACGGTGCGCACATACGCACGGGGGGTACGGTGCGTACATACGCACTGGGGGGCCTGTACGACTCGCACCCCGGGAACAACTTTTCCCGGGATACGAGTCGTACAAACTTCGCTTCGTAGCGGGTAAAGTCATTCCCCATGTACGGGACGTTTTGTGTACGAAACGTAAATCGGAAAGCCGGTCCGGATCGTACTTGTACGCTCGGACTGTATTTTTACGATTCGTACGGAAAAGTGTCCGGGTACGTCTCATACAACTTTTCCCGCTACGATTCGTACGGATCGGGCCGATCCGTATGTACTTTTTCCCATACGAATCGTACTTCACGGGTCAGACGTGACTTGTACGATTCGTACAGAAAAAAATACGGATACGAGTCGTACGGAACAAAAAAAATACAGGATCGGAATCAGCCCCAAAGTAGGGTTGTAAGTTACATGCAGTAACTATGTAGGCATACATTAAGATTATTCTGACTCCACCATCTAAACTGGAGAGTGGAGGATTGGGACTCTATACTTTTGATAAACTTTAGACTGAGACTTTGTGAATAGCCAAAAGTAGTAAACTTAAGTAAAAGTGAAAGAGTAAATTACAAATGTAAATCACTCACAAGTGTAATTAACTGTATTAATACCCCACCCTGGTGTAGTCTAAGGGATAATGCAGTATAAGATCTTGCCGCATCCATTTAAAAATTGGTCATGAATAATACTCAAGAGCTTTGGTAATCTGCACTCCTGATTATAGAAATGCATATCGCGTTTTAGTCAATTTCATAGGGAAATGTGCTGATAAATGCACTGCTGGTTCTGTGTGCCCTTACCCTCTCTTTCAGCCATGATTTGTGGCGCCTATGTAAAATGAAATGCAGTGGGACATGTGGGTGTTTTGGGGTTTATAAGGGTAAAGGGTGGAAAGTAATTTATGTTTAATTATTTAATAATTAGTTGTTAATTTATATTAACTAATTGATTGCTAATTAATTATGGTAATTGTGTAATTAATTTTAGGTGCGGGTTGTGGGGTTTATAGGGGTAAAGGGTGGGAAGTAATTTATTTTTGATGACTTAATAAGTAGTTGTTAATTTATATTATTAATTGATTGAAAATTAATTATGGAAATTGTTTTAATAATTTTAGATGTGGGTTGTGGGGTTTATAGGGGTAAAGGGTGGGAAGTAATTTTTGTTTAATTAATTAAAAATGTGTTGATCGTTAATATTAATTAATTCATTCATCATTAATTAAGGTATTTGTTTATATTTTTTGTGTGTGGGTTTTATTTTGATAGGGGTACAGTGCAGGGAGTAAATTAATTTTACTGTTTTATAATTAGTTGTTAAATACTATTAGTTTTTTAATTAAAATACGTTTTAATTGGGTAATTATTTTTTACTGTTTAATTTTAGATTTGAGTTGTGGAGATTATAGGGGTAAAGTGTGGGAAGTTAGATAATTTTTATGATTTTAAATTTTTTTTTAATTAACACTATTTATTTAATTGGTAATTAATTATGTTAGTTGAGGAAGTAATGTTTTGTAAATGTATATGTGGGTTGTGAATTGTGTGGTGTTATCGGGTAGGAAATAAAAAAAAGTTAATTTATGTAATAATTAATGTTTTTGTTTAATAAAATATTTGCACGTATTTGTTATATATATTTAACATTATAATATGTTTTTTGAAACATTTCATATTAAATATATTTGTATTTGAATTTTTTATATATTTATATATTTTTTAATTTATTTTATATTTTTAAATACTTTTATTGTTAAAATGTTGTTTGTTTTTAATTTTGAACTGACTGGAGTGAGTATATTAATTGTGACTCCTCTGCAATCCAACACTTTCCCTACTGTTGCACTCACTGGAATGAGAATAGTAAGTTTTAACCCTCTGTTATCCAACATTTTTCCTGCTTTTACAATTATTGGAGTGGGTATAGTAAATTTTATCCCGCCACTATCCAACACTTTCTCTACTGTTGCACTCACTGGGGTGTGAATTGTAATTTTTACCCCTCCGCTATACAACACATTCCCTACTACTGCACTCACTGGAGTGGGAATAGTTATTTTACACCTCTGTTATCCAACACTTTCCCTGCTGTTACACTCAATGGAGTGGGAATAGTAATTTTTACCACTCCGCTATGCAACACTCTAGTGGGAAATTTAAGTTTGAAGATTTTTAAATAGTTTAATGTTTGAGTTTATAATAGAATTTTTTTTTATTCGACTTTATGTTGTATATATATATATTTTGCAAAAAACGGAGTTCCACTCGTACACTCAGGTCATGGAAAGGACTTCACCACTACACCAAGGATACTTCAAAGGGAGTTTATTGTCATCATAAACCCAACGTGACGCGATTCACCCTCAAGGGACTTGCTCACTCACACACCATTATGTCCATAGACCACAGCTTACATACATTACCGATTACAACATAGACATCGAGAGGGGACTTGCGCGTTTTGCCTGTAAGCACCATATTGGAGTGGTACAATTGCAAGGAATAGCAGCACACAGCGATATTGTATAAGCGCCATTTTAGAGTGGTACAATTGCAAGGATGTTAATAGCTTTTTGCATCCATTAAGAACCACATTGAGCCGCAACTTTGTTAGCCTGCACGTAGTCTATATCAAGACCTGACCTATTATAAAATACTCCCGTAGTGGGTGTTATCTCAGTCAATAATGATATCGGGAAACATATTATTCAGCCTTAGAGTATAACATCATATCCATGCCATCAGCTGATGTTACCTGCTTGTGTTTGTACATTGTTTTCTCTTCCTCGGGTTTGCCATTGTATTTTTTATCTTACATTCAAGAAGTTGCCGGGTGCTATTATATAACAGGCTTTTATGCTTGTTAAGTCCGCTCATTCTGTCTAAGATATACATCTATATGGTACAAGTCTGGTCTAATGGAACATCCTTTTAACCAAAATCAAACGTGTGCTTAAATAATACAAAAATGAATTTTAAAATTGAAAATGATCTTATCTGTTCACTGTTCACTGGAGAGCAGCATTGGAAGAAAAGGGTAGGGATCCTGTGTCGCGGGCCCGAGACATAGTCACTTCCTTTCCTCCTGTAAAGATAAGACACATCAGTTTTTTTCATTTTGCAATTGACACCCTAATGTTGAAGATTCTAAAAATACCAATTCATTATTTTTTTTTGTTTGTATTTTATCATTTTTACAACATGTTCAGGTTTACCCTTCTAAGACATGTTCCTATCGTGGCTTACCAATTGCGTGAATACACATACATCCCATCTATGTTGTTATTAATCGACTTTCACCGTAACCAAGGACTTGTTCACTGGAACGTTCTGAACTCCAAGATGGAGGATGACGAAGAACGTAGGGCAGCAGCACAAACTTTATTTGCGAGAGCACCAGGGAAAGGACATAACCCTGCCCATACCACCATAAGAATTGAATCTACCATTATGGATACACTTAGGAAATACGAGAAGCTATACAAACAAGAGATTGCGAAGTGGTGGGAAGCAACATCATTACAAGATTATATAGACAAGGGAATCGTTCCTCGTGGATTACGGATATACATTACTCCCTCCTATGATTCGTTGGATCTCCATATGTTAGAAGAATGGTCAGCAAATTCCGCTAATAATTCTACCAACATGTTGGAAATTCTGGTAAATACGCCTGGTCAGACAGAGACAATATTAAAAAAGAAATTGGACGTATTAAGGAAGAACTAGAGTCTCATCCAGAACAAGAACTAATCCTGAAATTCCTGGAGGAAATGAAAAAACGATTAAGGTTGGTGGAAGATGATATTAAAGCTAGAAAGCAAAGAAAACTTCATCGAGATTGTGGTGACTATGAGTCAGGCAGAATCTTGACTCACAGTAGAAAATATGATCATCTATATGATAAGGATAATAAAAAGAATATGCCAACGAATGCAATACCACAAACGGAACATGAAGAGGAGATTGCTTATTCTAGCGATACAAACACAGAAGGATCGGAACAGACACTGACCTCAGAAGGATCACTATCAGAGAGTGAAATTACAACTCGCCCAACTTCTTTTTTAGACGAGTACAGGCTCATGAGACGGAGCCGCCAAGCATTGAAAACGAATCAGGAGAATCAGAGAGAGGATACCCCAACGAGAAGGGGAAGGGGAAGAGGAAGAACAAGATGACCAAGAGGAAGAGGCGGAAGAGGATCCTACAGAGGAGAAAGAAAAGAATACGATTCGGAGCCAGTGGGAAGAAAACAGACACGCTCCAAGACCAACCTCTAATGGATGAGAGAATGGTAAATCAAACTATTATCAATCTCTCCACGAAAAACATTAGCAATAAAGACAAAAAGACCCTATGCCTTGGACTCTCATTCTGTCCAGCAACCCCCATGGATTATGTTAATGACAGGATTGACATTTTTAAATTTTGCAGGAAATTGACATTTAAAAAATGGCATATACTCAAACCTGCAAGAAATAGAACTAATGCCCAAGTAGGGAGTTCTGTGCCAGAAGATGAGCTAAGAATAGGGGATATTGACCTATTAGTGGCAATGCATGAACTACAAAATGACACCGGTAGTTCAGATGCCAATATTGAGGCTCATCGTATTTTGAACGAAATGGAAATTAGGTGCGATGCATCTGCCATTTTAGGTTTCAAACCTAAATCAACCTTTTTACCAACCATGAGTCATGATAATATTGACACCTTTCAAGAACAGGTGGGCCAGAATCTACTGAAGTTTAGACAACAAAACTGGGCCACGAAAATGCAAAGCTTTAAACATAACCTTACCCTCTCACAGAGGAAAGCTGTGCAAGAACTAGCTGAGGATGACAGTATTGTGATTCGACCCGCAGACAAAGGGGGAAATATTGTTATTCTATCTAGAGATATGTATGTAGCAGAAGCAATAAGACAACTTAGTGACACAAACACATACTCTAGATCCAACAGGTCAGACTACAATAATAGTATTGTGCAGATCTGGGAAAAATTAAGTGAGTGGAAGGATAAGGGTTTGATAGAATGGGAAGAGTATTGCTATCTCAAAAAAGATTTTCCTATCCTCCCAGTCATGTACTTGCTTCCCAAAATACATAAAAACAGAGACACTCCCCCGGGGAGACCAATTATCTCCTCCAGGGGTTGTGTATTGGAGAACCTGTCCCATTATGCTGATCACTTTATGAGGGAGTTCGTGATCACCCAACCCTCATATGTCAAGGATACGAAAGACATTTTGGCTAACATTTATGATCTAAAATGGGAAGAAGATTTTGTATTGGTCACCATGGATGTCAATTCCCTCTATACTATTATCAATCATGAACAGGGTATAGAGACATGCGAGAGATTCCTTAAACGCAGACACATAAGATACAGGGAACATACACAGATGATACTTGATATCATCAGATACTGTCTGGAGAATAATTTTTTCATGTTTGATGATATGATTTACAAACAATCCCTAGGTACTGCGATGGGAACCAGCTTTGCACCCAGTTTTGCTAATTTATTTATGGGAGCATGGGAAGAGGACATCAGAAGGGAACCAAGGTTACAGCATGACTTTACCAAGGTCGCACTCTGGTTATGTTACATTGACAACCTGTTTGTTATCTGGAAAGGTAACAAATAGGAAGTTCAAAATTTTATCACAAAACTAAACCAGAACACTATCAACCTAACCCTCACACACACTGTAAGCAAACAAAAGGTCGAGTATCTCGATACCTGTGTAGAAATTGTAAACAACAAAGTGACAACAACTTTGTTTCGCAAATCAACGGCAGGTAACACATTATTACATGCCCTAAGCAGCCATCCAAACACACTCAAATGGAGCATCCCCTATGGGGAATTGCTCAGAGCAAAAAGAAATTGTACTACCAAGGAGGGCTTTTTGAAGGAACAAATGACCATGATACAGAGATTCAGGGATAGAGGCTATCCCACGTGGGTACTCAAAAAAGCAATGGAAAGGGTGAAGACGATTAACAGAGACACTATTTTAGAAATCTCCCCCGAATCCAATCCCACAATTGACAGTGATAACTCAGAGACTCGGATGATACTCACTTTTAATGGACACTCAGATCAAGTCAGGAAAATGATTTCCCGCAATTGGAACCTTCTTAAAGGAGATCCAATCGTAGGAAACCTGCTATCAGCACATCCGCTAATAAGCTACAGGAAGGGACGTAGTTTTAAGGATTTTCTGGTTCACAGTGATTTACCCAATAGGGATATCAAAAGAAGTATAGACCTGCAAGGTTTCTTTCCATGCGGCCACTGCAAGGCATGTGGAAACAGCCGCATGCAGAATTTTTGGGGGAATAACAGCACCAATAGCATGATTAGTATCAAGCAGTTTCTTACATGTAGAAGTACGAATGTGATCTATGTACTTGAATGCCCCTGCAAGATTAGATATGTAGGTAGTACAACGCATATGGCAAATAAAAGGGTCCTTGAACATATGAGGGCAATTACCAATAAGGACCAACAGTACCCCATTGCCCGTCACTTTGAGATCAAACATTTCTCGGATTACACCAATCTGTCTTATTATGTCATAGAGCAGATGGTATCCAACAAAAGAGGAGGCAACAGTACATTAAGATTAAGACACTGAGAATCAATACATATCATTGGGATGGGGACACGTTATCCGAATGGCCATAATATTGATGAGGAGATGGCCATACATTTACATGAAGATTAGTTTAGCATTGAGGTCTTCCTCCGTCTCTTAAGATTCCTTTTGATCACAATTTCGACAGGGGTTGGACACGTTAGTGATAAACCGCAACAATGTAGTAATAATAATAAGAATAACAACATAGATGGGATGTATGTGTATTCACGCAATTGGTAAGCCACGATAGGGACATGTCTTAGAAGGGTAACCTGAACATGTTGTAAAAATGATAAAATACAAAAAAAATAAGCGTGTTATAGAATAGCACCCGGCAATTTTGCCTTTACTTCTTGCATGTAAGATAAAAAATACAATGGCAAACCCGAGGAAGAGAAAACAATGTACAAACACAAGCAGGTAACAGCAGCTGATGACATGGATATGATGTTATACTCTAAGGCTGAATAATATGTTTCCCGATATCATTATTGACTGAGATAACACCCACTACGGGAGTATTTTATAATAGGTCAGGTCTTGATATAGACTACGTGCAGGCTAACAAAGTTGCGGCTCAATGTGGTTCTTAATGGATGCAAAAAGCTATTAACATCCTTAGTGTATAACCACAATCAGTATACCAGTATATCAAGGTAGAGTAATGTGATTATTATGAAATGACATCGCTGTTTGCCGCTCTTCCTTGCAATTGTACCACTCTAAAATGGCGCTTATACAATATCGCTGTGTGCTGCTATTCCTTGCAATTGTACCACTCCAATATGGCGCTTACAGGCAAAACGCGCAAGTCCCCTCTCTATGTCTATGTTGTAATCGGTAATGTATGTAAGCTGTGGTCTATGGACATAATGGTGTGTGAGCAAGCCCCTTGAGGGTGAAACGCGTCACGTTGGGTTTATGATGACAATAAACCCCCTTCGAAGTATCCTTGGTGTATTGGTGAAGTCCTTTCCATGACCTGAGTGCACAAGTGGAATTCCATTTTTTGGAAAAATTAACTACCGGCACACTCCACCGGCATCGTGCCACCAGTCAACGGGCTACGCTCTCCGACAGGAGTGCATCTTCATTTGGATATTTACGGGGAGAGCGACGGTCTGCCACAAGGAAGAAACTGCCGTATATCCTGTTCCCATCTGGATATATATATATATATATATATATATTATCTATAAAATATATATATAGATATATATTATCTACTGGCGGTCGCCAGTAGATAGTTATAGTTAGGACCGTGTTTCCATAGGAAATCCACAACATTCTATTTGGAATAACTTTGGCGCCGGTTGACGAATCCTCGTGAAATTTTCAAAATAGGTGGGGCGCTCCGCTCCGCTCCTACCCTGAAGGTCTCGGGGGGATTCGTCAAGCGGGGGCTGAGAAAAAAGGGGGTCCCAAAACGTGGTTTCCCCATGCAATTTTCCATAGGGACCTTTAGTCCAAGGTACAGCCCGAACGGCTGAACAGAATTACTTGAAATTTGGCAGAGAGGTAGTCCTCAGCTCAGGGATGTGCCTTTTGCAGGTCTGGTGTCAATCTGTTCAGTAGTTCCTGAGAAAATCAAAAGTAAAATCATATATATATGTGGGCGGAGCCTAACCACACATCTCATCCTGAGATCTGATTGGCTGTCAGCACTTCATCCAAGAAGTGTTGGCAGCCATCTTGGGACCAATATACATGATAGCACCTCATTAAAAAGCATTGCAGTTAATAGAAGGTTTTAAGACTTTAGTTACATTATAAATCATTTGTTGATGGTACCTTACTCATTTTAGGAATTGTGGTATGTTCTAAGGTGATTTTACCATGTGAAAAAGCCTTCTGCTGGGATATCATGATTGAGAGAAAAATATTTTCTCATGCTTTTCCCACAGAGGTTTGGAAGGTGATCTATAAGCTAAACTGAGAGCTTATTTTCTGTAAATTCACATTATCTTTCTCAGTCATGTGAGAATGAAGTCTGACATTCTCAGTAAAACATGTACATCCAACAAGGGCACAGACTGTCAGTTGATTTCTTTGTGTTCTACTGCAGCTTCCCAGAGTGTTCCAAAGAACAACTAGAGCACTAACAGTCCTACTTATGATAAACGTATGGCACACCTGAAGCCATCTTGCTTGGATTAAAGTGGTAACTCTTAAAACATTTAATTTAAAAAGGAACAACATGAGGGGGTTCATTTTTCCATAAAAAGCATGATTAGTGCTGCAGAAAGAAAAATTAGGGCACATTTTGAGTGACTTCTCAAATCCTCTTCTATTTCATAAAAAAATTCTGACATGCAGACTGAAACATGCACTTTCAATACCAGCAGCAGTTTTCCCTGGTGAGCAGTAGCTTTACTACAGTGATCTAATGAGCAAATAGAGTGCTAACATTCTGAATGTATGGCAAATGTGTGACACATCTGAATGCCTCCTTGATGGAATCAAAGTAAAATACTGAAAGTATTTCCTACTGAGGAGACTGCAGTAAATGAGGAAATTAGGAAACTTCATAACAAATAAGTCTCCCAAGATGGCCACCAGAGACAAAAGAGCCCAAATGTAGCCCAAATATCACCCAGATGTAGCCCAAGTATAGCCCAATGACAGAATGTCCCTAGAGCGCTTACTGTCTTCATTATGACAAAAGTATGGCACACCTGAATCCATCGTGATTGGAATAAACTGGTAACACTTAAAACATTTAATTTAAAAAGGAACACAATGAGGGGATTCATTTTGCCATAGAAATTATGATTAATGCTGAAGAAAGAAAATGAGGGCACATTTTGAGTGACTTCTCAAATCCTCTTCTATTTCATTAAAAAATTCTGACATGCAGACTGAAACATGCACTTTTAATACCAGGAGCAGACTTCCATGGTGAACAGTAGTTTTACTACAGTGATCTAATGAGCAACCAGAGTGTTAACATTCAGAATTTATGGCAAATGTGTGACATATCTGAATACCTTCATGATGGAATCAAAGTAAAGAACTGAAAGCATTTCCTACTGAGGAGACTGTAGTACATGAGGAAATTAGGAAACTTCATAACAAATAAATCTCCCAAGATGGCCACCGGAGACAAAAGAGCCCAAATGTAGCCCAAAATCACCCCGATGTAGCCCAAATATAGCCCAATGACAGAAGTGTGCAAAACACTTATTATTTTGTGTTTTTGCAGTGTTATATAGTGCAGACTTGTCAGGTATTGGAGTGCTTTACATGAGCATTGGTTACATCACACAAGAACAAATTCATTTTGGTTGTAGACATGGGGAGACTAAGTGATTTGACCATAATCACAGAATGTCGAGCTGAAGCAGAAACTCCAACCTGGTTCCCCAGTTGCAAAGTCTGCAGTTCTGGAAGTAACACCACTTCCTCTCCCCTAAGTGCAACATTTAATCAAGTGGTCAACTGGATAAAAAAACATAAAGATAACAAATAATTTAAAAGTGCTTTGTCGCTATTTGAAAACTCAGAAAATATGTCCTTATTTTAGTCTTTTAGAGCACTAACCATAATTTTGATGCCAATAAGACCCTCTCATATATGTAATTTCTAAAGGAAATGCTCTAGGTATTACAGTTTTGATCACATCAAGATGACGTCAGGCGTTCCACACTTTTGTAATAAATATAGAATGTTAGCAATCTAGTTGTTCATTAGGATACTGTTGAGAGGCAGAGGCCAGGGGCACAGACTCTGAAAATCGAAGGCAGGTAGGAGGGTGCAAAGGCAACAATTTAACCACACTGAGCAGGCAGGAAGGGCCTTGGCAGCACAACAGACTATGGAGGGCAGTGGAAAGGGGGGCAGGGGCAACAAACCAACAATACAGGACTTGCAAGAGAGGCTGTGGCAATGTAATAGACCATTGTGGGCAGAAGGAAGAGGCAATGGTAATACAACCATACATGCCAACAGACCCGATTCAGCCAGGAAACGTCCAATGTTTTTAAGCTCAAATGGGCTTTATTTTATCTGTCTCCTGTCTACAATCTCCTCTTTTTCAATGTAACTCAAAGGGGAAAATCAATACCCCAGTTTTTTTTTTAAAATCTCCCTCTTACCAAGTTCAAAATGTTTGCAAGTATGGTACATTGGATCATGGAAGGAAATGGGGTAGGGACATGGACTTGGATAACAGAGGACAGGAGGGACATGGAGAGGTGCACCAAACTGACCCTGCAGGGCAGGCATCAGGGTTTGCAGCAGCACAATACACCACACAGGGCATGCGGGACGGGAGTGCAGCACAACAATCCATAGAAAGCAAGAGGGAGGGGACAGGACCATGCACATGGACAACAGAGAACAGAGGGGCAAGAGGCAATGGTAGCTAGCTGACCATAATGGACAGACAGGAGAGAAAGCTGAAGCATAACAGACCATAAAGGGCAGGAGGGACAGATCAGGGGCATTACAATGGAACAGACAAGCCAGGAGGGAGGGAGTAGGGGTCTGCACATGTAAACAGAGGGCTGGGGGCAAGGGGGCAGGGCAGAAGCAGCAAGATAGCCATGGAGGTCAGGCAGGATGGGCACTAGAAGCAAGACACACCATGAAGAGCAACAGTGAGACTGTGATGGCATACACACAGACCATGGAGGGAAGGTGGGAGGGGGTCAGGGGCAGCTATCTGACCACACAGGGAAGGTGGGAGGGGCCATGGCAGCACAGAAGACCATGCATGGCAAGTGGGAGGGTTAGTGGTAGCACAATGGCTATGATGGGCAAGAAGGAGGGTGCAGGGGCATGCACAAAGGACGATGGAGGATAGAAGGGAGGGTCAGGACCTGTGCACAGACAAGAAAGTTCAGGGGAAGGGGCCTCACAACAGACCGCACGGGGCAGGCAGGAGGAGCAGTTGCAGCACAACAGACCAGGGAGGGCAGAAGGGTGTGGCAGTACAATGGACCATGTAGGACAGGAGAAAGAGGATAGGGGCATGGCATGTGGACAGGCAGGGTGGAGGTGGCAGGGACAGGTTACAGTCATCTGACAATGCTAGGCAGGTGGGAGGGGAGTGGCAGCTCAACAGAACACTCAGAGTAGATAGGAGTGGCAGGTCCATGGAACATGGTGGGCAAAAAGGATGGAGCAGGGGCATACACAAAGACATCGGAGGGCAGGGGGAAGGAGAATAGGGGCAGCAAGCTTAGCACAGAGTTTAAGCAGGAGGTCAATGATGGGGCATAGAATTGGGCAATGGAGGGCAGGAGGAGTGGACTGGTACATCATACTAAATTCAGGGCAGTGGCAGCACATCAGACCATGCATGGCAGGAGGGAGGAGGCTAGTCCATGGATTCACACAACAGAGGATAGGGAGGAGGGGGATGGGGCAGCAAGCTAACTGTTCAGAGAAGGCGGGTATTAGGAACTTTATTGTTTATAAAACGTTTGTCTGTGCGAACTACTTAAAATATGAACAAGTATGCAGCATAATCTCACTTTTATTCAGGAAGAAGAGGACGTTTGTGACTGTGACTCCGGGCTCACTTGGCAGAACCACCCCCTGACCCTCCAACCCTATCGCAAAATGTAATGCCCGTGAAAAGGGTAGGTGAACACAGTGTTATATAGAACATAGTCCTGAGAGCACGATTGAAAATGAAAACTAGATATAGTGTATGGTATAAACTATGCACCAAAAAGTGTGATATAAGATGAACCGGGCGTGAAATATAATATGCAATACATTGTGCGCAATGACAGATTCATTGGAGAGCGCGAGATAGCACAGGCACTAGCGCGTGCTATGCGATATGCGCCTTGGAGTGTAATATGCACAGGGCAGTGTTGTGTAACCTAAATAGTCTCTAAAGTTGTAATATAAAATATGTGCGGGGGAGTGTAACGTTGATTATGCACTGTGACAAAGATATGGATCCCAGATTGTAATATGTATGGCATAGCACTGTGCGTTATAACATTGACATCGAAGAAGGCACGAGGCAATATAACCCGTGCGAAGACAAGTGTGGCATGACATATTCACGGGGTGGTGTTACAGTGCACATGGGCTAGAGAGTGTCATAGCATATGCATTAGCTAGTGGAATACAACACAGAGGTGTGTGGCACTCAGCAGGCAATGGTGGGTGTAACACAGCATTGGGCTCTGCCAGGAGCGCGCTGTGACTCTCAAGTGATGTTCGTCCCCTTTCCAGAGAGAAAAATAAAAAGTATTACACATCCGGCAGTGGATGTGTGTTTTATTAACCGTGAGGGGGGTTTCTTGCATAGTTTTGGTCGAATTTTTGTCGAATCCCCTTTGAATGGCTTGGTGTGCATGTGTATTAAATGTGCCCGTCAATAGCTACCCATGTTTGTATAAATAAACGACAAGGGTGTCTACCGGGATTAGGCACGGTAGGGCATCAGACATGTCAGAGCTTCACTAGTGGTGTAAATACATTCCACTTGGATTCATTGTATGCATAGTCGCCTTTTAATGAATATCACGCAAATCGTCATGGTGATAGGTACGTACGGTTTGTCCAGCATGTCCTAGGTGTGTCTATAAATATATATATTTTTTAAATAATAAAAAACAGTGGCCGGCCCTGGGGATTGGGGTAAAATAAATATAATTAGGAGACAGGCCCTGGGGGATGGGGTCATCAAGGCCAATAAATTAGAATAAGAAGGGGAACCACACAGCCCCCTTCTTAAAAAATTAAAATAAATAAAAGACTGGCATCGTGCCGGAGGCCACGCCCCCTCCTTGCAGCACTCTGCAAACGCCACCCCTGGAGAGTTGTAAGTTGGGGAATTAATTCCTCTTCAATACTGAGGGTCCCTGAGGGCCAACTAGCCCAACAGGCATCTCCAGTATGCACCAGGGAGCTGCGCTGCAGACAGGTGTTCTGAGGCCAAGCCCCTTTTTACACCTCTCTGCAACGCAGCTCTGTGGCACTTACTGGAGGTACCTAGTGGTCTTGTTTGACCCTAGGGACCCTTAGGATTCAAGGGGACTTAATCTCTCAACTTAGAACAGCCACAGGGCGCGTTTACACAGTGGTGAAGGGAGGGGACGGGGCCTGAGGTGACGTGTGCAAACACGCACTATGGCACGTTTTAAATTGGGGATATAATTTTCCTTCAATACTGAGGGCCCCTGGGGGCTAACTAGCCCACAGAGTGCTTCCAGTAAGCGCCACTGAGCTGCATTGCAGAGAGGTGGTCCAGGCCGTGCCACTTTTTACACCTCTCTGCAACGCAGCTCTGTGGCACTTACTGGAGGTACCTAGTGGGCTAGTTGGACCCCAGGGACCCTCAGGATTCAAATGAACTTAATTTCCCAACTAAAAACGGACGCAGGGCGTGTTTACACAGTGGTGAAGGGAGGGGACGGGGCCTGAGTTAACGTGTGCAAAAACGCCCTGTGGCCTGTTTTAAGAGGTAGTTTTAATCCCCCTGCCCTATTATATACTAGGGGCTTACAGAGGAGGTCACGCTAATCACAGGGGGACCCCAACGCATAATGTTCCCTAGTGTATGTAGGTGTTTCCACTGTATTCTAAGTGTCTTTTAACATAGCACTGGCTCTAGGACTGGTTAGTCAGACTCAGTTACCACGAGTATCCGTCTGAAAAAGTTGAGGGTACAGGATGATTTTGCAACAAGGCTTCTCTCCGCTCTTCTTTTTGTTCTTTCTGCACGTTATCCTTCTTCTTGCACTTTTCTTCGTCTTTGAGGACTTCTGTTGCTTCTTTCTGCACTTTTTATTTTTTCTTTCTGTGCATTTTTTCTTCTTTCTTCACATGTCCTATATCTGTAGGCATAGTAAGAAATTAGCATTTAAAAAACCTTTGAAATTCACAGAAAAAACCATAGGTTTCAGGCACGTTATAGTTAGGAATTAGCATTTAAAAAACCTCAGAAATTCACCGAAAAAACCATAGGTTTCAGGGGTGTTATAGTTAGCTGGACTTTTCACTTGTACAAAACCATTGAAATTCCCCCGTTATAGTTAGTTCAGCTAACTATAACTGGCGCGCCCGCAATGCACTGCTGATGACGTCACATATTACATCACTCATGACATGGTCAGTGACATCACTCATGACATCACTGATGACATCTCAAATGACATCACTGATGACATCACTGATGACATCATCCTTGTGATAGAGTGGCAGACCTCCTCTCACCCTAATATAACCTTTGATACACACATTCAAAAATAGAGACTAAACTTTTCAAAACAATGGACATACCAATACCAGTTACAACAAACTCTTCAGTAATTCTAAGATCCACATACACATCCACTCATTCACCAACAGTCCTATACAGTCACTCATACATGTATTCACTCATCATATGTACTCATACACCTATACATCCTGTTACACAATGCCACTCATCCATAGAGTTACTCACACACATAGTCACTCATGCTAATAAAGAATCAAACATAAATTTACTTGCATATACAGTTATACACACACCACCACACTTACTTCTACGGAAACTTACACATTCTTTGTCTTTTAAACAATCACTTATAGAAACACATACTTATTCATACAGGAACTCTTTCAATCTCTCACTCTCACATATACTCACTTATATACACCAATAGTCACATATACTAGTTTAAAACATATGGAGTTACTCATAAAGACACTATTGAGACAATCATTCACTCACTAACACACCCATACACACACTCATCCACCCATACAGTCCTGCACACATGCTGTCTTCAACACATACAAAGAGTGAGTCACTCATTCATGCACCTATGCACTACGTAACACCCCCCACCGAACCAGGCAGACACTTAGACTGATACTCAAAAAACCAACTAATAACCTATATAGACACCCATGTAGCTACTCACCAACCCATGCAGCCACTTATACACAAAGTGAGAGACTGATACAGATATTTACATATTTAAACATTACTCACTAAGCCATGTATTCACTATGATACACTTAACCCCTTCGGTGCTCATGACGGAACGGTTCCGTCATGAGCCACGGTTGAGCTGTGCTCATGACGGAACCGTTCCGTCATGACCACGCCCGCGCAAGATTCCGTCAGCACAGCGGCGGAATTTGCGCAGCATGGAAGGGGTTAATCAGTCAGTTACACAATCAATTTTTCAAAAACAAATCATCCATTTAGACACTTATATACCCATTTATTCTTCCATCGACCTTGAGATGTACATATATAAAACATATTTAATTTTCATAAAAACACACATTCACTGGATGATGTCATCAGTGATGTCATTTGAGATGTCATCAGTGATGTCATGAGTGATGTCACTGACCATGTCATGAGTGATGTAATATGTGACGTCATCAGCAGTGCATTGCGGGCGCGCGAGTTATAGTTAGCTGAACTAACTATAACGGGGGAATTTCAATGGTTTTGTACAAGTGAAAAGTCCAGCTAACTATAACACCCCTGAAACCTATGGTTTTTTCAGTGAATATATATATATATATATTCCAACCACATCTTCCGACGAAGCCCCAGGAAGTGAGCTGCACTTGAAAACTGGCAAATCCTTTAATAAACTGGATGCACGGACCAAACATGCGCTTTCCCTACGCGTTTCAGCGATATGCCTTGATCACAGGAATTAGCTGCAATGTCATCGGGCACTTCCCGGTCTGTCTCATCTGCTTTCAATATAAAGCACTCTTTAGGCCCGCCCCCAATGGAGCGATGCATCATGGTCCCGGTAGTCCCATAGCAAAAATATTCCATAAATAGGTTCCATGGTCTGTGAAATGGCATCGATACAGAGGGCCAGTGATCCCTTCAAAGACACATATGGAAGTCAAGAAGGGCCCAGAGAACGCAGTGAATGCCAATTCTCATAGATTAATTGCATAGAGAATCGTGATTTTATTAAAGACAAGGAGGCTATCATTATGCATTGCTTCTTTTATTCGCCACCTCTGCAGCACTTTAAGAACTCAGAACATAGTCAAACATTAAAACTCTAAAAAAGAACTCCACATTCCGCCATCTTCTTCCTCTTTTGTTTCTTCTTCTGTAATCCAAAAGCTTCTTCTTTTCATAAAACACCAAACCGAAAACTGAAATTCCGCAGGCACAATCAGTTCTCTGGAAACAAAAACGAATAGTGTTTACCCCAAATTTACTATTATGTACATTCAAATTTACCATACACATATAAAAACAAATGATACTCAAAAATACATTTCTCATTTCCAAAATCTAATCCTCCAAACCCTAAACATAGGGAGGGAGCGAGGGATAATGATAGCCTCCTTGTCTTTAATAAAATCACGACTCTCTATGCAATTAATCTATGAGAATCGGCATTTTATGGCAAGACAGGAGACTATCATTATTCATGTTCAAAGCCTACCAGAACTTTTCTAGCAACGTGCTCAATGGGCTTAAAATAAAACTTCCTAAACACCTCTGCATTCGACCAATCTGCAGCTTTCATGATCTCATTCATGTTTTCCCCACTCACAAATGCCTTACTTGCCATTGCACCTCTTACAGAATGAGCTGAAAAACAACTTAGATTAACACCAGCTTCCTTCATAACCATTTTAACCCACCTAGCTATTTTAGCAGATGAAACCGCCTTGAAAGGTTTAACATAAGAAATCAACAATTGATCAACCCCATCTGCTCTAAATTCTGCTACTCTACTCTCATACTCTTTTAGACACCTGACCACACAAACCTTTGGAAACTCATCCAGACTTGGATAAAAAACTGTACTAGACATTGTTTTTGTTCTCCTCCAAATTTCAAACATCACCCCTTGAGGTTTATAAAACTTACTGCTCACATCTAACACCTTAACGTCTGAAACTCTTTTAATAGATAATACACAAAGTAAACATGCCAATTTCCATGACAGTTCTCTCAAACCTAGATACCTATTTCCTGGCCATTTTTCAAAAAGCCTAAACACCAGATTCACATCCCAAACCGAAGCATACCTTGCCTTCGGTGGTCTCCTCAATGTTATGCCTTTCATAATCCTACATACCACAGGACTCCTACCAATTGATAAACCTTCAATCAACGAATGTCCTGCTGAAATCGCAGAAAGACAACAGTTTATTGTTCTATATGTTAGACCTTTCTCAAACATCTCTGCTAAATAATTCGCTACCAACATCTCATCAGCCTCCACGGGATCCAAATCCCTTTCCACGCACCAACGTGACCAACCTGACCATGCTCCTCTATATCTTCTCCTTGTGCCTGGCGCCCAAGACTCCTTGAGCAAACCAGAAGCTGTTTCCGAAAGTTCTGCGAATCTAGAAGATCCCCTGATATCTTCCATACTAGAAGGTTGAGCGAACATTCCTGAACCAAAGGATGTTCCTCCCCGTTTTGACCGATTAACATTCCAAAATGACTCCGAATTAAGAAAGGCTCTTCCACAGCCATTTCCAGAACTGAAGGAAACCAAACCTGAGTCGTCTAACAACACTCTTTGAATCATAAATAAAGGCAGAAAAGCATAAGCCTTCTTCCCTTTCCAACTCTGATTGAACGCGTCCACAGCCAATGACCCCGGATCCGGCCTCCAACTGAAATTCTCCTTTAACTGATAAGTTAGTCTGGAGGCAAACAGATCCAACTCCAGAGGACCAAACATAAACTGAATCTCCTGAAATATTTCCCTTTTCAACATCCAGTCGCTGAAATCTACCAAATTCCTTGAATACCAATCCGCTATTATGTTTTCCTGACCTGGAAAATACTGAGCCTGTAGGTAAATCTTGTGTTCCATACAAAAATTCCAAATCTCCTGTGAAACCTCCGTCAATTTCTTTGACCGGCTCCCTCCTAGTTTGTTTATATATGTTACCGCAGTAATATTGTCCATCTTCAATAGAACAGAGTTCCCTTGGAAGATACTCCTGAAACTCTGCAGAGCAAATTGCCCTGCTCGCATTTCCAAATAGTTTATATGCTCCCCTTTTTCATTTACACTCCAACTCCACCTGTTTCCTGACTCAAACACGCAGCCCCCCAATCAAGATTGCTTGCATCTGTCTCCAAAACAAAATCTGGTCTCATTCCAAAGATCGCCCGACCATTCCATGCTGTCAAATTCTCCAACCACCAATTCAACTCTATCCTTGCCTCCTCTGACAACTGCAAACGATCTCCATATCATAAACCTCTTGCTAAACACGAGGTCTTCAAACGTTGTAAAGTCCTGTAGTGTAAAGGACCCGGGAATACAGCCTGAATAGATGAAGACAAGAGACCTATGACCCTCGCAATTTCTCTCAAAGACACCGCATCCTTTTGTAATAAGGTTTTCACCTCCTCGTGAATTTTCCTTACCTTCTTCTCTGGCAATAATAGGATACAATTGACTGTATCCACCACAAACCCCAAAAATTCTATTGACTGAGAAGGAATCAACACTGATTTTTCCAAATTTATTATGAATCCCAACGACTCCAAAACTTCTATCACCATCTTCACATGCATCCTCAACTCTTTCACATCCTGACTCATGATCAACAGATCGTCCAAATAAATAATCATCCTGATCCCCCTTTCTCTTAAAAAACTCACTGCTGCTCTCATCACCTTTGTAAAACACCAAGGAGCGGACGAAAGACCGAATGGCAAACATACAAATTGAAAAATCCTCCCTCTCCATCTGAACTGGAGAAACTTCTGGCTCCTGATACTCATCAGAATCGAGAAATACGCATCCTTTAGATCTAGCTTCACCATCCAATCTAAATCTTGTAACAAATCTCTTAACAGATGGATTCCCTCCATCTTGAAATGCCTGTAAACCACGAAACGATTCAGACTCCTCAAATTGATTACTGGTCTACAACCCTTCTCCTTTTTTTCCACCAGAAATAAAGTACTTACAAAACCTATCTCCTCTTCTCCGACTTCCACGATCGCCCCTTTCAACAACATACTCTCTATTTCTTCCAACACTATTCTTTCCTGAATCTCTTTGAAAACCAACTCTCTTGGTTCTTTCGTTTGAAATGGTGCATTGGTGAATTCTATCTCGTACCCTGTTACAGCTCTCAGAACCCAAGGGTCCCTCGTAATTTTTTCCCAATTCTTTACAAAACCTCTCAGCCTTCCTCCCACTTTTTCCTGGAAAGAACCAGTACAAGTCCTCATATTCAAGCTTACCTGCACTTTGACTTGAGAATTGTCCTCTACCTTTTGTTCCCCTTGAACGATATCCTCTTCCCCTTTGAGGAAAGAAGCTGTACTGATTTTGTTGTTGTCCTCTTCCTCCTCTCCAATAACCATAGTGGGACCTATAATAGCTTCGGCCGGAAGATCGTCCCCTTCTTCCAGCCCTGCCATAAAAACTATTCGAAGTATTTCCACTGAAAACCTTCCTCATGTTCGATTGAACTTTATCCAGAGATGTAAATGTATTTACATATTTTCCTAATTCTTTCACTGCACCATCTCCAAATAATAAACCTTTTGGATTCTCACATGTATCTTTCTTCGCAAAATCACCTAATTTTGGACTGATTTTGAACAACACAGCTTTCTTTCTTTCTTCAATAATTCCCGCATTTGCGTTGCCAATGAAACATATTGCCCTCTGGCACCATCCTCTTAATAAACCTATATCTACATCTTTTCCTTTCAAATATGCCTCCTCCACCAAATCAAATATCCTTGCGACTGGTCCCAGAATATCTAAAATGTTATCCACGCACTGCTTCAAGGCCCTTTCCAACCCCTTTCTTGGATCTCTTCCCATTTTAAACATATAAGTTATAATATCCGGATCCAAATTTGGTGTTAAGGCATCTCTTTCACCAATTACCGGCTGAGAACCCTCAGCCCTCATTATGTTTCTTTAACCTCTCTCTAAAGGCCTTCTTATACAATACTGAATATATTCAGAAACATGTTTCATTGGCCACCATTCTGATCCCCTTGGATGTTTAACATCTTTTGGATCAAACAGCTTTCTCCCAAATGGATCAACAACCTTTTTATCATCTCTTTTACTCGATGAATCACTTCCCAATTCATCTTCCTCATCTTCCGTGTAATTCAAATCCAGGATATATTCATCCAGATCACTCTTATCAGCAGAATAATCCTGCTCATCTCTTATGTTACCTTGAACATTTCTCTTTTTTGAGCCGCTTTGGACTCCACTTTCACTTGCACCGTCTTCAAGATGCCTTCTCTTTTCTTTTCTTTTACCACTCACATCAACCACAATTCCTTCCTCATCCATTGAGAAAAACTCTTCCTCATCATTAATGTGAGTTCTCTTCACACCTGACAAAGCTGAACCAACTGCCTCTTTCACCAACTTCCTTATCTCATCTGTCAACATACCTCCTGTTTCTCCTGAAGATTGCTCTCCTGACATTCTCTCTTTAAAGCTCATTTCCTACCAAACCACTGATCTAAAACACAGCCTCTGTTTACTCTCCTCACAAAAAACCATTGCTAAGAAAC
Organism: Triturus cristatus; assembly: GCF_964204655.1. Lineage (NCBI taxonomy): Eukaryota > Metazoa > Chordata > Amphibia > Caudata > Salamandridae > Triturus > Triturus cristatus. Next base: position 549,537,261 of record NC_140591.1, on the reverse strand, counting down.
TCTCCCCAAAGCTTTTACTCCTAACTAAACAACATGCCCAACTTTCCTCAGAAAAATGGCACAACCGCTAACTTATTAAATAAACTAGACAGCTAACTCTTCACTTTGATCACACCTTTTTTTAACTCTTATTTCTTTATTGGTTCTCTTTTCCATTTTTCCGTTTTATCTTTTAACTTATGCCTTTCTTTTTCTCATTTTCCTTCTAATTATTCCTTCCAATCTCTCTTTTTTACTCTCTCTCCCTGAAATCCGTAATCTTCCGATGCACGCATGCTCACGCACTCGCGTACACGCACGCGCACCCTCTATTCCCCACAAAATGGCTGCCACACGCGAAGCAACCCTCGCTCGTGCTCCCTCTGAAATGCCGCGTCTATGAAACCAAACGAGAGAAACCTCTCGCACCAGCAACGATATTCTTTTCAAAATACCCATTCTTGCTTCACATCTAGTTTCACATAATATCGCCGAAATTGTTTACTTTCTGCTCCTAACTTCAATTATTATCTCCTTTAAACATCCCTGCCTAATAAACTTCCTTCTTCAAAACTTTTTTCCTACATTTCTATTTTAATCATTTAACACATTTTTCCTCACCTTTTGTCCATAAATTGGACATTTATAATCCTCTAACTTAAAACTTATCTATTTTAAACCTTTTCTTTAACATTAAATAACTCGCCAAAAAAGTATACTTATCTGCTCCAGAAGCAGCAAACAAAAGAGGGAGAAGATGGCGGACGTCAGTATCTTAAGGGAATGTGGAGTTCTTTTTTGGAGTTTTCGTGTTTGCCTATGTTCTGAGTTCTTTAAAGTGCTGCAGAGGTGGCGAATAAAAGAAGTAATGCATAATGATAGCCTCCTGTCTTGCCATAAAATCTGCGATGACACGGGCCGCCCGTACTGAGATCCTCCAGGCGGCTCCGTGTCGTTTTACTGGTGGTGCAGGCTCCTACCGGCACTGGGCAGTGCCGTGAATAATGGTCCAACCACATCTTCCCACGAAGCCCCAGGAAGCGAGATGCACTCGAAAACTGGCAAATCCTTTAATAAACTGGATGCACGGACCAAACATGCGCTTTCCCTACGCGTTTCAGTATGTGAATGTTCTGTCTTATTAATTATTATTGATTGCTAAAGAGTTCTTGAAAATTGATAACTATGTGTCTTATTTATTGGTATTATTCATAAGAACTCTGTGTCGGAGAATGACAATAAGTAAAAGGGAGTGAGGCCGATACATGGTAATTCTTTATTCTGAGACTTTCAATAATAGTGAAATATTGTTATAAAATTTGAGCATAAAAGTGAGGGGTTAGAGAGAAATCTTTGCACCGAGTGAGAATGGGACAGGCCATGCAGAATCGTAGCACCCTTTCTAGCAGAAGACTACTAGGGAAGGAAGCAGTCGTCATTCCCTTGCTTTTGCTCATCAATCTTGGCTACCCTTATGTGACCAGAACAGCAGGGTTTGCGATCCAGATGAACTCAAGTCTTATTGTTCAAGCAGATGGGCAGGTTTGAACCATCATTGAAATTTAAAATATATCTTTTATGTTTTGCTTTGCTAGAATTAGTTTAGTGCTTAAAAGTAGCAGAATGAGGGTAGAATTGCTGTTCAAGTGTACAGAAATTATGTTTGAAATTTTGCTTTCATTTACTCTCTTTGTAAATGATGCTACTGTCATCATATTTGTCTTCATTGTAGTTCCAAATAATATCCCGTTCAACAGAGTAGGGTTTCCATTTTAAAATGTATCTTTAAAATGTATTCCTCATTTTCTAGTGTTCTTGTGTGTGTTATTCCTTAATTAACAAGATTTGTGGATTCAACTAACTATTGTTGTAATCCCTCATGGGACTGATCATTTCCAGAAACATGTTTCAGACAAATAGTGCTAAGTGGGTTGTAGGGTGGTTGCAGTTCAACTGGTGTTCTTTTTCAGGTTGGCACAGTGACTGAGTCCTTATTGCAAGGGGACTTGAAAACCAACTCTGTGTTCAAGAGAAATCTAGAGAACGTGTCACCTCTTTAAAACTCTCCCGAAAACATGCTTATGTAGCCAATTTCTTTGAATATTTACTTTAATCGTATGGTTTGGTCCTACTTAATTTTGAGAACTGTCTTCGTACACGAATCAAGCTCCAGCTTCCTGTCGACTGTGAATGGTTAGGCTTTTTGACTTTGCTTGCATACTGAGTAAATGTTTGCCATTTTTAAACCCCACAAGCTGCTCATGGTTGGATCTCCTGCTCCATTCTCAAGGGCCATAAATGCTGGTGGCTGCACCAAGGGCCACAAAAGACCCTCGCACTACGCTAACTAGTAAGATGTCAAAAACTGTCCTCCCGCACCACATGACTATGAGTTGACAGTTTAATAGCTGTGACTGAATTTTCTCTAATATGAACATGGCTGATAGTGCACAATTTAACAATACACAGTTAGCACTGATAGAGTGAATTACCAAATCCGTGGCTTTCAAGAGGAAATAATATAAATGTACACTGCTGCAGTGCAATTTTGCACTTATGATTACATCACAAAACCAGTCCAAAAAAGAAATTTAATCCGAATGATTGGCACAAAAATTTGCTTTCTAAATAACCAAGTGAACACAAGTGCATTGGTTGGTCAGGTAACGCTTAGGGGCATCTTCTCAAGGACCTATTGCCAAGTTAGCGGCACTTTATCGCCACCAAAGTGGCTATAAATTCATCGCACTCTTCACAAGCTGGTGCAAACATCCGATATCACCAAAAAACATTGCCACAGATGACAACGGCAACTAACGCTAATGAGATGCAGAGTAGGCGATCCCGTGCAAAAAGCTGTGACAACAGCACTTCGCAACATTCTCAACGACCAGCCAGATTCGTGAAAAGTTCACAAAACATGCAATAAGGCGCGTTAGCAGCAGGGATTTAACACCTGTTCCGACCTGGTGTTAAGTCGGACGACACCCTGCACCATAAAGGGAGCCCGGCCCAGAGCCACACCTGAAGAAGAATAGATGCCATGGAGCTACTCATCATGCAGCTTGGAGCCCCAAGAGGGCAACAACACCCACCCCAACCACCCCAAGGCCCGCCCCCCCACCCCCAGACCACAAAAGAAGTAGCGGACACAAAGACAGCGGACCTTCAGAAAATGCACCAGCCTCACAGACTTAACACCACTACAGGCTCAAAAGGACAACCATCCTACGCATTCTGACCATCATTGCCCACAGGCTGATGGTACCAACACAGCGGACAACCAACATCCCTCCGCAGACAAAGCTGCTGGCTGTGCTGCACATGTTGGCCTCTGGGACCTTCCAACCAACAACTGCCAGTGTCGGAGGAGTCTCACAGCCAGCCCTGTCCAAGTTCCTCACACCTGTCTTGGATGCCATCATCAGCATGATTCCTTCATCTTTTGACAGTCCATCATCAACCAGCGCTTTGAGGCTGGCACCTATGGGAATGAAGTGCTCGTTGGTAAGTACCAAATGAACACACCTCAACTCTACAATCATGCAACTCACAACTCTGGGAATGCACACGTTACAAACTCACACACAACATGCCAAAACAACATGTCCACCTACAAGACATGACTGCACAACTTACTGTGGTGACCTGGGCAAGCCATGTACACGAGCCATCAACGGCATAACACCTCAGCCACACCATAGCAGAATGTGGGGAGAGGTGGGAACCAATCATGTGCGACAGAGGCAAGTGACCCATGAATGAGAATATACACAATGCCAAGTGTGGCATTGATGCTCTGGCCTGACTGAAGTATGCAGACCACAGACATGCCCATGTCGACATATACTGCTGGTGTTTGGAGTGTAGTGAACAGTGGACACAACCATGTCACCCCAGTCAGTGGGGAAGAGCGTTGATAGTAGCTCATTACGTCCCCCCCTGTGAGCGTGAGCGGAGTGTGCTGGCCCGGCATATGCCAGGCCAGTGTAGGGATGTGAATAAAAAGCATGTAGCTCTGGGCGTAGTTCTCTTCCGGAATGGCCAAGGTGTCTGCCAGGGCGGCGCCTCCCAGCATGCCACGAGGCCGACGTCATGAGCGGCGGTGCCTGCGACCATGTGCGCCTTCTGCACCCAAGGCAGCAGGTCCCCAGACACGGCTTGGCCGCCCCTGCACAACCAGGCCACACCGCTCACCTTGTGACACCAACGTGTGTCAAAGGGGGCCTACCACATGGCTGTGCAAGCTCCAAGCCCGAGGCCCGCGACCTTGGCAGCCTCCTCAGACCATCACTGTCCTTCCTGAGACAGGCCCGCAGCACTCCTTTTTCATTGACGTACTCCACCGGCCAACACATCGGTCAAGTAGGTCGCACATTTGGAACTGAGTCTTGATTATACAATGGCCGATTTAACACTTTATGGCCGAGTTTATATCACTATACTCCCTTCGATGTGGTGCCACCAACTCTGTGCATAGCATCTGAACGACACCTGTCTGTGGTCCCCTGCTGACTCCTGCCTTCGGCTTATACTGCAGTCGAGTAGGTCACACATTTGGAACTGAGTCTTGATTTCTGTATGGCAGAGTTCATATTATTGTACGCAAGGAGAGGAGTAAGAGAAAGATGTGTTTCAGTCCGGAGGAAAAAAGGATCCTCGTTACGGAGGTGATTGAACACTACCAACAACTGCTCTGGTGCCACTAACTCTGTGCATCGCAAGCCAACGACACGTGGCTGTGGGCCCATGCTGACCACTGCCTCGGCCTACAATGCAGTCCTGTAGGTCACACATTTGGAACTGAGTCTTGATTCGTCCATTGCAGAGTTTACATCATTGTACAGGCATCATCGCAGACTGCATCCCCTTCCAGCACTGGTGCCACTGACTCTGTGCCCCAAAAGTCATGGACACTCTCTGGTTGGACTTTGGTGGCTTCTGAGTATATGGCCTGGGGGTTGTCTTCATCATCATGTACTGATACTGGCTTGGTGTTGAGAATGAGTCTGTAGTATTCATCTCCTCCATATTGCCTGTTTCTGCTTGGTACTGCCCTCTACATCATCCCCTGGAAGAACAGCTGCCACTGTCCCCCGAAACACTCTGCGACATTCACCTTGGACATCGACGAGGACCCGCTCAGCTCTCGTGGCCCGACCTCAGTGCACCGCAAGTCACCGTCCCTTGCAGGTGTGCCTGTGCCGGCCGGACTGCATCCGGGGCCACTAACTCTGTGCAGCTCAAATCATGGACTCTGTCTGATTGAATATTGGATGGCCTCTGGGTCGATGGCCTGGGGGTCCTCAACGCCATGTGTCTGTGGGCCTGCGCTGACCGCTGCCACCGGCCTCAACTGAGGTCCACCAGGGTTCACACACCCAAATCGGGTCCAGTCCTGCCCGGATGATGCATCACTGCAGGAGGCACACGCCACCACCGCCAGGACCACCTCCAACCAACAACTGCCGGAGTCGAAAGAGTCCCACAGCCAGACTACCAGAGTCGCTCACACCTATCGTGGATGCCATAATCAGCTAGATACCCTGCTCAGCTCTTCATGTGCCACTGACTCAGTGCACCACATCTCATGGGCCCTTTCTGATTGAGTTCTGTGCTGTGGACAGCTGATGCAGCAGTGTCATCTCAGGCAGTGAGGAAGACCTGGGACGATGATGGGGAAGATGAGGCAGGTGTAACACACCCCACTGCATCTGCAGCAGAAATAACCCGAAGGGACACAACCCTAGACAATTACATAACATGAGCACGCTCGGCTCTGGTGCTCCAACATCAATGCACTTCGACTCCCGGACCCTTCTGATTGCATATTGGGTTACTACTGTACTTGCTCCGGCTACCACCATGATGCTTCGCAGTTGTTTGTGTTATGTTGGTGTTTTTGGTTTCCGCTTAAATAGTGATCACTGTTCAAGTTGTTGCCAGCAGCAACCACTCCATGAGGGCTGGCTTAAACTCACCCCACACCCATCCAGCACAGGCGTCACGGAACATTTGACCCTGGCACTAAAATGGGCTGGGTGCACGTGTCCTTGGCCAGTTCCGCAAACTATCTAAGTGTGTCCGTGTGGTCATTATGTATGCATGAGGGACACCGGGGCTCTGGGCATGGTTAAGTTGTGGCCTTGCCAAGGCAGTAACAAATGCGTGTGTCTCTGTTGTGGTGTTGGCACCATCCGTCATGCAATGGACAATGTTGCAATGTATCATGCACCGGGAGTGCGGGCTCGGCTGAAGGGGTAAATGAGGGAGCGCAAGCACGCTCGGGGTCTGGGATCATACATGCCAACTGTTGTGTGCGTTGCCATTACCGCAGCATAAGCCAAAGGTCTACCCTCAACCGCATCGCGAGTTCATCCAGCCATGCACCCTACATCTGTTTCCACCCTGTGCTTACCATAGGCCTACACACACGTGGCCGCCCACCTTCAATGCACAAAATCACAATGTTGTAGTCAGGCTTGTGGACATGCTCAGATAGGCATGACAATGGTGTGCCGTAGGAGTGCAAGTGATGCAACCGCACTGCGCTCTGTAGTAAGTAGGCTCAGGGGGAGGGAGGAGCAGCAGTGAGGCTATGTAATGCACATTGATGCCACTCATTTGCTACAAGCAGTACATGTCAAACAGGAATCACTAAGACACACATATCACACACCAATGAACCAGTGAGCCTGCCAATACACCATGCTGAACCAACTATTGACTCAGGTGACCAAGGATATGCACTCTGCCCTTGGATGATGACCCCCCTCCGAGCCCCCAACATTAAGGCCCAGAGGCAGTACAATGCGGCCCACAAACGCACTAGGGCATCGTGGAACGGACATTTGGCGTGTTTAAGTCACATTTCAGGTGCCTGGACATCACAGGTGGAAGGCTCCTGTACAGCCCAGATATCGTGTGCAAGATGATCGTTGCATGTTGTGTGTTGCACAACATATGTGTATGCACCAATGCCCCATGGCTACAAGTGCCATATGCACCGGACGATGATAAGGAAGATGAGGCATGTGGACCACACCCCACTTTAGCTACAGCAGGAATAGCCCGTAGGAACACTATCATTGACAATATCTTCACATGAGCACGTCACATTGTCACAGTCCTTAGCAGACATGTGACAGTACAAAATGATCACAGGCACAACATATGCAAATAACTTCTTTCATACACACATTCCCTGAGTGTATGTCACTCCTGTGTGCAGGCACATCACTCTGACAAGTGTAAGTGCAACATGTAGTGCTAACAATTTCGAAAATTTGGAATAGGTTTTGGGGGTGTCACCTCTGTACAGAGAGGCAGTTTGGGTGTCACGTATTCGAAATGCCATTTCTGTGTTGTGACCTGCTCCTTTCCAGATGTGGTCCACACTCAGCCACCTCAGTGTTGTGGCATGCACAATGTCATGATGATTGGCCTGCAGCCATGCTGATCGTCACGTAGTGTCACTTGCATTGTCAGTGTGGCTCACATATGGGCATCTTTGGTGGGTTTTGCACGTGTGCATGTGTTGGTGGTGAGATTGGTGATCTGTGGTGTGGGACCCCTTTGGGGACATGGGATATGGGGGCCTACTTGGTGTTTGTGTGTGTGCTGCGGTGTGCCACGGGGATCAGGGACATGATCCAGTGTCATTGTGGGTGTGCAGTGTGCTCTACTTACATGTGCATGTGTGCCATTTTGCTCTTCTCCCCCCGTCCCCTTAATCCCTGGTCAGTACTCACCCTGTTGATGTTGTGTCAGGTCATGTTGAGCAGTGTCCGGATCCCCAACTCCTGGCACTGTGTTCCGACTGATGACTGTGGCCACCATTTTCTCCATGTCATCCAGCTCCTGGTCTGCCGCTGGACCCCCACCTCCAATGAGCATTGCTGCTTTCATGTTGGCATTGAGTTTCTTCTTGGTTTTGGCCTTCACATCATTCCAGCACCTCTCGACCTCTTCCATTGTCCTCCTCAACGCTGCAACTGCATTCACATGGTCCAAGAAAGTCTGCCATATTTGCGTCTTTGTTGCCAATGACACTTTTGTGGTGCCGAACAGTTGTTGGTAGTGTTCTATCTCCTCCGTAACGATGATCCTGTTTTTCTGTGGACTGAACTGCGTCTTCCTCTTCTCCTTGGCCTTCCCCGACCCCGAGGTTCCTTGCTGGTTGTCCCTGGAGCTTGTGGGGTTTGCGTTGTCCTTTGCACTCGGTCCGGGTGCATCCATGGTACTACGCAGTTCATTTTTTTGGGCCTTTTTTTTTGTTTTTCTTTTATAGTGCATTTTCCCGCATGACGCTTGGGAATTTCAGGCCTGTCACTGGTTATCGCTGATTTTTGTAACGTGATTGGCCACATCGCAACTTTTTTCGCATTCGTGTTTCGCGTTTTTGCAGCGTCGCGTTCGTTTTAACGCGGTCATTTGGCGTGTTAGCGTGAGACTATCGCATGCTGCTGCTGTGTTGAGAATGCAACGTTAACACAGCGTTATTTTGCCGCGATAGACTGCGATGTGCAAAGTTGCATTAAGCAAATTTTGCGATAATTATCACACGTTCTTGAGAATATCTTTGCAGTAGTCAATTCGTGCAGACCTGGATTGTACATGTTCTTTGATAATCTTTCTTTGAGCTTTATTCTTTTTAACACTGTTCTCTTTTGTTCTTAATATCTGTAACTTTGAAAAGCACACCGAAGTAGCTGCTAGGTAACAATAAAACAATTATAAGTGTACATTTAGGTGTGTATAATATGTGTAATTGATACCTCACACCATTTGCGCTGCCGATTGAATAAATACAGATTTGTGGAAAGATAGGAATATAATATCTTGTTTTGAAATGAAATACATTTTTTCATTTTTTTCGCCTTTGAAAATATTATGAAAAATGTGGTCAATACTAAAAAACAAGTTAAGGAATTCCCACCTCGCCCTTTCAGCTGAAGTATATAACTTAATTTCCACAGTTATATCGTGCCATGCTTTAGAAAATGCATTTAACCTTCATGGTTCAGGCTATATCCGCGAACTTGCTCGTTTGCACAGGAGGGAGTATTGCATCAAAACAAATGTACAAAAAATCAAACCCACCATTAGCCTAGGACAAGATAAATGACAAGGCAGCACACACATCCTCGCGGGATGCACTTCAGTGTGCTGTATTACCACGATGGGATATGCTAGTGTTACCCAGGGAGCCATCAATTTAAGGGAATACAACATGTAGCAATACCCTATGTCAAACCCATGGATCTCATCTCAGGAATGACAAGGGCCTGCACACGCGCCTGCGTTTAGATTTATTGAGGTTTCACACCAAGTCACGCCACGGCATCACAAACACAGAGCCTTAGATGGGTGCCATGACACGCATTACTGCACTTTTTATTAATTTTAATAGGGTTAGAGATGCGACATTATTATGATGTCACCACGCTGCAATACTCTTAAGCAATTAGATGCAGCGTTCTGTTTTAGAGAAATAACCATTGCTGTAGTTGCACATGCCACTTTGCAAAGACCACCGTATACATCTTGGGTGAGATATGAAATGAGACCTAATGCACAGCTCAATTGCAATCAAATATTGTGAATCATTAAATATGCATTATAATGAATACAAAGGAGTACAACTAAAAGAATACATTTTGTAAATGCTAATGTCAATCTTGTGTATGTCGTAGAAGATCATGCACCAATATGCCTCTTTATAGAGAAGATTTAATTTGCACCTTTCTAGTTAGGAAAATGTAGGCATTGGGGAATGGCGATGTTGTTATGAGAAAGTCGAGTATTCATTACTTTTAGGTCTGGCTTGACAGCACACCCACACGTTCAACCCCGTCCTTTTCTGTAATGCATCAATTTGATGATTTTCTTCTGAAAAATTGCAGTGAGTTATTTCGGTAATTCAAAACATTTTCGCTTGTGGCATTCGAAACAAAACCGTCAACCAACCATTGATTAGTTTCAGGCTTCACTGCTGTATTGCCTTCCCTCAAGCAACAAATGTGTGCATTCTCAAAGAGTCTAGGGGCTGATTACGCTAGTCCGCCCGCCATCGTAGCGGTGTTTGGGACCGCCCGCCAGACATGCGGCGGACCTACCACTGCGATTAGGATGCGGCCGCCATATTGGCAGATGCATCCAGGCCTTTTAACATTGCGGGAGGTGCTGCTGGTTGCGGCACCGTACGCAATGTTAAAAGTGCTTGCACTGCATTTCTCTGCACTACGTGGCAGGCACCACACTGTGCCTGCCGCTTGGTGCATGGAAATGTAAGGGGGTACCATGGTACCCCCCGGTGCAGCGACCCCCCCCCAAACAAGGGGGGCCCGCAACAGGCCCCCAAACCCAAGCCCCGACAACCTTTCCATGGCGGTGATATGCTGCCATAGAAAGACATTTCCTTAACCCACATCCTAATTTGGTGGACGGTGCCTGCCAGGCAACGCCACCATTTTCGGGGCCCTGCACCGTCTGCCAGGCAATCGGTGCAAGTGCCTGTGGCGGTGAAGCGGCGGACGGACTTTGCGTCCGCCGCGGTATCCACCGCCATCCTAATTTGGCGGTGAGTGATACCCTTGGTGATGGCAGAAGGATCCCCACTGCCTGCCCGGCAGTGGCGGTTCTTCCGCCATCATAATGACCCCCCTAGTTCATCTAGAAATGTAAAACACAACTAATTTCCAACACCGGATTTGCAGAGCTCATATGCAACCATTCCCTAAATTCATACACTGGTCTTTAGTTAAAGTTATCACTTTTCTAGAATGTATCATCAAATCTCTTCAGAACAAGGCCCTCAAACACATCTCGAAGCTCATCGTTCCTCTGCGGCTATCAGGATCACCATGTTCAATGAATATCAACTTGCCTGATATCCCCTTTCAGAACTTACTTTGTAAGCAGTAGGTCCCAGCTTTCAAAGCCATCATCCTGCAATTGAATATCATGGAGGATTGAATAACTTATAACAATATTTCCTCTTTTATGTATAGAGGTTTATATTTACCAAGCATAGAGATACTATTGGCACATATTTACGTATGATGAATGTACAAACGAAAAACATAAATACATTGGAAGAGTTTCTTTAAGGCACCGTTAGCTCACCTCATGGGCATTGCAGTTGGCGTGTTAGTTTTGGTTTGAATGGCTGTTGTTTGTGTTATGAAGTGCAAAGTTAATCATTATTTGTTAATTTCAGTGGTTTTTAAGTTTTGTTTCGTAACCGTTACTTGGCTTTACACACCCACATACACAGATAGGTGCACAGACACACCTCTGAAACCAGTGAAATTTGCAGGGATCACAATTTATATCTCACAATAGCCATACAACTGTAACTTGCATGTCTCATGTGTTGCCTTTGACCTATGAGGTGGTGGTGGGCTGTGGGTTATGGCCTTTGTTTAGGCCCTGTGACCAACACTCACTTGACAGCCAACCCCACCACACAAATGGCAGAGTTCAGAGGGGTTGCCCACAGGCTGTAAGCAGTGGCCTGCCCCTATATTAAACTCTCCACAGATGGTCAACACTCACACTGAATGGCCATTCACTAGCCCCCAGTTGCACAGAGCCAAAGTCCATTTGCTGTGGGGAGTTTGTTTATAGGACCTTGCCTCTGGCCAACCCATGTGCCCAAATCTCAGATGGTGAGCAGCACCCACAGACTACTCATCGAGGGCGTTGGCCAGAGGACTTTTATGAAACACAGCATAGGTGGCTAACCTATGCTATGCACAGATTTCCACCACAAGCCTGGGGGTTTTCCACAGATCTTGGCCTCGAGCCAGGCAATGTACCTATCCCACCGCATCTCTACCGACCCCTGATGCTTACAGATTTCAAATGTGTGCAATTGTTTTGGCTGCAGGTCCTATCCACTCGCCAGCCAGTGCATCCAACTCCAACTGTATGGGGGATCAACATACACAGCACATGACGTCTGCTCTGGACAGCCCCTGCAGCAACATCCTGCTGGCAGACAACTCCCACTGTGAAAGGCCTTTGGCCATGTGAAGTGTGCTTTGATTGCAGGCCTGTCCTCCTGGCAGGCCCAGAGTCCAGATCTTTCTGTCAGACCAAACACTGCTGCGCAGAGCCTTTGACCATGCACAGTGGGGTTAGTTGTGTGGTCTGGACTGGTTGTTTGCAGACAACCCTACTGCACAGGGCCTTCAGCCTTGCACAACATGGTTGGCAATAAGGCCTGCCCTCCAGGACCTGCATCCAATGCTATGCAGGTGACAAACCCATGTTGTGGATAAAAGTTGGCTGCACACAGCAGGGTTTCCCACAGGGTCTAGCCTCAAACCAGGCTCTGTAACCAAGCTCTCGCTGTGCACAGCCGATCAGTTTGTGCTGCTGGTGATGGCCACCTGTGGAGCCTAGTGAGTAAAGCTTGCTGGATGCCAGGCTCTGTTCGTCCACAACCACGTAACACCATGGGTCTAAGTCTATGTGCTAAGGATGTTGACAGTCCACAGAGATTTGAGAGCAGGGCCTGGACTGTCGCTTTCTAGAGGTTGGCTTTGTCAACTACGTGAAAAGCCATTCTTGAAGTAAAAAATTGCAGAAATATTTCTACAAAAAAGATTCTTCCTAACCAGTTTCAGCAGACTGATTTTGCGTTGAGAACACATACAGCTTTGTCTTATAATGCAAGCTCTGATATAAATAAGAAGGGGATAAGGAGACTGGGACGTTCAGTGGAAGAAGACAAAACACAATATGCACAAGAATCCACGTGGCTGGTCATTTGTGGCTGAGGTGCAAGCACTACTAAGATGTGGAGCTTTCAATTCTTGAGTGCAGCTTTGGGTTACAAAACTTAATTCCCCTTGAAAACATGCCTGGGAATTTTCCATATTGCATTGGTTTCTTCGCTGTTGCTCTTGCCTGTTCATCCTTGCACCCCCAGATTACATTTGATATGCCAGGAGGCGTTTTCATCGAACTTGAGGAGACTCTCACCATGTCTAGAAAAATGTCCCCCCGCTGCCAATTTGCAGGTCTCGGGCCTGGAATGTGGTAGCTTCAGATTATATAGTCCCTTGAAAAAGCTGTATATTTCTCGTTCTACAACCTCTGCCGTGTGGTTTCTGGAGGATCTTCGGCAGATAAAAAAGTTATGCAAGCGCTTGGAAGGGAATTGGCAGAAAAGTTATTGCACTCTTGTGAAAGAGATCTACCAGCTTGCGCTAAAGGAATACCATAAACAGATCAGGCTTGCTCAGACTAAGTTCTTTACACAGGAGATAAATTGGGCAAAAATCGCTCCTCGCGAGATTTTCAGAATAGTTAAATCTCAATCTTTGGATTCAGTGTTAGCTGCTGGAGCGCCTAGTCCATATAGCAGCAATGTGATTGCCCACTTTGTCGCGGATAAAATCTCATCCCTCTATGCCTCTTCTCCTGAGTCTGCTAAGAATTATGGATTCTCCCTACCATTAGGGACTGAGGACCCATCCCTAGAAAGTTCCTTTACGATTACGAGCATCTCAGTAGAAAACCTAAACTCCCTGCTTGCTCAAATAAAATTTGGCTCTCCCTTAGACCCGGCGCCCTGACTATTATGCAACATGGGCTTACTGCTCTTGCTTCCAAAAAAATGGGGGATGGGAGCACACTGCCTCACCTCCCAGCACAGTTCGCCCCTTAGCATTGTGGTAAATGCAGTTCACAGTGATTTCTTACTTGAATTTTAGCAGTAGTGGTTCACCAAAGTTGGTGCAGGTTAGTGCTGTGAATCTCTAGACACATGTGTTTCTGGATATTATCCGTCTTCAGTAGAGATAAACAACGAAAATTCCTTCTGGGGTTGCAGGAAAGGCTGCCATAGTCTCTCAGATCTCGGTGAACCACTACAGTTAAAATTCAAGTAAGAAATCACTGTGAACTGCATTTACCACAATGCTAAGGGGCGAACTGTGCTGGGAGGTGAGGCAGTGTGCTCCCATCCCCCATTTGTTTGAAAAGGCTCCCTTGAGCCACTGAGCTGACGAGCTCTTGGCGATGCACCTGTGCGCCAGAGAGAGGTACTGAGACCTGAGAGACTATGGCAGCCTTTCCAGCAAGCCCAGAAGGAATTTTCGTTTTTTATCTCTACTGAAGACGGATAATATCCAGAAACACATGTGTCTAGAGATTCACAGCACTAACCTGCACCAACTTTGGTGAACCACTACAGTTTAAATTCAAGTAAGATATCACTGTGAACTGCATTTACCACAATGCTAAGGGGCGAACTGTGCTGGGAGGTGAGGCAGTGTGCTCCCATCCCCCATTTGTTTGAAAAGGCTCCCTTGAGCCACTGAGCTGACGAGCTCTTGGCGATGCACCTGTGCACCAGAGAGAGGTACTGAGACCTGAGAGACTATGGCAGCCTTTCCAGCAACCCCAGAAGGAATTTTCGTTTTTCATCTCTACTGAAGACGGATAATATCCAGAAACACATGTGTCTAGAGATTCACAGCTCTAACCTGCACCAACTTTGGTGAACCACTACAGTTAAAATTCAAGTAAGAAATCACTGTGAACTGCATTTACCACAATGCTAAGGGGCGAACTGTGCTGGGAGGTGAGGCAGTGTGCTCCCATCCCCCATTTGTTTGAAAAGGCTCCCTTGAGCCACTGAGCTGACGAGCTCTTGGCGATGCACCTGTGCGCCAGAGAGAGGTACTGAGACCTGAGAGACTATGGCAGCCTTTCCAGCAACCCCAGAAGGAATTTTCGTTTTTCATCTCTACTGAAGACGGATAATATCCAGAAACACATGTGTCTAGAGATTCACAGCACTAACGTGCACCAACTTTGGTGAACCACTACAGTTAAAATTCAAGTAAGAAATCACTGTGAACTGCATTTACCACAATGCTAAGGGGCGAACTGTTCTAGGAGGTGAGGCAGTGTGCTCCCATCCCCCATTTGCTCTTGCTTCCACTCTGTGTGCCATGCTTAATTTATCTTTTGAAGCTGGTCTACTCCCAGCTGAGTGGAAACACACAATGGTGATTCCCCTCCTAAAAAACACAACTCTGGATCCCTCTAAACCGGAGAACTTTTGCCCAATCTCCCTGCTTCCACTCAAGGCGAAAATGGCTGAAGAGCATGTTAACTTTCAGCTGAGTTCATTGGGGAGAATAGTCTCCTTCATTAGACTCAATCTGGATTTAGGCCACGATATAGCATGGAATCTGCCTTGCTTCTAGCCTCTGAGACACTGCAAAGAGTGGCAGATGAAGGGAGAGCGGCCACTGTTGTAGTGCTGGACCTAAGTTCAGCGTTTGACATTGCCTCGCATGCTGTGCTGCTTGAACGACTGTGGGCCCAGGGCACAGGTGGAAGTGCACTTGACTGGCTGGCAGATTTCCTCTACAAATGCTCTTTCCTGGTGAGAATGGTGTTGTATACTAATGATACTCAGCTAATCATCACACTGGCACAAGATGATGGCAGTGAGGCAGCAAATCTTCAATCTTGTTTGGTTCACCTGGCGACTTGGATGCAGGTGAGCTGTGTGACAATAAATGCAGACAAGACCGAGGTCATGGTGGTAGGGAGGCAACCCTCAATTTGGTCCACTGCATGGTGGCCTTGTGTTTTGGTCCCTACGCCGATCCCTAAACCCAGAGTGAAACATCTTGTCATCCTTTTTGAAGAACAGATCAAGGCCACAGTGGGCACTTGTTTTGGGGTTCTGAGGCTGCTGCAGAAGATTCTAGGGCTCATACCAGATTCAGCTAAAAAACGATGATACAAGCTCTTTTGGTGTCCGGGCTTGACTATGGCAATGTGCTTTCTTTAGGGGTCTCCAAAGGCAGACTGGGAATGCTTCAAAGTGTACAGATTGCAGCAGCCCAGATGTTATTACAAATTTTGAAATGGCTTTCTATCAGTCCGGGTCTAGCAGAACTACACTGGCACCCCATTAAGCACAGAGTCCCTTTTAAAGCTCTCTGTCCCACGCATAGGATTCTGAATCTGAGGGGTCCTAGTTGCCTTTTTCCCCTGATTCAATCCTATATTCCCTACAGACATCTTATATCTAGGGAAGGAGCTCTTGCATTGATTCCTAGAGTGCACAGACTGTGTCTGGGGGGCACCTCCTTCAGACTACGGGCAGCCAAGCTGTGTTCTTTACGCCACTGTACCTGAGACCTTCAGAGGCAAGGTTCCGGAAAGGCCTTAAGACCTGGTTCTTTAGC
Organism: Triturus cristatus; assembly: GCF_964204655.1. Classification (NCBI taxonomy): domain Eukaryota; kingdom Metazoa; phylum Chordata; class Amphibia; order Caudata; family Salamandridae; genus Triturus; species Triturus cristatus. The sequence goes on along the minus strand of NC_140591.1, from coordinate 549,521,056 downwards.
CAGAGTCAGTAGAACTAGTGAGCATTACCTGTTTTATGTCTTTCCTGACTGTTTGGTGCTATTGCTTAGCGCAGGGACACTCCATGGAAAAACCAGGCGTTCTACAAATCTCAAACAAATATGTATATTTGGCCCCTTGCTTGGTTACTTTGTTTCCCGCACCTATTGCCAACATTGACCTGGTTGTGGATTATGATTTGGCTTAGTTTTCTGTATTGCATGCCTTGCTTCTGCTTACCTTTTTTTCTAGTATTGATTTTAACCTGGAGTTTGCCACTCCCAAAACAGGCTGTCACCACATTTCCTTAAGTTCTTTCCGACTTGCAATTCTAAAGGTGATAAGCTCAATGACAAAATTGTCTGCGAACCATAGTAAATGTAAAAGTTAGTCAATTTTAAACACTTGATGTGAACCTGTAAGAGCTCTACGATGAATCCAATGAAGTTGAAGAGATGCACACCAGACAACACTGTGGTACTCCAGCTATCTCTCACTTCCACGCTGCCGTCTTTCCAGACTTTGGTCTTGCAATCCATGCTTACTGATGTATGGGCAGAATTACGTACTGGTAATTTTGGCTGATTATAATCAGACACTGACGTTCAAGATCTGCAAAGCCTGGCAGTTAACCAAGCTGTATAATTCTTAGGCTTGAGTACTGATTCTAATCCGTTGCAGTTTATGACAAATGCCATTACCAACCTTCAGGAGGATTTAAAGATTGCTTGTATTAAACAAGCACATTTTTTAAATTGTTTAAAACAAACATCTCCCACTTAAGGAGATTGTAGTACTCAAGTTCCAAGTACTTTTTGATTCTCATGCAAATCCTTGCTTGCTTTGGAATCCTTCATTATAGGGTCTCCTAACATGGCACCACCTAATTAAATCACATGAGTTTTGTAGTTTTTTTCGGTCTTTCCAGGTTCAGTGTAATTTTTATATTTTAGCTTGGCCTACCCAGTATTTCACTGATACATCCAAGGTTGCCCATATTTAATTTTATTTTTTCAAGGGTGCTCCAATCTGAGCAATACTGTTTACCTTAAAGAAAAGTCTTTGACTTCAACAATGTAAAGCTTTTTTACAACAGTTTAAAGTAGTGTTCGGATAGCGAAAGATCACCCAAGCAGAGCACTCAAGGTTACTAGTTTGAAAGCAAGGTGCTAAAGATATTTTGCCTATATCAGTCAAGGCAGGCGAAGTCTGAAGCAACGTGCACTGACGAGGCTGCAAACATCCAATCGTGGATTAAGAGAACCTTTTTAATTTCCCTATGGTTTGCCATGCAGATATCCCCACGCCAGTTGTAGATTATCTCTATTAAAATTAAAAAAATAATGAATTAGGTTGAAAAGAAATATTTTAAATTATTCGTGTCAATTAATTTCCATATATTTATTTTTAATGTAGACATGGCTCAACAGTGTGCCTGTGAGAACGACAGGTGCAGAACACTAAAGCTGAAATTATGCGGCAGTGAGTTTACCACCAGGGGCACAAACATGTGCTTTATTTAACTGATAGCCTATCTACAAAATTAATTTCAACGAAATCCATTTTTATAAAAAAACAATTGGACTACTAGGTGTGTTGTACTGCCTCCCACCCACACATCCTCTCTTTAATTCATCCCTTCACCACTCAAGTATATAAACTCAATACCTTGTCTCCTGCCACCCTCCCTACTCCACCAACTCTTGTGCATTTCCATTCCCTCTCCACTCAGGCACTCCACTGGAGCAGAGAGCTAGCATACACTGGCAGGCTCTTTTCAAGGCCTGTCAGCATGGTCTGGAATTACTCTATGATATAGCAATGGTGGGAAACTGTTTTTGCTTCGCAGTGTTGCTGTGCCATACAGTGAATAACCATATTTAGAAGCTGCTAATAATCCATCTGGCTCTCAGTGAAGGCCAAATATAATACTCAGTGCCCATACTAGACCTGATCATGATACCAATGTTTCACCCCTATAGAAATAATTTGCTATACAAAGTTTATATGAGTGTTTGTATGTATGAATGTTAATATTGAAAAAGTAAATCTCAATATGAACAGTGATACATTCATATATAAAAATTAAATCGCATCGTAATTGACAAATTCACCCGTTGCCAACTCCACGTCAACCCTGACTCAGAAATACGTAGTTATGCTGGCCTTGAGACTCAGGCCCGAGGTCACTGATTGAAGATCACAAGTGGGGTGGCACGTAGCCAGCAGACAAATGCACAAATAGGAAATCCCCGATCAGTCCCACAAATAGGCGTAGCAACAGCACAATGGTCCATGGAGATTGACACCAATAAAGCACAAATGGCCGGAGTGGTTTGGCATGTTCTCAAAACATCATAAAGTTAGATGCCACATGAAGTTAGGAACACTTAGCCAATCAGGGCACAGAACACACAGTACACTCAGTGATCCCGTGCTCCCCATGACGAACATCTGCACACGTTACCCACTGGCCACATTGTGTCCACACAAGGTCGATGCCCACCTGGATTCCCCATCCAATTACTTAATTTATGACTCCAAAGACAGGGGTTCACATTCCTTACTAAAAAGGATCACCAGAACTATTTTATTGCATTCAATGAACTATGTGAAAGTCTATGTTAGACGGATAATAAATTGAGACAGTTCGCAGACTCTATGCCTGTGACTGTGCTCCAACCCACATTGTTTAATTTAACAAACTGTTCCTGTTTTGCCAAACACCTCCTGGCTCTTATTTTTTCAAGGTATTTCATGTTCAAGCAACATTGGTATGGTATTTCGATAGTGCAAACCTAGCCAAAGGGCAGCGTAGTCGAGGGTAGTCGTTGATGCCATACAGCAGAAGATCGCAAAGAGCAAAATTAATGGCAAATAGGAAGAAATCATACAGTTATGCCATACATTGTAATCAGAACTGTCTAACACATATCTGTAAAACAGAAATGCACTATTTAATATGAATCAACAAATAGCATGGCACATATATAACACATTCAAATTCTGATCTAAACAAAAGTGTTTTAATTTTGAGTACTTACTACAAGCTGCTCTCTTTACTGCACATGTGAGTGAGATTTATTCCCTGCATCAGGTTTCACTCTAATATAAATGGTGAATATTTACTGATTCAGTGTGTGTTATTTACCTTCAAGTTGAATGGAGTGCTGTTCCACACTAAATCTAAGCAATTGTTTCAGGCAAAATACATGTTAGATAAGTACTTCTCAAAAAAGTGACTTAGTACATTCAATATTCTAATGATGCATTAGTCATGATTTCACACAGTGGATTCTTCGTTGCTGTATAACATAAAGTTTAGGGACTATTCTAGAATCTGAACGCAAGTAGTTTTGTGTCCTTGACTGTTTCATGATGTGCTGGGGGATTACTAAAAGACGTAATTGAGTAATTTTGTAGGGGATTGTCTGTTTAGGTGATCTTTACTGACTTTAATATAGAACACATGCATCAACAAAGACTTTTGCGATTCCTTAATAGCGATTTTTAAGGAATCGCAATTAAGGAATTGCAAAAGCCTATGCATGTAGGAATCGCTATAAAAATAGCGATTCCTACAAATTCCTTAATTGCGACTCGCAAATTGCGAGTCACAATTAAGGAATGCCGTCCCATACATTCTTATGGGCCTCCAGGCCCATAGGAATGAATTGGAGATTGCATGAGCAATTTGCGAGTACCAGTAGGTACTCGCAAATTGCTCATGCAATTTCAAGGGTGCAAGGGTGTCAAAATGACACCCTATTGCACCCCTGAAATTGATCTGTGAACATATGTTGCACACACACATGCTCTAAGGGCATGTGTGTGCGCAACATGAAACTTTAAAAATTGCACAAAAGTGCATTTTTCAAAGTTTTTGCAAATTACCATGAAGTTCAACTTCATGGTAATTTGCTCCCCCTATTAGCGAAATCGCAAATTTTTTCACTTTCACGCATTGCATTTAAGGAATCTCAATTTGGAGATTCCTTTAATTGCGATTTTTGCATTTGGGATGATGCATCCCAAATGCAAAAATTTCGGTCGCAAAGGGGCAGATTCTGAGAATCTGCCCGTTTGCGACCGGTTTTTACATTGATGCATGTGCCTGTAAGTTGTTTAACGGTTTTAGAATTGTTCTTCCAAAGCTTTCTTCTACGTCACCTCCACCCCTAGGATCAGTGGTGTGTCCAAGCTCTCTCTTATGGAAGATTGCAGAAGATGGTGGCTGCGTTACCAAAAGCTATGTTGGTCATCTGCTCCTGGGTGAGTGCCTCTGCTTCTGAAAACCTCTATCTGTCTTTTACTCGGCTCCTGCTGCCGTCTGGGTGACATTAATTAAAGTGTGAAATGTCAAACGCTAGCAAGAAAAATGAGATTCCTCTGGGTGTTGATTCAAGTGCATCAGTCTGCAAGATACAATCCAGCAGACCTTTACCGGAGGAAAAATCTATGAATAATATTGGTGTTGGGAAGAGTGCAGTGTCTTCCATAGCCGTGCACCAAACGTGGAAAATGTGCAGAACTGTCAGGAACGTAAAACAATAAATGTGGCTTGTTGAAAAATGAGAGTAGGAGAAATAAACACAGATATTGATAAGATGTATTTTTATAGAAAGAGTAATATTGGAATTTTGAAGGTGACAATCATGAATTAAAAATGTGTTCTCATCCTGTCTGGTTTAATTGTAGCGTTTTCAATTCCAGGGGGCTACTCTGCCATGTGTGCCATCTTTAACATGCGACATTGGCATTATCTGAGGTCAAAAAGGATCAAATACGAAAAGGGTAAGGTAAAGGTGGAAGGGACTATCAAGTAGGTGCCTGTTAACACTTATTATCCTACATTGGAACAATGAAAACCTGACCTGGCCCTTCCAGCTATGTCCATACAGATCATATAGGAGGATGTACAAAACAGGACAAGAAATATAGGAGTAAAAACTTTGTTCGTGTATGTATTTATTTATCTATTTAGCCCCAACAATATTTTAATCAGAATCATTTTACATTGGAATAAGATGGTATATAGATCGAAGAGAGATGTTCAAAATATATCCAACTAGAACCAGTCATGTTGTAGATTCATTGCAGCAGTGGTGTTGGTATCAGTGGTGAGGGCAAAAACACCACAATATTTTCTTGTTTTACGGGATATACTGGAATGATAAATCAATATCCATAACAGTGTGGGGAGTGAGACTGACATTCCTCATGAGCCTCTACGTGCAGTATATTATGGCGATTTGTTGAGCTACTGCGAAAATGGGTTTGCTTGCCTGGTGGTAATGGCTTCCGTTGCAGAGCGCACTGAAGGTAAACAGACCAGCACTTGTAGTCAGCCCATGTCAGATTGGGTGCGATTAGGAGGTTGCAGTCAGTGGATCTTCAGTTCCGAGCTTCGACTACAGAACGGTGTTAAAATTATCGCCGCTTTAGCGGCAGAAAACTGCAGCTAAAGCGGCGATAATGGGCTTGATAAGATGCCCTTGAGAATTCCAATAGAAGCCCAGGTTCACACCAGAACATGGGCTTCTATTAGATTCTCAAGGGCATATTATCAAGCCCATTATCGATAATTTTAACGCCATTCTTGATAATATGCCCCCAAGTGTTTGCAGTGTGTATATGGCCCTGTTTCTAGCAGAGAGACAGCTTGATGAAGATGCGAGGAGGTGGAAGTCTGACTAGGAAGATTATAGTGGTGGAAATTGGGCACTTTTGATGTGGGGCATATGAATATGGGGAGAGTCCCATTAGTGGACGAGTCACTGGTCAGATATCCATGTTGGGTTTTTCCAGTCCCCTTTCCTATCAAACATGTATATATGTGTCTAGCTTAAATCTTAAATTGCATTATGTCTGGAATCAATCCACGAGTGATTTTAATACGCAATAGCTTTTGTGGTGCTGTTAGAATCAGCCCATGTTAAAACAAGCTACACCTTTTTACATGTTTTGTTTCCCTTTGTAGCCATTTGACTGTCTGTGCTACTATATTTCTTTTAAATCAGAAAATTCGGGCATGTCACGTCACAATGTTCCTTATTTTATTAGATTCGTAAACAGGTATCTTTGCATAGGAGCATAACTGTGCTTGATAAAAATAGCTTTAGAATCTTGACCCTAATAAAAAAAAGCTAACTTGAGATCTATCAGTATGGGAATTTTTATTTTGTAAAAGACGGCTAAAATCACGGGGGTTGTTGGTTAATTGACTTTATTAAGTAACATATATTGTCGATAGAACATAAAGCCAGTGCTAGATGCCTATCAGGCAAATGTAACTTCTAGTCTCATATTTGCTATGTCGTGTCAGTGTCTGATCATGCTAATGCTCCCATTATGAGTTCTGTGTTAACTCAGTGGGACGGGACTATACAGAGCCCAGGATTAATAATTCTGGTTGGTATCTGTTCGCAAATTAACAGTGATCACAAGATAAACCCTCCAGAATGGCAATAACCTGTCAGAACTATTAGTCAGGTTTGTCCTGATTCAGGTGAGCTACCCTCTGCAATTTACCACCTGCTCCGACCCTGCAGTAAGTGGTAGCACAGTGAACGGTTTGCGTCAGCAGTGAGAGAGCCACCTCTGCCTTTGTCAGGCTGGGCCTAACTGTGATTAGTCTGAGCGTCCTGGTTTGACGCTCAGCCAGGGAATGGGGGCCTGGGGATGTTCTCCACGCACGCTGTTATGTAGTCTGCATGGAGAACAGGTAAAGTGCACATGACTATTTTGGGCGACCCTAGAGTGCCGGCCAAACAGTCATGTGCACTTAGGAGTGGGCAAACCACTCCTCCCATGCCCTGTTCAGAGAGTCGAGCAGCCCTCACCACCCGCCCGCCTGCAAAGCAGCACAGAATCATAAAATGATAATAAGTCAAAATTATTATCATTTTATGTTTCCTTTCCATTGCACTGCTTAAAAGCAGTGGGGCAATGCTCCTCTGCCATGGCGAAGGAACCACCACTGCCACTCATAGTTATCAGAAGTAGTAACCTCTGCAGGAATACCGATGCAACCATCTCATAATGGTATCTTCGAAACAATTTAAACTGTTTACTGCTAAAAAACTTCACACACACAATCCCAGTTGTCCTAGAATTCTGCCTAAGTGTTTCCAAAAATAATGCTTTTGGTCACATGTCTATATTTGTTGAAAGGGTATTTTGAAGTTAACCCGTAGTGTCTTGATTTAAATATCAAGAAGAAGTCTAAATAGCCTACGATATGTTGTGTGGAAATGAAATCAGCTTTGGGAATAGACAACTGACCCTGGAAGGCGAATGTTGTAGGATGCTCTGGAAAGGCGTGGCATTGCTGCTGTCTAGTTTCTCTGGAGACTACTGTTACCTCAAGCACAGAATAACAGACGTGATGTACATAATTTATGATTGGGATACTTAGACATCTGAAGCTTTGATATGAATAGTACTAAGAGCACATAGTGATCCAAATACTAGTGTATCCTCTAAGAGGATTGCACATTGTTATCTAGCACCCGCAATTCAGTAGCACTTTGAGACACACTTTACATGCTGTGAATAATGGCTGGCCCTAGCATCTGTAATAATGCTGCTTTTGTGCTACAAGGGTGGTGAATGTTGCTGTCTGGCTGCAAGAGACTTTTAATCATAAAAATATTACTTTTTATGATTGAGAGTTTTGCCACTAGTGCGAGCAGCTCTTTTTAGGATCTATGTGATTGAACACTTTTTTTATTGTTAAACAAATATTGGCAGCTAGGGGACATGTTTTCAGTATTGTTATGATTCAAGCCACTATTGGCCACCTCTGATGGCCAGCTACCAAGTGGCCATTAATTAAATACATAGAAGCACAATCGAGAGGCAACAAAACAAGATATACATGTAAGATTAGTACATAAAACATCAAGAGAAAGTGGGTCAGACATTTTTTCAGTTGATCCTAGCAAGTAAACGGACAGGGTTTTGTGCCACCGTCGTGGGAAAAGACATCCATCCATATGGCACCATGTTGGGCTTTGAGTGAACCAACCACCAGTGTTCGGTGTTTTCACAATGTAAACCACTGGCACAAAATCTTATTTGTTTACTTACCAGTATTTGACAGAATTTCGAGCTTAGTTTGGCTACTCCCTTGTGGAATAGTGGTGTATCACCTGTTACGACGTGTCTACTCTCAATTCCGTGTCTGGCTAGACACATGATTTACTCTGAGGAAGCCTATAACTTGGCAAAACCCTTTGGCTGTACCTATCTATATTTGGTGAAGAAGCAATTGGTTAAAGAATCACAGAATCAATCAAAAAGACTGTGTTTCTATGTACCTGTTATGTGTTCCAGTTTTATAATTTGTATTTTTGGTAACCTAACAATAAATAATGTGAATTACAAATAAATGTGAAAGGTTCCTCGCGGCTCAAAAGGACAAAACAGGGGTTCTGATGATGGAAAAAAGTCAATCCCATCATAAAGGTTTGGAATCGGCATATGAACTTTGGCATGAAGCTAGCTTTCAAATTTTGCTCAGTTTGACTGTCTTGTATGTGAACTATCATTTGAATATGCTTAAGAAGTTACGCTAACTATTGACTTCTGCAGAGGAGCTTAAATATCAATATCACAGATTGTCCGATAACATGATTTTTTGCAAAACTGAGGGGCATATTTACAAGGACTTAACGCTGCCGTAGCATCAATTTTATGATGTTACGGTGGCTTTTTTTATCACCGTATTTATAAGTTGCTGCTAACTGCAGTTAGCAGCACTTTTCCAGTGTAAACGTTACATTTCAAGATCTTCACTACTGTTAGCGGGATGCAACAACAATGAGATGCAAGGTGGGCCTTGCAGTGAAAAACTGCTGCTAACCACAGTTCGCGATATTTACAAAGAAATTACCGTCCAGCGAAAAACCACAAAACAGCTGTTAAACCCAGTCAGCAGCAGGTTTTTAAGACCAGAAAATAAGCTAGTCTAAAAAATGGTGCAAACACCCCTGTACATAAGGAAGACAATTCCAGAACCACATTGGCATAATCCAGGACGCAATGGAGGCACTACTCCTTCAGCTTGGAGTTCCAAGAAGACAACCACCACCGCTGCCGCCAGCACCACCACTGTGGCAGTGCTGCAGAAGAGAGCAGGTCTACTGCCAACACATCACCCTGATAGACCTCCGGTTAGGGGATGTAATAGCCCAATACAGGCAAAAAAGTTTCTCTATCTTACTGCTACTCACACTGATAGTGATAGGCTGCAGGCACCATCACTGAGCTGCACGAACATCCCTCTACAGACAAAGTTAGTTGTTGTGCTGCACATGTTGGCCTCAGGCACCTTTCAGCCAACCACTGCCAGAGTGGGAGGAATGTCCCAGGCATCTATCTCAAGGATCCTCCCCACTGTCTTGGATGCCATGATCAGCCTGACTCTGCAGCACTTACATTTACCCAACACTGCGTAAGAGCAACTTACAAACAAGCACGGCTTCTATGCCATTGCTGGCTTTCCGCATGTGTTGGGTGCAATTAAGTGCACCCATGTGCAAATTGTGCCTCTTGCAGACACTGCTCATATATACAGGAACAGGAAGCACACACACTCAATGAATGTGCAGGCAATTGCAGACCTCCTGGGCCTGTTCATCAATGTTGTTGCCAAGTTTCCAGAAATTGTGCATAACTCCTACATCTTCCACCAATCTGTCATCAATTGGTGGTTTGAGAATGGCACATATGGAAATGGACTGCTCGTAGGTAAGTTAAAACTGAACACACCACACACCCCAAGTCACCAATCATGTCGCTTAACTATGTGAGAATGCACATCTAGCAAATAGAAGCATGCATGCATTCTGACTGGGCCTACTACTATACACAAATACTAAATGCCAATGAACCAAACATATGTTAGTAGGACCAATAAGAGAGTAAGCCAGAAACACAGCCACAAACTACTATGTCACTCTCAGAATATAGATCTTGCTGAACTCATCAGACAAAAAGTGAACAGAAGAAATGCAGCACGTACCAAAAGACATATGTTTGAGCTGGGCTGCATCCATTCTGAAACAAACACATGTGCCATTTGTGCAACAAGCTGTCATATCCACCTGCTATCCCATGCGCTGGTGCACAATTAGCTGACATGCACCAACACAAGCACCCATGCACAATGCTGCAAGGGTGCCTGTGTCATGGGTAGGAAAGTATTTCTGCATTAAGTGACACATAACTGCACACAATCACAAAAGTAGAATTTCCCTTACTATGGGTTGTGTCAGAATGTTGCATGCATAGAATGACCATACAAATAAGATAAATGTAAATCTCACCACATGTTGCACATCCCAATGCCTTCCATGGAGAGGTTTACCAATCACATGCACAACTTCAGAAAAAAAGTGTAAACATTGTGAACACACACATCAATATCCATGGGCATGACCTCAATATGCATAGAAGCAAAGTTAAACTTAACTTTGACGAGAGCCTGTCTTTTGACGCCCAGGTGAACTGCACAGTTAGTACCTGTTTTTACATCCTTAAAATTCTGAAGAAAGTCCTGCCGTATATCTCCTTGGAGCTACATCGGCCCACCATCATTGGTCTGGTCACCTCCCGTTTAGACTATTGCAATGTTCTGTATCTTAATATCAGTACAGTCTCCCTGAATAAGCTCCAGGTGGTGCAAAACGCGGCAGCAAGGCTGGTTCTTAATATCCCGAAACACCAGTCCACCAGGGAAGGAATCCCTGCCTTGCACTGGATTCCTGTCAAGAAGCTCATTTCCTTCAAGGCTCCTAACTTGGTGTACAAAGCTATGCATTGCAGCATTGCAAAGGTTCACCACACCTTAAGACTATGTTTCAGTGGTACACTCCCGGGCGAACCTTGAGATTCTCCACTCAAAAGAAACTTGTCTCTCCCAGATTTCGTTGGTCCAAATGGGGCGGCCACTCATTTATGGTGGCGGCCGCCAAACTTTGAAACTCTCTGCCCCCTTCTATTACCATGGCTGACTCACTTCTGGTCTTTAGGAAACTTCGGAAGACCTGGTTCTTTGTCTCTTACCTGGCTTTTGCTATTCTTTCTTATGCTCGTCTAGCGCCTTGACACCTTTTGGTTTAGTGCGCTCTATAAATATTGTCCTATCCTATCCTACACATGGACATGCACATCGATACATATGTCCGTTGTCTCAACATGTCCCAGAAAGCCAAGTGACACATGTAGCTGTGCTACTGTCACTCCAACAGTGACCCACCGTGGGGGCAAGGGGGATGTGAAGAACTCACAATGAGTACACCATTTAGCATCCAAGTTCATCCAGTGCCAGCTGCACCCAGCACAATAACTCACAATAATGGATCTCGATGATAGTCAAATAAAGTTACATGCCAAATGTCTAGGGGGCTGCTTAACAATGCCCATGTGCCACTGGTGCATCGTTTACAATATGTGGATAAGTGGCGTACTTGTGGCGCAATGGCCCTGTAAATAAGCCCAAAGGTGGTGTGCGTGTTCCAGACATCCTGACAGTCAATACATAGGGGTAAGACACAGGACCAGGCCAATGGCATCATGGTGATGTGTAGGCTTTAAAGGACAGGCAAGTCAATTCTAGTTGTGCATGTAAATTGTATGTTTCACAACATGACTAAGCACAGAGTACAAAGATGAGCAATGAACACAAAGTAAAAAAATAAAAACTGTCACCATGGCTGATGACCCCCATCAAAGTGAACCACACACAGGCCTGGAGAGACTACAATGCTGCACTGGGATGCACAAGGTCATTGTTAAATGGACCTTTGAAGTCCTCAAATCAAGGTTAAAGTGCTTTGACATTTCAGGGGGGAGACTCCTGTACAGGCCTGAACTGGTCTGTAGGATCATACTGGCATGGTGCATTTTGCACAACATCTGTGTACGGACAAACACACCATTGCCAGATGACCAGGAGGAGCAGGACAATCTGGAGGATGGCCAGGATGATGAAGCTGATGCAAGACACACCAAAGCTCCTGCAGTTTGAAACAGCAAGGAGGGATACCATCATCCAAATGTTCTTTTCAGAATCATCGTTCAAAAATGCCCTGTCACGACCCTTACCGAAAAGCAAAGCACACAAATTGTGTAAAGAAAACATAAAATACCACTACAAGCATGTCACATATTTGCTTTGTTTTTGACTTCAGAACTTGATCATCCATGTAAATCATGTCAACAAAACAACAGTGCCATACCGATCTCTCACCTAGCAGGGGATAAGACAAAAATTAAAGGAGGAGTGGGAATGGGACGATGTATTGAGCGTCTGAACGTATCACTGTGCATGGTCCCTCATTGAAAATCAAATACTGTGTGTTGTGACTTCACATGGGCAAAATCCGGTCTGTAGCCCACAAAAGCATAGTACAACATACAATGTGTGTCTGATACATCATTGTAGCTGGGGACACATAGCTATACACCATCACAACAGCTGAAACACAACACATCAGTGAATTCCATGCCACAGTGAAAAAGTTAACTGACAACAGTCACACATATACATGACTAATGTGGACTGGATTCACTTGTGGGTGTGGAGTAGGAAGTCACAGAGGATATTACAGGTCAAATAACGGATGTATCAACACAGTGCAGTGAATGCTTCACACACCAAGCAGACACATTCAGTCAACATTTGAAAGTAACACAACTACCCTGGATGACACATGCATCACTGGAATGACTAAAAAGCACATCATGCATCATTGACACTGTGCATGGATCTTTCAGCAGCATTGCACTGATCTTACAATGCTATATTTCCATATTCAAAACCAATGACACATAGGTCTGCCATGGGAAAAAAGGGAAGGCATCAACACTCCTCAAAGTATATGTAGGACTATGGACATGCCAATGTATTGGCAAGAATTTTGTAGAAGTGACATGCACAACATCATTGTTGTGGCATGGCAATGAAGCTTGAAAATGTGCTACATCTTCATCAAACAACACTTACACTGTGTTGGCACCCCAAGACAGAGAACAGACATACACATGAGTGAAGTGCAACAGGGAAACCAATAAGTACAGACAAAATATGCCAGTAACATGCTAGCAATAACATCATGAATGGACAATGTATTGTGTGAGATGGACATGACTAGAAATAGTAGCACCATTACATTGGGAAAAATAATTGGGGATGGTCACTACAAGTTTACTAATGTCAATTTATCATAACTACACAAATCTAAATACACAAACACCTGCAGTCACAGTTGAACACATAGACAAACGTGCAACTTGAAAAATGTTGTGATGTCACATTTGTTGTATCTCTCAAGGAATGTACAACATACTCTGTAGAAAACATTGTTGTACAAGATGGCCAGAAAGCATGTATGGCATGTGTTGCAGTCCTTTGTGGCAAACCAATACCTTCACTCCAGTCATGTGTATGCTACACCAAAACCTATCTCCGGGCAGAAGCTAGGGAAATCCACCATACACACAAAAGAATAATAACATGTGATGATAAAAAGCAGACCCACATTGTTGTCTCCTGTGTGACATCTTTGGAAAGCAGATAACATATGAGACGTATCCCATGTAAGTCAGGGTTGTATAAGCAGTGTGAACATGTTTTATCTGAAGATAACGTTACTGTGCCTCAGCTGCTTCAAATATAACCATCTTACAACCAAGGACAACAACACGAGGCCTCTAAAAACAACACACTTTCATAATCAGTGACTCACTCAGCTAAATCCTTTGGTCAGCCCTTAGTACGCAAGCATGGGTACAGCTGGGCACTCTCAGTATGCTGGGGAAACCACAGAAGCTGGATATGCAAATGGCCTCTCTAAGTTACCCAATCACAGGTACCCTGCCATACAAGATTTGTCAAGGTCATGCGCCTCACCTTCACTAGCTAATGCTCTGCACAAAAACATCATGCATGATGATGTGAAAAGGGGTACGACAAAATATGATGTCACCCCTGTCAACCCACTGTTATGTCGGTGTGTTCCATGCAATACAGAGTACCCTTTGTACATGATCAGGTGCACCTTGATTGCTCACCCCTACAAGGTGCACCATGTGTGCTTCTCCTGTCTACCATGGGTCTACATCTGGCATGCCAGAGCTTGCTGATAGCTAATTGTCATTGATGCTGCATCAATGGCCACTGATAGTGGCCACAGGCTTGTGGATGACGCAGGCCTAGCCTTCAAAGACATTTTGCAGAAATACTGCAGTACCTGTGTCTAACACTATGGGTCAAATACAAACACACAGTGTTCAGTCAATTCAATGGGGACTGTAGGTTCTTACTGCCATTGTACATCATGCTGTTGTAAGTAGTGCACTAGGTAAAGTGCTGCTTTGTTGTGGCCAGCCAACAATGTCCTGCCCACCTTGGACTCTAGTTCTACAACATGTTTCCACATGGCTTCATGCACTTTGTTGACCTCTATGTATTTTGCACCAGGCTGCCACATTCTGCATACTGGTGCATAGATTTCTGCAAACAACATCAGCGGTGCTACCACAAGCTCATGTTGCCTACAGAGGCCGAAACATGACATACTGCATACTCACATAAAATAGTTGGTGTTTCACCTGTCCAGCCATCATATTGTTATCCATTTATTTATTTTTATTTATTTATTTAAACTTATAACGCGCAACAGCTACCCACAGTGGGTTTCCCGGCGTGAAGGGATAGACTCAAGAAGAAAGAGCAGACCTCTAAAAGCAGCACCATGAGACAACTAAATCAACATGCAAATCAATGAAAGAGTAATGCTTTCAGTTTTTTCCTGAAGATGAGAAAATTTGTCTCTGTTTTCAAGGTGGAGGGTAATGCATTCCAGTGTTTAGGGGCAAGATGAGAGAAGGCCCGCCCTCCCATTCTTGCAAGTTTAAAACGAGGAATAACAAAATCACAGTTAGCAGAGGACCTGAGTGTACGGTATGGCTTGTAAGGTTGAACAAGATTTTGCAAATACTTCGGGGCCGAACCCTGCTTAATTTTAAAAAGATAACAAATGGCTTTAAAGTTGATACGATTGGAGATCTTGAGCCAATGTAGATCACGTAAAGCTTGGAAAGCTGATTGTCTTCTAGGGATATTACAAAGAAGACGGGCTGCACAATTCTGGACAACCTGAAGTTTATTTACAGTGGCCGCATCCGCACCAAGATAGAGGACATTTACGTAGTCCAGGCGGGAGGTTACTAACGCCTGGACAAAGGTTCTCCTGGTAGAAAGAGGCAGCATCCATAAGATTTTCTGGAGCCATCGTAGAGTAGTAAAACAAATGGCAGCCACCTGTGTGGCTTGCTGTCTCATGGAGAGTTTATCGTCGATGAGAAAGCCGAGGTTGCGGGCCACTGAGGATGGCTGGGGAAGGGGTCCCATCTCGCTAGGCCAATGTTGCGGGCCCCATAGATCTTTCTGTTTGCCAAAGATGAGAATTTCGGTTTTGTCACCGTTAAGCTTGAGGAGATGCCTTTGCATCCACTCAGCTATACGTGACAGCCCGATTTTCAAGACCGATGGATCATTGCTTTCGCAGCTTGAAAGGGAAAAGACAATTTGAGTGTCATCGGCATATGAAAAGATGGTCAGCCCAGCATCTTCTGCAATAGAAGCCAGGGGTCTAACGTAGATATTGAACAACAGAGGGCTGAGTATGGACCCCTGAGGAACGCCATATGCCGATGTACAAGTGGAAGAAGTGGCTTTCGTGGAAAAGACCTGGAAAGTGCGCTCACTTAAAAAGGAGGCAATCCAGGCCAAAGCCGGACCGTCCAGACCCAGGGAACGAAGAGAGTTCAAAAGAATGGAATCCATCTAGCTTCAAGCTGTGTATCGCTGTCACACTAGACTGATGTGAAATTGTGCCAGACACAAACTGTTCAGTGTGCTATGTAAGAATTTATTGTACCTATGCTGCTGAAATGGCAATTAAAATGCCAGATCTACCAGTTTGCAAACATTATCAGATTAGTTTAATTCCGGTTGCGCCCCACACCACCTTGATTCATGCACATGAGTGACTTTGCAGCTGGGCATATAAATTGTGCTTATCTGCAATTGTAGCTGAAGAGTAACCAAATATAAATCTGTGGTCAAGCCTTCACATTGTTTGCAGCATCCGAAATAGGTTTTACAAGTACTGGATGCCTGATGTTCAATTACATGTGTGTTGCAAGCCACTCAAATAGTTGCAGAAATCACACCAATGTTTGTTGTCACACATACATCCTATGCCAGCCATAATGACTACCATGTATGGATGTGTTGGACTTGGCCCTTTTTGGCAGGTTCACCCCTGAACTTTTTTTGCCTTAAGCTCTGACGTGGTGGTAGTGGTTTTAGGCCTCTGGGCACTTTAGCACTGTGGCCCAGTGTAAAGTGCGTGTGCTCTCTGAGTGCGTGTGGTGAGATAGGCCTGCCCTCCCATAGGAATGCATGGGGGATAAGCATGTCCATGGTAATTCCTGGTATGAGAGGAGTGCAGGATTGAGTTTAGTATGTATGAACTCGTGAGGATAAATGCTGCGCAATGGTGTGCACAGATTTATGGTGACTGGCAGAGAAATGCCACTTTTAGAAGTTGGCATTACTGTGTGCTATTTGTCTGCCTGCCTGATGTGAATTGCATGTCTGGCTTGTGAGTGACAGGAGCTGAGAGGTGTGGGTGGCTCCAGGAGACAGGGTGAGTCAGCCCAGTGAGGAATAGAGAGATCTGCATGCAGATGGGAGGGAGGAGTTGCACCTGGGACCTGAATAGGGCTGTGCCTTCCCTCCAATGCCAAACATATAGGCCACACATGTGCAAGGGGGACTGTTCTGGTGCATTAAGCAGCACACATAAAAGTGACAGTACATCATTTAAAGAATGGTGATGTGCAGGAAGGGGCACCCTCTGGCACATGATCAGCCTCCACATCAGCGCAGACACCCTTGCACCATGGTGCAAGTGGGCCTGCACAGGCGCAAGGAGGCAAAACGTTTCCTGCAGCATGGGGGCACACACAAGTCTGCACCATACTGTTGTAGGTATGGTGTAGACCTGAATTCCTGAAGTTGTAGGGCATGGCGTTAAGCCAAGGAGACCAATGGCATGCTCCACCACTACCTTGTGAAGATGCCCCTATGTCCTTTTTATTACGGCATGGCCTGGCGCTGTAATGGGCCTGTTAAGCTGTCTCCTTGGGCTCATTCCCCTGGTAGACTCAGTCTGAGTATGTGACAGCACTATCATGTAACTCTGCCAATCTGTAAATGTTGTGACTTGACTCTGCCCTTGACCTGTCCAATGCCATATATTGTCAGATCAATAACAGCATCAGGTTGTAATTGATCCTTAATTTCACATTGTATTGTTTTTAAAATCAAAATCTTCTGTAAGAGTGTATAGTCCATGCTTTCATGCAGTTGTGTCTCAACGTTAAATGGAGAAAACTGGCATTAATATCTGGACATACATACTGTCATATGTCTTATTTTTCAGACGACATGTCGCCAGAGGAGGCACAGGCAAATACATGTGGAATGATACATGCACAGACGCCGTGTGGCCAAGGGTTATCGTGCAATGGCGAAGAGGTATAGAGAGGACCGAGCAGCTGGAAGATGGAAATCTCTGCCTGAATTTGCACAAATAGGTTTGAGAAGGGGCACACAGGCCACACCAGGCCTTTCTAATGTCAGATGTGGGTCCAGACATCCTCACCAATCTGCAACTCAAGGTCAGACACCACACAGCCAACCTGCTTCAACCGGTTATGGCATGCAAACAGGTGCTTCATTAAACAAAGAGAGAGTAAGGGTATTTTATTGGGATCACACTCCCAGTCCCCTGAGGTAATTATATCAAAACAAGAAGAGAGAGTATCCCAAGGATGAAGGCGTCCTCGTGGTTTGGAAAAACTGGAAAGTGGTGTCAAAGGAAAAAAGTATTTCCTTTTGTGAGAAACCCCTCACTAACCAACCTAGTTGGTGACATGCTTCATCATCGGGGTTCACCCAAGTAGCAGAATGCCACTTGGGTGTGCTTCGACGCCTGGACTACAGCGGTGCTGTTTTTTATTGTTTGTGTGAACAAGATGGTGTGTGCGAAGGAATTAAAAATATCTTTGGGCAGCCTCCACCTTATATACATAAAAGAATCTCTGGTGCCTAATTTGCTTTCTGCCCCCCCAGGAGTGGCAGGTCAGGGGCTATTGCCCACATCTGCCTGACATGGGAGGCAGAAAGACTGTGGAATGTTTGGGGGGAGGGTGCATTGACATGCCCTATTTGGGTAGCCCCTATCAACATAAAAAATCCCTGATGCCTAATGTGTTTTCTTCCCCCCAGGGTGGGGCAGATTGGGGGCTATTGCCCCAATCTGACTCCCAGCAAGGGCAGAAAGACTAATGTTTGGGCTAATGTTGGGGGAGAGCAAAAGCCCTTGGGCAAGGGATCCCCCCTCTCTGGTGCCTAGTTGGTGGACCCCTGCATGGATATCCCATCTTGAGGTGATCCCCAAGCAGGGGTCCACTAGGTAGGGGTACCATTAGAAAGGGGAGTTTCTCCCCTTTCCAAGCATACCTCTCCTGTCTGCCTCGGCTGATTTTAGTTTCGGTTTCTTTGAAAATACGCCAGCGCGACATGCGCACAGATCGTCATTTCAGAAACAAAAATCAGACCAGCCTCGGGAGCTGGGTAAGCTCTTTTCCAGCTCCGCAGGCTCTTTTGATTGAAAGAGATTCCCTCTGATGCCCGCACCAGAGCGTTTTCGTATGCCATGTGCACGGACGGCAGGAGCCGTCCAAGGCACATGAGCACTGTTGTGTTGGACGACTCCTGGCCGTTCGGTGCACCAAAGTGGTTCAAAAAGATGTTGCTATTTCTGCAATATGCAGATAGCTTATCCATTTGCTGCTCCTCTTCTATGGCCTTTACTTTTCTGGTTATCTCCATTGACTCCTCAAGGACCAATTCTCCTGTTGTTTCCATTATTTTCAGGGGTGTCTTTTTCCCTTCTTCATGCCTTGGTTGCTCTATCATATAGGCCTGGGCTAGATTTCCGTTCCGCTCGTGGAAATTGCGATAATTTGACATTTTCGCGTTCCGCGGAGAGCGCGAAAATGTCAACATTTTTGCATTCTGCAGCTTAGCGATAATTTGTTTCTTGCTCGCGCTGTAAAACAATACATTCTCGTGCGCGTGATCGCCTTACCTGAATCCCCGCGTTCGCCGACAAGTTTTCCCGATCCGGTCGCGTTCTCCACGAGATGTTGGATTGTTGGTAGCCATTTGTGCTGTCTCGTGACAGTTCGCGCCCGCATTAATGTCATTGGTCGTGCGATCACGTCTTTCTTCTCGCGATCATGCACCGCGAGAAGAGTGAAAACAAGATGGCCGCGCCCGCGAGCAACCGCATGGGTAAGTTGGCGGGCCGCGACCACGCAGAAAATACTGCGAACGGGCGGGAAAAAAACTTCCGCATCTTCGCGATATTTCCGCGTGTTTGCGGAGATTTTTAACATTTTCGCGATAATTTGCGAAAGTCACTTTCGCAAATTCCGCCCACCCCTACTATCATACTCAATATTTTATTATTTGCTGAATGAGTTCAGAAATTCAATCAAGAAGACTTTTATGTATGTTAAGCCATATGTATTCCCATTTATTACAAGGGTGTCTAGGGTGAGTTGGTGCCAATAACGTCCGAGCATTAGTTTTTTTTAAGTTCAAAAAGATTTTATTAACAAGGAATAGAAGGCGTCACACCATAGTACAGCAAGTTAAATACATATCACACCAAAGAAAAGTTACAGTACAATGAATGAATTGGGTTAAGGATTAAAAATAAAGAAAATTACAAAAACAATGATATAAAAGCTTAAGTATCAAGTAATGTGGGAACAAGTATGGGTATTTAAGGGGGTTTTGAAACTTCTTGTTGGGCTGGACGGAGTTGAAAAGAACGGGTAACACTAGCATTCAAATACAGTGTAATAGGTGACCATAAATCCAACCTTTTTGACGCCAAATGTAAAGGGTATACAAAAGAGGTATCCAACCTGTGGTTATGGCAAACAGCATACCACCATGTCCTGTAAGAAATCTTAGAAAAGTCCTTCCAGTTTGCTGTGATTTGCTGAAATGCGATTGCTAGCAATAAATCAACAATTTTAACATTAGACGGATTGTCCTCCCAGCAAGATGACAAACTTCCTAGAAAAACATGAGTATAGGAAAAAGGAAATGCAGTGCCAAAAATAGAATTGATTTGAGCCCAAATTCGTTTCCAAAAATTAAATACAATAGGACAGGAAAATAGCATGTGAAATAAATCAGCTTTTGCAGAAGAACAAGTCCAGCAAATATCAGGTACTGTGGTATAACTCTTGCTCAAAACATTAGGTGACAACAAGAGCCTGTTATAGACAAAAAACAATGTTTGCGTCGTGTTTGCGGCTCTGGAAGATTTACGGAGCTTGGTCCACAATTTATCCCATAAAGGCACTGACCAAGAGACCGTAAAGTCTCGTTCCCAGGCCTCTTCAGTTTTAGATTTCTGTCGAGCTTTACCAGCACCATGTAGAAAATTATATAATGTAGAGGCTTTGGGTGTTGTGAGTAACAAGCTTCGCAATTGTGAAGAGGAATCTGGAGTAACTGAAGTACTGGGTGTCGCTGTCAAATAGGTAAAAACATCCAACACAGCTTTCTTGAGAATGAGATACTTATGCATGAATGAGGCAGGTAAGTTAAATAGGTGACGAAGTGAGGGAAAGGATATAAAGTCTGAATTTTAAAAAAGTTGAGAGATCCGAGTTAGACCTCTTTGATACCAGGACTTCCAATAGAATGGCTTACCCTGAATAAGCAAGCCTCCGTTATGCCATATTGTGGAACTAAGAAAGGAGTCAATGGTATTGTGAGGAAAAGGGAATAAAGGCGATAAAAGCTTAGAGGTCATTTTAATAATAGGAGTAGATAGGGCTTGGGGTTTGCGCGAGAAGGACAAGTATTTATTAAAGGAGAAGGGGGATAGAAAAAGACGCTCGGTTGCAGTCCATAGGGGGCAAGTCTCCTCATGATCACGCAACCATAAAGAGGCTTGGCGTAGAAGGAACGCCTTTTGATATGCCGGGAAATTGGGAAAATTGACTCCGCCTTCAGTTTTGGGGCGAGTTAACCTAAGTATAGACATACTAGGTTTCTTCTTGTTCCAAAGAAAAGAAGAAAGAATAGAATTAATCTTCTGGAAGAATTTTGATGGGATAAGAATTGGGATATTAGAAATGGTGTATATAATTATGGACGATAACATCATTTTAATAGTATCAAGTCGACCCCACCAAGATAGATAGAGAGGATGCCATTTAGCATTGAGGTCTGAGATCTTTTGTATACACTTATCCATACACAATGATACTGTGTCTGAGAGTGAAGATGTGATATGTAAACCTAAATATCGAATATGATTAGGGCTCCAAGTAAAGTGGGAAGCCGTAAATTCGGGTTTGAAGGTATATTTTGTTAGCGGCAGGATCTCACACTTATCATTATTTAACTTGTAACCCTAAATGCTGGAATAAGCTTGTACCTCTGCCAAAAAAGCAGGAATTGAGTCAGTTGGTTGAGATATGAAGAGCAGAATATCATCTGCATAAGCTGCTAGTTTAATATGCGAGTGGAGTGTTTGAAAACCATGAAATCCTGGATTTTGACGCAATTTTGAAAGAAATGGTTCCAAAGCCAAATTAAAAAGGAAGGGTGAAAGGGGACAACCCTGGCGCACCACTCTCCCTAGGTTGAAAAACGGGGATATTAATCCATTAACGCAAACAGCCGCTCTAGGATTGGAGTAGAGAAGAGAAATCAGGGAAATAAAATTGGAACGAAAGCCAAACCATTTAAGAGTGTAAAACAGGTATCTCCATTTGACTCTGTCAAACGCCTTCTCAGCATCTAACGCTATTGCAGCTAGGGAATCTTTGACATGCGAAGATTTTGACAATACATTAAACAAAAGACGCGTATTATCCGTTATGTAGCGGCCTTTGACAAATCCAGATTGCTCTATCCCTAATAGATCCGGTAAACATGAATCCAATCTCAAGGCTAATGCCTTAGAAAAGATCTTATAATTGATGTTTACCAAAGATATAGGTCTGTAATTCTTACAATGTATGGGGTCTTTACCCTATTTAGGAATTAAGCAGATATGTGCATCTGAAAAGGAGCCAGAGGAGTGCCCTGACGCGCTGAAAGAAAATATTAATGAGTGTAATTTAGGTATTAAGAGTTTAGAGAAGTGAGAGAAAAATTCAACAGAAAAACCATCAGGACCAGGTGCTTTGTCACGCTTAAGAGATTGAAGGGCGGTTGTCAACTCTTGCTGTGTTAAGTCTAATTCTAATGAAGTGTCCCAGGGTTTGTGAATGGTAGAGAAAAAATGTGAAAGGGCATGATCAGTGGGCTGCGTTTCAGAAGCATATAGTGTTTTATAAAAAAGAGAAAATTCGTGCAAAATATCTCCATCTTTAAACTTTGGATTCAAATTTGCATCATAAATAGATTCAATGTTCAATTTATTGTGCTTAACTTTCAAGTAATTAGCCAAAATTTTCCCAGACTTATTTTTACCCCCATAAAATTTAGCGCTGGATTTTAACAAATAAAGAGATGCATCTTCCGTGGACTTCTTGTTAAATTGCATTTTGGCCTTGATAAGAGCAGCTAAACAGTCTTTTGTGTGTGAAGTATAATAAGAGTGCTCCAGTCTCTTGATGTCCTGAAGAAGACCTGTAACCTGTTTACACGCATCCTTACGTTTCCTTGCAACAAAGGTTAGTATGAAATCTCTAGCTGAAGCCTTAAAGGCATCCCACAGAGTAGAGAAGGGCATGGAATCAGTTTGATTAATCATGTAAAATTCCTGAAAGAAAGAGGTGAAGGAGGCAGTACATTTTGGATCTAAGAGAAGGGAATTATTAAAGCGCCACCTCCTCGGACCCATGGACTTGGGTAGAATGTCAATGCCAATTGAAACTGGAGCATGATCTGATAACAAAATAGGGCCAATTTCTGCATGAGTAAGAGTTTGCGAGATGGTGTGGAAAACAAAAATACAATCGATTTGTGATTGGGAGTGATGAGATGGGGAATAAAAAGTGAATTCCTTGTCGGTCGGATTACACAATCGCCACGCATCAAGGAGTTTATGTTGGGTTATGGCATGGACAAAGGATTTATGGAGTTTATTGGGCACAAAAGAAACCTTTGAATTCCTATCAATGAATGGGTCAAAAACCTGATTGCAATCCCAGCCAAAATAAAGTTATCACTAATACAGTGAGAGATTTGCTTGGCAGATGTGGGCCAAAAGGAAGGTTCTCCACATGTGGGGGCATAGACATTTAGAAGAGAGACTGGAACACCCTTTAGAGATAATCTAACATTCAACCATCTACCATGAGTGTCCGACTCCTGAGATAAGAGTGAGAATGAGAGTGATTTGCGACAAAGTATCATCACTCCATTACGTTTGCCATCTCCAGGAGAAAAGAAAAGCTCTCCCACCCAACCCTTCTTTAACTTTAAGTATTCAACATCCGTGAGATGAGTTTCTTGCAAAAAGACAATGTCCGCATTCAATTTGGCTAAGTGAGTCAAAACCCGCTGTCTTTTAATGGGAGAATTCAAGCCCCGTACGTTCCAAGTTATCAAATTTAAAGACATAGTTTAATAGAGATATAGTGAACTAACAGCATAAGATAAAAACCCAACTCTGACAAAGAAAAATGCAAAGTATAAGGAGAGAAAAAAGCGACAATTAATCCATTTTCAAAAAAGAGAAGGGGATAAAAGCTACAAAGTAAAAGCCAAGGAAAAAGTAGGAAATTAAAGAAAAAGGATAATATTTTGACATCAGAAAAGGTAAGTATTACAACTGAAAGAGAAAAAGGATGTAGCAGAATGATGTAAAGCATATAGGTAAGGATAAATTCTGAAAGGAAATAAATCAAAGAGCAATCAGAAAGGATATTAAGAACATTAAAAAGGCAAACGCAAACAAATTGTGGAGTACATTGAGCAAATGTAGCAAGTGTGACACGGAAAACAACAAATAACAAAACAAAGAACATACTGAAGAAGGGAGGTTGTGGAGGAGGGGGAGGTGAGACCACAAGGACATACGGAGCATCCGAGCAAGGACAAACAGGAAAGCAGGGGGGACCACGCCGTAAGAAGAGAGGATCTGTGGAAGTAAAGAACAATCAGTTAAACAAATAAATAACAAAACAAAACACGCGTCTTGAACTGAGTCAGAACCATAACTGACCATAACCTTCAAACAACCGTATTAAGGAAAGTAAGCCGTAGCAATAGAATATAAGACTTATGCGGAACCTTAAAAAAAAAATAATAGCATGACAATCAGTAATAACAAAACATTAAGTCTTGAAGGACGATGTAGAAGCGGAGGAATCCATGCTGACTGGTCTGCAAGAGTTAATGAAGCTCTGTAATTTCACTGGATCTTCATAAGTAGTAGTTTTGTTGTTGTAGGTGACCTTGAAGAGGCAGGGATGGAAAAGTCCGAAACAAGCTCCCAAAGAGCGAAGATCAGGTCTCATATTAAGGAATGCTTTACGTCTATTGGCGGTGGCTTTAGCATAATCATGAGCAAAAAATAATGTAGAACCGGACCATGTGATTTTCGGTATGGCTTTAGCCGCTGATAACACTTTGATCAAGTCTGTGTATTCCAAAAAGTACAGGATTACGCCTCTTGGCCGTTGGGATTGCACAGTGTTAGAAGCAGCTCGACCCAGTCTGTGTGCACGTTGGACATTAAGTACGGTAGCCTCCGGGAGGCGAAGCAACTGAGGGAGAAAAGATCTGAAAAAAGAAACAGCGTCCGACCCTTCAAGTCCTTCAACCAAACCATAAATTCGTAGGTTGTTTCGTCTATTCCGGTTTTCAAGGTCCTCAACTTGGCGCTGGAGCTCAGAAACTTGGGAGTGGAGTTGAGAAACACTTGCGCTCGAGACCCTGAGTGAGGAAACACTTTGCTCAACTGCCGGGACTCTAGCATCTAACTGAGACCAATTATCCGTGAGGACTTGCAATTTAACATTAGTCTCCTCCATAAAGGGGCGAAGAGCTCTGATTTCCTCCAACAGGAGCTCCATGGAGACTGGTGAAGCAGATGTGGGCAGAGAAGTGGGGTCCTTTTTCAATCGCTTCGTGATAGATTTCCCTGACATTACGGAGGGAGGATCCATTTTAGGCTCAAGAGATTGCAACACAGACAACAAAGAAACCTCTAGTTTAGAAAATTCTGTGAAAATTCTAGAATTTTTAACAAAAGATTGCTTCACTCCAGAGGAACTCTTGGACCTGCCCATCAAATAATGAGATTATTGAAGAATCCATAAGAATAAAATGTTCCAAAAAATGACCAGTCGGACTATGACCTCCACAAAATGGCTGCTAGCAGTCTCCTCTCACAAGGGAAACCGCATCTTCTTGTGAACAGCTTAAGCCAAAGACGACGGTGTCCAAAAGTGAATCATGCTGAAGATGAAAAGTGATGAGAAAATTAGGTAATTCACCTATGGGAGCCAAGTTACATGACGACAGGCATATGAACAGATTCTCCTCAAAAGCATCATAAAATGGCTGCCAGTATTGACTCAGCTCATCTTGAAGGGGTTTGTGTAAAAACAAATACACACAGCTGAGGAGGGGGAAGTACATGTAGAAAGGTACCTAAATCATAGCCCAAATCGCCATCCTGTGCCTGTATTTTTCCTAGTCAGTTTCAGCCCTTTGCGTTCTCCTGCCTGTCTGCCCGCCTACCTCGCCGCCCTCCGCCTTCCCTCCCCGCTCCCCGCTTCCCGCCACCACCGCTGACCACGCCCCTTTTTCCTTTCTGTTCCCTCCCCGCTCCCGCCTCCCAGCTGCCCCGCCCACCCGCGCACTTCGCCTTATATGGCGACCGTGCGAACGCGCAGCGGTCACGCGCAGCGGTCACGCGCAGCGGGCACGCCGATTGTGCGCCGAAGGCGCGCCAAAGGTAAGCCCGTCTGCGCCCGTCCGCGACCGGACCGCGCCCAGCGCCAGGACCCCTGGCCAACGAAGATCCCGACCGACCCGCCTGACGTACTCCGCCGCCACCCTCACTGCTCTCAACACCAGCCGACTCCCAGAATGCCATCAAGCCACTCCACGTCGTACCCACGGACCTTTCAGCTGCCACGCCTGCAAGTTCACCTGCATCTGGACCAGCCTCGCACCAGCACCCACCAAGTCGAACACCAGCAGCACCCACCTCAAGTGCATCCTGCTCAACACCCGCTCCGTCCACAGACACGCCATCGAACTCTGGAACCTTCTAGTCGCCACAGCCCCTGACGTCGCCTTCCTCACGGAGACCTGGATGAACGCCTCTTCAGCTCCCGACATCGCCATCGCTATCCCAGAGGGCTACAAGGTCGTCCGGAGGGACCGAAACGCCAACCAGATGGGAGGAGGCATCGCCATCATCCACAGGAACACCATCCGTCTCACGACCAGCACCGACAACACCCTGACCAGCGCCGAACACCTGCATTTCCAGATCCACACCAACCCGAACACCACCCTCAGAGGCACCCTGATCTACCGACCCCCTGGACCACGCACACAATTCAGCGAGGACATCGCCGACTTCGTCAGCCCGCATGCCCTCCCCTCCGCCGACTACATCCTCCTGGGAGACCTCAACTTCCATCTGGAGAACAACAACGACCGCAACACCAGCACCCTGCTCGACAACCTCGCCAACCTGGGACTCAAGCAACTGGTGTCCACCCCCACCCACCTCGCCGGACACACACTCGACGCAGTCTTCTCATCCAGCACAGACATAGACTTCAGCCACGCCACAGAGCTTCAATGGACGGACCACAGCTGCGTCCACTTCACCTTCAAGAGAACGACGACCCACCAACACCAGCAACAGGCAGCCCGCAGAAGCTGGAACAAGATCACAGCAGACCAGCTCGCCACCTCCCTGAACCAGCACCCTCCTGCCAGCTCAGCGAACCCCAGCCAAGCCGCCGACAACCTCACGAAGTGGATCAGCAACTGCGCGGACGAACTCGCCCCACTGAGGACCCCGCCTAGCAGACCCGGCAGCAAGAAGGCCCCATGGTTCACCGACGAACTCAAGAGCTCCAAGAAGAACTGCCGAGCCCTCGAGAAAGTCTGGAGAAGGGAACCGACACCGGACAACATGACCTCCTTCAAACTTGCCACCTGGAAACACCACCAGCTGATCCGCGCCGCCAAGAAAACAGCATTCAAAGACCGGTTGGACAACAACGCACACAACTGCAAGGAACTCTTCAACATCGTGAAAGAGCTTTCCAACCCCAGCGCAGGAAACTACGACATCACCCCATCGCAAGACCTCTGCAACTCCCTCGCTTCATACTTCCACAACAAGATCGCGGACATACATAACAGCTTCAACAACCAACCAACGCACACCATGACCGAACAACCACCCCCCACCACCACCCTCCACGCCTGGACCCCGATCAGCACCGAAGACACCATCCGCACGATGAACTCCATCCACTCCGGATCACCGACCGACCCCTGCCCTCACCACGTCTTCAACAAGGCCGACGCTGTCATCGCACCCCACCTGCGAGACATCATCAACACTTCCTTCGACACCACCATCTTCCCTGAGAGCTGGAAGCACGCCGAACTCAGCGCCCTACTAAAGAAACCTACAGCGGACCCCACCGACCTCAAGAATTACCGCCCCATCTCGCTCCTCCCGTTTCCAGCCAAAGTCATCGAGAAGACCGTCAACAAGCAGATGGCCGCCTTCCTCGAGACAAACGGATCCCTCGACCCCTCACAGTCCGGCTTCCGAGCCAATCACAGCACCGAGACCGCCCTCATCGCCGCCACCGATGACATCCGAGCCCTGATGGACAATGGAGAAACAGCGGCCCTCATCCTCCTAGACCTCTCCGCGGCATTCGACACGGTCTGCCACCGCACCCTAGTACGGCGCCTCAGCAACATCGGAATCCAGGACAAGGCGCTGGACTGGATCATCTCCTTCCTCGACGGAAGAACACAGAGAGTCCGCCTACCACCGTACAAGTCAGAGGCCTCCGAAGTCACCTGCGGCGTCCCTCAAGGATCATCTCTGAGCCCCACCCTCTTCAACGTCTACATGAGCCCCCTCGCGGCCATCGTACGCAAACACAACCTCAGCATAATCTCCTACGCCGACGACACCCAACTGATCCTCTCCCTGACCAACGACCCCACCGCCGCCAGATCCAACCTGCACGAAGGGATGAAAGAGGTAGCCGAGTGGATGACGACCAGCCGCCTGAAACTGAAGTCGGACAAGACGGAGGTCCTCATCCTGGGCTCCTCACCCTCCGCCTGGGACGACTCCTGGTGGCCTCCCGCCCTGGGCACCGCACCCAAACCGACAGACCATGCACGCAACCTGGGCTTCCTCCTGGACTCCTCCCTCTCCATGACCAGGCAAGTCAACAACGTCTCCTCGGCGTGCTTCAACATCCTTCGCATGCTACGGAAGATCTTCTGGTGGATCCCCACCGAGACCAGGAAGACCGTCACCCAGGCCCTCGTCACCAGCCGACTGGACTACGGCAACGCCCTCTACGCCGGTACCACCGCCAAGCTCCAGAAGAGACTCCAGCGGATCCAGAACGCCTCAGCCAGACTCATCCTCGACATCCCACGAACCAGCCACATCTCCGGACATCTGAGAGACCTTCACTGGCTCCCCGTCAACAAAAGAATCACCTTCCGCCTCCTCACCCACGCACACAAAGCCCTACACGACCAAGGCCCGAGCTACCTCAACAGCCGAGTCAACTTCTACGCTCCCAAACGCCACCTCCGATCAGCCAACCACGCCCTCGCCGCCGTCCCCCGCATCCGAAGAGCGACTACAGGAGGAAGGTCCTTCTCCTACCTGGCCGCCAAGACCTGGAACTCCCTCCCTCCCGACCTGCGCCTGACCCAAGACCACCTCTCCTTCAGGAAGAAGCTGAAGACCTGGCTGTTCGAGCAGTAGCGGCACCCCCCCCCGTCCCCCCCCCCCCCCAGCGCCTTGAGACCCTACGGGTATGTAGCGCGCTTTACAAGTGTCACTGATTGATTGATTGATCCTGTAACCATTTGAAGCCATAGGCATTGAGGAACGAGCTGCATTTCCTGAGAGCTCCGTACGCAGCAGATAGACAAAATGGCGGCCGCTACGGAGCGTTGCTCTCCAAGCGGCATACAAAGAAATGAAATGCTGCTCCTCAGCGTGCGCACACAAGTGATAGTACTCGCGCCGCAACCATCATACCTTTAGATGTTCATTCTTCCGGCAAGACTTCGAGATAGACGGCGGAAAGTGCGGTTTCGCTGAGGTGAGCCCGGGAGCCTCACTCGGACGCTGCCATGCCCCGCGGGCGTCAAGCCACGCCCCCCCCCCGTCTGAGCATTATTTAAACTGGACCAATCACTGCATTCTTATAGCAAAAGAAAGCTGTAAGTAAACAACAAATATGTATGTAATGAAATCATTGTAAGATTGTAAGAACCATAACAGGTAATGCTCACGAAAATCACATTTAGCTACTGAGAAAAAAAGAAGGGAAAAAATAGACAAGAAGTTATAACTTAACTCAGATACTGTGTTTCTGTGGTTTGGCTTACATCTGTGCAGTAGATACCACTTGTTGATATAACCTTTTTAAAAGGTTCTGGTGAGATTTAAAAGGTTAGCATTTTTCTATATCATTGATGTTAAAGGGTGTGGTCTCAAAAATCAAATCACACACTGTCTAAAATAAAAAAATAATGAAATGCTCTTAATGGACAAGGAGCTCTTTTCTCCCGTCATCCATTTTGGGTCGGTGTACCCAAAGGATAATCTCAAGAGAAAAAAAAAGTCTCTTGCACCTGCCATTACATGATTCTGAGCACAGTCCCCACATCCACTTAAAAGAAATGGTCAAATAAGAGGCAGTGTGAGCACACCCTGACCCTCCAACCCTTAGTGGCCCCACAATAATACATTTTTGTAGATACATTTTCTGTGTGCTTAAATCCAAACACTATTTTTAAAGGCCACAGATTTGAAACATACTGAGACCAAAAACGAAGACACTTATGAACCAACACTTGGTCCTGTGTCACAGCCTGGCAATTTCAGAACTGGGGCCGCAGATTATTTGCACCGTTTTGGGTGAGTCCAGTCCGCTGTCTCAAAAAAAGCAAATGGATAATCAACATACTGGGTGCACATTTAAATTTAAATGTTTGCCTTAGGTTCCAAAAAATGTGCCATTTTGGTGTGCTCTGGTATCAAGTTGTACTCCATTTGCAGCGTGAGTTGTGAGAAAAACAATGGCATGTCTACCAATTATATTAGGAATTCCTTTGTAGTCTGTGTAATATTTTACATTTCAAAGAGCATTTTGAGAATGTCATTGATTGATAGTCCAGGTAATCTTCTAACACTACAAAGGGTGCAGGGTAACATTGCAGGTGGCACTGTTGCTCTGGGTACCATTTTCAGCAGAAATGGTACACACAGGAGAATCACGAGGTTCAGGAGCAAATCTCTGCTGCTTGAGAGGAGGATGACAACACTGAATGTCTGGGAAAGCGTTGGGAGCCTGAAAAACTATTGAATCTCATGGAGTTTTATAGCCATCCTCGGAGGAGAAAAAGGTGAATGTTATGACGAAGATCTAAAACAACTATGGCAAGTAACTGAGCAGGGGCCACAGAGGAATTTGAGCCTGATTTACAGTTTGATGGATAAATTGCTCCATAACAATCTTGTCAAATGTTCTACTTGCCCTATAAGAAGTAACACAGGATATAAGGCACTTGTAATAAGGCAGACGTGTCTCTTTTGAATTGTGATACTCTTACTGAGCACAAATGATCCCATCTCATTACTGAATCGAAAGGAACCCCAAGATACGAAAGGTTTTTACTCTATGAGGTAGTGTACCTTAGATGAAATGAGAATTAATTTTCACAGAGCAAGTTCTGCATGTCATCACAAATGTTTTGGACCGGTTTGGATCAAGATTCATGTCCTCCATACACTGTGTAAACAAATATAATAAACAGTGCAAGCCATTGGCTGTTCCAGCAATTAAAACAACATCATCTGCATAAAAGAGTAAAGGCAGTAGGCGAGTCTCTATCTTTAGCATGTCCTTCCACCTTGCTCTTATGCATACCTCCAGATCATTAATGAACAATATACAGAGAAAGGGGGGCAACACATACCCTGCCTCATCCACTGCTTATCCATGTCTTATGTACATTGTCCAGTTATGTTGCTGCAACAAGACTTGAGCGCTGGGAGGATCACTGTCCATGTCCAGCATTTTGTGCCACAACTTTGTCCGATTGTCTTGTTCTAATGCACTTGACAAATCCATTAAGGTCAAAAGTATGGCACCCTTTTTAGTGATCCTTTATTTAGAACTCAATAGGTTGTGGCACCGATCAATGTACCTAAGCCCTTGGAGGAGATATTTTAGCAGAGGCCCAAGTGGGTTTATGTTTAATGGAGCCCAAAGTTCAGGCTCATCTTTAAAATGTTCAGCAGGGACTCCATTTAGTCCATATGCTTTTCCTTTCTTCCAGGCTCTTCATAAAAATTAGCTTAACCTCTTCGACTTCAAACTTCATCTCATAGGATGATCTTGTATAAACTCCCTCCTGTCTGTCATTAACAGGGGGCATTGGTGGAGCAAGTAAGTACATTTTACTAAAATCCTCCACCCACTTGGAGGGCGGTATAATTGTTTCCAAGCCAGAGGCAGAAATTTTCTCAAAAAAAGGAGTAAATGTACAGCCCTCCAGAATAGTGCTTGATCTCTAGGCTCACTAGAAAGCACCTGCAATGACCATGATTCATCCCGTATGACAGCTTTCCTTTCTTCCAGGGTCTCCTATATATATTTTTATTTAATTTGAATTAAATATAATATAATATGTACATAGCTGGGGTGATGTTTTATAACTAATATTGGATCAACAGGGCATTTGGGCCTCGACCGGTTCACGGAACCTGCCAAAATATACGATGGGCCCATAATGAACTCTTATGTCATAGTCATCCACACACCAATGGGGTAGCACCAATCCCTCCACTTCCAGGACTTCATATCTAACTGTATCACATATCTATCCCCTGGTTACTTGTTATCCAAGGGTCCCATATCTTCATATACTGTAAGGGGCACCCCTAGCTCTGTTCACCTACCTCTTCACCAAGGCACAGCAATTCATTCCCATCGTTTAACTCTTACAGTTGAGGGGCTCTCTAAAGCCCCCAAATCTGGCAATATCTCACTTGGCTACCAAGCCTCTCATCCCTATGACCACTGAACAGTCAAAAGTGCCTTTGCCTCCCTCTTCCTCCATCAGACCCAACAGGGCCAGTTTGAGGTGTGATTGTATTGGCTTCTCCATCACAGCCACGAAGGTATACTCGATATGTAAAATAAAATTGTTTTATTTCTATGTCACATGCAGAAGCGTGCCTCTCTCAGCAGCACATCAGACACAGCTGAGAACCAGCTTCCTTCCCATCCTCCAGAGTCACACAGGCATAAATACACCATGTGAAGATGTTTAGGTTGGTTAAGGCATAGATGAACAAAATAACCAGCACGCTCTGGCCATCCTGGCCTCCAACCACTCATCATTGTTTAGATACCCAATATTATGCTGCCAATTGGAATGCAGGTTCACCAGGGGGTAAGAGGCATTTACTAATACAGAACTGTAAAGCCTAGAGATGAAATGTTTTCTGATGGGCACTAGGGTCGGTTTAGCCCCCAATTAGACAGTCCCCTTGAATCCAGCTGTCTAATGACTCTATGATCAGAGAAAAAAGAAATGGAGAGAAAGAGCAACTTTCTCTAGTGCCTTTCTCTATGGGGCCCTGGAAAAGTAAAATCCAATTCACAGATTGAAATGCTTATCAAAATCTGGAAGGGCCAATGACAGCAACTCCTTGGCATTGAGTCAATGCGATGTGGAAGCATCTGATAAAATGTTAGGTCCCTCCCACAGACATAAAGCCATTTTGGTCCTCATGGACCAAGGAACAGATTACTAACATCTGTGTGGCAGCAAGCACCTTGGCTGTATGTATGTATGTATTTACATTTATAAAGTGTGCTGTAACCCTACGGGCATCCTGGCGCTAAGACACAGTAAAAAGAGAAGGTAAAAAGCAAGTATAGTCTTCTCAATATTTAGAAGGGAAATGGGCCTATAAGAAGAGCAGAAGGATGGGGGTCTGCCTTCTTTGTGAATCAGCAGTATAGTGGCCTCACAGAGGTCTTGGGGTATCCTCCCTTTCAGTGCTACTTCCTAGAAAACCCCTAAGAGATGGGGAGCTACGACCAATGCCAATCCTTTAGAAAGCTATGCCTGGAGGTCATTCGGACTACACCCTGCCCAAATAGAAACCCTCTAAGGTTCACAACATTTACTTCACCATAATAGCCTGGTCTAACTCTCATTGGCCTACCTGACTTAGGGTCCTATAGTAGGAGGCACTTGATGCGTCAAACTCACGTTGAATGCTGAGAAACGCAGGCGTTGATTCTGCAACCAGTGGGAAGGCATCATTGCTGAATTAGCATGCCTTTACAGTCCCAGTCAACTTTACCCTGTTAAGCCTCAGAGAGGGGTCCTTTATCATCATGAAATACTCACAGTCCTGAAGATGGTCTCATTGATATGCAATGACAGAGACGGAAATGTAGACGCACAATCCAGCTTCCTTCTTAGTCATTGTTAAACATTCTATTTAGAGCGTAGTATCTTTTGCTTGACAGGAATAACTTATGTATATAGGAAGTGGATATTTAATACATTGTCACATGGTTCTCAAATTTGTATACAATCTAGCAATAACCATTGTCAATGTGTCTTGAGATTTATTTCTGTGAACCCCTGTTAATTTACAAATGAAGATTTCTCTTTTTCAATATAAAAAGTATGAATATATACACCTGCTCTTGGAATTCTTTTTCTGTTGAGTCCACTTCAAAATAACCTCAAATTAGGAATTAAGTAGGATGTCAATTTATGACACAGGGAAAGGTTTACAAATATATATATATAAGTATATGTGTTTGAATAAGTCCCTTGCTGGCATTCTTACCTATTATACTATATTGACCCCAGTTCTCAAGGAAATATTGGATTGCTCTTTTTTGTCTAAAACCAATTGCAGTAGCCCAACCATCAGAGATCAGCCAGCCTCCAGAGTGTTGAAAATTATCTGGACCTATTGCCTAGACATCAACTAGTTGAGCAGTTTACCTGTTTTGTCACCTGATTCATATAATCTCCCATGAGAGGCCACCTTGTGGATTATGTAAAAATGTTGGTAAGCTGAGTGCATACCAGTTCGGCCTCCTTAAGGAGGTGAATATGGCCCATTTTGTGGATCTTGTATTCCAGCTGTTAGATCTTGGTCTCCAGAGTTGCTCCATTGGCCTCCTGGCTCCTATTTCTGCCTCAAACAAAAGCCACAGCCCTCCCTCGTATAACAGCAAGCAAGCAATCCTGATGACAGGACCCGGACATACTTTAGTAGGCATTGAAAGCAAAGGATTCTTTTGTTTCTTGCCTAAGAGCAGCCGCAAAGTCTCTGTCTGCCAGCCACCCGATGTTCAGCTCCCACATGCCCCATGGGCAGTCACCTGACCATAAAGGTGTGGAAGAACTAGTGAATGACCAGATATCCCCCACCAAAGTATGTTGACCCCTCTTATATCACTTATGTTTGTACTGAGGAGAAATTAATGATTAAGGTGGTAGAAAGAGTTATGCACTCTGGAAAAAAGGTGAAGGCCCACTGCCTTACCATGCCAAAAATGCCATGCATCTTCCAATCCATAGAAGCATTCCTCTCTGCAAGCTGAGTCAAGCAGCACCCTGAAGGAGTACAGGAGTGTCAGCATTTAAATCTCCCTCTATGGTTAGTTTTTTCCCTGTTGCTACAGCAGAAATGTAGTTAGACATGTTTACAATTTTCTTATTCATAGTGGGGAGGAGAGAAACCAACAATATTGACCAAGTTTGGCCCTGTAGAGTACCTCTAGGGAGGACATAGCAGCCTGATGGACCACCATAGGGAAGGATTTAATTAGAGGTATCACCATCCCCTATAAGCAAGAGGAAAAACTTACATAGTACACACTGTTGAAGTCTTGCCTGCCCTGGAAGGCAGAATTACTACCCAAGAAGTGTGCATCCTGCCACAATAGGTCATGTGGGGTGTATCAACTGGCAAGCTGCATAACCATGCCCTGCTTAATGAAATTTTTAGACCAATTTATGTTCAAAATCCCTCCTGAATCACCCTGTCCCACCCTTCCTCTGTTATATATCAAACTGTTGCTGTATTATATCAGGAATCATCAGTGAAGAACTTACATGTGAATCAAAAACAAATATAAAGAGCAACTCTCTCACCCGAGCTCCTTCTTCTCTATACTTCCCACTGGAATCATCTGTTGACCCATCAATAAAATACATAAACTACCCTCTGTAACATGTACACAAATCAAATAGTCAGATGTAACCTGGAAGCTGGCTGTAGCAGTGACAGGTGTGCTCTGAGGTACAGTGGTTTAAAGCACCCAGTGGGAAAGCCTTACAGCGAGGTTGTTGAGTTCCTGAAATGTTGGTTACCCAGCAGATGCCTTTCTATCTGACAGCATTCAGAACAAATTCGGACTATGAATAGTAGCATCTTCAGAGTGGTATCCCCATCTGCGGTTATGAACCCTAAGTGGCAATTGCCGTCAGGGGTGATGATGCCCTCTGTTCTTGTGGAATCCTTTGAGGGAGGGAAAGTGTGCCCCAGAGGTTTGGTCACTCTTCAGTCCAGCAGGGGAACTTTCAGACGTTGCAAAGAAAAAAGTCATGTCCATGTGAAGCATTTGCCTTTTTGGCCAGGAAAAGAAGCATATATATTTTGGTTGCATTACCCTTAGTTTTGTTTCACTTCAAGAACAAGTATCATTGCTGCTGGACTTTGTAAGTATAGTCTGAGAAGATCATTATCATTCTAGGGCCATAGTGCCCCCCTCAGGATAGCGTCCAATTCTGCAAAGTGAAAAAATGACCAATGATTGGTCACTGGGGTGCCCTGGGGGGGGGGGGGCTGTAGGCCAGGGATATATGTGTCCTATAAACTAGAAAGCACAGTGATACATACTCTGCTGCAGCCCAAGAGTTAACCCACGTTGTGATGAGTTGTGTAGGTGATGGTCTCTCACATCCTTCTGATATACCAATAATTCTAATGTTTTTTTCCCCATTAGTGGCCCTCAGTATCCTCAGGGTGAGCCTTTAGTTGGGGGACTATACTTTAGAGATACATGAAGGTTGTGCAGAAATTTTTGATTAGTCCTTGGCCTTCGATACTCAGCCCTCAATGTCTGTTACTATGTCAACTGTGTTTTTCCAGTCTTGTCGGTGCTCAGTTCAATGATTTTACCCTCACAGGATATACCTGAGTCCTATATTGACTGTGGTATGAAGGGTGTAGGGTCGAGAGGAGGCTGTTTGGCTGACCCTAGTCTCATGTCTGGTATTTGACCACCCATTGCATTGGTGGGATTGATATATTTATTGATTTTTCCCTGTGAGGGCTGCTGTTCCTTTTAGTTCATGCCCATCCCCAGGGCTGCTACCAGTCACTCCCCAAAGCACCACCAGGGAGCCCATCCACACTGGTTAATAAGTCCTGGAGAAGAGTCAAAGGTTTCAGGAGCTTCAAGCTTAGATGGGCATCCACGGAGTCTGTCAGCCACTTCAAGTATCTTCCCTTGTATGTATTTAAACACCTGCATCAAAATGAGGGCCACTGCTGGACCTACATCAGATTGCCTATGAGCAAAACCCCGCACCAGCACTAGGTCCCAGATCCCATCTTGAAATCACAGCACAAGTTCCAGGTCCCACTATGGGGTGACAAGGCCAAATGGGTCTACACCGGGGGGACCGAGGTGTCACAGCCCCCTCAGGATGGCAAAACTCAGAACTAGACAAAGCCTCTATGATACTAAAGGGCAGATTTACCTGGTCCAGGTGCTCTGAGATTTGCTCCATTCATCTCGGGGGCAGCTGTCCTGCCAACCAGCTCCTCAGCAATCAACAGTCCCAGCACAGCCCTTTTGTGGCTCCAGAACCTGCTTGCCACCCCAGGACTCCAAAGGAGCATGCTAGCTTTCCTTTTCCCCTCAGCCATGCAATCTGAATCGTGGCAGCCGCTGTGCTGCTGGTCACTGACCCAATGCTGCAACTGGGCAGCTCTATAAAGGGAACCACACCAGTTGAGACAACTGACTCTGTGCAGGAGCTGTGCACAGACTCCACCTCAGCAGATAGCAGGCTGTGCAGGGCCTCTCTACTCTCCTGCAGGCTACCCACAGCATGGCATGGATGATTCCTTTGATAGGTTGTGAGGCCGGTCTACCTCACCGAGTCACCCAGACAGCACAAGTTCACCTCCAGGATCTGCTAGAAGATGCCCTGTTGTAGCATAACAGTGCGTCAGGTGACCTGCTTGATACAGCTGTGTGACCTTTCACACTGGGCCCAGTAAACCCCCTTGCAGTATCCTGACCACCCATCATTCAGTCACCTTGCTCCCTTGCCTCCTTCCACAGCCCCATATGTTGTTAAACTTCCTCAGCATCCCTGTGGCTGATACACCGCCCTCTCCACTAGCATACACCAGTTCATGTTCTGTGCCCAGTGTGATGTGTTGGGAGCCCGTTCTATGTCCCAGGCCTATATGATGTCCCTGTTGGCCACCATCAATGCAATGTTACAAAACCTGGGGGAATACTGCAGCATAGATTGCTCCCTTGATAACCAAACACACCATATGAGTCAACAGATCGATTGGACATCCCTCTGCCTCCTCTAAGTATCCCCGTATGGTCTACCAGTAGGCCCGCACTGTTGGGCACTCCAACAAGGTATGCAAAATGGTCCCTCTGTCATTGCAGCCCCTCAGGCATCTTTCATTGGGAAGTCTGCCTTTGGCCTGAAGCCTTATCCTTGTGTAAAAATCTTAAGTTGTCTCAGCTGAAAGCCAGCCCTGATCTCCATCTCCCTCGGGTATCTAAATGCCTCTTTCCAGTACTCATCCTTCAGTATACCCAGGAACCTTTCCCAGCTATCCTTCAATTTGCCTAGAGGTCATGTACAATTTCAGACTAAGGTAACACAAGTGGCTGATACCACATGGTAGTGAAGCTGGGCTGCTAAAAGTCCATACGCCAAAGGAGATTCATCCTCAATTCATTCCAAATTGCCAATGTGTCGATTGAGGGCATGTCTAACCTGTAAGTACCGTAATCCTCGGGACCCAGCCAGCTCATACTGCTCCTGGAGGTGTTCGAAAGACACCACACTATAGAGGTCCCCATTCTTTGAGATTACAATAGTATCACACTGCCAGCCATTTCGGACCCACCAGAGCATCTACATCCTTCAGGAGCATGTCTAAGGTTACTTTCGCCTCAAAACCCATCACCTTGGTTGCCTTCCTCCATGTCTTGACCACTGTGGCCATAGAGGCATGACCCTCGGAGTGTGTCTGGACAGTAGAGTTCCCTCAAATAGATCCCGCCCCAGCAGAACTCTACTATCTGTCATAAAAGCTGGATCCTGCTTGCCACAAATGCCCAGTTCTGCAGCCCAATCGTATAGTATCAGGTTGGACAAAGGGTCACGCATCCAGTGCTTTCCTGGTGCAGCCCCCGTCCCACAACAATGGTCGAGTAGTCATCTGCACTGCCCTAAAAAATTCCTTGTGGATTTTGTAAGGCGTGTTTTGGATAATGTAGAAAATGTATGCAGGAAGGGCATTTTATAAAGTGCTGCCCTACACATCAAGGGCAGCTGAAGTTTCCTCCATCTGGCCAGGTCCACCTTGTATCAATCTAGCAGGCCCTCCAGATTTCAAGCATAAAAGTTGCTTGGGGCCCTTGTAATAAAGATGCCTAATTACTGGAAGCAAGCCTCAGACTACTGCTGGAGGCAGTCCCAATCCTCCAGCGGGTGCCAGCCCAAAGGCGAGTATGCCACTGAATTATGCCAATTGATCCTGATCCCAGAGTGCCTTTAAAAAATAATGAGGATTTCTAGCACCCGGGAGATGGAACATGGATGGTAAGCCAATTATAACACAAGGTCATCAGCGTGAAGGGAGATCACATCCCCCCAGTCAGGGTCTCAATGCAGACCCTGTAGTTGGGCAACCCTCCTGACCCATTCCGCTAAGGTTTTGATGGCCTAGGCAAATAGCAGGGCTGACACTGAGCTGCCCAGGCTGGTACCCCCTCACAACTGAAACTCCCTAAACAGTGTCCCATAACACGCACCCTAGCCAAGGGTGCTGTGTATAACAGATGGACCACAGCCAGAAATGCTGAGCCAAACCATGTTTTATCAAGCACCACCATGAGGTACGGCCATTCAAGCAAACCGAAGGCCTTTTCTGCGTCCAGGATTAAGATCACCACTAGCTCCCCAATAGCACTCGCTCTCTCAAGAACCCCATAGAGGCATCTCAGATTGTGTCTCATAGCTCGCAGCAGCTTAAGACTGGGCTAATCCTTGTGGATCAATTTGCTTCTTACCTCATGGAGGCAGGTGGCAAGCACTTTTATAATTAGTTTTGGCTCTATATTCAATAAGGAGATGGGCCTATAGGAGGCACAGTTCTTTGGCTTCTTCCTTGTCTTATGTATTAGTGTAATGTGGGCTATCCAAATGTGTTGCAGAAATATGAATGTGGCTAAAGCAGCACTATATATTTGAAGAAGTGGCTCCCCTAGTTGCCTTACCAGGCATTTCAAAAATTCTGCTGGCAAGCCATTAGGACCTGGAGATTTCCCTCCTGTAAGCTGGCGTATAGCATCTGCTATCTCTGTCCCTACGATGTCCCTGTTTAATTTGGTCTTATCCTCTAGTGTCAGGACCGGGGTGGGGATATCACCCATAAAGCTCTGCAGGTCTTCAGTCGTACAGTCGCACCTGGGAATATAGAGAGTCTCCAGGTATTCTGCAAAGCGCTCCGCAATTTTCGGGGGAGTGTCAACAAAGCCAAGAGTTTCTCTACCTTAATACCAACTTTATACAGTCTATGGTGCGTGGCCCTGAGTTGTTTATGTGCCTCCTCCCCCTCTAACTGTCTCTATTCCTTACTCAGGAGTGCAAGGTGATGCACCATCTCAGGAGTCATAGTGGCCCTGCAGTCCTCCTCCCACAGGAGAAAGTGCTGCTCCATATCCTCCAGTTGTTTTGCCTTCTCCTTTTTCAGTCCAGAGATCCTAGATATCAAATAGTTCCATATCACCACGTTATATGCCTCCCACATCATTACCTCGGACTCAATCGAGCCTCTGTTGTTGGTGAAGTAGTTCTCTGTAGCCATTCCCAGGTCCTCCCTAGTATCTCAGTCCTTAATGTACTAAGGGTCCAGGTGCCACATGTGTCTGCAGGCCCTAATCTGTGTTGACAGCCTGGTGTAAAGTGGTGCACAATCTGAGATCCCCCACTGCAGAAAAGTGGTTTCTCAGTATCTATGTGTCTGAATCGAGGGCACCAGGAAGTAATCCAATCTCGATCATGCCTGAGAGGTGGAGGATGCACAGGAAATTTGCTGCCTATTTGGATATCGAGTCCTCCACAAGTCTTGTAACCCCATGATTTGGGTAAAGTCATGCAGCCTCTGGTATTCTCTCCCCTTGGCACCCATGTCATCCAGTCCATCAAGGTATGTGTGCATAGTAAGATGAATGTCTCCCCTATAATTATTTATTTATTTATTTGAGCGATTTTTAGAGCGCGCAAATACCCAAGGGTGTCTCGGCGCTATGCCTCTGCAGCTTAGAAGAACCACTTTTGAATATGCTCTAGGGCTCGAGAATGCATCCATGGGGATACATACCAGGAGACCACCAGGACGGTTTTCCCATACCACTTCCCCAGTGGAGCTGCATAACAAGCCCTCCCTGTCAGTCCACAGCTGCGTCACCATCAAGGGAAGGATTTATGCACCCGGATTCCCACACTTCTGGCATCAGACATAAACCCCGGATGAACCACACTTTTGTCTCTACCCTGATCCAAAAAGGCACAATTTTGTTCTCTTCAGATGTATTTCCTGTAGAAGTAGCCAGTCTAGATTGTCTCCATTAGTAAATCTATGACCCATCCTGATTTTAACCTTCTGGCCCAATCCATTCACATTCCATGATTAAGCGTACAAGCCAAGTGGACCAGTCTAGTGCATGGCCTACTTGTCATCCCATTAGAACCAAACCAACATTGCCTATCCTGTCAAATGATCCCTCCTCAGATGCCTTTGTAGACTACTAACGCCCCAACCTACTACCTCATATGGTCAGTTTCTTACTTCCCACCCTCCAAATCCCCAAGGTGTCTGTCGCCCTTGCCCCATAAACTGCTACTCAACAAACGATAATAAGTTGTTTAAATCCTACCTCTTTTTGAGTGTTAATGTGTGGGATTTGTGTGGTTACCATGTATGGTATCCCTGCTTTCGGCAAACCCTCCATCCAGTTTTGAAGG
This sequence comes from Triturus cristatus, assembly GCF_964204655.1. Taxonomy (NCBI): domain Eukaryota; kingdom Metazoa; phylum Chordata; class Amphibia; order Caudata; family Salamandridae; genus Triturus; species Triturus cristatus. Next base: position 549,479,327 of record NC_140591.1, on the reverse strand, counting down.
AATCTTACGTGCCCTCACCCAGAAAATTGGCCTGTGTCTGTTTATCATCCGACTGCTCCACCGGGCCTCAGCAACCATGGCCAGGTGCAGTTGGTCACCTCCCGCCCAGGCATCTCCGCGCCTTGCCTGCCTCGGACCACTGGTCTTCAGCCTCCAGTCACTCCTTCATCTCTCACGAGATATGAGGTATGGAAGGACTAGAATTTCACTTCCGCCAGGACCTTCAGTTTGTCTGGGAAGAGCATCATGTACTGTAGACCCCCCCCCCCAGAGTCCCGTTTTAGCCTTGTCAGATGTTCTGCTCTGTGCTTGCGCCTCTTGTGTAAAATCAGTAAAAATCATGACCATATGATTCTCTAATCGGAGAGGCCCATGCATTTGGGCAACTCTAAGCACTGTCTTCTGGTATCTGAAATTCAACAGTCTAGCAATTATTGACCAAGGCCAGGCTCCCTGCCTATATGGCACCTAGTGGGCCCTCCCCACAGCAAAATGGGCTGCAAGATGCTGTGCCTGGAGAGAGGATCAGAGCATATGTTCCACAAATTCCTCCTAGTCCCTACCTTCTCCGCCAAACCCACCAAGCGTACATTATTTCTCCTCAATCACCCTGCTGTACTGTCAGTCCTGTCGTGGAGGCAGCTAGTAGGCTCTCTGAGGTGGCATATCTCTCTCTGGAGATGCTAAATAGCTCAGCTGTGGTTGCATACTGCTCGCCCACTTCTCAGGGGTTACAATCACTGCACCCCCATGCTTTCTGCCACTATTGCAAAGTCATCCTGTGTGTCATGTGCACCCCCATTTTTTGCTGACTGGTACCGGTGGTAACTGACTCTGACTGTGTCCTGGGCTCTGCTAGTCAGGCTCAGGATCAAGCTATGTTGAAAACACAAGTGAAAACAAACACATGCATTAGCGTACACCATGTGTTAGGTTGCACCGATAATTGGCATGACTTAGCCTATATGTCCCTAGTAGATAATAGGGCAAGGGGGATTAGAACTACCTTTAAGTACTTAGTTTATAATAGGACATGGCAGTTTAGAGGCCAGAAGCCTTTGTTGCACTTGCATTTGTGCACTGCTGAAGGCCTGATATCATTTTAAAAACAACCCTGTTTTGCAGCACTGCTTTTAAATATAAATTGCACCCAAACTCAACTCTGGTGGCAGGGGCACTCAATAAGTGATAGTATACATTATATGTACATATCATGTACCCCCAGGGTCTACCCTAGATGATCCAGGTGTGGGGGGAAGGGGTCATGTAATTACAAGCAGGGTCCCTATAAAAGATGTTTTATATAGCCTGGGGATACAGAAATTGCACATCTCACTTCCCACATTGTAGGAAAGTCTCTCCCAAAATCGACTTTGGTACTATGAGAACTGTGGAGTGAGGATCTACATTTGTTTTGCATTTTCAGGACCCCCAAGGTCTCCCCTTGGTGTTCCAGGGGTGAGGACCATGTAGCTATTAGCAGGGCATTTAAAACGATGTTTTATGTGCCCTGGTGATGGAGAAATGTCACATTTTATTTTCCCCATTGTAGATACCTAGCCCCATGGGATAACATTGCAATAGTTTATGAATGCAGAAATATTTCTGGGAATTGGATCAATTATCATGCAAAGACTTAGGAGAATGGTACTGATAAATTCAGCAATATGCCATTGCTGAATTTATCATAAATTGAAAAGAAAATAAGTTATAATTGGTCAGAGTCAACAGGATTAGCCAGGCTACATTGATTAAGAGATAAGTGTGATCTACTTCTTGCTCCTCTGCTGAGATTTCAGCCATCAAACATTTTGGAGGAATGGGGCTTTCTGGGAGAATAATATGCAACACTTTGGAAGAAGTTGTCATGCTCTGGGGTATTACGTTGCACCTCATTGGACAGGAGTGCTCTCTTGCTTGACCCCAAAGAACACTGAATAATTATGTGAGAGGTGCAGAGCCTCTCAGATCACCAGCTTGAGGCTAAAAGAAGAAAATAATTGGCATGCTGTAACTTGATTTGCACCACCAGGCCCTGCACTCTGACTGACTGCACCCCCTGCACTATCCAGAACTGCAGCCCTGTGGATGTATCTTGCCTCAAAAGGATTAAAGAGTGGACTCCTTGCAAGCTACAAATTAGCAGAGCTCACTGCATCATCTCCACCAAGAGTGCCCAGCCCAGAGTGTATCCAGTGGACATTTAAGGATTTGGCCGGATTTATGGAGAATTGTGGCCCAAACCTTCCAACAACCATCCAGGGGATTTCAGACCCTTTGATTTGCGTTTTGGACATTTTGAACCCACAAGGAGACCTTCAAGAAACACCTCCTAAAGTTTGGAAAATGTTTGGGAAAAAACACCAGAAGGGGACCGACTCGACTGGGAGAGCCAAGCTGGGGTCATTTAACCGCGACCCTGCCTAGACTGCTGGTTTCTCCTGCTGAAAAGTTCTGAAGCTCCAACTTCCAGGATTTGACCGGGCCTTGTGGAAACTCTGCCAGTGAACCCTCTCCGAATCTTATCTGGTGACTAGTAGCGAGGGGGATCGCTAGAAAAAGCTCCAGAAAAGTTTCTAAGTGCGAAGGTAAAATATTGACCGGGCCTCCCACTCAGTGTATCTGGCCAGCCTGAAACTTTGACTTTGCCCAAGTGTCCCAGAGTTAAGTTATAGGCTTTTAAGCACTATAAAGTGGTAATTCTTTACAAATATTGTATCTCTGGTTCTTTACGATGGATTTTTGTTGTTTTGGTGTCATTTTAAAGACAAAAATATATTTCATATTTTCATAAATTGGTGTGGTTTTTTTTATTGTGTGGTGTGTCTAAAATATTTACTGAATTGTAGTTTTTAAATCTTTTTCATACCTGTCGCCTAAGTTAAGCCTGCCTGCTTGATGACAAGCTACCATGGGTTGAACATGGAGATAATTATTGGAGACACATACTGAGCCCTATACCATTAGGGCGGCCTTATTGCCAGTGCTAGATGCATATTTACCGCCACTAATATCCCACTTTCCAACAGCCTCCCTTCGCTACACCACCACCTGCGGAATGGAGCACTGGATCCAAGTTGCCACAGTCGAAGTGCCTCACAGCACTCTGTGACTTTCCTGCCATCTCCTTTTGTAGCCATGTTGCCATCACTCAGTATTCATTCCCCTTCAAGCTGCCAGGGCAGGAGTGGAGCTTGCCCACACAGAGGCCTCACCTCCCGGCACCTATCGATGTGTCCTAGGGCCACCACTGCACATCCCTCACACTGCAGTGAATCCCATAGGACGGTGTCAGCCCTGATATCAGGGGGCTCTGGCATTCGCCCATCTCCTTCGTACATGGCAGACCGGTCCCCAGTCGGCACTTCTGCCGATCGGGGCACCCAGCGGCCCACTGCATCTTCTGCAGTTCAACCCAGCCTCCGTCAAGGCTACAGAGTGATGGGTCCACCTCAAATGGGCTTCTCACTCAGCCCCCATTGCAGCGTTTCCTTTCACACCCCATGCACTGGGCTCAGCCTGTGACCCAACCCCAGTCAACGGCACCACAGATGCCGGCTTACCACAGTCAGCCATCTCTGTAAGCACTGCAAGGGCCCTCCGTTTTGGCCCCGCCTCTGCGTCTACCTTAACGTCACTGTGCGAGTCTTAGGATGGGTGCGGCCTCAAACTTAGCCCTGGCTAGCAATCCCACAGATGTTGGCATATGGCAGTGAGCCTGCCCTGTAATTGGTTCATCGAAAGCCTGTGAAGAAGATTGTGGGCACCCACTGTTTCCTGTAACACACGATTGGGCAGGATCAGCGAGAATTCACTTTTGCTGGCAGGACTTTGTGGTTAGTATGCCATAATGTTTCGGCGGGTGGCTAAGCCTCCCTATTAATAACCTTCAGGCCTTTAATTGGGACCATTTGAGAAGTAGCCCCTTTGTTATCCAAGCTTGTATAAGTAAATAGAACCTGCGGGGGTAAAAGATGTAGGTAAGAGGAATATGACACTTTACTACGCATGCGTTTACAACTCATGCCATTACCCTGCATTTTTTACTCTGCAAATCTTTTACAACGCAGGGCTTTACACCGCAATCCATTACGCTTTACACCGCAACGCATTGTCCATTAAAACACCATTTACTATTCTAACTCCACCGGGGCATTGTAATGGGGAATGCGTTGTAATGGTTTGTGGTGTAAAACCCTGCGTTGTTAAAGATTTAGCAGAGTAAAAAATGTTTGGTAATGGACTGCCTTGTAACGCAGTCCCTCTAAAGGATGTTTACCAGGTAAAATCATAAGACTAGTATTAGTGGGCCATGATAAGTAGGGCACTTTGACATCACCATGAAATTCACATAGAGACTACACAGATCCTGTGATAGAAGTATAAAACCAATGATGGAAGAAGCCATTTTTTCATATTCTCTGCCACATTTTGTTAATTTGGCGAAGACCACCATTTTGTGTATAATAATCAATATCTGATTGAGAAATGAAGGGACATTCAATCTGCTTTGGGCGATGGCTAATACCAAACTCAGTACTTGATACTCATAACTCCTCATTCTTCTTCCATTGTCATCTGCATACAATGTTTAGACCTTGTGATGCTCTTACACTGGTGTGCATTACTAAATCAGCCTTAGACTGGATTCTGTTCTCCTTGGACCAAGGGTAACATGTAAGAGTCAGCATCGCTACTTCATAAAACAAACTCGTATCATGACGACCAGGGTTCAGCTCTGCGTATGAGAGCACATCATCATATATGATATAAACGTACACCGACCAAACTCAGGTTCACATCCATTATGACAATCAGCAAAAATTGAACACAGTGATTGTAAACGAATTATTACATTTCGTTTAGATGAGGAATAGCAAAATATCCAGCGACTGAAGTTAAGTTCATAGAAGGAATAAAGAATGTTAGACAATTCAGCTGCAGAGCAGAGCTGGGAGCAGCCAACATCCATCGGACAGAAGAACACCTTGGTCATCAGTTTGCTTCAGGGCTTCTCTTCCAGCGTCAGATCTGATCAGTGTGAAAGGGCATCAAATTCCGGCTCAGGATGTTTACAGGAGCTCTCCCATGTTTGAAGATGAACCTTATATTAACAGTGGGACCATCAATTTAAAAAAATGCAAAAAATCGTTTCTGAACAATTAAGATGTAGGCATTGGAATTGAAGTGATGTTTCCAAAGCTCTTTATTTTTTTAAGATTGATTCAAGCAACATGTTTTGGACGAACTGACTTTGGCTAGATCTGGTCTGAGTAAACAGCAGCCACCAGGATTGTGCCATTGGCTAATAACTCGTTGTCATAGTGGACAGAGGCTCGTCTTCAAGTGCTGTGTAATTACTGGCTGAAAGGGCACTTGTTTATCCTGCTATGGGATACATAGATAGAAAGCCAGGACCAAACACAGCTAAAGTGCTGGTAGCAACTGCATGAAGGAATGTTTATTACACCCACACTTCATTTTCCAAGGATTTCAGAATGATAGCGGATGGCAGTAAATTCTAAATGAAGTAAGGGAAACTGAAGTCCTTCAGCAGACATACGCTGCTGCACCTGAGCCCACCCGCCATCTTACAGACCTTTGCCTATAAACTATGTAAAGAGCAATGTGCAGATTACCACTTCCACTGGGAAGGGCGAAAGCATCCCAAAGAGGATTTTGTGTTGGCATTTGGCTGGTCCTCTATTGGACACTTTTTTCAACTGCCCTGGTTCTCAAGATCAGACAGGTAATATGCACCAAGCCATTCTTACATATACTGCACGCTGCAAAGAGGTCATGGTGGGGTTGTGCTTCACAATATTTCAAATTGCCTGGATTTTAAAGGGGAAACCTGAAAGGATGCCTTCCCTTCAAGGGCAGGAGAATCCAGGCCTTTGCTTTGCACCATATGATGATGAACGGCCACCAATGGCCAGTGGCATCACAACCATGCGAGAGAAGATAGTAGTCCCTCTCACCTCTAGGATGGGGTGCACATTGGCTGAACTGAGTTTTGGAGGTTACAGGTCAATAAACACAGCGGTCTTTTGACAAAGCTGAATAGGGCTAGAAAGGTTCAGATGGCCAAGCCAGTTTTCCTAAATAAAACTAAAAGTAGCTACAAGAAATTGTTGCATTTAACTAAAAGTATTAAGGGGCATGTACAGTCTGACTTCACTATTCGAAAACTTTGTATGATGTACGATGTGTGAAATATGAAAATGGCAATAAAAATATGTTTAAAAATAAATAAATAAATAAATCAAGCACGACGTTAACATTACCGCCGCTTTACCGGCAGAAAACTGCCTCTAAAGTGGCGATAATGTGCTTGATAATATGCCGCAGAGAATTCCAATAGAAGCCCATGTTGTCACCAGAACATGGGCTTCCACGGGAATTCTCAGGGATAATTTGAATGCCGTTTCTTGATAATATGCCCCTTGGCTATTCATTTTGAAGAACATCCAAACATCCATTTCAATAACAGAAATTCGAGGTAAATTAGTAAATCAGAAATTAATCTGAGTTACAAGATGGTCAGCAAAAGGAAGACACACATACAGTGCATTAGAGTTCGCAGCAAAAAACAAACTAGGCAACGTTTTGTCAATGAAAGGCCATCACTGGCATGCCATTTACTTCAAGTGCACAAAGTTTCTAAACACTGGACTTGAACACTCTTCAAAGGCTAGCCTTGAACATAATCTGACTACTTCAAAGAGCCATTCCGACTGTAGAAATCACGCTGACAAGCCATTAATTTAGTGTTGGTTGTCACCTTTAGCTCAGCTTTGATTCTGTCAAACACACTTCAAAATGAAATTTCATTTGGGCGCCAGCTAATGGGACAATCCAAAACTTGGAAAATGAAATCAATTTAGTTTCTTTTGATTCACTGCTAAGGAGCAGTGCCCTGAATTCACTCATGTGAACAGTGTGACCTCCTTTCAGATATTACATTCATTTAAAAATGACAGTATATTTAAGAAAGAAATGCTCAAAATAACACGACACAGGCAACGTTTTAGCGCGTCTGTTATTGCATTGTATACTGATGGCGAGAGCCTTGGCGTTATCCCATTTTCACCACAACTATATAGCTTCCATGTCTAAAGTAGCAAATCATACCTAAGAAAACCGTTCTTTAATGGACAAACACATTTGGAACCTGGTGCTAACTTATTAGGGCTTTCACTTATGATACCACATCAATGGCATGAATATTTTATTATTAGAATCGAGTACCTCTGTAACCATGGGGTGTACATAAAAGCGAGGTTGTGCACACATCTGTACAACTGGAGCGAAAATATGCCACTGTGCCAGTGGTTTTCCCCTCAATAATGACACCGGATGAAACCAAGCAAAATTTTAGAGAAAAATAAACAATGCACACAATTTTTAACAGGTATTTCCGTGTACTCTTGTAGTAATGTTTCACATACTCACAAATGCAATTGACAAAGGTACAAGTGTAGACTTCCGTCTATACCTATCTCTTGGGTGCATAGTTTTCCAACAGGAGTTTGTATAAATACTTACAGTCCTACGTTTTAGGTGCACAAGGGGATTGGTAAGAAAATATGTTATTGAGAATAGGGAATGTCTACCATAAAGTGGGAGAAGAGAAGGGGAAATCGATTAGGGTCACAGGGAGGAACGTGCAAATTCATAATCACTACCACAAAATGGTAGGTCAGTTCCAATACACAACAGTTACATTCACTCTATTCCAGTAGTACTACAGCCTAAGCAGGCTTAGATCTACTTTAGACAAGTCTTTGAGTGTGTCACACACCTCAACTCACATGGCCGTTCACGGGTACTGCAAGAGAATCAAGTAGATCTCAAATAACTATGGGGCATATCAGCAAGGCGAGGCAATAGAATTATCGCCGCTTTTGCGGCCGTTTTCGGCCGAAAAGCAACGATAATTTTATCGCTTAATTAGCAAGCTCAAGCTAACGTGTGAAAACTTGCTTTAGTGTAGGAATTCCAAACGCCCAGCTTTGCATCTCTAATGAGATGCAAAGTTGGCGCACCTGATCTGACATGACAGGAGAAATGTCGTTAAGCGACATTTCTCCTATCATCAAGCCCCACGCTATGAAGCATATCGGCAAGAAAAGTAGCGATAACCCCTGTTATCGCTACTTTCCTTACGCCTGCTTCAGGACTGACTTAGCCATGATATCCTATGGAAGGTGGATATCATGGCTACGTTTGTGTGTCCCTATCATCAAGCTAACGCCACATTGCGTGAGATTAGTGCTGGGTTTCCAGCGATAATCTCACGTTAGGCAGTTAGCGTGAGGATTTTTATCGCTTTTGAGATAAGCGTTGCTAATAGCACGCTATCTCAGCGATAAAAATCCACGCTAGCTGGCGATAATTATCCCAGCGCTAAGTGCCCTTAGTGATAATTATCGCCGGTTGTTGCTGATATGCCCCTATATATATTAGACGAATGGACCGATAACTGAAACCATTCCACCCACCTATATAAGTATATTTGCTAAAAATGTGGGGAAAAAATCAATAAATTGAAAACATGTTAAAAATAGACATAAATTTAGACATGTCAGTCACCAATACATAAAACATTATAAAAAGTTGTTTTTAAATATAACAATAAAGCCTCAGTCCTCACTCGTGTTCCACTGCATCACAAAACCTGTAGCCAAGGTCACAGTTTGAATATACCTCCACCAATTAGATTGAATGCTTAAGATTGAAAGCTAGCGTAGTGTTAGGACTCGGTCTCTAGTCCCAGCAAGGCAACTGCTACTAGTTGCCAACTATGCTTTTTAAGTTTGCAAGCTTACATAAATGTCAGTTGCAGGTGCAATGTACATAATGATATTGTCTTACAGCCTCATGCATCAACCCAAAATCCAGTCGGTAAAATACCGATTCGCTAATAGCTCCCGGTATTAAGTTAAAAATACCCAATCCCAATGCATCAACCCAAAAGCAGAAATCGCTATTTAAGGAATCCTTAAATAGCGATTCTTTAAATAGGGATTCCTTAAATACCGATTCCTTAAATAGCGATTGCATATAAGGAATCCCAAAGTGAGATTCCTTAAATGCAATGCATCAAAGTTAAAATATTAGCGATTTCGCTAATAGGGGGAGCAAATTACCATGAAGATGAACTGCATGGTAATTTGCAAAAACTTTGAAAAATGCACTTTTGTGCATTTTTCAAAGTTTCATGTTGCGCACACACATGCCCTTAGAGCATGTGTGTGTGCAACATATGTGCACATATCATTTTCAGGGGTGCTATAGGGTGTCATTTTGACACCCTTGCACCCTTGAAATTGCATGAGCAATTAGCGAGAACCTACTGGTACTCGCTATTTGCTCATGCAATCTCCGAATCATTCCTATGGGCCTGGAGGCCCATAGGAATGATTGGGACGGCATTCCTTAATTGCTACTCGCTATTTGCTAGTAGCAATTAAGGAAAGTTAAGGAATCGCTATTTGAATAGCGATTCCTACATGCATAGCCTTTTGCTATTCCTTATTAGCGAATCCTTATTTTTCGCTAATAAGGAATCGCAAATGCTAATGTTGATGCATATGCCCCAAAGTCTCTTAGTAAATGAGACACATGCATCCATCTATACTTATGGTCTATCTGAACCGTGCCATGTCCGTAATGCATAAGGAAGTCTCATTGCTGTGAAGTCTTTGTTAAGGCAGTCCAAAAATATGAAACTGACTAACTGGCAATACAGAAGGCCTGATGGTAAATTGATTATTCTGAGGCAATTATTCAATTCATGTGCATTCAAAATTAGCATGCATTAATGGCGTATTTCCTTTTTTATTGATCCACGTTATAATTTTCTGATTAATTTACTCTTACGGAAGAGAGCTTAGGCATTCTTGTTGAAACTGCTCTATTTAAATCATATGCAATTTATTTAGTAACGTATGTAATCAAGTTGTCTGTTTGTTATGAAAATAGGGTAACAGCGATAAAAAACGAATCCCCAGAAATAGGAAAGTAATTAATGCACTGTCATTTTCTTCCCGTATATCCTGACATTTGAATGTTCGCACAGAACATCTTAAAATATTAACCATGTAAATAGGCAGTTTTATAAACATGTTACAAACGTTAGCAGCATATGGTTCATAAGAAGCATGACTCTGATTCGATTTTAATAAAAAAACTGCTTCTCTAGATTGATTACAAACAAGAAAAGTTAAAATTTCTCCCTTCAAAAACTGGATCACCTGATGGACTGTACTCGTAAATAAAAGATGCAGATAGCTTGTAAGTACATCATGTTGAGCAGTGCCTTAGATTTTGAAGGGTGTGAAGCATGTGTAGTTAATTATGCATTAAGCCCGTCTTAGACTCATTATGCATTCATCATCCCTTTTTCCATTTGAATACTTATTACATTTAATGAGCGACTTTCCTTGCAAGTTGATTACAGCAAATATTGTGTATCTTGTCAACTGTGCAAACAGTCCATCAGCGTGAGGAAGTGGCTCAGAAGGAGAGTTTAACCAGATTAATGCTGACAGTTGTTCATAACTGCTTAAATGAAATTCTATAGCATGAGTTTTGGGAAAAAGTTCTTTAGAAATGTAAACTGCTGCAATATTTGGAAATGTTTACTGAGATGCAAGCAGAAATGTGCTTGAAAATATTGTTGGCCTTCTCATCAGAGATGCTTGTGGACTAGCTGTGGAGGATGAAGGTAACAAGAATCCGACAGACAAAACACATAATTCTCACAAGCCCAGTCGTTGCTTTGGATGCATAGGATCACAGAATGATGGGTGGATCTCTCTCATAGGCTCTTTAAATATAAAGCGTCTGATTCACATAGATTTTGCTGTGACTGCTCCTGTGCTACTGAAATCCAGGGATAAGCAGGATGCAGCCTCAATTTTTTGTCTTCCACCTGAAAGTCTGTTTGCAAGTTGACCTTTCGATTGGGAAACCTCTTCCCTATCCAGCTGAATGCTCACCTCGGTCAATGGCAGTGGCTAGTGACCAGAGCCCAGCTCTTTTTGTTATATATTTTTTTTTATTTCAGCGGGATGAGAAGCAGCTGATACAAAAAGTATAATTTATACATGATTCATGAATCAAATTCATGTCATGTACAACATTTTCAAACTCAGTTCATCAAACTTTTGACGTTATTCAAAAATATACAACCACATTAAATAGAATCTTAGGGGGTGATTAAGATGCCGCCTTCGTTGTGGTGAATGGGACTGCCCACCTGTATGGCGGCAGTCCTGCTCGTAGAATCCCGATGCGACCACCACAGTGGTGGTTGCATCTTGCATCTTTACAATTGCAGCGGGTGCTGCTGGCTGCAGCACCGGCCACAATGTTAAAAATGTATGTACTGGGTTTCCCTGCACTACGCGGTGACTGCCACTTAGTGTATGGAAATATAGGGGCTTGGTATTATTCGAAGTATCCAACACTAGATCTTGTATATAATTGAAATCCACCTGATATCTCAGTCTCATCAACAATGGGGCTATAATAATTCAAAAAATTGAGAATCACCTCTGCAAACTCAACCTTAATCCATATCCGTCTACTGTGTCTGTCCCAGGTTACTTCCTTAATATCTCAATCTACCACTTTTGAGAATAAAATTCCCACTCCCACATTGTCATTTTTGCTGAGGTAAAATATGCCTGTGGGTACTTCTTCGTTGGAGATAATTTGGGTGTGTTAGACTTAAAATAGGTTTCCTGCAAATAAAATGCATCAGGTTGAAAAGGAGACTAGCCACGCAAGGGAGCCCCACTTTTTAGTGCATTCAACAGGTCCTTCACATTACTCGTAATTATCTTTATATTATGTGACATTTCTTAACCTTAACCTTTGAACTTGCACCTTATCTCTTCAGGAAGTCAACTTCCCCACCATTTATGTGCTGCATTTGTCCCATTTCAAATTCTTCTTCTACAATCACCTTACTTCCTATATTCATCCTACTCTCCTAAGCTATTACTAAATAACCTGCTCTCATCTCGCTCCTTTTAATCTATGCAAACTCCCTTAGTGCCACCCCGAACTGACCAACCCTGCGCCCCCACCCCGACTTCCTCTGAGGAAGAGGATGTTCCATGTCCCTCAGCCCACATAAGAAAAAGTGATACCCTGACCTGGCACCTGGTCACACTCTCACACTTCCTACCACCTTATATTTGGCCCCGTATTATAGTAAGGTCAGCATGGGCTTTCTCCAGAAAATGTTCTTTTATCATTGTCTCCAGGTACTGCAGTGAGTTTGCATGTCCATTACTTAGTTCAAGTTCCTCATGGATTCCTATTAAACACACATTGTACCTTCTTGCATAGTTCTCCATTTCATCTACTTTGTTTCTGCAGTATTTTCTGAAGAACGTCAATATCCTTGTCCCAGCTGATAGAGCGATCCGCCAAATCTGATACTCTCTGCTCGATCTCTTTGATTCACTAATGAATTTGATGCACAATGCCCTCAATCTTACCCAGCCTTCGATGGACTGAGACAGTGTCCTGCTCCTGGGAGGTTTTACATTCTCTGATTCCAGCAAAGATGGTTTAAAAAAATTGCTGAAACCGATGTCTTAAAGGCTGACTAGCTTTGTAGCTCCTAATGCATTTTTTACTTCATTGGATAGTTTTCAGCCCAAGATACTTCCACGCTAGTAGACAGTTCCAGGCCAGTCTTGTAAGGAGATAAATTTCCAGTAGCTTGTGGTAATGAATCCGGAGCTCTACTTATCACGGCCAGTGCAAAATGCAATGATGGTAAGGGCTCCTTTGTAACTGATACTGCACCAGGCTCCACTACCATAGATGCTACTTATGTTCTGACTCTTCTGACCATGATATTACTTGTTCTGAATCTTCTGACCATGCAGTCGTATTCTCCAATCCTACTTTTTGTTTCTTTATAAATAGGGGGTAGTCTCTATGCTCTTTAGCAACCTTTTTCATAGATTTTCCTTTTCCCCCACCATTTCTGGCTGTATAAGTTTAACAGGGCACTTCCCCCAGTTCACTACTATCCAGTTGCGGGAGTTAAAACCACTATCCATGTTATCCATGCCAGAAGCAGAAGCAACATTGCCTGTAGGAGGTGTGGTCATCACAGGGGAGGTTAATGTAGCTGAAAATATCGGAGATACCAGCTTCATTGAAGTGCCTGGTGAGCTGCCTCTATTTAAAAGATTGTTTTCCCTTCTGGCTGCAAGAATGCACATTTGCACTGATTTCCTTTTTGCTTTTTAATTTTATTGATATGGTATTTGTAATGGAGCACCTGCTCCCTGCAAGTTCATTTTCCCCATACTCTTAAAACTAAAACTTAGAGAATTCAGTTTTTGTAGCTAGCACGTGACTTTTTGTGACATTTTTTTTTAAACTTCTTTTTATTAGTTTCATCCGCAGTTACGCATGCATTAGCAATCAGTATTATCGACAATCACATATTACATCATTACAATATCAAGGGGAAGGAAAGTCACATACTTTTTGTGACATTTAAAGCAGTTGATGCAATTATGAATGGGCAAACTACAAGGGTGGGCAGGGAACCTATACAGGGACCCTCTACTGGAAAGGGCTAGCCCACCGTGATGACTCCTTGACCCAAAGGTCCACCCTTACCTCAGAGAGGCACCTGTCGGCCCCCCACCTCCTCCCTCACTCTGACACATGCCATCATAGCCAGGGTCCTCTCAAGCATGCCAGGCCGATTTGTCTCTGTGAAATCCTTCTGAACTGCGGCCCCATGCCTGCTCTCACAGAATCAGAAAAACTGAATTCCGTTTGTGCAGGACTACAGGAAGACTGCAGCCGTATCTGAAGCCTGCCACATCTGTTTCAGCATCCCTGACCCAGAAGCCGTATCAAATGCTCTGGACATCTAGAGAGGGGGCTGGAGCCCTAGAGAGCTCAGCAGTGAGTCATGCGGACTGCTTCCTCACTGCTGCCCTCAAGTAGTCATAGACCAGGGCCCAGCTCACCACCCCATTGAAGAGGACCCAGGTAGTGCCCCAGTGCAGGTTTATGTGTATATTATCACAATGACACCCCCTTATATGCCCATGAGCTACAGGGTCACTAGGAATTTTATATAAACAGAGTATTCATGGATTGACACTGGCCATGTCAAGCAATATTGGGCTTGCATGTGCATGAAATGCACCCTGACAGACAGGTGCAGGGTGGCATTATGGTCACTTGACATGATGCATGGACCTTATGTTATAAGTGGAAGTTGCACTTAGGAACTTATATAGTGATATATACATTGTATTTTTCATAACCATACACAGGCTGATTGACACATGCCATGTGGAATTGGTGGCTATATTGAAATTGCCACAGTGGATTTTTACAGACACACCCCTTGATTGTATGACAGACTGGTCTGTGGACAGCTGATACCATTGTATGATAAGTTGTGCCAACTTGTCATCATTACTCCAACAGATAATCTTTGTACATTGAGTAGACATAGAATAACGGTTGGTCTGTGTTCTGTCTCCCCTGCCTTGCAGGTTTAAGTCGGACGACTTTTGTTCTGAGAAAACTCCGGGATTCATTAGGGGTCGAAATGTTGACATTGTTTCACTTGGTTATTGATCAAATAATAGGTCTACAGGTTGCAATGCAATATGCACAGGTGAGGTCTTTGTAAATATTCATATCAAGTGCTTTATTGAATTGTGTTTCTTTTGTTTATATTTTGTATGTGTTCACACACTGGAGCACTGTGTCTTCTGCACTTTTGTTAGAAATTGTATCAGTATCTGCACATTTATATAAAAATAATACAAGGAATAATCGCACAAACGCTTTGTCAATAATTTGTGACCATTTTTTTTTTATTTTGTAGGAAATACTACTAAAGTGTGTATGTACCTCTTAGTCATTTTTGAGTAACACATTGGATGGTGGCTTCCCCAAACAGATGTTGGCTGGGGCTTATTTCTGGAAAAGAGACCATGGTGCAGTTTTCGACATGGTCCAGGCCCTCTAGCAGCAGTTTGTTTTGAGTGAAGAAATCCCCATCCGAAACAGGATGGGAACTGAGGGGGCTTATAGTTGAGAACCTTGGAGTTTGGATACGTAGGGGTGAAAAGGAAATAAATTGAGTCTGTTGTTCACACTGGTTTTTGCCTGGATCTGAGCAGCAGAGACCTGGATTAGCAGATCCAAATCTAGCAAGCATGGCTCCCTTTCACACAAACCCAAACACGACAGAACTTGAAACCTAGTTCCCTTAGATTCTTATTACAAGAGGTCCACTGATTGTACAGAGAACAGGTCAAATACACAGTGACTGCGGTGTGTTTACGCTTATGGAAATCAGGGTTTGAGTGACTGTTCATAATTCAGCTGTCCCAAAATATGGTTGACATAGCTCTAGAATCGATCACACCGGAGCTCACAACAATAAAGCTGTCTGTAGAAGTCATGCAGACACACACTGCTGATACCCATGCAAAATAAAGTCACCATGGGCTGACATCATAAGGATCTCAGGAGACCCCGAGAAAAATGGAGGAGATCATGTTCTTCAAGCTGGCACACTTCTCTCAAGACACTAAACTGAGAAGGAGAATGTTCTTGTTTCTTAGCCAACCTCTTTGAAATGTCTTCATTAGTTATGACTTAGTGGAACTAACACCCATGCTAATCAGTTATGACAAAAACATGGAGTGCTTTGATCCAGAGTACATGAAGAGACTCCTACAGGGTTTAAAGGCTCATGCAATGGACATTCGCCCTGATGTAGACTATACACATTATTCTGCATGTCCTCTTCCTGACAGCCAATAGACCAGTTGTCTGACCTTTTTGACTCAATGGGGGAAAGGTAGGATAGGATAGGATATGTGTTTATAGAGCGCTTGTATGCCGTGGCATCTTGGCGCTAAGGTGAGTACCTGTGTTAATGCCCATGGCAGTCGCTTATGCTGTAGCAAACAGCCAGGTCTTCAAGGCTCTCCTGAAACCTAGTCTGTTAGATTAGAGACGCATGGCTGTGGGCAGTGAGTTCCATAACTTTGCTGCACAATGGGAGAAGGCTCTACCACCCCATCTTGCCTTCCTAATCCTGTCCAAATGGAGAAGACCCAAAGTACTGGACCATAGTGATCGAGCGGGGATATAAGGTCTAAACAATATCTGCATGGCCTTAGCGCCTCCTTCATAGAAAGTTTTATGGAACAAACATAAGGCCTTAAATTCAACTCGACGCTGAATTGGAAGCCAATGCAAGGTTCGAATACCAGCTGAGGTAGATTTTCCCCTGGGTATGTCTAGGAGTAATCTGGCAGCAGCGTTTTGTAGTGATTGAAGCCTGCTCATTTGGGACTTAATTATTCCCAGTAGCAGGCCATTACAGTAGTCCAACTTGGAAAGCAAGAGAGCTACTACCACTGACTTCTGTAGTTCCTTCCTAATGAAGGGGAAAATCTTCTTCAGAGTATTAATTAAAAAGAAGCAAGAAGAGGTGAGACTATTAACTTGGGCAGAAAAAGTTAATTTGCAATCAAAGATAACTCCCAGATTTCTGATCTTAGATGCAGGGGTGGGACATTCCCCAGCTGTCATTGGCCACCAGGATGCATCCCATCAAGGTACAGTCTATAATCTTTTACACACTGTTTAGCAGCAGCACATTTAGTGGATGGGACAAAGGACAAAGACAGGGATTAATCTAGGTTTCGTCACAAATAGTTAATGGCAGGAAAAAAGCATAGGCCCCAAAATAACATGTCTAGAACCATATCTGAAGCACTTACTTTCTGGGATCCTTTTGACTTTTTATCCTCCGAGTCCTAGTGCCTACACCATAAGAAGATAGAAGTATGCTCTGAGGGAACTGGTACGACTACCGTCTCCTTCTAATATGGGGCTTCCATGTATTTTTACAGGTCCTGAAGCTTATTTTTGCCACATGTATGGTACAGATTGCAGCCAGCTGCCAAGAGTGTTCGTGGTCCACCCTTTCTTTGCGTACTCCCTGATGGGCTGTGTATGTAAAAGTAATCCCCTACACATAAGGATCCTGATGTTGTTGTTGAATTACTTTCAGTTCAAGGGCTGGGTCCAGGAGAAAGGGACATTGTACCTGATGTCTAATGTTAAGACAGGTTTGCTCTTTCTTCTAGATTCTTGTCAGTCCTGATTCATTATTCTTTCGACTAACCTTATTGTTGATTATTTATCTATATTCAACTTAGACCAGCTCTTTTCTTTCCCCTCCGTTCTACCTTCTGTACTTTTAACAGTGCACCTCACTGTCCCCTGTAACTCTTGCTTCCCTTCAGTTCTTACTGCATCCTAGATATCTGTGACTCTTTTAAGACACAAATGATATAGGCATGCTCCTACCTTCCTTGAGCAATTTGTGTGGCCCTACAGCCCTAAGTTTAAGCTCTAGAAGATTCTGTGGTCAATAGGACTTTACTAAGGGCTGTACCCCAGGATTTTTGCACACTCCCTGACATATTCATGGCAGATGTTGGCTCATACTCATGACCTACAACATGGCCTTTCAGTGGCAACAGAACAGTCAGAAACTGTCAAGGCAAAACTGTAATACTGAATGGTGTTAGAGGAATACCATGAAACCCACCAGTCAGCACCCATCAACAGTGTGGAACACATTTAAGACTGCACCCAGCACTGATGTCCGAGGCGAGTGATGGTTGATAGGGATATGAGAGAAGATACAGAAGAGATGTTGTAGGGTTCTAGTTGCATACCTTGGGGCAGATTTACAAGCCCCTTGTGCCACTTTTGCGTCACTTTTAACCTGGGAAAAGTGACGCAAAAGTGGCGTAAGGGGCTTGTAAATCTGCCCCCTTGTCTTGTCGAATTGAGGTTCTCTTTGGGTTCTGAAGTTTCTCATGAGTGATGGCTCCTTTGAGCTTAACAGAACAAAGGACTGTTACTCTGCTGTTACATCAATTTCATGTTAATGCACTTTTCTTAATTTACTTGGTTTTCAGAAGAATTATAACATTCTACAGAAAACGAAAATCTACCAAAATATTACTACAACAACAGGATTATTAGATTACAGAAGGAAGCTGACACAGTATTGGGGGGCCCAAACTATACAAGCAAAATATTTCCTCAAGAAAATGAATTGAACTGAAAGCAGAATGAGGGTGGCTATGTCGATTGCCAAATCCGTAAATATAGAAATTACTGCTTAAGACTACACAAATTCAAACATTTATTTGTTATCTACAAGTAAAGACTCAAGTAGATCTGACATTACCATTGGTTTAATTGACACATCTCCTAAATATCCTAAGCCCCAGAGCAGTAAACGTCCATTAAATGTTTGGATATGACTCTTTAGACATTAATGTATTAGGGAGCTCTTCCGAAATTGAAATATTAGGAGCAAACACTTAAATTAAATCTCAGAGCAAACACTTAAATTAAATCTCAGATCCTTTGTTTCAAAACCACAAAAAATCTGTGACAGTAGTGAGTATTGGTGAGGGCAACAAAAAGTAATACAAATAAATTCACCACCAACACAACAAATCTCAAGAAAAACATAAATTATTGTAAATAGCTAATCATATCGCTCGGGTAATTGAATTAAAATAGAATTAAATCAGCTTTGACCTCCCATTTTCAGATTTTCAGTCAATAGAAGTTATTCCAAGATGACGATTGGCTACGTAACATCTGTAGTTTTTATTTTATTTTAAAATAGGAATACTCAATTTAGCCTCTGTTTGTGATACATTTATGGCTGTATTAAGGGGCCATCTTAATGTTTACTCTTCAACAATGAAAGAAACATGAAGTGCAATAATTTTAGAAATGCAAAATAATATAGAACATGCTGCCTCACAAATGCTAATTACAGGTTATACAGGGAATAAAGAAAAATGGGAAAAAGCAAGGCAGACAGTTGGCCTGGATTGCTAACGGAAAATGGGGCATATTATCAAGACAGGCGATAAAATGATGGCCGCTTTAGCGGCAGAAAACTGCCGCTGAAATGGCGATAATGGGCTTGATAATATGCTCAATGGAATTCCAATTGAAGCCCATGTTAGATGTGAAGGACATCTAACATGGGCTTCAATTGGAATTCCATAGAGCATATTATCAAGCCCATTATCGCCGCTTTAGCAGCAGTTTTCTGCCGCTAAAGCAGCGATAATTTTATCACCTGTCTTGAAAATATGCCCCAATATAAGCAGCATAATATAACTCTAATTTAGGCCCTGCTACCAAGAAATCAATGAAACAGGAAAACCATGTTTTCAGCATTACAAATGTATCTATCACTTTGCAGCAGATATTGGTTAAAGCCAAAAAATAATATTTGGATTACATTCAGGGGGCATATTATCAAGAAACTATTATCGAAAATTATCGCTGAGCGGCAATAATGAGCTTGATAATATGCCCCCAGACTCCTTACATAATTAAAGGGCAGGCATACAAAGCTATTAGATCCATCTCTGCTTCTGAATTTGCAGTTGCCCTAGAAAGTTTAACAAACATAAAGTCCTTTGAAAATGATAGTTTGCCATTAGAAGTTTACTATTTCCCTCAGAACTATATATATTTAAAACATTATATGATCAGATTTTGATTGGGGATCATCTCCGGATTCTATCAGCATAATATACTGACTTAAAATTGTATTATCTCTCAATGTTAATTAAAGTCAAAATCTGTTGTAAAAATGGCAGGCCATCCACTCTCAATGAACGGTCGCGCCGCATTAATACAAATCTATGTTTCCCATTTTTGTACTTTTAGTTTTTGAATGATCCCCGTAAACGTCGACTCAACCAGTTCATTCAAAATTTAGATGGAATGGTCAGCAGTCTAGAGTAAAACTATTATGGCTACATTTCAATACGGAATATGGTGTATTGTGGACTCACTTTGCCTAATCTTAGCTTTCTTTTCTCACAGCCTTTGCCAATGTATTCTCAGACTGGGACTGTGATGCTTCTTTCAGTGCTTTTAGTGCTTATAATAATTAATTCAAGAAGTTAATATGTGATGAAATTGAGATTGAATTAACTGTGTTTATTAAAACACCAAGCTTTGTAAAGAAGATTACATATAAATCAAGCCAAATTATAGATTTAGGGAAAGGTTTTTTTCAATGCCTTAACTGCTGAGCCTAACTCTGGGAAAAGGTTTAAAATGTCATGACGGAATGGCATAACCAGTGCAGCGTGGATAGATAGGCATTTATCCTCACTATAAAGGAGTTTAATACAGGGACTTACTTGCCCAGATGATTTGCGTTCCGATTGGGGCTTTTTCCAAAATAAGGTGGCCAGAGACCATCAGAATTCGTTTCTGTTTTGTTTTTGTGGATTCGTTTCATGCGGAAAAACACTTGCACAGAAAAGGGTTGATTCCTTTCTACGCACAGTAAAAAGCAGTAAGACTTATCTCCTCTTTTTGCTCACATTTTTGGTTGACCTTGGGACTCCGAACACTTTAACACTGCTATCCAGTGCGAAAGTGCATTTGCTTATCCCCTCAAGATTGTGACATTGGTGTATACATAATTGGCATATTTAGTTTACTGGTAAGTACCTTGTAAAGTGACACACCATGCTAACCAGTGCTAATGTGCATTTGCCTCTCCCCTTAAGATGGTGACATTGGTGTATACATAATTGGCATATTTAGTTTACTGCTAGTACCTTGAAAAGTGGTACACCATATATCCTTGGCCTGTAATCTACAGTACTGGATGTGCAACCCACATAAGTAGCCTTTCAAACCTGCCTCAGGCCTGCCATTGAAAAGCTTGTGTGTGCAGTTTACTGCCACTTTGACTTGGCATTTAAAACCACTTGGTAAGCCTTAAACTCCTCTACTATTACACATAAGTCACACCTAATGTAGAACCTAGGTAGCTAAAAGGCAGGGTGCTGTGTAACTGACAGGTAGGACATACACTTTTACATTTCCTGGTTGTGACAAACAGCTAAATTCATTTTTCACTACTGTGAGGTCTACTTCTCTCATAGGCTGACATTGATAATTCCTTAAAACACTGCTAAGCTTAATTCCTGATTGGAGGTGAGTATCTGCATGGTTTCATTTCTTTGGAATGGTAATGATACATCCTCTTTACTGGTGAAGTTGGATTTAATATTACTGTTTTAGAAATGACACTGTTTTAGAAAGTAAACATTTCTCTGTTCTCACTGCTCTGTGTACCTTGTAGCCTGTCTCCAATACATGTGTGGGTGGGTGACAGCTACATTTTGTGCATTTCCTCTAAACAGCCACAAACACAGGAAGGGTGGGTGTGACAGAGAAGTGACATGAATTCATCTATATTCTGATAGCTCTTCCTGGGCAGGGAGAGGGAGGGGAGCTGAAACACTTGAATTGGCAGTGTCAGTGTCCTACACAAAGGACTTATTACCATCCACAGATGGCTTAACAGACAGAGCTGGGATGAAAGGGGACCTGTGCACTTCGAGGTACTGCTTTGAAGTCACCTCCACTTCAAAGGCACATTTGGGTATAAGTGCTGGTGTTCTGAACCTACTAAGATGTTACACTACTAGACCTGTGGCGAACTCTGTCAGGAGTAAAGACTGCTGTGCTATAAGTATCACCACTTTGCCTGACTGCTGCTCTGAAGGAACTGATTTCTGCTTTGAAGAGCCGTCCTGCTGCCTGCTGATCTCTTCCCTGCTGAGAACAGTGACTGGACCATCTCACTTGAAACCAGGCTGACTCCAAGGGTGTGCTGGCTTACCCCCTGTTCTAAAGTATCAGGGCCATCAAAGACTTCCTTAAACACTGCAATAGGCGCAGGCCTCTGCCATGTGTGAGTTCTTCCCTGCCAAGTGGAGCCAGTCCCGTCCTGGGACCTTTAAAAGTGATTTCTGCTGTCCTGACCCATCATAATTGATGCAGTGACAACCTTGTGCCGATCAGAACTAACTCTTTGCCCCTCGATATAAATTCAGGGGCTGATCAATGGCATTGCCTCGATGGACTGCATGGCTCAACGCCTATAGACAGAGCGAGTTAAAATAGATACAGTGCCTGCTTCGTAAAGGGGTTCAACACTGAAGCCTTCCTAAACTGCGTGGATCAGCGTTGACGCTTCACCTCCATCCAAGTGACCGACGATGACTCTGATGCCTCTTCTACTCCTCGCCTTGAGTCTTCAATGTCAACACTTGCTTTATCCAAGTTACTTTGTAGGCGGGACCTTTCTGAGTCCTGTAGCCAACTTGCCCTCTCTAACGGTCAGCCTGAACTTTGGATTTGCCCCGGTCTAGTGCGACCTCAAGTAACTCCTTTGGCACTATTTGTGGTTTATTCTTTAAAAATTCATACCCCTAGTTCTACTTATTGAATATCTGTCATTTTGATCTTGTTTTATTAATAAAATTATTATCTATTTTCCCAAACCCGTGTGGAGTATTTTAATTGTGTTACTGTGTGTGTATTGCGCAAATACTTTACATATTGCCTCTAAGCCTGCCTGCTCTGTGCCAAGCAACCAGAGGGTGAGCACAGGTCATCTTTTAGTGTGTACCTAGGTAACCCTCACTAGGATTGTGGTCCTTACTTGGACAGATTGCATACCTCTGCCAATTAGAGATCCGATTTCTAACAGTGATCTCATGGAATTGTGACTGATTTAGAGTTGGATGGGTAAAGAACGTTCTCTAAGTTTAAAAGGAAGCGCTACATTTGAATGGGAATTCAGCAGTATCACCATCATATGAATAGTAAGATGGGGAAAATTTCAAAGGTGGCTTCTCCACCTGGTTCAGAATTTCTTTAAAAAAAAGACAATAACCTTTCCTCCAAAAACAGACAATTACGTGTTACTACCGTACTCTAAACCAGGCTTGTTAATTCAAGCAAAGTGAGCCTGGGAAAGGGAATTGAAAATAATAAAATATCACTGGCTATGTAAATGTACGGCAGACCCTCCTCTCAATGCACCATACACTGAAATCTAGATGTGAACCACCCACTGGAAAACCTCAAAAGGGTAAAGGTAAAAGTAACAGGAAGTGTGAACTCTGGATTCTCTACCAGATTTGGCTGTCTGCTCAGAATCCAGTGGATTTTCCTTTAACACCCTTCACCACAAAACTCTGAAACGCATAATCTATTCTTTATGCCATGGATTAGTCACAAAGGGGCAGATTTACAAGCCCCTTGCGCCTCCTTGCACAACCATTGCGTCATTTTATTTGAAGCAACGGCAGGGCAAACAATGCAGCCAATTTACAACGTGATGCATCTAGGGAGATGTGTCACGTTGTAAAGCCCTGTGCCAAATTATACCTGCGCCAGGTATAATGTATGCAGGCTAGGCGTTCCCATGCAAAAAGCCATGAAGAACTAATGCAGTGAAATGTACAACATTTCACAGCATTACTCTACGCCTTCACTGCTTCGAAATCCCTATGCCTGCTCAGACTAGGCGTCAGGAATGAGGCAGGGCTTTTTGTCTGGGACTCACCTATCTGTTGTGGCACAGTGCTGGAGTTGCGTCACTTTCATAAGTAACTCCAGCGATGCGTCGACTTTTGTGCCAACAGATATGTCAGTATTTCTGACGCATCTGTTTAGCCTTGCGCCATGGAGCACTGTAAGGGCATCCATGGTGGCGAAAGGACATTTGGCTCTGGCGCAAGGAAACTGATGCATCTCTGCAAATGCATCAGTTCCTTGTAAATCTGCCCCATAGTTGATTTGCGAGTATGAATGTTCAGAATGAGAATGCAGAAAGTGTCATAGAAAACATTTAAAAGTTTCGAAACACGATCTTTTCTCACCTATGTTTGTCTCTCAGTAAAGTATTTTGTAGAATAAACTTGAAAAAATAATCATAAACTGTTTCGATCAAAGAGGTGGGAGACATGCGCTGTCCAATTATGGGGTTAAATAATATGGCCTTTCTTAGCACCCTGTACATTCTGCTGTATTGGCAAAATTACTCTTTGTTTTACCGTTTTCTGTAGTGTTTGCAATCCATCAATCTCTATGAAGTTTTCAATTCTAATCCTTCACACATGGATTTGCAAGCCTGAAAAAATACCAGACAGGTCGATTTTGACGCACAGAGTGAGACCAGGCAGGCCTGCGAGTAGAGCTTTACTTGTCCTTCTTTTCCACAGGCAGCCTAAATTGGGTTCAATCAATCAGTCAAGTTATTTGTATGGTGATGAAGGTAGAGCCAGCTTCTTGCTGCTCTGTGTCAAAAATATAACCTACGAAACTTGCTTGACAAATGGTGACATTTTTCTATAACAAGAGAAGTTTAAAAATGGGGGTCCCTGAGTAACCCGAGTCGGTAGCCATGTCTGCATTGTGTTGAATGCATGGGACAGACTGATAGGGACTATTTTCAAGACTGTAGGGAGTGCAGTTTATGAAGATATATTTTCATTATCTAAAAAAAAATAATATTAAATTACAGAAGAATTTCGAAATGTTCTCTTTTACTTGCATGAGCTATCCAACTACGTATGATACATTTACACCAATTTCGAATAACTATGCAATTTTTAAGCATTCGTTCCAGTAATGAAAATAACAATTTCAAACTAGATAGATTGTGCTCAACCCCCTCGTAGCTGGGCACAGAGTAGTCAGGCTTAATTTGGAGGCAAAGTGTAAAGTATTTGTGCAAAACTGCAAACAGTGAAAGCACCACACAAAAATAGAGCAAATGTAATAAATAAAACAGGACCAAAATTACAAAAATCCAGTCAGTAAAAACATAGCTATGAATGTTTAAAGAATGAAATGGAAAATAACGCCAACAAGCATAAAGTGCCATCTGCGGGTTTCTGGTTGCGCTCTACTGAATCAATCCAAAAAATGGAGGTGATCACAATGGAGATACAATCCCAGATTAGTCCTGCTTAAGGGTTACCTTCTCACATTTTGTGCCAAGAGCCCCGTTTGCATTGGAGAGGGTTGCCAGGAGCAAGGAGAGCTTCTCAGTAGGCAGTCAGCTTGGCATGAAGATCATGCCCTGCATCAAGGACAGGTAGGCTGGAGCTTCGCATCAGTGGTCCCTCGTGGGTTGATGATTTTGTGGTCCAAACAGATGGACTTCCAGTGGCTCATGCTGAATTTCGGTGTAAACAGGTTCGTTTGCGGATGTGAAGAGCCCAAAAGGTTGAATGTAAGAGTTCAAGAGCCATACCAAGGGTCAAGGACCTGAAGGGCACCCCTCGGGTGTCAGGCACTTGCTGAAGATAAGTCCAGAAGCTGTTGGGGAGCCTTTTATCTCCCTGAGTCTTAAATCAGGAGTCCAGCAGACTAGCCATATGAGTCACTCTGGGGTCCTGGATTGCAGGTCCAGTTCTTCTTCCCCAGGCAAGAGAGCAGAAGGCAACAGGTCAGCACAGCATGGCAGCAGTTCATTTTAGAACAGCAGTCCAGCAGAATGCCAACCTTGTAGCAACACAACAAGCCTTCTTCCTGGCAGATTATCCACAGGTCCGAGAGTGTACTGAGGTGGTGTGTCTGAGGTCCTTCATTTATACACTGGTGCTATAATTCTGGAAAGTTGGAGAAGTTTCTAGGCAGTGACTTTAAAGTGCATGGATCGCTCTGCCTCCCCTACCCTGGCTTCAAGGTGGCTGAAGTGACAATGTAGGGTCATTAGGCCCTTTGTGTGGAGACAGGACACAGCCTATTCACTGTTAAATGATGCTCTGCCCAGTTCATCCCATCCTGCCAAGTGATGGCCCATTCAGTCACACCTAAGCCCCATTGTGTGTGGCTGTATAGGAGGAATACACAAAGTCTAACTGCCAACAACACCGGTCATGTGACCAGAGACAGGCTGCAGGCACCAAATGGCTAAGGCTAGAAAATACCAACGTTCGCCAGAAGCTAGGATTTTAAAATAAAATTTCAGAGCACCAAAAATTAACTGATTATCTCTTCCCATTTGGAAGTCGCAATCACTTATAAAAGGTAATAAGGCAAACCCAATGTTATCCTATAAGAAGGATAAGCTTTGCAGGAGTGAAAAACAAATTTGAGAGTTTTCCACTACCAAGAGAGCAAAGTGCATGTCCTGCTGTTTGAATACATTGCACTCTGTCCTCTAGACTGTCCAAGGCCTACCCTAGGGGTGGCCTATAGGTTTTAAAAAGGAAGGTTTGGGCCTGGCAAAAAGTTTATTTTGCAAGATTGAAGTTTAAACTGCACATACAGGCTCTGTAATGACAGTCCTGAGTCATGTTTAAAGGACTACTTCAGTGAGTGGGAGAATCAGTGCTGCAGGCCCACTTGAAGCATTTAAGTTTTCAGGCACTAGGAACAGGTAATACCACTTTACTAGGGACTTAAATGAAATTGGGGATAAGCCTAAACTACCATGTATAAAGGAGTGAGCACATGCACTTTAGCACTGGTTAGCAGTGGTAAAGTGTACAGAGCAGTAATGCCAGCAAAACCGAGGTCATAAAAATAGAGAAGTAAGGCAAAAAGGTTTGGGGTAAGACCTCCCTAAGGCTCACAGGTCTACAGACTGAGAAAAACAAATCCAAAATGGACATTATCAGTTGTAAATGGCTTCGTGAAAAGTCAAAAATCTGATTCATTGCAAACTAGCAGAAAAGAGCCAGAGTTAAAAGGGACTTACTACTGTATGATTTGCTTAGAAATAAATCCATGAAAATAATAGAATCTGCTGAAAGTAGTTAGTATTAATTACAAAGCGGACATTGTCTATGAGGACAGCTGCATCTATTCAGATGACACTTGTTTGCTCAACCAAAGTTTTTGTCACCTTAACCTTTCAGCTGCTGAGGCTTTTTTTGCTTCAGTGCTGAACCCATTTTTTATATTTTCAGCACATCACACTTAAGCCTTTTTTATAGGAAAAAGTGGGGCAAAACTGGTTTTAGGAATTTTGAGAATCCCACAGATTCCAGACCTTTCCCTCACAAAATGTGCTAAAACAAAATCTTTTAGTGAACATTTGAAAACGTAGCAGGGTCCATGCATGTCATGCCACCCTGGACTCATAAATGTCCCTGGGTTCAGGGGGTTTAGTAGGATTCCCTGCTTGCTAGCTGACCCAGAGCCCAACTAGTGTAGACATTCACCACTTTTGTTTTGTGTGGAGTTTCATATAGCGCAAACTAGACTTGAAGGTTTCAGAGTGCTTTACATGAGCACCAGTTACGTTACAGAGGGACACATTCATTTTTGTTAGGCACGGAGATATTAAGTGATTTGCCCAGAATCATAGAATGTTGAACATCCCTGCCGAGACTCAAACCCGGTTCCCCAGCTCTGAGTTTGACTGCCCTAGCCACATTCTATCCCACCATGGCAAGTGAGAGGAATTTGGTATCTACCCCTGTATGTATGTATAGGATTTATAAAGCACCGGAATCACCCCCGGAGTGGTATCTCCGCATTATCTGGGAGAGTCAGATGACCATGAGCGGATAGAAATTACACCCTGAAAAGTGCCATTTTCAGAAGTGACCTAAAGTGTACAAGACTGGAGCATTTACGTAGGTCCACAGGTAGGGTGTTCCAAACTTTTGAAGCCAGATGGACAACCTTTTTGCCGCCAGTCCTAAGCTTCTTAAACCGGGGAACCACTAACAGCCTTTTCCCTTCTGACCTAAGGTGACGATTGGGGCAGTAGACTTTGAATTTATCTGCCAGATAGCTGGAGCTGGTGCCATACAGAGCTTTATTGGTGATGCGACCAAGCTTAAAATTAATTCTTTGACGGATAGGGAGGCAGTAAAGCTGTTTTAATAAAGGGCATGCTGAGGTGCGAGGAGGTTTTTTTAGAGCTAGACGCGTGACCCCATATGTTGAAAGTACACCCAAAAGGATCCAAAGTTACCATTCCTTGCCAATCGGGTAGGGATACTCCAGTACCCACAGGGGGAAGAAAGACTGTTGGGGCATTAGGTATGGGGTGCAGCCGGATGTCAGGACAGGCCAACCACCATCTCATCATTTTATTTTAAATGTAACTCACATTCACTGGACTTTGTGTCCATATGAGCAGGCCTACACTCTCCCCATTCTTTTTTACTTTAAAAAAATAACATAGCTGGGTGTAGTTGGCTTGTGTGCCCCAAAGGGTTTAGGCCTGCTGGGCCCATTCTGGGATGGCCTGATTCCTAGGCAGGTCACTCCTTCTTCTCTTAGCTACTTGTTCCTGGTGTCTAGTGGACATGCAGCTGCTACATAGGGACAGATTGGGGGTAAACTACCTCAGTCTGTCCTCCCAGCTGGGCCAATTCTGAGCTGGGGTAGAGTCTAGTGTGTTTTATGCCCCACACTGCAGCGCAAATTGAGGGTGAAACACCCAAAATGCCACCCAGGTGAGACCGAGCCTGACTACTTTTGTAACAAGCTACCAGAGGGTCAGGCACAGTGGTTGTTGCTTGAGAAGGATTCACACCCTCCTGAACCAAAAACCCAATTTCTAACAGTAGTCAATTTCACATATATCAACAAAGAAACCACAAGGGTGATATAAGAGCTTCCTTATCACACACTGCACATATCATATGATGTTGTATTACTGAATATAGAGCCTAGGAATATCTAAATATGAGAATACCGTGGACAGACTATCAAGGAACGAAGGCCCTCATTACGATGGCAGTCATCGGTCCAGCCGATACAGTACAATGCAGCCGGTCAGACCACAGATGTGGGGGGTGTAGGACTGCCACCTCCGATGGCGGGATTGTAGTCGGATTCCTAATCCCTACAATAGGATGGTGACTGTGAAGGCACCGCTGTAGGGATTAGGATATCCCTTTCCCTCAGCGGTCCCACTGCCATGTAAAAGCAGACAGAAAGGAATAGTGGGGGCTCCAAGCAGGGCCCCGTCCCCTGCGGGCCACTGGAATTTGCCCATTGCAGCACATATGGTGCCCCCCCAAACATCTGTGCACCGTATGCCAGGCACTGCATGCTGTCTGGCACATGGTGCATGGATGTTTAAATACATCCCTTTTTCAATTGTAGCTTGTACTACGCCCCTTTTATGGGCCACAGCACAAGCCGCAATTGGAAATGGCATGTTTCTGACGGTGTTCAGATCATAATATGGTAGGTGGAGCTGCAGATTACCTGTCAGCCGGTCTCCTTCCTGCAATGATGGAGGCCGGAAGCTCATCATAATGAGCCCCAAAATATGGAAAGGTGAGTGAAAATAGAAGTATAAATGAACATACTATTTCTAACTTCACCCACATACCTTGTACAGCTGCGGCTGTTGAAACGCATTACCTTTGTTTTCTTGCCAATAAATAGTGTCTGTGAGTGAATTTGACCGTGCTGGAGTCTGCTCATATTTAAAGGCAGGCGTGTGGAGTTGAAATATATATATATATATATATTTACTGAAAAAAAACATAGGTTTCAGAGACGTTATAGTTAGAAATTAGCATTTAAATAACCTTAGAAATTCACACAAAAAAACATAGGTTTCAGGGGTGTTATAGTTAGCTGCCCATTTCACTCGTACAAAACCATAGAAATTCCTCCGTTATAGTTAGTTCTGCTAACTATAACTCACGCGCCCGCAATGCACTGCTGATGATGTCACATATTGCATCATTCATGACATGGTCAGTGACATCACTGATGACATCACTGATGACATCTCAAATGACATCACTGATGACATCACTGATGACATCATCCACTGAATGTGGTTTAGTTTGAAATTTAAATATGTATTATATATATACCAATCTGTATTGAAGATTGAGTGGGTATATAACTGTCTGGATGGAGGATTTAGTAGCTGTCTGACTGTCTTTTTAAGTGAGTAATTAAAAGTGTCTCACTTAATACATGGATTGGTAACGAAACTATGTGAATGTGTGCAGCACTGTCTCTGTTGTTGTATAACATGCTGCCTCAGTTGGTCACTAACTACATGAGTGTGTATATTGGTTATTGATTAGTTGGGTGAGTATTTGTATGGG
Source organism: Triturus cristatus (assembly GCF_964204655.1). NCBI lineage: Eukaryota > Metazoa > Chordata > Amphibia > Caudata > Salamandridae > Triturus > Triturus cristatus. The sequence goes on along the minus strand of NC_140591.1, from coordinate 549,449,316 downwards.
ACACTGAGTTTGTGTGTGGTTGAATGTGGTGTGTGTAACTCTATGCATAGATGTGTGAATGGTTGATTGACTAGGTGTATGGGTTTAAGAGTGCATGTGGAAACAGTTGTTTGGGTGACTGAGTGTATTTATTTGTGTGTTGGTGAGCGAATATATGTTTAGTTGTACATCTTCAACAAAGTAAAAAAATAAAAGGGATTGTATGTGAGAGTTGGTGTATATAAATACGTTTGTGTAAGAGTCAGTGATTGTGAGAGTAAATATATGAATGAGTGTATAATTGTAAAGGTGCTTTTTTAACATATTAACCATGAGTTATTATGTGTTTGAATAAATGAGGTGTCGTTGGATAATTGTGTAAGTGAGTAAATTTAAGTGCGATACATTTTTTTCATGAGTGAGTAGGATGACTGCATAACCGACTAAGATGACTGCTGATGTGTCAATGTCTATATATGTGTATAAGTGCATTTGATAGTGTTCTATTAATTAATGACTGTGATAGGGATCAGGGTATCTAAAATATGCCCACTACCACGGATAGAGTAATCACACAGTTACACGCACATGCATTCATCATACGCTAGGGCCCATTTCACTAACACACGCTCAAATACTCTACCAGCAATAAACCTGTGGAAAGGAAACACCTAAACACACCCTGCATCGATATCAGGTCGATCAGATCTGGTTTTGTGACTGTCCTAATCAATAACATAATCTACACAACATATACAATAATGATCAGAAATATAAACCCAATAATTGACAAGAAAGAAAATTCAACACCATGTTTAAAATTATATTGCTTTATCTAAAATTAGTCAAAGTAAATCAATCAGAATAAATCATTTCTCATAGTTACCTATTCTAACTAAGTGTCAGAACGGGTCAGGACAAGTCTCTCGGTAAAGTCTCTCAAGACGAAGTCCTCAGCATCGATCCTCAGCAACGCAGATTCACGCGGCAAAGGCAAAATGGCAAGTGGCAAAGCCCTCCCTAAGCTAACATTTTTTATTGTAAAAATTACAATGGAAACACACATAAAGTTTGCAATAAACACTGAATCACTGAGCAGAGCGAGAAGGAAGAAATGTAACATTGCTACATCTGAAAATCTCCGCTCAGGAAAAGTCACAAGACGAAACCTACGGAACAGGAACCAAGAAACTGTTAAAGTATCCGATTTGTTCAACTTTCCTCGGCAGCCGAACCACAGTTCATTGTTCATTTCTAAAACTCCTTTGTTTCCCAAGGCTACCCAGGATGTTCCATTTTTTTTGGAGATCCTCCAAAACTGCTGCTGTCCTCATGGAAAGTTTTCATATAAGGACCATGGTCAATCAACTTCAAGACCATTTCCAGCAGGGGTCTCCCTCGTCACGTCTTTCATTTTACAAATCACGGGCAGGCTTCAAAATTCAGCCATCTTTACACAGGCCTCCATAGGCCACAATAGACCATCTTAATTAAAGAGACAAAATAAACGTTACTACAGCATAGTGATTAAACAGTGTTAACCCCACTAATACCCTTATGTGTATGTATTTATCTAGCTTTTGCAACATAAAAAAGCATTAATTCAGACAGCATTTTGTGCTCAAAATAAACAGCACACAGCAACGTTTAAACATGAAAACTTGCACATTATTTTTAGGAAACAGAAACAGCACACGCATGCTAACCCTCGTGTAACTTTCTCTTATGTTAAGACAAACGGATTGATTAATAAAAACACACTTGCACAAGACAAATAATTAATTGTTATTTATTAATAATTAATAAAACGCATAGACATACTAGAGCTTCAAAAGCCCCTGAATTTTCTAAATGAAAACTCTGCTCCAGCAATCCCCCCTTTGGTAATTTTATCACCAAATAAACCCCCCAAAAAAAATTAGTGAAAATTTAGTCCCATTTTAGGAGAAATCAGAAATGTCTTTTCCCCTTACACAACATTAAACACCAGCCACTCTTTCATCATCCCTTTTTGTCTCTAAATAAACACTCTCCCTCAATTCTTCTAGTTCAATTTCTTGAAGTTCTCTCTTCAACTTCTTATTTTTCTTTTCTTTATTCAATTTCTTTCTCCCTCCCCTGTTTTTACAACACACACACACCAATCTTATTATTAATAAAGCCACAATTATACAAGACAAGGGAAACAATATTCTACCTATAATAGTACTACCTATCTTTGCAATAAAATCCTTAACAGCTATCATTTTATTAGCTATTTTAGTCCACAAACTCTCAGCTTCAAGTGGTACTAATTCTTCATGTAAATCAGTAATATTTCTGATATAGACCTTCAGGTCTTTACTTTCGTCAGGAATGTAAGTGCAACAATGTTGAACTTTCAATATTCCACAGACTCCACCCTCCTTGGCCAATAGAATATCAAGGGCAAGTCGATTTTGCATAGACATGGCACGTACGGCACTTAATTCCGTATTCACCAAAAGAAACCCTCCTGCGGTATTTGTCGATAAGCGATCAACCACTGTGGACAGTTTCCGAATTCCATAAGCATTTAAAGAAATTCCCACTGCTGGAATCAAAACCCCAAAAATATCACCCACAATTTCAGACCAAGTTTCTCTCTTAAAACGTGTTAATAAGTTAATATCTTCTACATCTCTTATTTTATCTGTATGAAAAATCTTAGGAAAAACCAGGCCCACATAACATGTGCCATACCAATGGTCAGGCAACTTGTAATAAGCCTTGTTCCCACAAACATAGTACACTCCTGGAAAAATTGTATCTTCTCCACCTCTGAAACCCCAACCTGTCGCAATGAAGTATGTATCATGGCACTCACTAGTCCCCACAAAATATGTATCATATTGGGATTTCCTTCTGGTAATACAAAGTTTACCCTTCTGCGGTGCATCTAGAGCTAAAGTTGGACTAGCCCCATTTCTCAACTCTTTTCCCATCTCAATGTCCCAAATTGTCTCACTCACTTCATATTTTCCCGCTTTCTCATGCATGTTCACTCTCCTTTCCTCTACCATATCCAGGAAAGCTTTCTCCTCTTCTTTCAAACTGCAAGTTAAATTATTCTTAAAAATGTAATCTAATGTTAATCCTTTTTCTTCAATAAAAATCTCACCAAAAGTGTTAGCTTCTTTAGCTGGATTCAGCTCTTTGTTCATTGGCAAATGCCCAAAAATACTATCTCTGTTAGACATCTTATAATCTATTTTCCCTAACAAATAAAAAACACTACTTAAAATACTACAAGAAATACCATATGTAGCTGGTAAATGGTGATAAGTAACACCCTCTGAAACGGATGCAGGCAATTGCATACAGACGTAGCAATCCCTTACTTCCATTGTCTTCACATATTCATATAACAGTTTCGAAAAAACATTACTAGAAAAATTATTAATTGACCTATCTTTGTGTATGTAACTACTACTTCTAATTGGAACTACTTTTTGTGAATTCTTCTCTACATTTGTCACATTTTCTATATGCATCTCAAACTCTACTTTAAAAGTAACTAATAAAACTAAAACACCCCATAGAAGCATTAATAATCCAGTACAACAGCAGCACATCCTACACCACCTCTTAAAGAAGGCACATCTATTTCTATTATCCTCTATGTTAGCCATTTTAGTTTAGCCTCTACTACTTCACTACTGTTTGAACTTCTTCAATTCTTCAGTAATTCTTCAGCTTTCAGTTTATCCAAATGATCTCTTCGTTCACTTGATCCAAGTGAATCCTTCTTTCACTCAGTTTGGATACTTGTCATTCTTCACTTCAATTTCTTCAACATCAAATTGTATCAGATCTCCAACATCAAAATCCTCAGTACTCGACTCTTCTCCAATGTCAGTCAAGAGTACTTTCAGAATTTCACCAGTATCTTCCTCAACCACTTCTCTCAAGACCACTTCCGGATTATCTCGAGTCACTGCTTCTTCTTTTCCTCCTTCAGACAGTGCCACATAAGACCATTCCGGTGATCTATACTTTTGGTTGGGTCTTCTTACTCTCTTTATTTCCACTGGTTCGTTTGACTCCTTTGATTCTTCTCCTTCAGCTTTTGAACTTTGACTCGAAACTTCATTCACTTGTTCAGCTTTTGATGAATTTGCTCTTATTACTCTGTATCTCAGCCTCTTAACTCTAATGTTAGGCCAACGATCTCCTCTTAACACCTTTTTCGGCTTTGTTTCTTTATTACTTCTTTCTCCAATCCAAGTTCTCTTTCTCAGAACTCGACCCTCTGTTTGTTCATCCTCATCATCTGTTTCAAGTGCCTCTTGTTTCCGTTTTCCAGCAGCTTTCTTCTTCTCCACAGATTTTTTCACCACTGTTTGAGACTTCCCTACTCCTGTCCCTCCTCGGGTCTCCGACACGCAATCTTCTTGCTGTCTACTTGTCCCTTCACCTAACTCCTCATGAATGTTCCCTACACCTCCTCGGGGGTCTTCCGCAATCTGTCCCTCTCTATCTTCTTCTGACCCTGTTTCTTCAAGTATAATCTCAAGTGGTTCTTCAATCTCCTCCTCTTCTGATTCAGGAGTAATCTCTATGTGATTTTTCTTTTCTTTTCTTTTTCCTTCATATCTGGGTCTATTTCCTGCATTATTTCCTGGATTATTCGCCTGTTCTACTAACTGTGCTTCCTGTCTCTCCGCAACTTTCACTTGTGCCCACATTGCTTTCTCTTTCAGCTTTCTTTGTTTTGCTTCAATTTCATCACTGAAGTATTTTGCATGTCTCAGAATCTCATCTACTTTTTTACTCTGCCAATCCACTGTGTGCTCACGAATTCTCTCACCAATTTCAGGTCTCAAACCATATACAAATCTGTATACAAAGTGACTCAAATCTTTGTCACCCAGGTGTTCATCTCCACTGAATTGTTTAAATGCCAGTATCAGCCTCTCGTAAAAAGCATGAACTGATTCTTTTGCTTCCTGTTGTGTTCGATCTATCTTAACCCAGTCTGTCTCTTTTGGAGGAACTTTACTCTTCAGGTATACCATCACCTGATCATATTTTAAATGACATGATTTATAAGAGACCACCTCCATATAGACCAGAACCAGATGAGAGTACACCAGTTGTTTCTCCGATAAGAGATACAGTCTGTATTATTGAGAAAGAAAAAGTGACACCTGAATCAAGAAGTAGTAGTTCTTTCAGGGAGAGAGAGAATCGAAGTAGTGAGGAAAATGCCAGAAAATTAGCAAAAACGACAACAGAACTGACTGATAAAATTAGGGAGTTAACAAAGAATCTGGAAGCTGTTACGGTGCCTGTAACAATAGGTCCAGTTATGCCTGTGTTTGACAAACAGAGAGCAGGTGAGAATGGACTGGTGATTCCATATGTTGGGAATAATCTGACAAATTCAGTTGGTCCTTCAGGAGATTCAGATAAAAGAACAGGGAAAAGTGACCTGAGACAAACCAGACATGACACATGTAGTGAACTATTGGATGCTAGTGAACCTAGTTGTTCAGGGATGCCAATTTTAGAACCGCAGAAAAGAGTGGTTCCAGTGAGAAAAACTGCTGAAATAACAGTTGATGATTTGAATGATTGGATGAAGGTTCTTCAGAAAAAGGATAAGGATTCACAAGTTATTGATGTGGCTAGGTTACGTATAGAATTAGAAGAGCTTGTGACAGGAACAGTTCCAACAGAAATCCTGAAGAGTCATCATGATGGTGAGCTGATGTTTATGTGTAAAAGTATTACCTGGAGAGCAAGACATACACATGACAGGCTGAGAACAATAGCAAATGAGCTGGGAGTTGACATTGATAAAGTAAAGGCTTTACAGAAAACTTACAGGATGGATTTTACAGAGAAGGATATTGAAAATTTGAATGCTTCTGGTAGAACAGGACAGATTAAAGAAATGGTGGCATTATTGCGAAGATGGGGTGATGTTGAAAAGTGGAAGGATAGGTGGTATAAGAAAAGAGAGGAATCTGAAGATAGAACAACTTATTCAGCATTTCCAGTGAGAGAAAAGGAGAAACCAGTGGATAATTATCCTATGAGAGAAATACCTGGAGGAGGATATGTACATGTTCCATGGACCAGACAGGATATTTTATCATTTACGAATGATTTCCCTCGATTGAGAGAAAAGCCCGTCGAGTGGTATAGGCAGGTAGATAGGTTTGTGAAATTGTCAAAAGTGCTGTGGGTTGACCTGAATAGTCTGTTTGATATAATTGTTCCAGCAGACTTGTGGACTGAGTGTAAAATAGTTGTGAGTTGGCCTACTGAGGAATATCCAAGAGACTAGAGCTTCAAAAGCCCCTGAATTTTCTAAATGAAAACTCTGCTCCAGCAATTGCATGTATAGATGATTCTGTTGTTGAATGGGTAGTTGTGTGTGTAGACTTAGGAATCAGTGAGTGGGTATGTAGTAACTGGTATTGGTGTGTCAATGGTTTCAAATATGGTACTCTGTATTTTACAGTGAGTGATGAAAGGTTATAATAGTGTATGATGTGGTGTATCGGATTGTCAAGTGGATGATGTCATCAGTGATGTCATTTGAGATGTCATCAGTGATGTCATCAGTGATGTCACTGACCATGTCATGAATGATGCAATATGTGACATCATCAGCAGTGCATTGCGGGCGCGTGAGTTATAGTTAGCAGAACTAACTATAACGGAGGAATTTCTATGGTTTTGTACGAGTGAAATGGGCAGCTAACTATAACACCCCTGAAACCTATGGTTTTTTCTGTGAATTTCTAAGGTTTTTTAAATGCTAATTTCTAACTATAATGTCTCTGAAACCTATGTTTTTTTTCCAGTGAATTTCAAAGGTTTTTTAAATGCTAACTTTTAAGTGTGATAGTAGTTATATCTATTTTTTTTGTACTGATTTTCTACAGTTTTTTAACTGTTTATTTATAAATATTTTATTCATTAAATAACATATATTTTTCTGAAAATTGCAAAAAAACATTTTTTAATTAAAACTGAAATATTGATAAATTTTCTTGTTTTCATTTTTTATTTTAATATATTTATATCATTTTCTTTAAAAAAAATTCAATTTTTTGTCGCAGTCGCGCACTCAAAGTGCACACATCACGGTGGGTGCGCGCATTCTAGCCGCCATTTTAGAAAAGTCATGAAGGATCCGCGTATGGTGTGCAACGGCTGCGTGTTTTTCAGTTACATCATATACATATAATATCACGTGATATGCGCGATTGGTATGCGACCAGTCTGCGACTCCTGCTCCCGCACATTCGCGACACATGCGCATTACGGTACAAGATGTTTGCGCGCTTGCGGGTCCCGCCTGACATCATATACGTGCTGGGGCGCGCTGGGTGCGCGACTCCCGCAAAAAAAATTAATGTTCCAAAATGATATGTATGTGTCTTTAATATACATATTAAGGCAAGAGATTATGTAAGATATTCATCAAAATAATATATTTGTACTTATAAGAAACTTATATTATTTTTAAATATATTTTCGCGAAGTCGGGTGCGTGCGTCGTGAGTACAGAAAACCAGGTCAGCAGAGCTGCTGTAGAGCCAGTGGACCAGGTCAGCAGAGCTGCTCTAGAGCCTAAGAACTAGGTCAGCAGAGCTGCTCTAGAGTCAGAGAACCGGGTCAGCAGTGCTGCTGTAGAGCCAGAGAAACCAGGTCAGCAGAGCTGTTTAGAGGGAGAGAACCAGGTCAGCAGAGCTGTTTAGAGCCAGAGAACCAGGTTAGCAGAGCTGCTTTTAGAGCCAGAGAACCAGGTCAGCAGAGCTACTCTAGAGCCAGAGAACCAAATCAGCAGAGCTGCTTTAGAGCCATAGAACCAGGTCAGCAGAGCTGCTTTAGAGCCAGAGAACCGGGTCAGTAGAGCTGCTCTAGAGCCAGAGAACCAGGTCAGCAGAGCTGCTGTAGAGCCAGAGAAACCAGATCAGTAGAGCTGCTTCAGAGGGAGAGAACCAGATCAGCAGAGCTTCTATAGACCCAGAGAACCATGTCAGCAGAACTGCTTTAGAGCCATAGAACTGGGTCAACGGAGCTGCTTTAGAGCCAGAGAACCAGGTCAGCAGAGCTGCTCTAGCTGACACTGACTGACTGACACTGACTGACTGACACTGACTGACACTGATTGACACTGACTGACACTGATTGACTGACACTGACTGACTGACACTGATTGACTGACACTGACTGACTGACACTGATTGACTGACACTGATTGAACGACACTGACAGACTGACTGACACTGACTGACTGACATTGACTGACATTGACTGACACTGACTGACTACTCTCTACTACTCTACTACTGACTCTCTACTACTCTCTACTACTCTCTCTCTACTACTCACTCTCTACTACTCACTCTCTACTACTCTCTACTACTCACTCTCTACTACTCTACTACTCTCTACTACTCACTCTCTACTACTCACTCTCAACTACTCACTCTCTACTACTCTACTACTCACGCTCTACTACTCACTCGCTACTACTCTCTACTACTCACTCTCTATTACTCATGTTCTACTACTCTCTACTACTCACTCTCTACTACTGTCTACTATTCACTCTCTACTACTCACTCTCTACTACTCACTCTCTACTACTCACTCTACTACTTTCTACAACTCTCTACCACTCACTCTCTACTACTCTACTACTCACTCTCTACCACTCTCTACTACTCACTCACTACTACTCTCTACTACTCACTCTCTACTACACTATCGACTACTCTCTCTCTTTCTCTACTACTCTCTACTACTACTCTCTACTATTCACTCTCTACTACTCACTCTCTACTACTCTCTACTACTCACTCTACTACTCTCTGCTGCTCTCTAGCACTCACTCTCTACTACTCCACTACTCTCTCTCTACTACTCACTCTCTACTACTCTCTCTCTACTACTCTCTACTACTCACTCTCTACTATGCACTCTACTACTCTCTACTACTCACTCTCTACTATTCAGTCTCTACTACTCACTCTCTACTACTCGCTCTCTACTACTCACTCTCTACTACTCACTCTCTACTACTCACTCTCCACTACTCACTCTCTACTACTCACTCTCTACTACCCTCTACTACTCTCTACTACTCTCTCTGCTACTCACTCTCTACTACTCACTCTCTACTACTCTACTACTCTCTACTACTCGCTCTACTACTCACTCTCTACTATTCTCTACTACTCACTCTCTACTACTCTCTCTCTACTACTCACTCTCTACTACTCTCTACTACTCACTCTGTACTACTCACTCTCTACTACTCACTCTCTACTACTCTCTACTGCTCACACTCCACTACTGATTCTTTACTACTCACTCTCAACTACTCTCTACTACTCACTCTACTACTCACTCTCTACTACTCTACTACTCTTTCTACTTCTCACTCTCTACTACTCTCTCTACTACTCACTCTCTACTACTCACTCTCTACTACACACTCTCTACTACTTGCTCTCTGCTACTCGCTCTTTACTACTCTCTAGTACTCACTCTAATACTCACTCTCTACTACTCTCCACTACTCACTCTCTACTACTCCACTACTCTCTACTACTCACTCTCTACTACTCACGCTCTACTACTCTACTACTCTCTACTACTCTCTCTCTACTACTCACTCTCTACTACTCACTCTCTAGTACTCTCTACTACTCACTCTCTACTACTCTCTACTACTCACTCTCTACTACTCTCTACTACTCACTCTCTACTACTCTCTAGTACTCACTCTCTACTACTCTCTCTACCACTCTCTACTACTCACTCTCTACTACTCTCTCTCTACTACTCTCTACTATTCACTCTGCTACTCACTCTCTACTACTCTCTACTACACACTCTCTACTACTCACTCTCTACTACTCTCTACTACTTTCTACTACTCACTCTACTACTCACTCTCTACTACTCTCTACTACTCACTCTCTAATACTCACTCTCTACTACTCACTCTCTACTACTCACTCTACTACTCACTCTCTGATACTTTCTCTACTACTCTCTACTACTCTCTACGACTCACTCTCTACTCTCTATTACTCGCTCTCTACTCTCTACCTCTCTACCTCTCTCTCTACTACTCTCTTCCTCTCTACCTATACCTCTCTACCTCTACACCTCTACCTATACACCTCTACCTCTCTACCTCTCTGTACATGCACACATATGCACATATATATACACATATATATGCATATGCATTTATATATGTATGTGTATATATATATATATATACATATATAAACATATAATCTGCATATCTATATAAATATAAATTCATGCAAACATATACATAAATGCATACATATGCATGGTATGTATATGAAATTTTGAAAAACACTAATAAAAGCAAAGCTAAAAAGCCACCTAATTATAAACAGAATTGCTTTAACTTAAACCAGGGCGAGACCTATTGCATTTTCAATGCTTGTTTACATTGGTTCCATCAAGAAGGCATTCAGATGTGACACATTTGCCATACATTCTGAAAGGTAGCACTCTAGTTCCTCATTAGATCACTGTAGCAAAGCTACTGCTCACCATGGAAGTCTGCTGCTGGTATTCAAAGTGCATGTTTCAGTCTGCATGTCAGAACTTTTTAATGAAATAGAAGAGGATTTGAGAAGTCAAAATGTGCCCTAAGTTTTCTTTCTGCAGCACTAATCATAATTTCTATGGCAAAATGAACCCCCTCATTTTGTTCCTTTGCAAATTAAATGTTTTAAATGTTACCACTTTATTCCAATCAAGATGGCTTCAGGTGTGCCATACCTTTGTCATAAGTAAGACTGTTAGCGCTCTAGTTGTTCTTTAAAACACTCTGGGATTTCTGTCATTGGGCTATACTTGGGCTACATCTCGGTGATATTTGTGCTACATTTGGGCTCTTTTGTCTCTGGTGGCCATATCGGGAACCTTGTTATGAAGATTCCTAATTTCCTCATTTACTGCAGTCTCCTCAGTAGGCATACTGTCAGTTTTTTACTTTGATTCAATGAAGAAGGCATTCAGATGTGTCACACATTTGCCATAAATTCAGAATGTTAGCACTCTAGTCGCTCATTAGATCACTGTAGTAAAGCTACTGCTCACCAGGGAAGTCTGCTGCTGGTATTGAAAGTACATGTTTCAGTCTGCATATCAGAATTTTTTAATGAAATAGAAGAGGATTTGAGAAGTCACTCAAAATGTGCCCTAATTTTTCTTTCTTCAGCACTAATCATAATTTCTATGGCAAAATGAACCCCATCAATGTGTTCCTTTTTAAATTAAATATTTTAAGTGTTACCAGTTTATTCCAATCAAGATGGCTTCAGGTGTGCCATACTTTTGTCATAAGTAAGACAGTAAGCGCTCTAGTTGTTCTTAAGAACACTCTGGGACATTCTGTCATTGGGCTATACTTGGGCTACATCTGGGGGATATTTGGGCTACTTTTGTCTCTGGTGGCCATCTTGGGAGATTTATTTGTTATGAAGTTTCCTAATCTCCTCATTTACTGCAGTCTCCTCAGTGGGAATACTTTCAGTTTTTTATTTTGGTTCCATCAAGAAGGCATTCAGATGTGTCACACATTTGCCATAAATTCTGAATGTTAGCACTCTAGTTGCACATTAGATCACTGTAGTAAAACTACTGCTCACCAGGGAAGTCTGCTGCTGGTATTCAAAGTGCATGTTTCAGTCTGCATGTCAGAATTTGTTTATGAAATACAAGAGGATTTGAGACGTCAAAATGTGCCCTAATTTTTCTTTCTGCAGAACTAATCATAATTTCTATGGCAGAATGAACCCCCTCATTTTGTTCCTTTGTAAATTAAATGTTTTAAGTGTTACCACTTTATTCCAATCAAGATGGCTTCAGGTGTGCCATACTTTTGTCATAAGTAAGACTGTTAGCGTTCTAGTTGTTCGTTAGAACACTCTGGGACATTCTGTCATTGGGCTATACTTGGGCTACATCTGGGTGATATTTGAGCTACATTTGGGCTCTTTTGTCTCTGGTGGCCATTTTGGGAGACTTATTTGTTATGATGTTTCCTAATTTCCTCATTTACTACAGTCTCCTCAGTAGGAAATACTTTCAGTTTTTTACTTTGATTCCATCAAGAAGGCATTCAGATGTGTCACACGTTTGCCATATATTCCGAATGTTAGCACTGTAGTTGCCTAATTGATCACTGTAGTAAAGCTACTGCTCACCTGGGAAGACTGCTGCTGGTATTGAAAGTGCATGTTTCAGTCTTCATGTCAGAATTTTTTTATGAAATAGAAGAGGATTTGAGAAGTCACTCAAAATGTGCCCTAATTTTTCTTTCTGCAGCACTAATCATACTTTCTATGGCAACATGAACCCCCTCATTTTGTTCCTTTTAAAATTAAATGTTTTAAGAGTTACCACTTTATTCCAACCACGATGGCATCAGGTGTGCAATACGTTTGACATAAGTAGTACTGTTAGCGCTCTAGTTGTTCTTTAGAACACTCTGGCAAGCTGCAGTAGAACACAAAGGAATCAACTGACAGTCTCTGCCCTTGTTGGATGTACATGTTTTACTGAGAATGTCAGACTACATTCTCACATAATTGAGAAAGATAATGTGAATTTACAGAAAATATGCTTTCAGTTTAGCTTATAGATCACCTTCCAAACCTCTGTGGGAAAAGCATGAGAAAATAGTTTTATCTCAAACATGATTCATGATATCACAGCAGAAGGCTTTTTCACATGGTAAAATCACCTTAGAACACACCACAATTCCTAAAATGAGTATGGTACCATCAACAAATGATTTATAATGTAACTAGAGTCTTAAAACCTTCTATTAACTGCAACGCTTTTTAATGAGGTGCTATCATGTATATTGGTCCCAAGATGGCTGCCAACACTTCTTGGATGAAGTGCTGACAGCCAATCAGATCTCACGATGAGATGTGTGGTTAGGCTCCGCCCAGATATATATGTGATTTTACTTTTGATTTTCTCAGGAACTACTGAACGGATTTACACCATTTAAGCAAAAGGCATGAGTCTGAACTGAGGACTACATCTTTGCCAAATTTGGTGTAATTCCGTTTAGCACTTCGAGCTGTAGTTGCGTCAACAGGTCCTATGGGAAAATGCATGGGGAAAACGTGTTTTGAGACCCCCTTTTTTCTCGGCCCCCGCTTGAGGAATCACTGTGAAATTTTCAGGATGGGAGCGGACCGGAGCTGGCCAAATGTTTGGAAACTTTCGCGAAGATTCATCAATCGAAGCCAACGTTATTCCAAATAGAATGTTGCAGATTTCCTATGGAAATTAGGTCCTAACTATAACTACCTACTGGCAACTGCCAGTAGGTAATATATAAATATATATATATATATATATATATATATATATATATATATATATATATATATATATATATATATATATATATATATATATATTATATATTACCTACTGGCGGTCGCCAGTAGGTAGTTATAGTTAGGACCACGTTTCCATAGGAAATCCGCAACATTCTATTTGGAATAACTTTTGCGCCAGCTTACGAATCCTCGCGAATTTTTCAAAATAGGTGGGGCGCTACGCTCCGCTCCTACCCTGAAAGTCTCGGGGAGATTTGTCAAGCGGGGGCTGAGATAAAAGGGGGGTCCCAAAACGCGTTTTTCCCATGCATTTTTCCATAGGACCTTTAGACACAGCTACAGCCCGAACGGCTGAACAGAATTACTTGAAATTTGGCAGAGAGGTAGTCCTCAGGTCAAGGAAGTGCCTTTTGTAGGTTTGGTGTAAATCTGTTCAGTAGATTCTGAGAAAATATCCTTTAAATCAATATATATATCTGAGCCAGCTTACGGTGCGCTTACGGTACGCTTACCGTACGCGTACGGTGGCGTGCGCGAGCGCGATTCTGATTGGCTCTTAGATCTTAGTAAACATTCGAATCGGTCGAAACCAGGAAGCGGCGGCCGCCATTTCGTGTGTTTCACTCAGAAAAAAAAAGAGTGATATCTTGAAAAGGGGGCAAGGAGGAGAGTTACAGACCCCCTTACATTTGTAAGGAGGTCAAAGAAGGACAGAAAAGTACAAAGACAACATTTATTGATTTTAAAAAAAATCGCGGGGTACGCGTACGGTAAGCTTACCGTAAGCGTACGGTAGAAAAAAAAAATAAAAAAATAAATGAAATTCAGATTTAAGTGTTTAGATATTAGGGGGCTCTAAAAAGAGCCGTTGTGTTTATGAAATGATTTTTTAGTGGTACCTACAAGTAAGTACCGATGCAGAGTCTAAGGTTCAAGAGGAAGACTCTGTTCCCTTCATCATTGAAGTGCACACCATCTCCTCTATAAATGTCTTGCATGTCGTAACGCAAGTTGTTGTGGTAAATGGAACCCATACCATAGTCACGGAGGAAAGCAGAAACAGATTTGTTGACGTGCTTTCTTGCTTTGTCAATCTGCGGACAGAAATGATTGGACCAGTTCCATTTTTGCCTTTGGCATATGTTAGAAAACACAAAGGCAGTTTTAGGGAAAAGTGAAAACAGTTGTGCAAAGGTGTCCTTCATAAGCATTTCCAGACCTACCCCAGTCAAAGTGCCTAGGTCATTGCCACCACAGTGCACTATTATGAGGTCAGGGTGTTGGATGTGCATGAAGGATTTCACCAATGGCATCAATTGGTGCCACTTTAACCCTCTCTGACCAATCCATTTAATGTCTACATTTGGCAAAGCAAGGTCTCTCACCATATCTGTTTTCTCTGCATACTTTTCACTCCAGAAGACATAGCTGTGCCCTACAATCCACACTGTGAACATCTTCAAAGGAGAACTGGATGCACTCAGGAGGTGTCTTTCAGTAGAATGGCAATATGAAAAGAAAGACAGTTTGGAAATGGAGGCATACATATTTTTTACAGAAAAAAAAGAACTGATTGGCTGTTTCATACCATTCTAGAATAAAAACTAGGCTGTATGTGTAAATTAATAGAAGCATGTTTTGTATTGGTACAGAAAAATGTATTACCAAAGAACAGTACTATGGATTTGCTGTTAGGTTTGAAAAGTCAAGCACTCTTGCTCTGTGGAATTGAAACATTGTTTGGTGAACTTCTGACCTAACTCCACACAGCAGTGTTCCATGAGCTGTTGCTATGGTAGCAGGCAGAAGTCAAGTTGGGGGAAGGGTACTAGGCAGAAGCCAAGTTGGGGGAAGGGTACTTTTGGAAAAGGGTTGGTTTTCAACCAATAGAAATGTGTGATTACATTTGAAAAAAAGGGGAAAGCACTGAGATTTGAAACTAACATGTATATGTGTGGAAAAAGAGAGGGAAAGTTTGCCATTATCTGGTTCTGCTGAGAGGAGAGAGGTGTAAAGAACAGAGATCCTGGCTCTGATAATCTGCTGTTTGAGTGCCACATTTCTTTCACAACTAACTAATTTTAAAGGTGAGTTTAGAGTTTGAGAGGGGATGTATATGGTAAATTAAGAAATGAATAATAGAAATGGGATTCCTTTTGTTGAAGTTGTGTTTATTATTTTCTGTTTTGGGAGAAATTTAAATGTGAAGAACATGTAAAATAATATGGACTATGTTTTCACCATAAATTAAGGTGTACTGGTAAAAATAAAGAATACTTTAAGGGTTTGAGGTTTCAGTCAGTAATGCAAATACATTCAGCATCACTAAGGCTGGTTGCCCTTGCTGGAGTGTAGGCAGACAACCAGGTTACACATGGTGCTGGTCTGAAAAAGCAGTTTGGACATGTGCTTTTTTAAGAATCTGAAAAGTGGATTCATAATGTGTCAGTCTGTAAAAGTGTTTATCACTTGCGAAAAAAAAGAGTAGTAAGTGTGCTTTCAAAATGGCAAAGAAATTTCGTTTTGTGACTAATGTGAAAACATGACTCTGTGTGCATATAGGAATTACAGGCAGAGATTTATTGCGTATTGCTCTGGTGATTTTACAGTTGCATTAGATGGAAAGGGGGAGCCATTGTTTGGTGGAGAAGCAGACTCTTAGCACACACCTAGCTGCTTACCCTGTGGAATCATGCACAGTATTCACAAGCGAGTGGGGTTTGAAGTTTCAGTCAGTAATGCAAATACATTCAGCATCACTAAGGCTGGTTGCCCTTGCTGGAGTGTAGGCAGTCAACCAGGTTACACATGGTGCTGGTCTGAAAAAGCAGTTTGGACATGTGCTTTTTTAAGAATCTGAAAAGTGGATTCATAATGTGTCAGTCTGTAAAAGTGTTTATCACTTGCCAAAAAAAAGAGTAGTAAGTGTGCTTTCAAAATGGCAAAGAAATTTCGTTTTGTGACTAATGTGAAAACATGACTCTGTGTGCATATAGGAATTACAGGCAGAGATTTATTGCGTATTGCTCTGGTGATTTCACAGTTGCATTAGATGGAAAGGGGGAGCCATTTTTTGGTGCAGAAGCAGACTCTTAGCACACACCCAGCTGCTTACCCTGTGGAATCATGCACAGTATTCACAAGCGAGTGGGGTTTGAGGTTTCAGTCAGTAATGCAAATACATTCAGCATCACTAAGGCTGGTTGCCCTTGCTGGAGTGTAGGCAGTCAACCAGGTTACACATGGTGCTGGTCTGAAAAGCAGTTTGGACATGTGCTTTTTTAAGAATCTGAAAAGTGGATTCATAATGTGTCAGTCTGTAAAAGTGTTTATCACTTGCCAAAAAAAAGAGTAGTAAGTGTGCTTTCAAATTTGCAAAGAAATTTCGTTTTGAAAACAGCAAAAAAAAGGCAATTTTTTTTTTGAAAAATATGTAAATATGTGTACTGTATTATAAAATGTTTTATTAAATATTAATACTTTTTTCTTTTTTTTCAGATTGAGATAGATAATTTTCGAAAACTAGAACCATTTTTAAAGCAATTAAAAAAAATTTAAATGAATAAATATTTTTATGAGTGGGTATGGTAAGTCAAAAATATCATGGTCCCTTTTTTCCACTTCTCCACAATCACATTTTCAGTTTTTCTTTGTAGTCTCTCAAGGACCTTGTAATGTGATAATTGATTTTTAGTGAATTAAAAAAAAAAAAATAATAATTACGCGTACCGTACGCGTACGGTAAAAAAAAAAAAAAAAAAAAGTTTTAAAAACATATATAAAAAATAGATGAAAGGTAAGGTTGGCTCTTAAAAGAGCCGTTGTGTTCATGCAGGGACAGAGGAAAGAAAGAATGGGAATATTAGACGGTACGACAAGTGTGCTGATCTATTTTATTGTTCCCTAGGGAAATACTGGTCTCCCTATAACAAATTAGATCATGACAAGTGGCGCACCGTATTTCAACCCTCAGAAACCGAGGGTTAATTTCCTGAGGAGAAGAAAAAGGAGATGCTCCCCCCACAGATGAAGGGCTCACCTGACCTGCAGAAGAAGGACTCGGCACTGCAGATGATGGTCCAGGCTGAGCTGCTGTGGATGTGCTTGGTTGATTTACTGAAGGGTTACCTTCAGTAAGTCGAGCATGTGTCCTTCTGTGTACATCCTTAAGGTGTCTCATCATGGTGTGATTCCCGAAGGAATACTTCCTGTCGGGATTCCCTCTTGAAAGTACACGGCCACACAGCTTACAAGTCACTAAGGGTGCATTTACCTTTTGCTGGCCCTCTGGAAAAGAAAAATACTCCCATATGAAAGAGGTCTTTTGTTTCCTCGCTCTCTGCCTCAAGGTAGTGCTGCTAGCCTCACTCTCAGAAGGGCTCTGCTGTTCTGCCATCGTATCACAAAGACAACCCAGCTCCTTCTCCTAAGGGATCACAAGCAGAAATGAGGGGAATGGGTGTGGTGTAGGAGAGTTCTAGAACTGAAAGTTGTTTCAACCAATCAAAAGTTGTGTTTCATGATCACATGACCAACCGTACGCTTACGGTGCGCTTACGGTGCGCTTACGGCAAGAGTACGCATGCGCGTAAAAAAGACACGCGCTCGCGCGCATGCGCATAACAGTCACTCCCCAACACTTCCGCGTAACGTGCGCGTGTAGCGTACACGCGTACGCGCCCCACGCGCAGTACGTGCGGCTATGCAAATTGCGTAACTATACGCAAACAGCGTAGATAAATTACGGACATTGCGTAAACCGTTTTAAGAGAATAAAAAGTTTTAAAAAAAACTTGTTTTTAAAAAAAAAAAACACATTTAATATAAGAATTTATTAAAAAAAAAAAAAAAAATCAATAAAAAAAAATATGGGAATCACATATGTTATAGCTAAGAATTAGCATTTAAAAAACCATACAAATTCACTGAAAAAACCATGGGTTTCACACACGTTATAGTTAGAAATTAGCATTTAAAAAACCTTGCAAATTCGCTGAAAAAACCATAGGTTTCACACATGTTATAGTTAGGAATTAGCATTTAAAAAACCTTGCAAATTCAGTGAAAAAACCAAAGGTTTCACACATGTTATAGTTAGCTGGACATTTCACTCGTAAAAAACCAATGAAATTCCCCCGTTATAGTTAGTTCAGCTAACTATAACTCGCGCACCCGCAATGCACTGCTGATGACGTCACATATTACATCACTCATGACATGGTCACTGACAACACTCATGACATCACTGATGACATCTCAAATGACATCACTGATGACATCACTGATGACATCATCCTTGTGATAGAGTGGCAGACCTCCTCTTCCCCTAATATAACCTTTGATACACACATTCAAAAATAGAGACTGAAATTTTCAAAACAATGGACATACCAATACCAGTTACAAGAACCTCTTAAGTAATTCTAAGAACCACATACACATCCACTCATTCACCAACAGTCCTATACAGTCACTCATACATGCACTCACTCATCATATGTACTCATACACCTATACATCCTGTTACACAATGCCACTCATCCATAGAGTTACTCACACATACTCACTCATGCTAATAAAGAAACAAACATACATTTATTAGCTTATACAGTTATACACACACCACCACACTTACTTCTACGGAAACTTACACATACTTAGTCTTATAAACAATCACTTATAGAAACACATACTTATTCATACAGGAACTCTTTCAATCTCTCAGTCTCACATATACTCACTTATATACACCAATAGTCACATATACTAGTTTAAAACATATGTAGTTACTCATAAAGACACTATTGAGACAGTCATTCACTCACTAACACAACCATTCACACACTCATCCACCCATACAGTCCTGCACACATGCTGTCTTCAACACATACAAAGAGTGAATCACTCATTCATGCACCTATGCACTACGTAATACCCCTCACCGAACCATACAGACACTCAGACTGATACTCAAAAAAACAACTAATAACCTATATAGACACCCATGAAGCTACTCACCAACCCATGCAGCCACTTATACACAAAGTGAGAGACTGATACAGATATTTTCATATTTAAACATTACTCAGTAAGCCATGTATTCACTATGATACACTTAATCAGTCAGTAACACAATACATTTTTCAAAAACAAAGCATCCATTTAGACACTTATATACCCATTTATTCTTCCATTGACCTTGAGATATACATATATAAAACATATTTAATTTTCAGAAAAACACACATTCACTGGATGATGTCATCAGTGATGTCATCAGTGATGTCCTTTGAGATGTCATCAGTGATGTCATGAGTGATGTCAGTGACCATGTCATGAGTGATGTAATATGTGACGTCATCAGCAGTGCATTGCGGGCGCGCGAGTTATAGTTAGCTGAACTAACTATAACGGGGGAATTTCATTGGTTTTTTACGAGTGAAATGTCCAGCTAACTATAACATGTGTGAAACCTTTGGTTTTTTCACTGAATTTGCAAGGTTTTTTAAATGCTAATTCCTAACTATAACATGTGTGAAACCTATGGTTTTTTCAGAGAATATATATATATATATTCACTGAAAAAACCATAGGTTTCACACATGTTATAGTTAGCTGTACATTTTACTGATAAAAAACCAATGAAATTCCCCCGTTATAGTTACTGTAGGCAACTATAACTCACGCGACCGCAATCCTCTGCTGATGCTAATACTGTATTTAGACACTTATTTGCCCATGTCTTCTTCCATTAAATTTTAGCTATACATATATTACAAATATTTTTTTTTCATAAAGACACATATGTCATCAGCAGAGGATTACGGTCGCGTGAGTTATAGTTGCCTACAGTAACTATAACGGGGGAATTTCATTGGTTTTTTATCAGTAAAATGTACAGCTAACTATAACATGTGTGAAACCTATGGTTTTTTCAGTGAATATATATATATTCTCTGAAAAAACCATAGGTTTACTGATAAAAAACCAATTTTTACGGTAAGCGTAATCGGCGATTTTTCGAAAAAAACAAATTTTTTTTTTTGGCCTTGGGGGTTGTTTGGGGGCCCGTATATCACTGCTGGGTGAATATTATCTCAATAAACTGCCCCTTTACACATTTTTGGGCTTCATTTATGCTGCCCCACTCAGAGTGCGAGAGAGAAAATGGCGGCCGCCGCTTCCTGGTTTCGGCCGAATCGAATGTTTACTAAGATCTAAGAGCCAATCAGAATTGCGCTCGCGCACGTCACCGTACGCGTACGGTAAGCGCACCGTAAGCGCACCGTAAGCTGGCTCAGATATATATATTGATTTAAAGGCTATTTTCTCAGAATCTACTGAACAGATTTACACCAAACCTACAAAAGGCACTTCCTTGACCTGAGGACTACCTCTCTGCCAAATTTCAAGTAATTCTGTTCAGCCGTTCGGGCTGTAGCTGTGTCTAAAGGTCCTATGGAAAAATGCATGGGAAAAACACGTTTTGGGACCCCCCTTTTATCTCAGCCCCCGCTTGACGAATCCCCCCGAGACTTTCAGGGTAGGAGCGGAGCGTAGCGCCCCACCTATTTTGAAAAATTCGCGAGGATTCGTCGACCGGCGCAAAAGTTATTCAAAATAGAATGTTGCAGATTTCCTATGGAAGTGTGGTCCTAACTATAACTACCTACTGGCGACCGCCAGTAGGTAATATATATATATATATATATATATATATATACATATTTTTTTTTTTACACCACAATAGAGTTGCCCCTGTGAGGTGGACCACCTCGAAAACATCAGCCTCAAAGATGACGAAGGCAGCATGTGGAAAAACTCCGCTTTTATTATCTTCAGGCTCAACGCGTTTCAGGATCACTCCCTTTCTCAAGAGCCAAATGCAAAGACAACAACAGAAACTTGGTGAGAACACCTGCATATAAATTATAGTTCCACACCAGTGGGCGTGTTCTCTTGCCGCATAGGCATCTGGTATTTGCAGTCTCAAACCGTTGTATCCCCATGTGGGTGTTGCTTTGAGCCCAGTATTTGCCGTATTCCCATGTGGGCACAGGCAGTGAGTCCAGTCTGCCAATAATTAGTTCCTCACCTCGTGCGGTTTCCTTCCTGTGGCCCAGAGCCAGGACCTGCCCGGCTCTGCAGGTCCGTGTATTACGGCGGGTCACACCTCGCGGCGTAGACTAGCTGCTAAATATCCACCACAAAAGAGTTGCCCCTGTGAGGTGGACCACCTCGGAAACATCAGCCTCAAAGATGACGAAGGCAGCATGTGGAAAAACTCCGCTTTTATTATCTTCAGGCTCAACGCGTTTCAGGATCACTCCCTTTCTCACGAGCCCAATGCAAAGACAACAACAGCAACTCGGTGAGAACACCTGCATTTAAATTATAGTTCCACCCCAGTGGGCGTGTTCTCTTGCCGCATAGGCATCTGGTATTTGCAGTCTCAAACCGTTGTATCCCCATGTGGGTGTTGCTGTGAGCCCAGTATTCGCCGTATTCCCATGTGGGCACAGGCAGTGAGTCCAGTCTGCCAATAATTAGTAGTATATATATATATATATATATATATATATATATATATATATATATATATATATATATATTCACTGAAAAAAACCATAGGTTTCAGGCGTGTTATTGTTAGCTGGACATTTCCCTTGTACAAAACCCTAGAAATTACCCTGTTAAAGTTAGTTCAGCTAACTATAACTCGCGCCTCACAATGCACTGCTGATGCCGTCACATATTACATCACTCATGACATGGTCAGTGACATCACTGATGACATCACTGATGACATCTCAAATGACATCACTGATGACATCACTGATGACATCATCCATGTGATAAATTACTGCATCTTCTCACGCCCTAATTTAACCGTTGATACACCAACTCAAAATTTCAGACGTCCATTCTGAAAACCATAGATACTCCAATACCAATAACTACATACCCACTCATTAACTCTTAGGTCTACAAACACCTCCACTCACTCACCTGTACAGTCACTCATACTTACAGTCACTCCGTACAAGACTATCATATACATTTATACACCTACATAGACACTCACACACTGCCAATCATCCATAGAGGTACTCTCACACCTAGTCAATCATGCAAATAATTGATCACACTCCCATTTACTCACCTATGCACGTATACACACTCAAGTTCACTTACTCATAAAAATAGTACCACATTCTTATGCTCTTATACAATCATTGATACAAGCACACACTCATCCATACAGCCACTCTCACAATCACACACTCTCACATATACCCACTTATATACTCTTAGAAGTATATATACTGCCTTTCACATATGTAGTTACTGACACATTTACAACTGAGATATACATTCAATCCCTAACACACCCATACATACTCACAGATGTACTCTTAAAACCATGCACCCATAGAATCACCCAGTCACACATCTATGCACAGAGTCACACACACCCTACCCACACAAACATTCAGGCACCCATACAGATAGTCAGACAACCAATCAATAACCCATATAGACACTCATATAGCTATTCACAAAACCATGCAGCCACTTATACACCAACAGACAGACAGACCTTCACACAGTTTAGTCACTAGTCTGCAGTAAGATACATTTAATGACTCACTTATAGAATCAGTTACACACCTAGAAAACCATCCATTCACACACTTGTACACCCATTCATTCTTCTACAGGCCTTATGCGACACGTTCGATGTACGTAACGTGACGTTTACGCGCATCCGCGATGCTTCATCTGCATCTATGACGTGGTATGTGCGCGGATCCCGTGAAATATTTAACATTTAAAAAAACATATATATATGTATTTCATGTGAATATTAATTGAAGACAAACTCTAAACTAGTCTTAAAACTAATATATTTTTACATCTAATCCTATAATTTTTTTTAATTCAATTTCGCGGATGCGCGCTGGGTGCATGCTGTGTAAGCACAGGGTGCGCGGATCCCATATGACCTGCAAAAAAAGAGATTTGATTGGTTCATTACACTTCCTCTTCTAACTACTGAAAGACCCCACCCATTTCAATCATTCTTCTTTGACCTTCTTTAGAGCACCATCTCTTTGGAGAGAAGAAGATTTTTTAGACTAAGTTTACACTTAGCTCTAACTTTTTTCAACCAAAAATGGCTTCAGGGCAGCAGGCATCACCTGCATCACCTCATACTTCTGAGGATGAATTTTTGGCGGAGGCACCACCCAAAGAACGTTTTTCTTCAGTGGTGTGGAAATGTTTTACTTTTCCCGAGGGGCAGAATAAGACCAATGCCACCTTGGTCACATGCAAGATTTGCAAAAGAGTCCTGTCACGAGGGGATCCTAACAAGAAATACTCGTGCGGCACGGCAAGTATGATGAAGCACATGAGGACCCTTCATCCAAACAATCTTGCACAAGAAGAATGCCGACTAATGAGAAACACTCCTGCTCCTGTGCCATCCACCTCATCGCAGCCGAGCACATCAAGAGTGCATCCATCAGCCCAAACCTTGGACATCCGTCCTCAATTTCAATTTTTAAAAGTTCTCTGCACTAAGTGCAATGCGACTTTGTGATATGGTGAGCAGTCGATCGATTTTTTTTTTGTTCCCTGAAGTTCATTGTTTGGTTTCTCCTGTTATGTTTTTTGGGGTTTTTTTGCAGAAAAACGAAAAAAATGTAAAAATTGTTCAGAAAACTCAAAAAATATTATAAAAGAAGAAAGAAGAAAAGAAAAAGTTCTTGTAAGAACTAACTGTCCTGGTTTAAAAAGAGCTAAATTTCTTTTTAGTGTGTGAAAGTTTAGATGAATGTATGTGTAGTACGTAATTGACTGAATGAATGCATTAGTAGCGTATGGTGAATGTATAAGTGCAGAACTATGAGGAAGTGCTGCAGCATCACACAGTAACCTCTTTAACTGCAGTGTGCTGTAGTACTTCCAAAGCACAGGGATGCAACATATGTACATAAATATGTTGCAAATCTATGCTTCTCTCTGCACGGCAGCTTAAATTGCAGCCATGTGGTGACGCAGGCACCCTTGCACCATAGTGCAAGGATTTCTGTGTCATGTGCTGATTGTTTTTGTGCAGGAAGACACACCTTCCTGCACAAAAACAATCAGAAAACGCATTTTTCTCCTTCAATGTATGCTGAACATTTTAGCATGCAATACCGAAAGTCTTAAAATTAGGATTTCTACCAGTTTAGGAGTCCTAAAGTTAGTAGTCCTAACGTTACTACTACTAAACTGAGAAAAATCCTAATTTTAAGACTTTCGGTATTCAGAGAAGGCATTTCGGAGTCCTAAAGTTAGGAGTCCTAACTATACTACTACTAAACTGAGAAAAATCCTAATTTTAAGACTTTCGGTATTCACAGAAGGCATTTAGGAGTCCTAAAGTTAGGACTCCTAACTTCTGTGACTACCGAAATGAGTAAGTGCCTTCTGTGAATACCAAAATGAGTAAGTGCCTTCTGTGAATACCAAATTGGTAGTACGTTTAGGATTTTGTCTTAAGTTAGTTCTGTGAATCGGGCCCTCAGTGTCTACATTTGTGTTACATGTATACATGCACTTTTCACAATAATGTTCCCATTTGTAAGAAAGGCCAAAAATAGTTTCTATTTCTACACCTTCATTTTCAAAAATGGTAACCATATACATTAAAAGTTCCTGAGCATCTTGTTGGATATTTTGTGTAAATTGTGTAGAACCAGAACAGACATCCAAAAGACTACGAACATCTGAAACAGATTGTATTTTACTTCTATCTGTTGTCAATTTTTCATAAACAGAATGCAACAGAGAACAAAATCTTTTTTGCCGATTCTCCATAATTTGTTCTTCCAATCCTTCAAGATAAAAAACAACATTGACCACTACATTAGCATAGCAGCTGACACCAGAACTATTTTCAAACTGATAACCAACAATCTCTCCAACAGTGTCCAATTTCTTTTTACCTGCAATCACAACATTATCTTGTTCTTTTCTTTTCTTGACACCTTCAGAACAGATATTCTCTAACCTTCTTTTTCGACCAACCACACGCTTTTCAAATACAGGATATTGACCTAAATTTGGAGCATACACCCTTCTTAACCTATTATACTCTTTTACACAGTTTGCATCTGCAGTAACCTTTGTCTCATCAAAATCAATCAAAAACAAACCAGATAATGTTCTGACTCGCGACAAAGCAACATATGCCATACCCTCTTTAAATACGATAGATCCAATGTTCACCAATGCACTGTCTACACTTAATCCTTGAGATTTATGAATAGTCACTGCATATGCCAGAGAAAATGGAAATTGTTTCCTACAGACATATAAATCTTTAACAAGCAAAAAACGAACTGAACAACGACCAATTTCTTTAACTCCGTCAATCTGATCAAATTTAATTTTTAAAAATTCAATTCCTTCTTTTTTCTGATTATTCACAAAATCCACCACTTTGCCCATTGCACCATTAACTAAACCTTTCTCTACATCCAAATTACGCCTTAAAATTACCCGACAGTTTACACACGCATATAGTGTCTTTTCTAAACCAGCAGTTTTAGATATTTTTTTTTCTAAACAATCCAGTTTTGATCTCAACTTACCCGTCGAAATAATCGTGATTCCTTCATGCAGTATTTTATCAATGGCTTCCATTGTTACAATTTCTTCATTTTCCAGTTTTAATAATTCTTCGTTGAATATTGAACACTCATGCAGTGTTGGCATTAAGCAAATCACTTACTTATTTTTAGCAATTTCCACGTACACTTTTGCAGGAACTGCATTTTCATTTGGAAAGACATTGCAAAGTAATCGGATCTCCAAAGCTTCATTCCCTTTTTTTGAAAGAATTCCAATTCTTATATCTTGAAGAATACTTCAATATTCAGCATCATTTGCCTGTCGCATATGTGTTGTCAGTTTTTTGTATTCAAAATTACTCCAAATGTTCACATTACCAACACTGCCAAGAGACATTCTGGTATCTTCATGAGCAAGTGTTTTAAATACCGGTTGTCCTTTTACCGGAGTCAGTTGCAGTAGATCTCCAAAAACAATGACATGTTTTCCTCCAAATAACACGTCATACTCTGTTTTAAGAATTTGCTGCATTCCTTAAATGCACAAAGGCAAGCATCAAGTTTGAAACCATGCTCACCTCATCAATAATGAGAAGTTTCATTTTCTTCAGGACTCTTGAAACTTCACAAGCTTCTCCAGATAGCTTATGGTATTCTTATTTGTTCTCATGCTCTACTGGTAGCATTAGTAAACGATGTAAAGTAATTCCTTTAATGTTATGTGCTGCCAACCCAGTTGGAGCAGTGACAACACAAGACAAATGTGACTCAGTTGTTTTTTGCAGATAACTTGTAATTACTTTAATTAAGAAACGTTTTCCTGTTCCAGCTTGACCACTCACATACATTCGGATAGGTTGAAATGATGTACATGAGCACCCTCTCTTTTCATGAAGTAATCCATGGTCAATCTGCTCTTTTACTTGCTGATATATTTGTTTCTGTTCAACATTTAGTTGCTCTTCCAAGTTTCCTAACTGTATTGCATCTTCTTGTGCTTGATACATTGCTGTTTCCACCTCATTCATTGCCATCGCTGCTTCATTTTCAACAATTGGTTGTCCTAGTGTATCTTGACTCAGTGCAGCAGAACTTTGACTGTCTTGAGAACTGTCTCTAGCAATCTCAGCTGCAATTATAGCTTCTTGATCAATTTCATTATTCAACATTTTGACATAATTTGCGAAAGCACAACATTGTATGCTATCTTTAGAAGCCTTAAATGAATCTTCATAGCTGGGAAAATCTCCAAGTAATTCCAGTTCTGAACGCCATGGTTTGAACATTTGCAAAAAGGCTAAATAGTAAAATTCCCTTTTGTCAGCAGTGTCGCAACTCAGTTTTCTGTGATTAATTAAATTTCCTTTCCTTTGTTTCACAAGACATCCTTCGGAACCAATCACTGCATATTTTCCATCGTTGATGTTCTCTGTAGTATTCCGTTTAAAAGTGTAGTTTTGCAGCACTGCATAGAGACACATGTTCTCAAGATGATGACTTCCATTTGGATAGTATGTGTCCAACATATTGGTTTTCAAAATATCTGTTCTTTCAGGGTAATTTTCTGCTAAATATTCAATTTCTTGAACAGATCTCAGTACCCGATTTCGCATTCCTGCAAGACCTAGACTCACCCAAATGATTCTTCTACTTTTGGAATATAAACTTGCAGATGATAACCGATCTGAACATTCATATGCTCCAATTTCACGATGCGATAACATCTTCAAACTGAAACTGTATAATTTCTTACTTAAAGTCTTCTCGTGAGAAATCTCTTCCCACATTTCTTTCAATTCAGTCTTTTCTGATTTAGTAATGTAAGACGTTACATATCGAGCAACAGCAATGGAATTGTCCGCAACATACTGAATATCCATGTTAGCATTCCACATGGATAAAATAACTGGATTATAGTCATTTATATATTTTGATTCTTCGCTTCTTCTTAAGTTGTAGGTGTTTTTCGGAGACTTTCTTGTGATTGTCATACAGCTGACATAAAACTGTTCACTCTTCCTTTGGATAATACAGGACGTGGAATTCCAAAACGACATTTGGTATAGAACTTATCCTTTGACGTGTACTTTCGTCGACAGTACTTTCCACCCTGTGGCTTTGAAATTGTTGTTTTAAGTTTTTGTCTTCTCTGCTATTGGGAAGAGCACATGTAGCATAATCTTCAATGAAAGACTAAACAGTTTCATCTGAATGTGTTCCAAATTTGGGGGCGTCCTTGACCCATAACAACATGTGTATGTGAGGAGCACCTCTTGCTTGATACTCCTTTCTCCAAAAGAAATCCACAACTTCTCCAAGAGGAGGATTATTGTTATTGCAGATGAAAATCTATGATTGAAATAACTGCATACATTGACAGGATCCAAAGAGCACAAATCTCCAGGTGTCTTGTATTCAATATTTTTTATATTGGAATTTGCCTCTAGAAGAAATTCAAGTAAATCATCCCAAGCATACTCAGCACAGCTTAGTGTAACGAACCAAGTAGGAGTTCCCAAGTTCCGTAGCGTACATTTCAGTTCTCCATGTCGACGGTACCAATATTCATTAGTCCCACGCTGACATGCCATCAGATTAATCAACTGAGATTCTAAATGATCATTTCTCTCTGATGCACTTTATCCATAAAATCCTTTGCAATTACATTTTAAAGATGCCTTCCAGTTTTTAAAATGTAATGTACGGCATATGAAAGTCCAGACAAGTCACTTTCAAACAATAGATGAAACATATAAGGGATACATTAACAAAATCTTGGATCTTCTGCATATAATCTTGTTGTCCGATATTCAGATGCAGGAATCTGCACAGGACGTTCATCATATCGTCCACCTTTTCCTGTTGGAAACAACTGCGGGAAACAACAAGCTTCCAAGCTCTCTTCCCATACACTCATGGGGCTTTCTGTTGCTTTTTTATTTGAAACAACTCAATCGTATTCCCCATCACCTCTTAGGAATGAAGTGGATGTACACTGTAATGTTCATAGATCTCTTCACATCTGGACATGTCCACTTTTTCAATTTGTCCATTTAATGTTTCAGTATCTTCTGCTAAATCTATTTCTTCTTCTCCAACAAACACATTTCTATAGTACTCATTATTTTTTAACAGATACAATGATGCCTTTTGCACTTTTCTAACATCCACTAACTCTTGCCAGATTTTCTTATTCTTAGTAGGAACACCATTAACTAGAATGACTAGTGGCTCATTTTCTGCATGATCTACACCAATAGTTTCAATATTTTTCCTTAAATCTAATGGTAAATACACAACTCTTCCTTTCAATCCTCTTTGTAACTCTGATGGAGGTAATTTACTTGTTTTGGGCTCCATACGAACAATAGCCTGAAACGGGTGAACACATTGTATGAGAATAGACTCATACGTATTTAAATCTATCAGCTCTGGAGGAATCGCAACCAACTCTAGATTATTATGAACAGCTCTAGCAGACATTTTATTCTCATCTAATTTGTTATAACAATATTAGCAAATACGCTGCTCACATCCCAAATCAAAACAATCCTCTACCAACAAATAAGTTGCAAAATCCATCCACTTATCATTATCTTCTATTTCACTTTTAAAATACAGATTGACACCCCTAGTCTGATTTTTATAGTGACTTCGCCGACAACAAATACAAGAAACATTTGGTCTTTCACCTGAAATTACCTTAAACTTTGTGATTTCATCCTCACATTTTTCTGTAATTACGGGTTCTACATTGTCTTCAACATTTTGTTCTACTAATGTGTCACTTTCTTCACTCTCTTTGTGAGGCCAAAAGTAACAAAACTCAATATCCTCACAGACCTGCTTCACATCTGATACTGACCCACGCAAAAGAGCACTGTTCAACTCACTTAACTTTAGTGCTGGACTTTTTGCATAATACAACCTTCTCACTAACTTCCGCATTTGAGTATGATGTACTGCCAGCATTCTGAAATGGTGAAAAACACTTTGACAAACTTTCCTAGAAAGACAAGCCAGAGAATGACCTTGCAAACCACTATGTGTTCTCCCTCTGCAAGGGTCTAGTCCTTGCAACAGCTTAATCTTTTGTTTTACACTTTTTTTAGTATAGGCTCGTAAAAAACGACATAATTTTTCAATAGATTCCTGTCGTACACTGCAAACACTACTGCAATCCCAAGTGTACACAGGGTTTTTAGCACGTTTCCCTAAAACTTCATCAGCTATCACTTCTTCTGCATTTCTTTCAACCATTTTCTCTTTCTCCATTGGACAACTGTGACTAACCTCATAACCTCTACCACTGGTGTCAACTGCATACAATAATTTTTCGCTCAGTGAATAACTCTCTTCATTAAAAAAAGGCTCTGAACTAGAACTGTGTTTCCATTCTCCCAAAAAAAATCACAACATTTTTTTTTATTAATAACTCTTTTCCTCCTACTTTTTGCCTTCATTACATATATTGGTTTATCTAGTGATCAAATTCTGTTTAACACTAAAATAAACAGTTTCCTTTTTACTTCAAAAGCCTTTTCCACAATGCTTTCAATATGATTCTTCTCTTTATAAAATAAAACTCTCTTTTTATATCTCTTCACATCTTTCAGCAAATTATGCACTACTCTCTTGTAAAATATTTTTTTGCGTAATCCCTTATACTGATTTTGCCTTCTTTTACCATACTTTATCTCCTTTGACTGAACATTTGCTTTTTTACTTTTCCTCTTATTTTGAATTTTTTTCTTACTTGAAAAATTCTCAGACGTTCCAGCATTATCTACATTCTGTTTGCTCCTACAAACATGTTTAATACATTTCTTTGTGATCTTACCAGAAGATTTTTTCCTTTTAGCCACATTATCTTGTTCATTCAATACTTGTGGTTGATGTTTCTTCAAATAATCCTCCTGTCTCTGTTCTTTTCTTTTTTTTCTGGCATAATTTCTCTATTTTAACGTTGAAAAACAGTATCTGTAAAAAAGAATCACAAATAAATGTATATTAATAATTTTCAAATTTACACTATTCCATTACTGTACAAACACATTTTATATAAAAACTGACTAAGACACTATAGCCCTGAACCACAAGTGTGACAATGGTTAAAACACTACATGCATAGTGCATTCTACTTTGAAGAAGTTCCTGCCCTAAAGCCTACCTCACTAAAAGACCACATGCTAACTGACTGAATGATTCCAGTACTATAAGGAGACACACTGGGTGAGTAACAGAGTGTTTGCTAGAAGTGTATGAATACTAACTGGGGAATTGAAGGTGTGAAAGACAACTGTGTAGCTGATTAGAGGACTGAATGCATACTGGATAGGCATTTAAAGCAGTCCATGTGCTAAGGCCTGGCTCACTGCATGAGTACTTGGGTACTGACTGAATGATTAGACTACAGCAAGGAGAGTGCCTGGGTGAATTTATAAGTGGTAGGCTTTTGGCGCATGGAATGGATTAGTACTTGGTACTGAATGGGTCACTAGAGGAGTGCAAAGGGAGTCACAGGATGTTTGCTGGATGGTATGGATACTGACTAGGGAATTGAAAGTCTGAAAGAAAAGTGTCTAGGTGGTTAGAAGAGTGCATGCATAGTGGGCAGGGGTTTGAAACAAACCATGTGCTAAGGCCTGGCTCAGTGCATGAATACTTAGGCACTGACTGAATAATTAGAGTACTGCAAAGAGAGTGTCTTGGTGAATTTATAAGTGTT
Source organism: Triturus cristatus (assembly GCF_964204655.1). Classification (NCBI taxonomy): domain Eukaryota; kingdom Metazoa; phylum Chordata; class Amphibia; order Caudata; family Salamandridae; genus Triturus; species Triturus cristatus. The sequence goes on along the minus strand of NC_140591.1, from coordinate 549,417,583 downwards.
TGGGTTTTGGCACAGTGAATGGATTACTACATGGTTCTGAATGGGTCACTAGAGGACTGCAAAGGGAGTGACAGGGTGTTTCCTGGAAGTGTATGGATACTGACTAGGGAATTGAAGGTGTGAAAAACAACTGTGTAGGTGGTTAGAGGACTACATGCATAGTGAATAGGCGTTTGAAGCAGTCTATGTGATAAGGCCTTGCTCACTGCATGAGTACTTGAGTACTGACTGAATGATTAGAGTACAGCAAAAACACTGCCTTGGAGAATTTATAAGTGGTAGGCTTTTGGCGCAGGGAATGGATTAGTACTTGGTACTGAATGGGTCACTAGAAGAGTGCAAAGTAAGTGACAGGATGTTTGCTGAACTGTATGGATACTGACTAGGGAATTGAAGGTGTGAAAGACAAGAGTCTAGGTGGTTAGAAGACTGCATGCATAGTGGATAGGGGTTTGAAGAAGTCCATGTGCTAAGGCCTGGCTCAGTGCATGAATACTTAGGCAGTGACTGAATCATTAGAGTACTGGAAAGAGAGTGTCTTGGTGAATTTATAAGTGTTTGGGTTTTGGCACAGTGAATGGATTAGTACATGGTGCTGAATGGGTCACTAGAGGACTGCAAAGGGAGTGACAGGGTGTTTCCTGGAAGTGTGTGGATACTGACTAGGGAATTGAAGGTGTAAAAGCCAAGTGTATAGTATGATAGAACACTACATGCATACTGCATAGACATTTGAAGCAGTATATTTGGTAATGAATGGTTCACAACATAAGTATTTAGAAACTGACTAAATCATCAGACTACTTCTAGGACAGTGCCTGGGTAAAACTTTAAAATGTTCAGTTCTGCCACAGTGAAGAGAATAGTACATGGTACTGCACCTTAGTGTCAAACCCTGACTCATTTTATCAATGCATAAGCAAAGACTAGCTTCTAATGCTACTAAAACCTGGCAACATGACCGGTTTTAAAAGAGTTATCTGTCAGAAAATACACAATGTTACCCAATCCTTCTCTCACAGTGGTTCCCAAATGCACACACACTCACAGTGTGATTCTAGACAAGCTCCACTATCCCTAGGAGTTTACCAAAACTCATTCACTACAGTAGAAGTTGTAAGGGAACTGCACACAATCTACATATTTCACGACTGCACTTTTGTGTCAAAGCCTCACTCATTTAATCAACACATAAGTAAAGACTGGATTCTAATGCTACTAAAACTTCACAACATGACAGGTTTTAAAACAGTTATCTGTCAGCAAATACACAATGTTACCAAATGCTTCTCTCACAGTGGTTCCCAAATGCACACAGACTCACAGTGTGATTCTAGACAACAACCACTATCCCTAGAAGTTTACCAAAACTTATTTACTACTATGGAAGTGGTAAGGGAACTGCACACAATGTGCATATTTCAAGAGTGCACTTTTGTGTCAAATCCTGACTCATTTAATCAACGCATAAGCAAAGACTGGCTTCTAATTCTACTAAAACTTGACAACATGACAGGTTTTAAAAGAGTTATCTGTCAGCAAATACACAATGTTACCAAATGCTTCTCTCACAGTGGTTCCCAAATGCACACAGACTCACTGTGTGATTCTAGACAAACAACACTATCCCTTGCACTATACCAAAACACATTTCTTCATCTACAAGGAGTACTACATTTTAGTGCAGAAACATAACTCATTTCACAAATTCATAAACAATGACTAGTTTCTAATTCTACAAAAATATAAAAACTGCATAGTTATCTGTCTACAAACACATGAAAAAAACAATTGCTTATCACAGAATGGTTTCTACATGCACACACACTGTCAATAAGATTGTAGAGAAAAAAAGTACTCCCTACACTTTAGCAGAAGAAATATATTAGTCTGATTAAAATAAAAATAGTCTACATACATCCCCTCACAATTAAATAACTCACCTTTCAAGATGTTTTGTAGATTAAGAAGTATATCAGTCACACACCAGATATCAGTCACACACCAGATCTTCTTATACAGAATCTCTGCACTGTGCACCTCTCAGCAGAACCAAAGAATGGCAAAGTTTCCCTCTCATTTTCCACACATATACATGTAAACATCAACTCACATTCCTTCCCACATAAATTCAAAAGTAAACACACATTTCTATTGGTTAAACATTTCAACCCTTTCCAAATGACATAAACTTCAACCCTTCCCCCAAGCTGCCTTCTGGCCGTTACCATAGAAACAGGTCATGTAACACTGTACTGAGCACACAGGTCACAAGTTCAGCACAAACAATGTTGCTAATCAAGCCAGCATGTGTGCTTGACTTCTCAACATATCAGCTTATCATATAAAATGTTCCTTACAATAAGTTTTTGTTAACCAATAAAAATCATGCAAGTAAAAAACAGAAATATACATCCTACCTTTCAGTGTAGAAGGTTGTCAAACAACCAATCATTTTTTTTCTTTTTTCAAAACTGCATCTTAGCCACCATTTTAGAAACATCTTACTTTCCAAACTGCCATTTCATTTACAGAGACCATCTGAGTGCATCCAGACCTCCTTACAAGATGCTTAGAGTGTGGATTGTGGGACACAGCTACATTTTCTGGAGCCAAAGGTATGCAGAAAACAAAGGCATTCACAAAGACCTAGGTTTGCCAAATGTAGACATTAAATGGATTGGACAGAGAGGGTTAAAGTGGCACCAATTGATGCCATTGGTGAAATCCTTCATGCAAATCCAACACTCTGACCTCATAATAGTGCACTGTGGTGGCAATGACCTAGGCACTTTGACTGGGGTAGGTCTGGAAATGGTTATGAAGGAGACCTTTGCAGAACTGATTTAACTTTTCTCTAAAACTGCCTTTGTGTATTCTAACATATGCCAAAGGCAGAAATGGAACTGGTCCGATCATTTTTGTCCACAGATTGAGAAAGCTAGGAAACATGTGAATAAATCTGTTTCTGCTTTTCTACGAGACTACAGAATAGGGTCCATTTAGAATAACAATCTGCGCTTTCATATGCAAGAGATGTATAGGAGAGATGGAGTACACTTTACTGATGAAGGAAATAGAGTCTTCCTCAACAACTTTAGACTCTGTATAAGTACTTACTTATAAGTACCAAAAACTCTGAATGAACACAACAGCTCTTTTTAGAGCCACTCAAGAACAAAACACTTACCTTAATCTTTATCTCCCAACAATTTCATTTTTTTTTTCCTTGGATCCGTGAACCCACCGCGAGAGAATCCATGCATCCAACGCGGTAGGATGTGCGCACCGTGCGCGCATTGCATTGTTTTTTTTTTAAAAGGTGGGCCCAGGGGGTCCTTCTGGGACCCCCTAAGCACCTCTAGAGGGTCAGAGTATTTCAACTCTGCCCTCTTTATATGTTTTACACACTTATTCCCCTTGCTTCTTCAGCCTCGCTTCTACTGAGGCAGAAAATGGCCACCAACAGTTCCTGGTTTCGAATGTAGACAACACTCGACAGCCAGTTAGCATTCAGCGTGCGATCGGGAGGTTGCGCGCTCGGATCGGGGAGGGTGCGCTTACGGTGCAGGTAGGGTCCGCGGATCCTCCCCGGCCATAGATATTTATGTACTTTTAACTCTAATTTTCTCAGGAACTACTGAACGGATTCACACCATTTATGCAAAAGGCACAGGTCTGAACTGAGGACTACCTCTTTACCAAATTTGGTGTCATTCCGTTCAGCGGTTCGGGCTGTAGCTGCGACAACAGATCCTATGGGAAATTGCATGGGGAAAAGTGTTTTGGGACCCCCTTTTTTCTCGGCCCCCGCTTGACGAATCACCACGAAACTTTCAGGGTAGGAGCAGAGCGGAGCTGGCCAAAAGTGTGGAACATTTCGAGAGGATTCGTCAACCGGCGCCAGACTTATTGGGAATAGAATGTTGCGGATTTCCTATGGAAAATAGGTCCTAACTATAACTATCTACTGGCGACCGCCAGTAGATTATATATATATATATTCACTGAAAAAACCATAGGTTTCACACATGTTATAGTTAGGAATTAGCATTTAAAAAACCTTGCCAATTCACTGAAAAAACCATAGGTTTCACACATGTTATAGTTAGCTGGACATTTCACTCGTACAAAACCATTGAAATTCCCCTGTTATAGTTAGTTCAGCTAACTATAACTCACGCGCCCGCAATCCACTGCTGATGACGTCACATATTACATCACTCATGACATGGTCAGTGACATCACTCATGACATCACTGATGACATCTCAAATGACATCACTGATGACATCATCCATTGAGTATGTGTTTCTGAACAATTTTAAAATGTTAAATATATATAGGGAAAGGTCTGTTGAAGAATGAGTGGGTGTACAAGTGTGTAAATGTATGATTTTCTTTGGTGCCTAACTGACTCTATAAGTGAGTCATTAAATCTATCTTACTGCAGACTAGTGACTAAACTGTGTAAATGTTTGTATGTGTCTGTATGTTGGTGTATAAGTGGTGGCATGGTTTTGTGAATACCTATGTAAGTTTCTATATGAGTTATTGATTGCTTGTCTCAGTATCTGTATTTGTTCCTGAGTGTTTGTGTGGGTAGGGTGTGTGTGACTCTATGCATAGATGTGTGAGTGGGTGATTCTATGGGTGCATGGTTTTAAGAGTGCATCTGTGATGGACTGTATGGTTGAGTGAGTGTATGTATGGGTGTGTTAGGGATTGAATGTATATCTCAGTGGTACATTTGTGACTAACTACATAGGTGTAAGGCAGTATATATGCGTGTAAGAGTATATAAGTGGGTATATGTGAGAGTGTGTGATTGTGAGAGTGACTGTATGGATGAGTGTGTGCTTGTATCAATGATTCTATAAGAGCGTAAGAATGTGATACTATTTTTATGAGTAAGTGAACTTGAGTGTGTATAACCGCATAGGTGAGTAAATGGGAGTGTGATTTTTTGCATGACTGAGTAGGTGTGAGAGTACCTCTATGGATGATTGGTAGTGTGTGAGTGTCTATATAGGTGTATAAATGCATATGATAGTTTTGTATGGAGTGACTGTAAGTATGAGTGACTGTACAGGTGAATAAGTGGAGGTGTATGTAGACCTAAGAGTTAATAAGTGGGTATGTAGTTATTGGTATTGTAGTATGTATGGTTTTGAGAATGAAACTCTTAAATTTTGAGTCGGTGTATCAAAGGTTATATTAGGGTGTGAGAAGATGTGGTAACTTAACACATGGATGACGCCATCAGTGGTGTCATCAGTGATGTCATGAGTGATGTCACTGACCATGTCATGAGTGATGTAATATGTGACGTCATCAGCAGTGGATTGCGAGCGCGCGAGTTATAGTTAGCTGAACTAACTATAACGGGGGAATTTCAATGGTTTTGTACGAGTGAAATGTCCAGCTAACTATAACATGTGTGAAACCTATGGTTTTTTTCAGTGAATTTGCAAGGTTTTTTAAATGCTAATTCCTAACTATAACGTGTGTGAAACCTATGTTTTTTTTTGTGAATTTGCAAAGTTTTTAAAATGCTAATTCCTAACTATAACGTGTGTGAAACCTATGGTTTTTTAAGTGAATTTGCAAGGTTTTTTAAATGCTAATTTATGAATGAATTATTATATTTTTTATTTATTTATTTTACAATATGCTACCTATGTATATAATTATAGATTTACTGTATCCTGCAATATGGAATGGCTCAGATTTTTTTAAAAAATGTCAGATATAGTTGAACAGCATAGTTAATATCTTCTATAAATCTCTAAAAAAAAATTTTTTTTAAGGGTTTTAACGTGCGCGCACCATTCGCGTACGGTACGATACACGTATGGTGTGCGCACGTGGCTTGCATGTGTACGTGCTTCGTGTGCGCATGCATACGTGATTTATGTGTGCATGCGTACTTCGTGTGTGATGCGTACGCGCGTGCTTCGTACGCGCATGCACGCATGCTACGTCCACGCGTGCTCTGTACGCGCATGCGCGTGTGCTACGTACGCGCATGCGTGCTTGTACCGTGCATGCACCGTACGCGAACGGTGCGCATTCGGCAAGTCATGTGATCAAGAAACAGCACTTTTCATTGGTTTATAGTAGTTTCAGGTCATGTGATTTACAAACAACACTTTTCATTGGTTTATAGTAGTTTCAGTTCCAGAAACTTCCAACACCACACCCACTCCCCTCATTATTTCTTCTGATTCCCTGGGAGAAGGAGCTGAACTGTTTTTGTGATACAATGGCAGAGCAGCAGTCATCTTCTGGGAGTGAGCAGGAGACCCTTGTGAGACAGAGACAGAGGAAACAGAAAGACTCTTTTATATGGCATTTTGTTAGATTCCCAGAGGGGCAAAAGAAAGTGAATGCTCCCAAAGTCACCTGCACTTTTGTGGTCGTGTCTTTTCAAGAGGAGATCCTAAAAAGAAATACTCTTTTAGTATCTTCACTATGATCAGGCACGTTAGGGATGTACATCCTGTGGCTTATGCTCGAGCTGCTAGAGAAAACCCTCCAGCAGCTCAGCCGAGCACATCCGCAGCAGCTCAGCCGAGTACATCATCGGCAGCTCAGCCGAGCACTTCATCTGCGGTGGCAGCTTCATCTTCTTCTGCTCCTTTGGATATACACCCTCTGTTTAAGAGGGTGCATATACGGTGCAATACGTGTAATGCTCTTCTTGCTTTGGGGGAGGCCAGCATTCCCCTAATAGAGATCAAGATACAGCAGCACACGTGTGGCACCCTATAATTTTTGCCATTCTTTCCTTCCTCTGTCCCTCAATTAACACAACAGCTCTTTTTAGAGCCACCTAACATCTAAACACTTTTTTTTTAAATCCTTTTTTTTAAAAAAAATTCCCCGCCGTGCGCGCACCGTGCGCGCACGGTACGCGCACCCCTCGATTTTTTAAATAAAATAAAATGATTTTTTCACCCTTCATGGTCCTTCCGGGACCTCCTGTCAAAAGGTAGGGGGTCAGGAACTCTGTACCCTGCCCCCTTTTCACGTTCTCCACCTTATTTTTAAATTGAATCGCACATTTCTTTTTTTTGCATATTTTAACCCTTTCCAAATGATTTCTACCCCCAACATGACTTCTGCCTGCTAGCATAGCATTAGATCATGTAACACTTGTGTGTGCAGAGACGTCAGAAGTTCAGCACATAATGTTTCTAATCCAAAGAGCAAGAGTGCTTGACTTTTCAAACCTAACGGCAAATCCAAAGTAATGTTCTGTGGGAACACATTTTTCGGAACCAATACAAAACATGCTTTAAAAAATTTAAACATACAGCCTAGTTTTTATTGTAAAATGGTCTGAAACAGCCAATGAGTTGTTATTTTAAAAAAAGTATATAAGCCTCCATTTTACAACTACCTTTCTTTTCATTTTGTCATTCTACTGAAAAACACCTTCAGAGTGCATCCAGGTCTCCTCCTCACTCCCTGAAATACACTGCTGTTCTACCATTTTCAATTTAAATTGATTGCTGCTCAGCTCCTTGTCCCAGGTAATAAGAAGAAATAGTGAGGGGAGTGGCTATGGTGTATGAAGATTCTGGAAGAGAAACTACTATGAACCAATGCGTCTGAGTGCATCCAGATGTCCTCCTCACTCCCTGAAGTAGAGTGCTCTTCTGCCATTTACAACTAAAATTGAAACCTGTTCTGCTCCTTGTCCCACGAAATAAGAAGAAATAGTGAGGGGATTGGCAAGGCCTTTATAGAGTAGAAGGTGTACATTTCACAGATGAAGAGAACAGTCTTCCTCTTGATCGTTAGACTCTGCATCGATACTTACTTATCGGTACCAAAAAAGACTCAATTAACACAATGGCTCTTTTTAGAGCCAACCAACATCCAAACACTTAAAGTTTATTTTTAATTCTATTTTTTATACGATTTTTTTGTCGCATCTCTATGCTTCCCCTGCGCAGGCATACAAACTGCAGCCATGCGCCGGCGCAGGCTCCCTTGCAACATGGTACAAGGATGCCTGCGTGGTGGGGAGATTGTTCTTGTGCAGGAAGGGACACCTTCCTGCACAAAAACAATCACAAGAGTCTTTTTCCTCTTTCAATGCGTGCTGTAGAATGGAGGACGCACTAAAAGAGGAAAAAACGAGGAGAAATAAAAACATTTCTCCTCGTTGTGCCTCGCAACACCACCTCTAGGGTGGCGTAGCATTCACACGCATCTCCAGAGTTACGATTTCTCGTAAACCTGGAGAAGTGTCTAGTTCTTTGTGTGTTGCGTGGGAACACCCACAACAACACCCATGGAACGCCCCTTCAACACACAGTGCTGCGTGTGAAGTGGCTGTATTTATGTGGAGAGGAAAAGTGATGCAGGGTGGCTTTTCCTCTCCTTGTAAATATGAAGGAGCTCCCTGCGCCACCAGTACGTTATGAAAAGTGACGTAGTGGTGGCGCAGAGGCCTTGTTAATCTGCCCCAGAGATGTTAAGGAAATTAAGGGTAAGACAGACAAAGGGAGAGAGACAGAAACAGAGACAGAGAGCAAGGAACTGAGAAGAAGTAAGGCAGTTAGAATGACTGAGACACATGGAGACAGGGAGAGATACATGGTTGAAAAAGTAGTGATGGAGGCAGTAAACCTAGGGGAGTAGTATAGAAGGAGTGAGGGAGTTTCGAAAGAGCAGTAAAGGAAGAAGACAGAGAGAAGGGGAATGAGAAAAGCAGAGTGAGGAGAAGTGAAGAAAAGGGAGCATGAAATTGAAGGGGTGAGAAATACAGATATTTCAAACTTACCTGACCAAACAAATAACTTAATTATAAATAAATGTTTTTTTTAATTGCCAGAAAAAAGGATTACATTTCCTAAATTTTCTTTCTCGATCTGAAAAAAAAGAAAAAAAGTAGTAATATTTAACAATACATTTTAGAATACAGTACCCCTATATTGAATTTCACTGCAAATTGCGAAATCAATTGCATTCATCACTTAACCCCGGGGGGCAAAAAAATTAACAATCTGAAAGATTGTTTAAAAAAAGCCCTGAATCTCTTCTCAGTAAAACATACCTTGATAGAAATGTAACATATACATTAAAAATATCATCTAAGAACAATAACTATTTCCAATAAATAACGTCTGTAAATCTTGTTGCTTAAGATCATAAACCAAAATAATATCTGTCAAAGAAGTCCACAATAGAAATTTTTACCTTTCCATGAGGCCAAATGGTAATTTTAAAATTCTTTTTTGGTGAAATATCCAATGTTAATCCTATAAAATCGAAATAATAGTTTCTTCAGATACTGCAATTTGATTCTAAAATTTTGGTTTTAGAAAAATTAAGTAGGAATTTGGTAATCCTGCAGGAAAACGTTGCTTGAAAATCAATTGAGAATCATTACACAGTGTCCAGCCTCTTTCACATTTTAGATTCTGTGTAATGACCAGAAGTTATAGAAAGTCCATCATGGAAAATTATCGCAACTGCAACAAAAGCTTTTCCTGATATTGATCATTGATTTCCTGTAAACTTCTTTATTAAAGTGTTCAATTTTGTTCCATCAGCTCTACAACGTTGCATCATTAAAATTACATACTGTCCATATTTCTTTAAAAATAACGTTGATGAGATTTCTGATTTACATTGAGAACATTCTATGTTGTGATTTGCATCTTTAACTAATTTACTAAAAGTCACTGATTTACTCTCTGGTAATGTTAAATATATGAACCTTTCAGAATCAACATTAGATGCATGTGTTCAAACAGTTTTCACAACTATGTTCCCATTTATAAGAGAGACCAAACATATTTTCTATTTCTACCCCTTCATCTTCCAGTACCATAGGCATATACATTAAGAATTCCTGTGCATCTTGCTGGACATTTTGAGTAAACTGTGTACATCCAGAACATACATCTAAAAGATTTCTAACATCAGAAGCACTTTCTATTTTAGTTTTATCATTACTCAGCTTCTCATAAAGAAAACTCAGCAGAGAACAGAATCTTTTTTCATGATTTAGTATTATCTGCTCTTGCAAACTTTCAAGATAAAATACAACATTCAGCACTACATTAACGTAGCAGTTGACACCAGAGCTATTTTCAAAATGACAACCAACAACCTCTTCAACATTGTCCTTTTTCTTTTTGCTTGGAATCACATCACTCTCCTTTTGTTTTCTCTTCTGTACATCCTCATTACAGATATTCTCAATTCTCCTTTTCCGACAAACAACACGTTTTTCAAACACAGGATACTGACCTAAATGAGGAGCATGGCTTCTTCTTAATCTAGTATATTCCTTTACACAGTTTGCATCAGCACTAACTTTTGACCCATGAAAGTCTATCATGAATAAACCAGAAATTGTTTTCACGCGTGACAAAGCAACATATGCCATACCTTCTTTAAACACAGTAGATCCAATGTTTACAAAAGCACTATCTACAGTTAATCCTTGAGATTTGTGAATAGTTACAGCAGATGCTAGAGAAAACGGAAACTGCTTCCTACATACATATAAGTCTTTCACAAGCAAAAAACGAACTGAACAACGACTAATGTCTTTAACCTCTTCAATCTGATCAAATTTTATTTTTAAAAATTCAATTCCATCTTTTTTCTGGTAATTAACAAAACCCACAACTTTACCCATAGCTCCATTCACTAAACCTTTTTCTACATCCAAATTACGTCTTAAAATTACTCGACAGTTTATACATACATAAGGATTTTTTTCTAAACCAGCTGTTTTCTATATGTTTTTCTCTAGAGAATCCAATTTAGTTGTCAATTTTCTTGTCAATATAATAGTTATTCCTTCATGTTGTATTTTATCCACAGCTTCCAGTTTTACAGTCTCTTCATTTTCCAATTGCAAAAGTTCTTGATTGAATATAGAGCATTCATGTAGTGTTGGCATTAAGCAGATTACAGTATTTTTTCCAGCAATTTTCTTGTATATTTTCTGTGGAACTATTTGTTCTGTTGGAAACAAATTACATAGCAATCGACTCTGTAAAGCTTTTCTGCCATGTTCTGTGAGTAGTCCAATTCTGATATCTTTGAGAATACTTGCATAATCATCATCATTTGCTTGCCGCATATTGGTAATGAGTTCTTTGTACTCAAAGTATGTCCAAATAATCACATTACCTATACTTCCTAACAACTTTTCGTGTTTTCATGTGTAAGAATATGAAATACTGGTTGTCCTTTAACTGGAGTGAGCTGCAGTAGATCCCCAAAAACTATAACATGTTTTCCTCCAAATAGCACTTCATAGTTTGTCTTTAGAATTTGCTGCATTCTTAAATGCACAAAGGCAAGCATTAAGTTTGATACCATGCTTACCTCATCAATAATGAGAACTTTCATTTTTTTCAAATACTCTTGAAACTTCAAAACATGCTTATCCTGTTAGCTTGTGGTATTGTATTTTGTTCTCATGCTCTACTGGTAACATTAGCAAATGATGGAGGGTAATTCCTTTTATGTTATATGCTGCTAACCCAGTTGGAGCAGTAACAACACAAAACAAAGTTGAATCAGTTTTTTTCTGTAGGTAGCTTCTAATTACTTTAATCAAGAAACTTTTTCCACTTCCAGCTTGTCCACTCACATACATTCTGATTGGTTCAAATGATGTGCATGAGCACTCTTTATTTTCATGTAGTAATCCATGATCAATTTGTTTTGTGACTTCCTCATAAATTTGTTGTTGTTCATCATTCAGTTGCTGTTCCAAATTTGGTAAGTTTTTTAAATCTTCCTGAGCTTGATTCATAGCTGTTTCCACTTCAGTCATGGCTATTGCAGCTTCATTTTCTACGATTGGTTGTCCTAGGGGATCTTGACTGAGCGTCCCAGAACTTTGACTGTCTTGAGAACTGTCTCTAGCTACTTCAGCTGCAATTGTTGCTTCTTGTTCAATTTCTTCATTTAACATTTGTACATAAGTTGTGAAAGTACTGCATTCTATGGTATCTTTGCATGCATTAAAGGAATCTTCATAGCTTTGAAAATGTCCAAGTAATTCATCCTCTGAGCGCCATGGTTTAAACAACTGTAAAAGTGCTAAGTGGTAAAATTCCTTCTTGTCAGTAGTGTCGCAACTCAGCTTTCTGTGATTAATCAAACTTCCTTTTGTTTGTTTTACCAAACATCCTTCCTCACCAATGACTTTATATTTTCCATTGTTGATGTCTTCTGTGGCATTCCGTTTATAAATGTAGTTCTGCAGCACTTCATAGAGACACATGTTCTCAAGATGATGACTTCTCTTTGGGTAATATGTGTCCAACATGTTTGTTCTTAAAATGTCTGTACTTTCAGGTTCGTACTCTGCTAAATATTCAAATTCTTGAATAGATTTCAGTACCCGATTTCGCATTCCTGCAAGGCCTAAACTTACCCAAATTATTCTTCTGGATTTGGAGTACAGACTTGCAAATGATAACCTATCTGAGCATTCGTATGACCCAATTTCTCGATGCGATAACATCTTTAAACTGAAACTGTATAGCTTTTTCATCATCATCAATTATCTTTATTTCGGTCGTTGAGACCATAAAAGAGTACATCAAATACAATAAAGCACATTGCAGTATAAAAACATTACACAATTAGAATAAAATAAATTAACTCATTAAATCATCACTACTTGAGATTATTTTGAGAAGGCGTAGGCGTGTGAACCACATAGACGTTAAAAATTTGGCAACAGCAAAGGCAATTGGGGGCGAAAGGTCAGACTTCAGTATTCTAAAAGCGGGGGAGTATTGTTTAAAACCCATATTTCTAAGTAGGGGGCAAAGCCAGTACTTCCTTGCTCTTCGGTACACAGGACAAAAAAATAAAACATGCAAGTCTGTCTCTTGTGTCTGCTTGCAAAAAGGGCATAAGGCCGTATGTTCCGAGTATAGCCAAAGTGCAGTATATGCCCTAAGGGGGAGAGTATTGTAGCGCCATTGCATATAAAGCTTCCTTGTGAGTGTGGGGCCCATGTCATTAAAAGTCAACTCTAAATGGTAAAAGTCTTTAGAAGCCAAAAAATGGGCAGTGTGGGATCCCTCCCTCGCATTCCTTATAGCATCTCGTAAATGATACTCACGAAAAACCTTCGTGATAAGTTTGCGTGAGACCCTGGGACAGGCAGTCTCAGGATCATACCACAAATCTGATCTGTCAAGTGTCTCACAAGTATGCTTTATATAACTTAGCCATGGTATTTGTGTGTTGTTGCGAAGGCGCAAGATCTCTGACAACTCTGCTCTGTATTTAGAGAGTTCTGGGGAAGACCATATTTTGCACCAGAGGGTTAGGGGTTTCAAGCCCAACTCCTCTGAGATCGGTCTTAAACCCAGATCTAATCTAAGTGGCAGGAGAGGTGTACTGACAGGTAAGGCTGTCAACTGCCTGAGAAAAGTGTTCTCCGTTACCTGGAGCTTCTGTGAAGACGTATGCCCCCAAATTTCTGCACCGTAAGTAACAGCCCCCCTGGCCTGCACTTTATATATTTGTATACGTGGGCCAAGGGGCCTATAGGTGAGTCCATTAGTCATCCTGCCGATTCCGCCCACCAACTGAGTTAATTTCATATTTGCCCTTATTTTGTGTGATTCCCAAGTCATACGCTGATTGATGACTATGCCCAGATATTCAAAAGTGTAGACCCTCTCCAGCCTGGAGGACCCTATACTGGGGCTCGCACGTGTGGAAGGAGGGGGGTTGAAGATCATGTATTTAGTTTTAGCGGCATTGATCTCCAAGCCACGTTCCACACAGAATCCTGCAAAGCCATCCAGGACCTGTTGGAGTCCCATAGGGGATTTGGAGAGCAGCAGGGTATCATCCGCAAAGATGATTGCAGGGACCCTGCTGCCGTCCAACTTTGGGGCATCAATATCACTCAGGGTGCAGAGATGGTCTACAACCCCATTGACAAACAGACAGAAAAGGGTCGGGGCAAGGACACATCCCTGCCTGACCCCCCTATCGACAGGGAAAGCGTCCAACAGTGTGCCTCCTCTTCCACATCTTACTTTTACGTAATTCCCCTGGTGCAACCTTCTTAAAATTGAAAGAATGTCAACGGGAACCCGCATGTCCATTAACACCGACCATAACTTGTCTCTGGGCACCAGGTCGAAAGCGGCACGGAGGTCCACAAAAACTGTGTAAAGACTGCCGCCCTCAATCAGCACCGTCTTCCAGTAGAGAAGATTTAAACGGAAGATTTGATCGGTGGTGGAAATACCCCGTTGAAATCCCGCTTGATAAGGACTCATAATCGCCGTGTCTTCGATCCATTCCTGGAGGCGATTTAAAATGAGTCTACCAAAAATCTTCTGCAGTACATCTATAAGGCTAATGGGTCTATAATTGGCTGGGAGTAGAGGCGAGCCCTTTTTGAAAATTGGCACAATCTCTGCCCCCAGCCAAGTGCCCGGTATAGCCATGCCGGTTAAGATGGCATTATAGAGAATCAAGAGATAGGGGGACCAGACATCTGGCTCCTGCTTGAACAAGTCGCCAGGGAGCCCGTCTAGCCCAGGGGCCTTTCCTGATGCGAGTCCAATCAGAGCAACTCGTACCTCCTTAAGTGTGAATGGTTCGCCGGTCTCGAGGGGACAGTAGGGATAGCTAGAATTTACCCCAGCATCCTCAGGTAATTTATAGAGAGACTGGAAATGGTCCTGCCATACCTTAGCTGAAAAATTAGGTTTTATGGCAGATATCAATTCCTCGGAGCCTGTGTTGACGCAGCGCCAAAATTTGCGCGAGTCTGCACAGGCCAGGAAGTTGGTAAGTTTGATCGCACCACAGCACAGGTAACAGTTAATCTGACTAGGAAAAGTAAAATAAGGCCCAAGAAATTGGAAAATTGGTTCAACCAAGCCTGTAGTGACACCCATACGGCCCTTTTAGAAGTGCTTAAAGAACCTGGCAAGGATGCACAGAAGGTTGAGGAGGCAAGAAGGTCTTATAAAAAGGCTATTAAAAGTAGGAAAATTGAGTTAAAAGATATGGCCTGGGAGGAACTGACCAAAGTGAGTATTCTGAAAAGTAGTACTCACTTTTGGAAACTGATCAACAGTCCCTTGTTTAATGAGACAGTAAACACTAATCAAGACTGCCTCATTCCACCAGATAAGTGGGTGGAGCATTATGGTGGCCTCTATGCTGGAACAAATAATTCATCTCTTGTCATTCAAAGTAAACCCACTCAGGTAGGAAAGATTAACTTCACAGAAGAAGAAGTGTTGGAGGCCATTGTGTCCACGGCACGTGGGAAAGCACCCGGCCTGGATGGGGTGCCGGCAGATCTTTATAGGGCAGATCCGCATTTGTGGGAAAAGGTTTTAACTGCTGTGTTTAATGCAGTCCCCATAGTAGGCCCCCCAGTGTCCTGGGGCAAAGCAGTTATTGTTCCTATATTTAAAAAGGGTTCAAGAGAGGACCCGGCGTGTTACCGGCCGATCTCTCTCCTGGACTCAGCAGCAAAAATCATGGGGAAAGTGGTCCTGGAGCGGCTGACAAACTGGTTGGAAGAGAATGCAGTCATCTCAGACTTGCAGTACGGGTTCAGAAAGGGAAGAGGTACTGTTGGGCAATGCCTCAACTTACACCTCCCCATAGGGAAGTACACGGTCGCAAAGCAGGGGGATCTACATCTAGCCTTTATGGATCTGTCCACTGCTTTCGACCTTGTAAACCGTCAGAAACTTTGGACTGCCCTGTCTGATATAGGCCTAGATCCCATACTGATATCCTTCCTAGCCGATATTCATAAAGACACTAGTGCTGCTGTGCACTACAATGACAATGGGAGCCTGACGGATGCCTGGCCAGTAAAGCGAGGGGTAAGGCAAGGATGTATCCTTGCTCCTCTGCTGTTCACACTCTATATAAACAAGTTGGGTGAAGCCTTAATCTCATCCTGTAAGGACATCCCAAGAGTGGGCCATAAAAAGATTCCTGCGCTATTATACGCAGATGATGCTGTGTTGGTTGCCAGGATGGCAAGAGGTTTACAATCACTTCTAGATTGTTTTATTAGTTTTATGGACTCTTTGGATCTGAAAACTAATTTTAAAAAATCACACGCTATGACGCTAGGCAACAGACGGGCGAAAAGGGCATCATTTGTCTGTAAAGGGCAGTAGCTAAGTAAAATACCTGCCTTCCCATACTTGGGTATTGTCTTTGACGATAGAAGATCGTGGGTAATGCAACGCTCACTGAAAAAAAACACATTAGTGAGGGCCACAGGGGCCCTGTTGGGCTTTGCTAAACATTTAGGTTGTAAGCCATTACCGGCCATCATGAAAATCTATAATGCCAAATGTTTGCCCATGGTGTTTTATGGGAGTGAGGTGTGGGGCTATACTAAAGCTAGCGAGATCCAAATGGCAGAAAATGTATTTTTTAGAAAAGTCCTATCGCTCCCTCAATCTGCAGCATCCTTCAACTGACCAGATTGCTGTGGCACCGATATTAGGATGGCTTAGAATCTGGTCACAACAAGCTCCGAATCTTAATCAATTAATTATTCAGGACTGTCTGTCCTTGGACAAGGCCATGGCTATACCATGGATCCATTATATTAAAACCCAAATGGAGTCAATGGGTACCCTTGATTTGTTTCCAAACCCTAGGGCCTTAAGTAAAATCGCGATTAAGGCAGTAAAATCTCAGTACATAAATAGGCTGATGGTCCTAAGGGAAGAGGAGGAACTGGCAAAACCATTGGTTAGAAACTTTGTTATGTTAAGCACAGGGAGAGAGATTCAGCCGTACTTAACATTCATAAATAAGCCATTCCATTTGTTTGTTCTGCAAAGGTTCAAACATGGCATGCTCCCATGGCTGCTATCTTTCCCCCGGGGTATGCCAAAAGTGGGACCCTAGGGCCTTGTCCATGTGACAACAAATCAGAGCAAAATGTCCGGCATATGATCTTTTTCAGCGAGTTCTATGTACTGCAGCGAAAGAAATTTATCCTGCCACTGCTAAGATGTTGTAATTTTGTACAGGTCAGACCAGCTCTGGTTTATTTACAAATGCTTGGGTCTTCTGCAATATGTTTCGGGGTGGTGAGTTACATTATAGGGGCTGTGAGATGTCGTAAGAAAATGCTGCTATTCTAATCGCCCCCCTTTGCCTCTTCATGTCCGTAGTTTAACAGAAAGTTTTATTGTAACGATAATTTGATGCAATGATTCCTGAAATTTTTATAAAAAAATGATTAATTTTCCATTGGGTGACAAACTTTTTATTGTGTTTTTGTACTCATCAATTGTATAGCACTTTTTATATTGTAATATTTTTAGTTGTGGTAATCATGATACAGTAATGTGATTAATTGTGAAAGGAATTTTACTGTGTATGCTTTGATGGTTTTAAACTTTTTAACCGAATAAAGCTAACTTTTGACTTGACTTGACTTGAACAGGTCTTGGAAATCCAAATCGACATTTTGTGTAGAATTTATCTTTACTCTTGTACTTTCGTCGACAGTATTTTCCACACCGATGACTTTGGAAACGTAAAACTTGCTCTTTTAAAAAATTTTCTTCTGTGCTTTTAGGTATAGCACATGTTGCATATCCTTCAATGAAAGATAAAACTGCATCATCAGAATCTGTTCCAAATTTTGGGGCATCCTTGATCCACAACAGCATATGAATATGAGGAGCACCTCTTGCTTAGTACTCTTTTCTCCAAAAGAAATCCACAACTTCTCCAAGAGGTGGATTTGTTTTATTGCAGATGAAGGACATCATAGCCTCAAATCTATGATTGAAATATCTGCAAACATTAACCAGATCCAATGAGCACAATTCTCCTGCTGTCTTGTATTGGATGTTTTCAATATTTGAATTTGCCTCTCGAAGAAAATCCAGTAAATCATCCCAAGCGTACTCTGCACAGCTTAGGGTAAGGAACCATGTAGGAGTTCCTAAATTCCGTAACATACATTTCAATTCTCCATGGCGTCGGTACCAATATTCATTAGTCCCACGCTGACAAGCCATTAGATTAATCAATTGAGATTCCAAATGATCATCTCGCTGTTGCACTTTGTTCAGAAAATCCTTTGCAGACACATTATGTAGATGTACTCAAGTTTTCAAAATGTGATTTACTGCATAAGAGAGTGCTGATAAGTCACTTTCAAATAAAAGATGGAACAAATAAGGAATACTTTGACGAAATCTTGGATCTTCTGCATATAATCTTGTAGTCCGATACTCAGAAGCAGGAATCTGTACTGGACGTTCATCATATCGTCCACCTTTTCCTGTAGGAAACAGCTGGGGAAAATAACGAGCTTCCAAGCTCTCCTCCCATACACTCACAGGAGTTCCTTTTGCTTTTTTCATCTGAAAGAGATCAATAGTGTTTCCCATAACTTCTATAGAATGAAGAGGATGTATGCTGAAATGTTCATACATTTCTTCTTCTTTTGACTTATCCACTTTTTCAATTTGCCCAGTTGGTATTCCTGTGTCTGCTAGTAAATCTTCGTCATCTTCATCCATATAAATTGATTCATACCATTTATTATTTCTTTTCAAATATAAATTTGCTCTTTGTACTTTTCGTACATCCACCAGCTCCTGCCAAAGTTTCTTATTCTTTGTAGGTACACCATTAACCAGAATAACTAATGGTTCAGTTTCCAAACTATCTGCATCAATTGTTTCAATATTTTTTTTCAAATCTTATGGCAAATAGACAACTCTTCCTTTTAAACCTCTTTGTAAATCTGTAGGAGGTAATTTGCCTGTTTTGGGCTCCATGCGAACTATAGTCTGAAACGGATGGACACATTGAATGAGTATAGACTCATACGTATTTAAATCATTAAGTTCTACAGGAATATCAACCAATTCTAAATTATTATGTACAGCTCTAGCAGCTATTTTATTTTCTTCTAACTTGTTATAACAGTATTTACAAATACGCTGATCTTCACCCAAATCAAAACAATTTTCCAGAAATAAATATGTAGCAAAATCCATCCACTTAGAATTATTTTCTTTTTCACTTTTTTCATAGAGATCAACATTCCTTGTTTGATTTTTATAATGGCTTCTCCGGCAACAAATACAAGTAATATTTGGTCTTTCATTAGAGATGATAGTAAATTTTGTCATTTGATCTTCAAATGTTTTACTAACTGTGGGTTCTACATTCTCTTCCACATTTTCTTCAATAACTGTGTCATTTCCTGCACTTTCTTGCTCTGGACCAAAGTAACAAAACTCAATATCCTCACAAACCTTCTTCACATCTGTTACAGATCCACGGAACAGAGCACTATTCAACTCATGTAACTTTAGCGCTGGACTTTTAGCAAAATACAATCTTCTCACAAACTTTCTCATTTCAGTATGATGAACTGCCAGCATCCTAAAATGGTGAAAAACACTTTGACAAACTTTCCTAGAAAGACAAGCCAGAAAATGTCCTTGCAAACCAGTATTCTCTCTCACTCTGCATGGATCTAGTCTTTGAAGCACATTAATCTTCTGTTTAATACTTTTTTTACTATATTCTCTTAGAAAGTCATGAAATGTATCAATAGATTCCTGTCGTACAGTAGAAATACTACTACAATTCCAAGTGTACACTGGGGCTTTAGGAAGTCTCCCCATAACCTCATCAGCTAACACTTCTTCCTCATTTCTTGGAACCATTTTCTCCTTTTCCATTACACAACCATCCTTGACTTCATATGCTCTACCACTGGTGTCAACTGCATGCAGCAAACTATTACTTTGAAGATAACTCTCTTCATTAAAAAATGTTTCAGTACTTGAACTATGCTTCCATTCTCCTAAGAACACTTTACAAAAGTTTTTTTTTTCACTTCCCTTTTTCTTTTGCTTTTTGACTTCATTACATTCACTAATTTATCTAATGTACGGATCCTGTTCAAAATTAAAATGATTAGTTTCCTTTTTAACTCCAAAGCCTTTGCAACAATTGTTTCAAATGTTTCTTTTTCTTATAAAATGTGGCTTTCTTCCAATATTTTTTCACATCCTTTAGCAAATTGAACCTCACTCTTCTCTGAAACATTTTTCTACGAATGTTTTTAAAATCTATTTTTCTTTTTAAGTCATTCTTTCTTACTTCTGTTTGTACATTAGCATTTAGTATATTCTGTCGATTGTCTTGTTGTTTTCTACTTGAAACACTATTTTCAGTGGATATATTTTTTACATTTTTTCTATGCATGAGGATATTTTAAAAAAAATCCTTAGTCTGCTTACCAGAAGGCTTTTTCTTTTTTCCAACATGAGGTTCTTCAACTAATTTTTGTTGTCCAGTTGTCTTCAAATATAGATGTTGTTGCTGTTCTTTTCTCTTTCTTGATTTTATAGGCATCTTTAATTTATTTCAGTCTTGTTCAGCAATACCTGAAAGAAACTAAAAACAAAATACCTTTATGTAATTTATATATATTACTATATTTTTTATGAGCTTTTCAAAACATATCATATGAGCTATCCCTTTCCTTCGACTGCAAGTCTTACACAATAAAAGCTACACAAATTAAATCTCTGACAACAATTCCTGTGTGCACACAGACTCATGGTGTGATTCTAGGCAGAAAACAATATTTGATTGGCAATTTCAAAGCAAATTTACCGCTGTGGTTTTGCAAGTGATAATTACTGTAAGAGCCTGACACATTTTCCTTATAGTTTAGAGAGGCAAAAAAGAGCACATGTCCTAACAGCTACTTGAGAGCATGAGCATGTGGAACCTGAGTGAGAGATTAGACTAGAACAAAAGAAATGAGCCTTGGTGATGTTGAATGTGGTAGCGTTACACACTACTATCTGAAATACCACACAGCGCTGTATACTGAGCATGGGAGTACAGGAGAAGCAGCTGCCTGTGTGCTAAGAGTGTCTTTCTGGAGACTGTGTATTGTCAGGTGCAAGAGAGATCTGTATGAACGCTTGCACAACTGCATGAAGACTGCATAGATGTATGGAAGATCACCTGTGCTAAGGGTTAATTGCAGTTTTGAACATGTAGGAACTACCTCACCCATTGCAGGAGAGGAAGGAAAATCTACCCTGTTATTTTCAAATGTGTTAGCATTTGCCTCTCTTTTGTGAGATATTGATTTGTGCTGAATGCTAGCCATCACAGTTAAAGAAAACGAGCTGCCCCTCTCCTATGAATGCAAGTCTTACAGAACCTGACAAACAAGAATTAAATCTCTGTCAACAAATTCCTGTGTGTACACAGACTGATGGTGTGATTCTAGGCAGAAAACGATTTTTGATTGGCAGTTTCAAAGCACATTTACCGCTGTGGTTTTGCAAGTGTTAAATACTGTAACAGCCTGACACATTTTCCTTATAGTTTAGAGAGGCAGAAAAGAGCACATGTCCTAACAGCTACTTGAGAGCATGAGCATGTGGAACCTGGGTGAGTGATTAGACTAGAGCAAAGGAAATGAGCCTTGGTGATGTTGAATGTGGTAGCGTTACACACTACATCTAAAATACCACACAGTGCTGAATACTTAGCATGGGAGCGCAGGAGAAGCTACTGCCTGTTTGCTAAGAATGTGTTTCTGGAGACTGTGTATTGTCAGGTGCAAGAGAGATCTGCATGGACGCTTGCAGAACTGCATGAAGACTGCACAGATGTATGTAAGAGTACATGTGGGGTAAGGGTTAATTTGAGTTTTGAAGATGTATGTAAGAGTACATGTGGGGTAAGGGTTAATTGCAGTTTTGAACATGTAGGATCTACCTCACCCATTGCAGGAGTGTAAGGAAAATATACCCTGTTGTTTTCAAAAGTGTTAGCATTTGCCACTCTTTTGTGAGATATTGATTTGTGCTGAATGCTGGCCATCACTGTTCAAGAAAACCAGCTGCCCCTTTCCTGCGAATGCAAGTCTTACAGAACCAGACCAACACAAATTAAATCTCTGACAACAATTCCTGTGTGCACACAGACTCATGGTGTGATTCTAGGCAGAAAACGATTTTTCATTGGCAATTTCAAAGCACATTTACTGCTGTGGTTTTGCAAGTGATAATTACTGTACGAGCCTGACACATTTTCCTTATAGTTTAGAGAGGCATAAAAGAGCACATGTCCTAACAGCTACTTGAGAGCATGAGCATGTGGAACCTGGGTGAGTGATTAGACTAGTGCAAAAGAAATGAGCCTTGGTGATTTTGAATGTCGTAGCGTTACACACTACTATCTGAAATACCCCACAGTGCTGGATACTTAGCATGGGAGTGCAGGAGAAGCAGCTGCCTGGAGACTGTGTATTGTCAGGTGCAAGAGAGATCAGCATGGACACTTGCAGAACTACATGAAGACTGCAGAGATGTATGTAAGAGTACATGTGGGGTAAGGGTTAATTTGAGTTTTGAAGATGTATGTAAGAGTACAGGTGGGGTAAGGGTTAATTGCAGTTTTGAACATGTAGGATCTACCTCACCCATTGCAGGAGTGTAAGGAAAATCTACCCTGTTGTTTTCAAAAGTGTTAGCATTTGCCTCTCTTTTGTGAGATATTGATTTGTTCTGAATGCTAGCCATCACATTTCAAGAAAACAAGCTGCCCCTTTCCTACGAATGCAAGTCTTACAGAACCTGACCAACACAAATTAAATCTCTGACAACAAATTCCTGTGTGTACACAGACTGATGGTGTGGTTCTAGGCAGAAAACGATTTTTGATTGGCAATTTCTAAGCACATTTACCGCTGTGGTTTTGCAAGTGATAATTACTGTAATAGCCTGACATTTTTTCCTTATAGTTTAGAGAGGCAGAAAAGAGCACATGTCCCAACAGCTACTTGAGAGCATGAGTATGTGGAACCTGGGTGAGTGATTAGACTAGAGCAAAGGAAATGAGCCTTGGTGATGTTGAATGTGGTAGCGTTACACACTACGGGGCATATTATCAAGCCAGGCGATACAATTATCGCTGCTTTAGCGGCAGAAAACTGCCGCTAAAACGGTGACAATGGACTCGATAATATGCTCTATGGAATTCTAATTGAAACCCATATTAGATGTGAAGGATATCTAACGTGAGCTTCAATTGGAATTCCTTAGAGCATATTATCAAGCACATTATCGCCGTTTTAGCGGCAGTTTTAGCAGCGATAATTTTATCGCCGTGCTTGATAATATGCCTCTACTATCTAAAATACCACACAGTGCTGAATAGTAAGCATGGGAGTGCAGGAGAAGCAGCTGGCTGTGTGCTAAGAGTGTGTTTCTGGAGACTGTGTATTGTCAGGTGCAAGAGATATCTGCATGGACGCTTGCACAACTGCATGAAGACTGCAGAGATGTATGTAAGAGAACATGTGTGATAAGTTTTAATTGCAGTTTGTAACACATAGGAACTACCTCACCCATTGCAGGAGTGAAAGGAAAATCTACCCTGTTGTTTGCAAATGTGTTAACATTTCCCTCTCATTTGTGAAATATTAATTTGTGCTGAATGCTAGCCATCACACTTCAACAAAACAAGCTGCCCCTTTCATACGAATGCAAGTCTTACAGATCCAGAACACCACAAATTAAATCTCTGACAACAATTCCTTTGTGCACACAGACTCATGGTGTGATTCTAGGCAGAAAACAATATTCCTGGGTGATACCAGTACACCTTTACTTATGGTGAAGACATACTCCATAATATCTGACAAGCTCAAGGCAGTTAATTATCTTCCAAAACATAAAATGTAAAACACAACTTTAAAACAAGAATCTCATTTACATTTTTTATATCAAAATGCACCACATACATCCCCTCTCAAATTCATAACTCACCTTTAAATGTAGTTAGTTGAGAAAGAAATGTGTCACTCACACAGCAGATTATCAGAGCCAGAATCTCTGAACTGTACACCTCTCAGAAGAACCAGTAAATGGCAATGTTTCCCTCTCTTTTTTCACACATATACATGTTAACTTCAAATCACAGTGCTTCCCACATTTTTTCAAATGGAAACACACATTTCCATTGGTTGCAAATGTCAACCCTTTCCAAATGATCCCTACACCCAACATGACTTCTGCCTCCTACCATAGCAACAGGTCATGGAACACTGGTGTGAGCAGAGAGGTCAGTAGTTCAGCACACAATGTTTCTAATCCAAAGAGCAAGACTGCTTGACTTTTCAAACCTAACAGCAAATCCAAAGTAATGTTCTGTGGGAACACATTTTTCTGAACCAATACAAAACATGCTTTTAAAAATGTAAACATACAGCCTAGTTTTTAGTGTTGAATGGTCTGAAACAGCCAATGAGTTCTTTTTATTAAAAAAAAAGTATGTAAGCCTCCATTTTACAACTATCTTTCTTTTCATATTGCCATTCTACTGAAAGACACCTTCTGAGTGCATCCAGATCTCCTTGAAAGATGTTCACAGTGTGGATTGTTGGTCATAGCTATATCTTGTGGAGTGAAAAGTATGCAGAAAAAAGAGGTATTTTCAAAGACCTTGCTTTGCCAAATGTAGACATTAAATGGATTTGTCAGAGAGGGTTAAAGTGGCACCAATTAATGCCTTTGGTGAAATCCTTTTTACATCTCCCACAGCCTGACCTTATAATTGTGCACTGTGGTGGAAATGACCTAGGCACTTTAACTGGGGTAGGTCTGGAAATGCTTGTTAAGGACACCTTTGTGCAATTGATGTCACTTTTCCCACAAACTACCTTTGTATATTCTAATATATGCCAAAGGCAAAAGTGGAACTGGTCCAACCAATATTGTCCGCAGATTGACAAAGCAAGAAAGCACGTCAATAAGTCTGTTTCTGCTTTCCTCAGAGACTATGGTATGGGTTCTATATACCACAACAACTTGCGTTATAACATGCAAGGCATTTATAGAGGAGACGGTGTTCATTTCACAGATGAAGGCAACAGAGTCTTCCTCAGAGTCTTCCTCTTGCATCGGTACTTACTTGTAGGTACAAAAAACCACTCAATGAACACAACGGCTCTTTTTAGAGCCAACCAACATCTAAACACTTAAACTTGTTTTTTTATTCTATTTATTTAATGTTTTTTTTGCCACCGTGCGCACACCGTACGCGCACCGTGCACGCACCCCGCGATATTTAAAAAAAATGGTTTTTTTTGGAGACCTAAGAGGTCTTTCATGGTCCTTCTGAGAAGGCCTAGGGGGTCAGGGACTCTCTACCCTGCCCCCTTTTCACGTTCTCCACTTGTGTTTTTAGCTCTCATCTGCCTCTAAAACTCAAAATGGCCGCTAGGGGTGCGCGCACCCCGCGATTTTTTGAAAAAAAATTAAATGTTTTTTTCACCCTTCGGGGTCCTTCAGGGACCCCCTGACAAAGGCTAGGGGGTCAGGAACTCTCTACCCTGCCCCCTTTTCACGTTCTCCACCTTTCTTTTTCCCTGTCACACACACAACTCACAAAATGGCGGCCGACACTTCCTGATTTCGACCGATTCGAATGTTGACTGTCATGAATCCACCAATCAGAATTACGCTCACGCACGTTAGGGTGCGCGCACCGGGCGCATACGGTGCGCGGACGGTGCGCCGCTATAGATATTTATGTGCTTTTAACTGCAGTTTTCTCAGGAACTACTGAACAGATTGACACCATATATCCAAAAGGCACATGCCTGACCTGAGGACTACCTCTTTGCCAAATTTCAAGTAATTCTGTTCAGCCGTTCGGGCTGTACCTTCGACTAAAGGTCCTATGGGAAAATGCATGGGGAAAACGCGTTTTGGGACCCCCCTTTTTTCTCGGCCCCCGCTTGACGAATCCCCCCAAGACTTTCAGGGTAGGAGCTGAGCGGAGCGCCCCATTAGTTTTGAAAATTTCGCGAGGATTCGTCAACCGGCGCCAAAGTTATTCAAAATAGAATTTTGAGATTTCCTATGGAAACACAGTCCTAACTATAACTATCTACTGGCGACCGCCAGTAGATAATATATATATATATATATGTGTGTATATATATATGTATAATACAATAATAAATATTAAATATAATAAATAATTAGATTAATGAGATTTAATATACATTTCAACAAACATAACAGATAAATGTTATTAAACAAAGTTAAACTCACATACATAATTACCTACTGGCGGTCGCCAGTAGGTAGTCATAGTTAGGACCTATTTTCCATAGGAATTCCGCAACATTCTATTTCCAATAACTTTGGCGCCGGTTGACGAATCTTCGCGAAATGTTCAAAACTCGTAGGGCGCTCTGGTCCACTCCTATCCTGAAAGTTTTGGGGTGATTCGTCAAGCGGGGCCGAGAAAAAAGTGGGGTCCCAAAACGCATTTTCCCCATGCAATTTTCCATATAAACCTTTAGCAGCGGCTACAGCCCGAACTGCTGAACGTAATTACACCAAATTTGGCAAAGAGGTAGCCCTTGATTCAGACTAACGCCTTTTTGTTAAATGGTGTAAATCCATTCAGTAGCTGCTGAGAAAATCAAAAGTAAAATCATATATATATCTATGGCCGCGCTGGATCCGCGCACCCTCCCGATGACAAGCTGTATGCTAATTGGCTGTCAACACTCCAAACCAGGAAGTGTTGGCAGCCATCTTGTGCCTCGGTAGAACCGAGGCACAAGAAAACCGTAAAACAAATGTGCAAAATGCAAAAAGGGGGCAGGGTAGAAATACCCTGACCCTCCTAAGCCTGCTTAGGGGGTCCCACAAGGACCCCCAAGGCCCCAAATTCTTTTTTATTTTTTTTAATATCGGCAAAATCCACGCTGGGTGCGCGGATCTTGCCGATAAAAAAAAATGAAGCGCGGGCTCCAGCGCTTCCTTGCTATTTAGCCCCCGGGGGCAATATTGATAATGTAAAGGGTGGCCCAGAGGGGCCCCCCAAGCCCATGGGACCACCACCCCATGGAGCTTCATCACAATATATGTGGGGGGCTCATGGCCAACACACAGCCCCGGGGACCGTCACCCCCGGGGCTTGTTTTTTTTTATTTAAAAAAAAAACATGTGTGGGGAGGCTTGAGCCCCCCATGCCCCGGGGACTGCCACCTCCCTGGGGCTCTACATATTCAAAGTAGGGGTGTCCGTGACGGACCCCCAGCCCCAGGGACCACCATCCCTTGAGGCTTGGTCAATGTTGGAAGGGGGGCCTCGCAGCCCCCCTCCTGGAGCCCCTGATGGCCCTGGGGACCGCCACCCCCCCAGGGCCGGCTCCTGCAGTGTCCTGGGGTGCCCACTCCCGAGACACTGTAGTTTGCTATGGCAGGGCGGGAGCCTCGCAGCTCCCGTCCTGCCATAGCAAACTTGGTTTGGATTTTGAAAGACAGAGCAGGGAAACCTGCTCTCTCTTTCAAAATGCAAACCAATTTGCTTTTCCACACGTGGAGCTGCATCTTATCACCTCCCCATGTGGAAAAGCAATGCCGGATCCTGCAGGTCGCGGGGAGCCGGCGGGACCGTGGGGGGATTGGGGCCCCCCACGGTCCCCTAAGGAGAGGGCCAGCCCCGAGGGATGGGGTCCCCAGGGCTATTAGTGGCCCGGGAGGGGGCAACACAACCCCCCTCCTCAAATTTAAAAAATAATAATAGAAAAAAACAAAGGCCAGTCCTGGGGATGGGGTCCCCGGGGCCATAAAGCAAGGCAGCCCCCCTCCAAAAAGAAAAGGAAAAATAATGGCAATGCCCCGAGGGGCCCCCTTCCCATTTTTCAAAAATAAATACAATTTGGGGGTAGGCCCTGGGGGATGGGGTCCCCAGGGCCAAGAATATTAGGAAAAGAAGGGGGGCCACACAGCCCCCTTCTTAAAAAAAATAAATGACAGGCATCGCGCAGGAGGCCACGCCCCCTCCTTTCAGCACTCTGCAAATGCAAATGCAAATGCGCCAGGGGGCATGTTTGCAGATGGGGAACAAATTCCCCTTGAATACTGGGGGTCCATGTGGGTCAACTAGCCCACCAGGAACCTCCAGTATGCGCCAGGGGGCTGCGTTGCAGAGAGGTGCTCTGAGGCCACGCCCCTTTTTACACCTCTCTGCAACGCAGCTCTGTGACGCTTAATGGATGTAGCTGGTGGGCTAGTTGCACCGAAGAGGCCCTTAGGATTCAAGGGGACTTAATCCCCCAACTTAAAACGCACCAGGGGGCAGGGCTTGAGGGGACATGTGTGCAAATACACCCTGTGGTGCGTTTTAAGTTGGGGAATTAATTCCTCTTCAATCCTGAAGTCCCCTTGGGACCAACCAGCCCACCAGGTACCTCCAATAGGCGCCACAGAGCTGCATTGCAGAGTGTTGTATAAAGGGGCGTGGCCTCTGAACACCTTTCTGCAACGCAGCTCCCTGGTGCATACTGGAGGTACCTGGTGGGCTAGTTGGCCCCGAGGGACCCTCAGGATTAAAGAGGAATTAATTCTCCAACTTGAAAGGCGCCACAGGATGTGTTTGCACATATGTCACCTCAGGCCCCGCCCCCTCATTTCACCACTGTGTAAACGCTCCCCGTGGCGCATTTTAATTTGGGGGATTAACTGCCCTTGAATCCTGAGGCTCCCTGGGGGCCAACTAGCCCACCAGGTACCTCCGGTAAGCACCACGGAGCTGCATTGCAGAGTGTTGCAAAAAGGGGCATGGCCTCTGAACACCTCTTTGCAACTCAGCTTTCTGGCGCACACTGGAGGTACCTGGTGGGCTAGTTGGTGCCCAGGGACCCTCAGGATTGAGGAGGAATTAATTCTCAAACTAAAAACGCGCCACAGGGCGAGTTTGCAGACATGTCAAATCAGGCCACGCCCCTTCCTTCACCATTGTGAAAACGTGCCCAGTGCCAAGTTGTAAGTTGGGGAATTAATTATCTTTCAATACTGAGGGTCTATGAGGGCCAACTAGACCAACAGGTATCTCTAGTATGCGCCAGGGAGCTGCATTGCAGACAGGTGTTCAGTGGCCACGCCCCTTTTTACACCTCTCTGCACTTACTGGAAGTACCTAGTGGGTTAGTTTGACCCTATGGACCCTCAGAATTAAAGGGGACTTAATCTCCCAACTTAAAACGGCCACAGGGCACATTTACACAGTGGTGAAGGGAGGGTGCAGGGCCTGAGGTGACGTGTGCAAACACGCCCTGTGGCGCATTTTAAGTTGGGGAAATAATTCCCCTTCAATCCAGAGGGACCCTGGGGGCCAACTAGTCTACCAGGTGCTTCCAGTAAGCACCACTGTGCTGCGATGCAGAGAGGTGTTGCTGGGTTTGCCCCTCTTTACACCTGTCTGCAATGGCGCTTACTAGAGGTATCTAGTGGGCTAATTTTACCCTATGGACCCTCAGGATTCTAACCACCTACACACTTGTCTTTCACACCTTCAATTCCCCAGTCAGTATCCATACACTTCCAGCAAACACACGTTCACTCCCCTTAACCTCCTCCAGTGACCCATTCAGCACCATGTCTTAATCCATTCACTGCGCCAAAACACAACCACTTATAAACTCACCTAGGCACTTTCCTTGCATTATTCTAATCATTCAGTCAGTACCCAAGTACTCATGCAGTGAGCCAGGCCTTAGCACATGGACTGCTTCAAACGCCTATCCATTAAGCATGCAGTCCTCTAACCACCTACACACTTGTCTTTCACACCTTCAATTCCCAAGTCAGTATCCTTACAATTCCAGCAAACACCCTGTCACTCCCCCTGCACTCCTCTAGTGACTCATTCAGCACCATGCACTAATCCATTCACTGTGCCAAAACCTAAACACTTATAAATTCACCCAGGCACTCTACTTGCAGTACTCTAATGATTCAGTCAGTACGCAGATACTCATGCAGCGACCCAAGCCTTAGCACATGGACTGCTTCAAGCGCCTATCCACTATGCATGCAGGCCTCTAACCACCTACACACTTCTCTTTCACACCTTCAATTCCCCAGTCAGTATCTATACACTCCAATAAACACCCTGTCACTCTCTTTGCACTCCTCTAGTGACTCATTCAGCACCATATACTAATCCATTCACTGCGTCAAAACCCAACCACTTATAAATTCACTCAGGCTCTTTCCTTGCACTACTCTAATCATTCAGTCAGTACCCAAGTTCTCATGCAATGAGCCAGGACTTTGCACACGGACTGCTTCAAATGCCTATCCACCATGCATGCAGTCCTCTAACTACCTACACACTTGTCTTTCACACTTTCAATTCCCCAGTCACTATCTATATACTCCAATAAACACCCTGTCACTCCCCTTGCACACCTCCAGTGACCCATTCAGCACCATGTACTAATCCATTCACTGTGCCAAAACCCAAACACTTATACATTCTTCCAGGCATTCTGCTTGCAGGACTGTAATCATTCAGTTAGTGAGTAAGTGATCATATAATGTCCCAGGGCATAACACAAACACTGGTAAAAACCTTTGTCCATTACACATGCAGACCTGTAATCACCTATTTAGTTATGTATACACCTTAAATTACAATTTCAATTAGTGAGGAGAAAACAAAGTGGTTAAATGGTTTTTATATAGAATGTGTTTGTATAATAATTGAAAAGTATAATTTATAAATTTATTAAATTACATTTATTTATGTTTACTTTTTACAGATATTGTTTATCATCATTAAAATAAAGTTATAATGCCTGAAAAATCAAGAAAGAGAAAAGGACAGAAAAAGGAAAAATATTCAAAGAAAATTTAACAAGTATTGGGTGACCAACATCATGTGGCTAAAAAGATGCAGTCTTCTGGTAAGATAACCAAGGAATTTATTTAAAAACTTTCAAAGCCTACAAACAGTGTGCGGAATGTGCAAACTAATGACAAAGATTCGACTAGACAAAAGAAAATCAATAACAGGAAAAGAAAAAAAGATAATTTACATGCAAAAGATTCAAAGTATGGTAAAAGAAGGCAAAACCAGTACAAAGAAATAGAGTGGTTCTTAATTTGCTGAAAGATATGAAAAGATATAGAAAAAGAGCACAATTTTATAAAAAGAAGAAGCATATTGAATCCATTGTTGAAAAGGCTTTTGCAGGGAAAAGGAAACTATTTATTTTAGTTTTAAACAGAATTCAATCACTAGATAAACCAATCCATTTAATGAAGGCCAAAAGTATGAGTAAAAGAGTAATTAACAGACCTAATTTTTGTGATTTTTTTGTGGGTGAATGGAAACACAGTTAAAGTTCTGAGCCTTTCTATAATGAAGAGAGTTATTTACAGACCAATGATTTGTTGCATGCAGTTGATACCAGTGGTCAAGCTTATGAGGTTAGAAATGGTTGTCCGATTGAGAAAAAGAAAATGGTTCCCAGAAATGCAGAAGAAGTGATAGCTGATGAAGTTCTAGGCAGACATCCTAAAGCCCCAGTGTACACTTGGGATTGCAGTAGTATTTGTAGTGTACGACAAGAATCTATTGATATTTTACGCAATTTCTTACAAGCATATAGTAAAAAATCAGTTAAACAAAAGATTAAGATATTGCAAGGACTAGACCCTTGCAGAGTGAGAAAAAATACTGGTTTGCAAGGAAGTTTTTTCACCATTTCAGGATGTTAGCAGTACACCATACTCAATTGCGGAAATTAGCCAGAAGATTGTATTATGCAAAAAGTCCAGCACTAATGTTAAATGAGTTGAACGGTGCTCTTTTGCGTGGATCAGTATCAGATGTGAAGAAGGTTTGTGATGAAATTGAGTTTTGTTACTTTGGTCCTGAACAAGAGAGTGCAGAAACTGATACATTAATAGAAGAAAATGTTGAAGAGAATGTTGAACATAGTAGTACATAAAACATTTTGAAGATCAAATTACAAAGTTTAAGGTGATTTCAGGTGAAAGGCCAAAATATTCTTGTATTTGTTGCCGGTAAACTCACTATAAAAATCAGACTAGGACTGTTGATCTGTATTTAAAAAGTGAAAGAGAAAATAATGATAAGTGGAAGGAATTTGCAACTTATTTGTTGGTAGAGAATTGTTTTGATTTCGGTTCTGACCAGCGTATTTGCAAATATTGTTATAACAAATTAGATGAGAATAAAATGCCAACTAGAGCTGTTCATAATAATCTAGAGTTGGTTGCTATCCCTCCAGAACTGATAGATTTAAATACCTATGAGTCTATTCTCATTCAATGTGTTCACCCGTTTCAGGCTATCATTCGTATGGAGCATAACACAGGTAAATTGCCTCCTTCAGATTTACAGAGAGGATTAAAAGGAAGAGTTGTATATTTACCTCTAGATTTAAAGAAAAATATTGAAACTATTGGTGTAGAGAATGTAGAAAATGAACCACTAGTTACTCTAGTTAATGGTGTTCCTACTAAGAATAAGAAAATCTGGCAAGAGTTAGTGGATATTAGAAAAGTGCAAAAGGCAACATTGTATCTGATAAAAAATAATGAGTATGTAGGAGAGAAGAAATAGATTTAGCAGAAGACACTGACATGTCAAGTGGACAAATTGAAAAAGTGGACATGTCCAGATGTGAAGAAATCTATGAACATTACAGTGTACATCCACTTCATTCCAAAGAAGTGATGGGGAATACTATTGATTTATTCCAAATGAAAAAAGCAAAGGGAAGTCCCATGAGTGTATGGGAAAAAGTTTGGAAGCTCGTTGTTTTCCGCAGTTGTCCCAACAGGAAAAGGTGGACGATATGATGAACGACCTGTGCAGATTCTTGCATCTGAATGTCGTACAACACGATTGTATGCAGAAGATCCAAGATTTCGACAATGTATACCATATATATTTCATCTTTTGTTTGAGAGTGACTTGTCTGGACAAGTGAATCACATATTGAAAACAGGAGTACATTTTCAAAATGTTTCTGCAAAGGAATTTATTAATAAAGTACATCAAAGAGATGATCATTTAGAATCTCAGCTGATTAATCTGATGGCATGTCAGCATAGCACCAATGAGTATTGGTACTGTCATCATGGAGAACTTAAATGTATGCTTAGAAACTTAGGAACTCCTACGTGGTTCCTTACCCTAAGCTGTGCTGAATACGCTTGGGATGATTTACTTGAATTTCTTCAAGAGGCAAATTTTAATATAAAAAATATTGAATACAAGACACCTGGAGAATTGTGCTCTTTGGATCCTGTTAATGTATGCAGGTATTTCAATCATAGATTTGAAGCTATGATGTCTTTTATCTGCAATAAAAAGAATCCTCCTCTTGGAGAAGTTGTGGATTTCTTTTGGAGAGAGGAGTATCAAGCTCGAGGTGCTCCTCATATACATATGCTCATATGGATCAAAGATGCCACCAAATTTGGGACTGATTCTGATGATACTGTTTTGTCATTCATTGAAGAATATGCCACATGTGCCATACCCAAAAGCACAGAAGAAAACAATTTAAGACAACAAGTCTTACGATTCCAAAGTCATCGATGTGGAAAATACTGTCGACGAAAGTACAAGTCTAAGGAAAAGTTTTATATCAAATGTCGATTTGGATTTCTACGTCCTGTAATATTAAAAGGAAGAGTAAACAGTTTTATACCAGCAGTGAGACATACTATCACTAGAAAGTCTCAAAAAAATTCCTACAATTTGAGAAGATGTGAAGAATCAAAATACATAAATGATTACAATCCGGTTATTCTCTCTATGTGGAATGCTAACATGGATATTCAGTACGTAGCACATAATTCCATTGCTGTCGCTCGGTATGTAACATCCTACATTACAAAATCAGAAAAGATGGAATTAAAAGAAATGTGGTAAGAGATTGCTCACGAGGAGAGTCTAAGTAAGGAATTATACAGTTTCAGTTTGAAGATGTTATCCCATAGAGATATTTGAGCGTATGAAGGCTCAGATCAGTTATCATCTGCAAGTTTATACTGCAAATCTTGAAGAATCATTTGGGTGAGTCTAGGTCTTGCTGCAATACGAAATCGAGTTATTAAATTTGTACAAGAAATTGAATATTTAGCATTAAATGAACCAGAAAGTACAGATATTCTGAAAACAAATATGTTTAACACATATTATCCAAATAGAAGTCAATATCTTGAGAACATATGTCTCTATGAAGTGCTGCAAAACTGCACTTTTAAACAGAATACTACAGAAAACATCAATGATGGAAAATATGCAGTTATTGGTTCCGAAGGATGTTTGGTGAAACAAAGGAAAGGAAATTTAATTAATCACAGGAAACTGAGTTGCGACACTCCTGATAAAAGGGAGTTTTACAATTTAGCACTTTTGCAACTGTTCAAACCGTGGCGTTCAGAATTGGAATTACTTGGATATTTTCACAGCTATGAAGAGTCCTTCAATGCTTGTAAAGATACCATAGAATGTTCTGTTTTTGAAAATTATGTGAAAATGTTGAACGATTAAATTGATCAAGAAGTGACTATTGCAGCTGAGATTGCTAGGGACAGTTCTCAAGACAGTAAAAGCTCTGCTCCACTGAGTCAAGATCCACTAGGACAACCAATTGTTGAAATTGAAGCAGCAATCACCATGAATGAGGTGGAAACAGCAATGCATCAAGTTCAAGAAGATATTATGGACTTAGCCAACTTGGAAGAACAACTAAATGTTGAACAGAAAGAAATATATCAGCAAGTGAGACAACAGATTGACCATGGATTTCTTCATGAAAAGAAAGAATGCACATGCCCCTCATTTCAACCTATACGAATGTATGTGAGTGGACAAGCTGGAACAGGTAAAAGTTTCTTAATTAAAGGAATCACCAGTTATCTACAGAAAACAACAGACTCACATTTGTCTTGTGTTGTAACTGCTCCAACTGGGTTGGCCGCACACAACATTAAAGGAACTACATTGCATCGTTTACTCATGCTACCTGTGGAGCATGAAAACAAATTGGAATATCACAAGCTATCTGGAGAAGCTTGTTTAGAAGTTTCAAGACTACTAAAGAAAATGAAACTTCTGATATTGATGAGGTAAGCATGGTCTCAAACTTAATGCTTGCTTTTGTACATTTAAGAATGCAGCAAATTCTTAAAACAGAGTATGATGTGTTATTTGGAGGAAAACATGTCATAGTTTTGGGAGATCTACTGCAACTTACTCCCGTAAAAGGACAACAAGTATTTAAAACACTTGCACATGAAGACACCAAAAAGTCCTTGGAAAGTGTTAGAAATCTTAACATTTGGTCATATTTTGAGTACAAAGGACTCACGAAAAATATGCGACAGGCAAATGATGCTGAATATGGAAGTATTCTTCAAGATATAAGAATTGGAATACTGACAGAACATTGCAAACAAGCTTTGCAAAGTCGACTACTTACAAACTTGTTTCCAAATGAAAATATACTTCCTGAAAAAATATATTAAAAAGTTGCAGAAAATAATTCTATAATCTGCTTAATGCCAACAGTGTGTGAGTGCTCTATTTTCAATAAAGAACTTTTGAAGCTAGAAAATGAACAAATAATAAAAATGGAAGCCATTGATAAAATAGAGCATGAAGGAATCACTATTATTTTGACAGACAAATTGAAAACAAAGTTGGATTCTTTAGAAAAATCTATTTCTTAAACTGCAGGTTTAGAAAATAATTTTTATGTATGTGTAAACTGTCGGGTTATTTTGCGGCGTAATTTGGATGTTGAAAAAGGTTAGTGAATGGATCAATGGGAAAAGTTGTTGATTTTGTGAATTATCAAAAAAAAGATGGAATTGAATGTTTAAAAATTAAATTTGATCAGATTGAAGAAGTGAAACAAATTGCTCGTTGTTCTGCTTGTTGTTACAGATTTGTATGTACGCGAAAACAGTTTCCTCTTTCTTTGGCATATGCAGTGACTATTCATAAATCTCAAGGATTAAGTGTAGACAGTGCTTTGGTGAACATTGGAAGCACCGTGTTTAAAGAGGGTATGGCATATGTTGCTTTGTCGCAAGTCAAGTTTATCTGGTTTGTTTTAGATTGATTTTGATAAGTCAAAGATTACTGCAGATGGAAACTGTGTAAAAGAATATAATAGGTTAAGAAGAGTGTATGCTCCCCATTTAGGGCAATATCCTGTGTTTGAAAAGCGTGTGGTAGGTTGAAAAAGAAGATTTGAGAATATCTGTAGTGAAGTTATAGAGAAGGCAAAAAATCATAATAATGTTAGGATTGCAAGTAAAAAGAAAAAGGATACTGTAGAAGAGATTGTTGGTTATCAGTTTGAAAATACTTCTGGCATCAACTGCTATGCTAATGTAGTGGTCAATGTTGTTTTTTTTCTTGAAAGATTGCAGGAGCAAATTGAGGGGCATCGGGAAAAAAGATTTTGTTCCTTGTTGCCTTCTGTTTATGAAAAATTGAGAACAGATAAAACTAAAATGCAAAGCGTTTCTGATATTCGTAATCTTTTGGATATATGTTCTGATTCTACACAATTTACGCAGAATATCCATCAAGATGCTCAGGAATTTGTATGCTTATTGTATTGGAAAATGAAGGCATAGAAATTGAAAATCTTTTTGGCCTTCATTATAAATGGGAACATCAATGTGAAAATTGAATGT
Organism: Triturus cristatus; assembly: GCF_964204655.1. NCBI lineage: Eukaryota > Metazoa > Chordata > Amphibia > Caudata > Salamandridae > Triturus > Triturus cristatus. Next base: position 549,380,992 of record NC_140591.1, on the reverse strand, counting down.
TCACATGTAGCACTGACATAGACACTGAAAGATTTATATATTTGACAGTACCAGACTGGAAATCAGTGTCTTTCAATAAACTAGTTAAATCAGCAAATCAGAACATGGACTGTAGCCAATGCAACTCAGAAATGTTATCAACATTATTTATACAAAGATATGGACAATATATAATTGTAATGATGCAACGTTGTACAGCTGATGGAAGAAAATTGGAAACCTTGATTAAAAAAATTGTAGCCAGTCAGCTATCAATTTCAGGAAGAACTTTTGTAGCAGTAGCAATAAATTTCCATGATGGTCCTTCTACAACATCTGGATATTACACTGCGTATTTAAAATGTGATAATTGATGGGCCTATTGTAAAGATGCTCAATTGGATTTCAAACAACGCTTGCCTCGCGAATAACCAAATTCCTACCTAATATTTTTAAAGCCAAAGTTTTAGGAACATAATTCAGTATATTAGGAATATGTTAAAATGTCTTATATGATTACTATTGGACAATTTCAGTTTAAAGGATTTCAGCAATACCATTTGGCCCTGAGGAAAGGTATACATTTGAATTATGGCCTTTTTTTTGCACATTCTCACAGCATATATTTATTAAAACCTCATTTACAGTGTACAGAAATTATAAAAATAATTCTTTATTGAATCATTATTTGAGTACTTTCAGATTCAAGTAAAAAAAATTGCTTAGAAGAACCATTTTAAATATATGTGTGATTTGAATGAAATGGTTTGTTATTGATGATGTATGAGTAATAGTTTATCGTATTATTTGATTTCTTACATATTAAAGTAAGATATTTCTCTTAGAAGAAAGCATTTTACATATGAGTGATTTGTATTATATGGTTTGTTATTGAGGATGTCGTTTTTGTGGACTATTAAAAAAAAGTTGGATATATGATAAATATGTTAGAGTATTGTTTTTTTTTTAAACAATCTAATTGATTGTTCTTTTTTTGCCCGCTGTTATGTGATGTGTACAATTGAAATCACTGTTTGTAGTGAAATTCAAGTTATTCTGAGAACAGCAAAAAAGGCTAAGAAAATAATTTAACAAAATGTTAAAATTATGTTGTGTTGTAAAAAATATAATATTATATATTATAACTGTATTTTCTCTTCTCTTTCACAGATACGAATTCTAACATTTGAAATTTTCTGAAATTTAAATTATAAAAATAAATGAAAAAAAGTGTGTTGCATTTTTTTTTCAACTAATGTGAAGGTACGTTTAACTAAGTATTAATATGGACAATGGGCTGTGTTTCCACACTGGTGAAGAAAGGGGAGATGGATGGAGTAGATATGTATGGAAAGATGCTCAGTGTGCATTTTAAGTTACAGGATCAAGTTAACATGAATACTGAGTGTCCCTGTGGCCAAGTAACCCATCAGATATATGTAGAAAGTGTCAAAGACTTGCATTGGAGAGAGGTATAGAATGGGACATGATTTGCCAAAACGTAAGTACTTATACATTTATCTTGTTCTCTGTTTGCAGTACTTAAATTACTCTACTTATTACTCATATAGTTAAGGATTGGCCTAGTCATTAACCGTAGTACAAGAAAATGACTTTATATACTTTGCAAAAAGATCTGTAAAAAGCATTAAAGTATTAATACAGTCTTCAAAACAGCAAGTGTAAATCTATGTAGGTTTGGAATCTCCTTGTCATAGGATATCATGAGACCTGAAAAAAAAAAGATTTGACTGGTCCATAATATTTCCCATTCTACCTATTGAAGTACCGCAATCTTTTCAATCATTCTACTTTGAGCATCTTTGGAGACAATAGTCTGTGCTTAGCTCCTATCATTCTAGTGCAATTTTTAAAACAAACTAGTACCTAAATGTTCTTATTCTAATAGTCTGCCAATCCCTAAGCACTTATAGGGCAATTTTAGAAGCATCCTATGCCAAAAATATGTCACTTTTTGTAACATACTTATAGCGCAAGACACTCATTCCTCTTTACAAAGAGAGGAAAAGGGACTCTGTGTACCTTTCCTTCTCCATGTAAATACGACCTCATCATACACACCACTTTGTGTTGAAAGGGCGTTCTATAGGTGTTGCTGTGCGTTATTGCACAGAACACTCATAGAGCAAGACACATCTCCAGATTGATCCCAAATCATAAATCTGGACATGTGTGTGAATGCTGCACCATCCTCCAATTGGTGTAGCAAGTCACAACAAGGATAATTGTTTTCATTTCTCCTCATTTTTTCTCTTTCAATATATGCTACAATGCTCAGCATACAGTGAAGGAGAAAAATACCTTTACTGATTGTTTTTGTGCATGAAGGTGTATCTTCCTGCAGAAAAACAAACTCCACACGACACAGATATCCTTGAACCATGGTGCAAGGGTGCCTGTGTCACCACATGGCTGCAGTTTAAGCAGCAGTGCAGAGGGAAGCATAGACTTGCAACATATTTATGTACATACGTTGCAACCCTGTGCTTCAGAAGTACCACAGCACACTGCAGGTAAAGAGCTTACTCTGTGATGCTGCAGCACTTCCTCATAGTTCTGCACTTATATATTCACCATACACTACTAATACATTCTTTCAGTCAATTATGCACTACACATACATTCATCTAAATTTTCACACACTATCGTACAAATATAGCTCTTTTTTAACCAGAGAAGTTAGTTCTGACAAGAACTTTTATTTTTCTTCTTTTTTGTTTTATATATTTTTTTGATTTTCTGACCAATTTTTAAATTTTGGGGTTTTTTCTTCAAAAATGAAAAAAACAGAACTGGAGGAACAAAACAATGAACTTCAGAAAAAAAACTCTAACAGCGATGATTCTCTTGCAACCGGCAAACTAAATCAATGGACTGCTCTCCATAGCACAGTAATTTGTTGCACTTCATGCAGAGCACTTTTAGGGTTGCAAATTGAGGACGTATGTCCAGATGTTCTTCAGAGGCAGTCGTCCTGGAAGTACTTGGTGCTGAAGGTGGTGGAAGAACTCGCATTCTTCGACACTCCTCAAGTGCCAGGTTAACCGGATGCAAAGTCTTCAGATGCTTCATCATGCTGGCTGTACCACATGAGTACTTCTTTGTGGGATCACCACGTGACAGCACTCTTTGACAGATTTTACATGTCACTTTGGTGGTATTGGTCTTACTTTGTCCCTCTGGGAACGTAACATTTTTTCACACAACAGAAGTATATATTTCAGGGCGTGGTGGTTCAACCAAAAATTCATCATCTGATGAATGATGACTGCTGTCCTGAAGCCATTGTTTCTGCCAAAAAATTCGTACTAAGTGCCCAATTAGCCACAAAAAGGTTCTTCAAAGAACAGAGATGCTCCTCCAAAGAAGGTCTAAGAAGAATGATTGAAATGGGCGGGGTCTTTCAATAGTTAGAATAGGAAGTCTAATGAACCAATCAAATCTCTTTTTTTCAGGTCACATGGGATCCGCGCACCCTGTGCATAGGCAGCAAAAATTGCATTAAAAAGTAATATAGGTTTATTAAAAGTGAACATACATTCTTTTTATGAGTAGCTTAGATTATGTCTTGCCTTAATATTTATATTAAATACATATATATATCTTTTTTCACATTAAAATATTTCGTGGGATGTATATGACGTCACGCGGAAGCGCGCGAGCGTCACGTTGCGTACAACGTATTAAGTCGCGTACGGGTCGCATAGCAATCGCACAGAAAAATAAGTATTCATCGCACACCCTATGTGGATCCTGAACATCAGAGGTAAATTGGCGGCTAGGTTCCGCGCATTGTTCGAGAACGGTACGCATTGGGTGCCCAAAAAATTGATGAAACCGTGAGCCCAAACTGTGTGTCCTATGCTGTGAAGTCATGTGCTTTGGGCACTGTGCCACACCTGTCCAAGTAGTCTCAACAATATTTTATACGTAGTAGGTGGAAGTTGAGCCCAAACTGTGTGTCCTATGCTGTGAAGTCATGTGCTTTGGGCGCTGTGCTACACCTGTCCATGTAGTGTCAGCAATATTTTATACGTAATAGGAAGAAGTTTTGTTTGGAACATGGTAACTTGTATATGGTGCTGGTAAGTGATCCACAGCACTTGCAAAGGCAGTGCACCCAGGACATGCAGCAGACATGCAAGGCTTAGGTGGACGTGAAAGGAGTTGACCATGTGTTTGGGATGCCCTGCTATGCGTCAGTGGCTCTGCTTGTAGTTGCACTGGCTTGCCGTGTGCCAGTCTTCTGGATGAAATGGCACAGCTTGGTGCAATGAGCCGGGTCTGTGTGCAATGGGTGCAGGGCAGGGTTGTGGTGGGAGTACGTGTGAAGGCCATTTCACGCACGCTAACTATGATGAAGGACTTTTGAGTGTGGGATGTCCACTCGTTCTCAAATCAGTCAGTGGGTAGTCTGGGAGACGGATGCAAATATTATCATATCTGTCAGGGGGGGCTGGATATTTGCAAGTTCCTTCTCGGAGCAGCAGATGTGTTAGTGGAGAGGTGTGGCTCACTGGTTGGAGGCGGCAGACCCGTAAGCAGAGAATCGGCCAGGGACCAGGGTTCAATTCCCGACGCGGCAGGGTCGTGGACCAGGGTCAAAACGGACTCGATAATTCTCGCCTCGGTACCTACTCTAACCAGGAACACACTCGGCAACTCTGGGCATTAAGCTTGCCTCCTCTCTACAACGGCCCCCCCCCACAGACGCCAGGGATGCCTGGTTTCACCTTGGAGATACCCAGAAAGGGACCATCTCACAGGGATAGCCAGGACGGGTTCCCCAGCGGTCTACAGCGCCGGGACGCCCCGTTGCTGGGGCAGCTGTGTGCTTTACAAGTCTACAACATTTACATTTACATTTACATTTACATTTACATGTGTTAGCGCAAGATAACTTAGACAAAGAACCTTTCATTCTTACAGTAACTTCTCGAGGTGCATTCATGATGACCACTCTGGTCATCATGGATGAGATGCCCAGCACATGACACATGGGCGGGTTCACTGTGTGTTACGTTGCCAAACAGCTGCTCCTCCCTCCAACGAGCCCCCACACTTTTGTGCGCTGCACTGTTGTATCCCATGCACTCCTATGGCACACCTTTGTAATGCCTATTGGCGCATGTCCTGTGGCATTCCAATCAGACCGTGACACTGCCGTTTGGAGGTGGTGCATGCCACTTTACAACATCGACTACTGCAGCCTTGTGGCGGCCACAGCAGAACACAGAGACACACTTACCGCACTTCTTGCACACGGACATGTGTGAGACACCCCGTTCCCTTTGCCGCTTGTGCATGCAGGAGGATGCGTGTATAGCTACATCTCCAGGCTCACTGTCAACGCTGAGGTGACATGGTAACATCCACAGAAGACAGCACACTGTAATGTTGCTGGGCCGGTGCCTATCATGCTAACACAATGACCACATGGACATAATTGGTCAGATGCGAGTTTGGAAGGCGTTGGCGGTCCTGGGGTTGTTGCGTGGAGTGGTATGGCCCTCATGGGTATCCATGTATCATGCTCATTGACTCTATGGCACCTGTGGGTTTTCAGGTGTGGCCCTTGGCTGTGTTCCTTTTCATGCTGCAGGTAGTCGTCCTGCTTAACACCAGCAGAAAGCAGGTGTAAAAACGTTAGTGCTAACGTGGCTTATCACCGGAATTTGTTTCGCTTCAAACTTTTTGGCTTTCGTTGTGAAAGTTGTGATGTGTTTTTTTCATGTACAGAAAAATAAATTAACTGGGCAGTGTATCCCATCAAGATCCAGCACCTGACCCACTATTCCCAATTAATATAAAAACAATGAGATTTCTTTATTGATTTTGTGTGTACACTGTAAATGCACCCACTACCACAGTGGAATCAATACAGGATTTTAGTATCTAGAATAGATCGCAAAGGTGCACCTCATGTGTTTTTGCACAGGAATGCCTACTCTGCATCTCATTATCAGCACTTTAATGCAACTAAAGTTGAGATAAATCTAACACAATATTCAGAAGCTGGTGCAAACTGCAGAAATCACCAGTATTCCTGCGAAAACTGCCCCAAAATTTAACAACATGGTGGACACCACCAAATAACAGTAATAAAAACGAGAAAGAGTGACACATCACTTAACAACCAAAATCTTTATTGAAATTTTAAAAAGAGAGAGAGACACTGCCACCCCTGTGAAGCCATGACCAAATAATTACCTGATTTCACCGGAGTGTCTACCAGTGGGCACTCGACGTGCCTGTCAAAGCTCCGCGGCCCGGCAAATTGCACAGATGTAGCTGAGTCCTGAGTCATGAATGGCGGAGACCACATCAGCTTCTTCGGGCCCGTCAGATCTCACACATGTCGCTGAGTCCAGAGTCATCAATGGCAGAGACCACATCAGCTTTTGGGGCCGCTAACCCTGTGCAACACAAGTCAGCGCCACATGGTGGTAGGCTGCTGACAGCCAAACAACTTAGGGTGCGACTAACCCTGTGCAACTCAAGTTGGTGCCACGTGGTGGTAGGCCCCTGACGGCCACATCAGCTTGGGGTGGCACTAACCCTGAGCAAGTGAAGTCCGTGCCATGTGGTAGTAGGCCCCTGACAGCCTTGCAGCTCAGTGTGCGACCAACCCTCTACGCAACTCTTCATGGACTCATTATGATTCAGACCCGTGGAGCATCCACCATCCAGTCACCACCGGCAATAAAGGATGTGACGTTGTCGATGCATTATATTTGCGTGGTCACCTGGCCTGTTATGCATGTGCTGGATGGGTGTGGTGTGTGTGCAAACCTGCCATCAGGGAGTGGTCGTGACATGTTGACAACTAGAGCACTGACCTGCCCACCAACAGCGAGTACGCCTGCATCAGGTAGGCATGTGGGGGTGTGAAAACGTGTTTTCTCGATGGATTTTCCATTGGAAATTTTAGACAAGGCTACAGGTCAAACTGCTCAATGGAATTATACCAAATTTGGCAGGGAGCAGGGTCTTGCTTGGGCTTTCTCGCATCGAGTGAAAATATAAAAGAAAGGTCTTGGGGGCAATTTAATATACAGGAGCTCTGTTTCTGCAAGATAACTCTTTCACAGTGTCTCTGCCCAACATCACCACTTAGCAGCTTAGCCGTTAGAAGCCAGTCTGTCGGCTCACAGCTCTCTACCTTTGCGAGCTACTACGCTACTGGGCCTGTACCTCTGCAAACTACTACGGTGCTGTTCCTTTGGGAGCGGACGGCTCGTAATACTGCATCTGTGAGTCGAGCAGACGGGCCGCAGTTGTCCCTCTGTGAGTCTGGGTGCGAACTGTTCATAACTCACACTACATAAGCATTGAAAAACCATTTTGTGATTCAGTCCATCAGCTGGCATCTGTCTGAGGCATTTCTGAAAACATATCGGAGTTCTTTCTGTGAGAGATACCCTTTTCACGCTGCCTCTCCCACATTAGCAGGTAACGCAACCTCTTCCCACATTACCGACATACCCCCAACAACCTTCTTGGACCCGGAAGTGTCCCTGTGCGGTTGGACAAATAAGAATCTTAGTCTTGTATAGGTTTACATATGAAACATTTTATTTAAAGAAAACAACAACAAATACAACTGAAGGGAGTCTGGTGCTGTGGTCGCTGCCACGAAGTTGGGGTCACTGCCATTCAGGACTCAGGACACAGTTCCACATGTGAGATTGGCTTGTGTTGAAGAGGATTAGTGGCACCACATGTCGTTGGCTTGTGTTGAACAGGGTTAGTGGCACTTTGTGTCGCCGGCCTTGCATATGGAAATATGCCAAACAGATCGAAGGGAGTCTGGTGCTGTGGTTGCTGCCACGGACTTGGGGTCACTGCCATTCAGGACTCAGGGCACAGTTGCATTTGTGGGATTGGCTTGCGTTGAACAGGGTTAGTGGCACCACCTGTCGCGGCTTGTGTTGAACAGGGTTAGTGGCACCACGTGTCAAAATTTCAAATTGAGAGCTCTGTTGCTCGCAGTGTAGACTGTTGTTGAGTGTTTGTTTGCACTTGAAGATGAATTTGTTGATTGTACTAAAGGTATAACTGATATAAAAAAAGTTCTTGAAGCAAGGATACTCAAAGGATATTATGTAGGTTTTAGGCCTGTGATAGTTACCTGCCTAGTGGACTCTGTAATTAATGAATCAAGATTTAATTTTAATTGTGAGCCCTACTGACCGCAGTGTAGGCATATCATGAAAAGATGAAATATGTATAGAATACACTGTCAAAGTGTATGAGCCTGTGATGCTGCTTGGTGCGGATGGACCGCAGTGTGAGCTATGTCTCTTGCCTACTGCGTCATCTGCAATTGTGACTGTATCTGAATTGTGAGTCCTTCTGACCGCAGTGTAGGCCAGAGGTAGCGGTGAGAAAGGGCCCACAGCCACATGCATAGGTTGGTGGTTGCTGCCACGGACTTGGGGTCACTGCCAATCAGGACTCAGGACACAGTTACACATGTGGGATCGGCTTGTGTTGAACAGGGTTAGTGGCACCACGTGCTGCCGGCCTTGCATATGGAAATATGCCTAAAAAATCAGAGGAAGTCTGGTGCTGTGGTCGCTGCCACGGACTTGGGGTAACTGCCATTCAGGACAAGACACAGTTACACATGAGGGATCGGCTTGTGTTGAACAGGGTTAGTGGCACCACGTGTCGCCGGCCTTGACTATGGAAATATGCCTAACTAATCAAAGGGAGTATGCTGCTGTGGTCGCTGCCATGGACTTGGGGTCACTGCCATTCAGGACTCAGGACACAGTTACACATGTGGGATCGGCTTGTGTTGAACAGGGTTAGTGGCACCACGTGTTGCCGATTTGTGTTGAACAGGGTTAGTGGCACCATGTGTTGCAGCTTGCGTTGAAGTTGGCCTGAATAAGTCCATGTGGTGATGACTTGTGGTGCAGTGAGTTAGTGGCACCTGAAGCACTCAGCGTGTGTGCACCCTGCGATGATGCGTGGTCGGGACGGGCCTCACTGGTAGTAATGCCTTTACATGCTTTGAAAGAATCTTCATAGCAGTCAAACTTTCCAAGTAATTCCATTTCAGTCCTCCAAGGTTTGAAGAGTTGAAGAATACCTAAATAGAAAAGCTCTCTCTTATCTGGAATATCACAACTTAATTTCCAGTGATTAATCAAATTTCCTTTGGCATTCTTTAAGAAACATCCATCAGATCCAATTACAGCATATTTCACTTTATTTATTTTGTCTGTAACATTTTTTCTAAAACTATAATGTTGCAGTATTTCATATAGACATATGTTTTCCAGGTATGGACTTCTATTTGGATAGTATGTGAGGAACAGGAATTGAGTTATCTGCAACATATTGTATGTCCATATTTGTATTCCACATCTTCAAAATTACTGGATTGTAATCATTAATGTACTTTGATTCTTCTGTTCTTTTTATATTTTAAGTATTTTTGGGTGATTTTCGAGTGATAGTATGCCTCACTGCTGACATAAAACTGTTCACTCTTCGTTGCGATGACTTATGGTGTTCTGAGTTAGTAGTACCTTTGGCGCTCAGCGTGTACATACCCTGCGATTATGCATTGTCCGGGAGGGCCGCATTCGGAGCAATGTCTTTTGTCTATTCAAGTCTTCCTCAGTAAGGCGACGTGTCAATGTCTTGTGGTGCACTGAGTTAGTAGTACCTTTGGCGCTCAGCGTGTACGTACCCTGCGATGATGCATTGTCCTGGGGGGGCGCACTCGGACCAATGTCTTTTGTTTATTGAATTCTGCCCCAGTAAGACCAAGTGGTGATGACTTGTGGTGCACTGAGTTAGTGGCATCTGAAGTATTCAGCGTGCATGCACCCTGGAAAGATGCGTGGTCCGAGAGGGCCGCACTGGGAGCAATGTATCTTGTGTATTGGACTGCGTCATCTGCAATCGCTATTCCATCTGAAATGTAAGCGTGACTGTCCGCAGGGTAGATCGAAGGCAGTAGTCTGTACAGACGTAAGTCTGCGGTGCTGTGCTGCTGGGTTCGCACGGGGCCTGTGTCGAGGAGAGCCACGGTCATGGCGGCAGCCTTGTGGCAGGGTGATGCCCGCCGCTCTGGCACAGTTGTTGGTCTTCACAGTTCACAAGTGAACCATGCCCAGAGCCCTGGCCTATTTTTTCACACTCCTACCCTGAAGTGGTGTACGTCAGACCAGCCCACTCCGGTTACCCTTATGCCTACAGGGGGGGACGATACAGCTACATGACTGAGATCATCCCTAGTGTTTGCCGTAACATGGTTGGGTCCACTGTCAACAACAGTACAAGCACCAGTAGTATTTGTGCACATGGAGAGGTGTGTGTTCTGCATACTGGGATGTGTCCAGCACATCACCGCTACACTTTGCATTGAGTGCATTGTTATTCATCGGTGAATTGCTTCCTTCACATATAGTTTGTTCACACCTGTCCCAGTTTTCAGCTATTGCGTGGCTGAGGGGCCATGCCGTTTTCTGAAAGTTCACTGTCTTGTTCTGCGCTGCCTCAGTGGTAGAGGGGGGGTCCTGAGGGTGGTGGTGGGTGTTGTGGCATTCTTGGGTGTCGGAGCTGCTTCATCAGTAGGTCTATAACATGTGTTGGTCTTCAGATGTGGTTCTGGGCTGGGCTCCCTTTCATACTGTATGTAGTTTTTTAATATTTAAAAAACAAGAAGACATTAAATAATAAATAAAAAAATGCAAAAACAATTTTTAGGATATTAAAGTTACCAAATATCACATTTTTTTTCAAAATTACTGAGAAAAACATAGGTTTTATGAACATTATAATTAGAAATTAGCATATAAAAAACCTTAGAAATTCCCTGAAAAAACCATAGGTTTCAGGCACGTTATAGTTAGAAATTAACATTTTATAAACCTTAGAGATTCAGTAAAAAAACATAGGTTTCAGGCACGTTATAGTTAGAAATTAGCATTTAAAAAACTTTAGAAATTCACTGAAAAAACCATAGGTTTCAGGGACGGTATAGTTACTTGGTCATTGGACTCATAGTATTGCGCGCTTGTTGTTTGACTATTTCAAATAGTTCCTTGGGGTGGTTAATGGCTTGGTTCAACTGAGTTTTGAAAAAGTCTGCCTTAGCCTTTTGAATCTTCCTGTTGTGTGCATTCCTCACACACTTTTTTTCTTGGAGGGGCGCTGTAGTGTCAAGAATTTCAAGCATAGTGGAGTTGTAAAAGACTGTGAGGTCATAGACGTCAACCATGTCTGTCTTGGGAGTTAGGGTGGAGATGCATTGGTTTACTAGGTCGGTGGGGTTAATATTTTGTATATTTCTTTTCCACTGTTTTGTTTTTGGGAGTTGGCCCTTTTTTGTAGCTACCTCAATATTGATGAAGAACAGAATGCTGTAATGGTCCGTCCAATCATATGGGGTGATAGATTCTAGTGATACAGTGTTTGTTTTCGCTATGATGAGGTCTAATGTCTCTCCCTTGTTGTGGGTTGGACTGTCGCAGAATTGAGAAAGATCCTGATCTGACAGAAAAGATTTGAGACAGCTTACAACATGGTTGTTTGAGTTATTCCAGTGGAGATTGAAGTTGCCCAGAAAAATCTGTGGTACTTGTGAGTTGTCGTTGGATGTAATTACTTCCATTAGCTCATTGATGAATGTCAGATTATCACCAGGGGGCTGGTAAATTATGTGAAGTTTGCTCACGATGCGCTTGTCATCGGAGACGTTGACACAGAGATATTCACAGGAGGATAGAGAGATGGGGTCTGCTTGATTGACTGTGATTGTGGTACGATAAATGCAGGCTAGTCCACCACCAGGGTTCACATTTCTGTCCAGGTGGATTATGTTGTGACTAGGAGGTACCAGTAGGTCTAGGATGGGAGAGGAGGAGCTATTTAGCCATGTTTCTGTGAGGACGATAATGTCTAGATCATTCTCTAGGATGAGGTCGTAGATGTCAGGAGCAGGGTAGAAACACCCTGACCCCCTAGGCCTGCTCAAAACAAAAGAAATTAAGCGTTGTATCCCGCGCTTCGTTTAATTGAAGCCCCCAGGTGGGCCTGGCCCCGGGGGAAGTAAAAAAATGTGTGGGGGGCTCCAATCCCCCCACACTGCCCCAGGGACAACCACACCCGGGGCCTTGCATACATTTTTGCGGGGGGCACATGGCCCCCCCGCAGCCCCGGGGATCGACACTCCCCAGGGCTTGTTTTTTTAAAGTTTGGGGGGCCTCTAAGGCCCCCCAAGCCCGAGAGACCACTACCCCCGGGACTTACATTGATTATCATAGAGGGGGCATACTGCCCCCCCCGCAGCCCCTGGGACCGCCACCCCGGGGGCTTCTTTTAAAAAATATATATATACCTGTGTGGGGGGCTCAAGCACACCCACACGCCCGGGGACTGCCACCTCCCCGGGACACTAATATTTAAATTTGGGGGTCCGTAACGGACCCATGAGCACCAGGAACCACCACCTCCTGGGGCTGTTTAGATGTTGGGAGGCTGGAGCCTGTGATGGCCCTGGGGACCGCCACCCCCCAGGGCCAGCTCCTGCAGAGTCCCGGGGTGCCCTCCCCCGGGACACTGCAGTTTGCTATGGCAGGGCGGGAGCCTCATGGCACCCGCCCTATCATAGCAAACTGTGGTTTGGATTTTGGAAGACAGAGCAGGTAACCTGCTCTCTCTTCCAAAATTCAAACCACATTGCTTTTTCCACACGAGAAGCTGCATCTTAGCAGCTTCCCTGTGGAAAAGCAATGCCGGCTCCCGCAGGAGGCAGGAGCTGGCTGAGACTGTGGGGACATTGTTGCTCACCCCACGGTCCCCTAAGGAGAGGCCACAGGCCCCGGGGATGGGATCCCCGGGGCAAGAATTGGCCTACCCCAGAATAAAAAAAGTAAAATGTTTTTAAAAAACACAATGGCCAGCCCTGGGGGATGGGGTCACCGGAGCCATAAATGGCCTGAGGAGGAGGGCCACGCAGCTCCCCTTCAAATATATTAGAAAAAAAAACCACTATCAATGCCCCGGGGGATGGGGTCCCCGGGGCAAGGAGTGGCCTGGGAGGGGGGCTACGCGGCCCCCCTCCCAAAAAATAATTATTTATAAAAAGAATCAATAAAGCACGCAAAGGCCGGCCCCGGGGGATGGGGTCCCTGGGGCCATAAACGCCCAGAGGAGGGGGGCCCCGCAGCCTCCCTCATTAATAATAAAAAAAAGAAGTTGGGCCATGCCCCGGGAGATGGGATCTCCGGGGCCCAGAACTGGCCACAGGAGGGGGGCCCACGTGGCCCCCTTCCCGTTAATATATTTTAAATATGGGGGTCAGGCTCTGGGGGATGGGGTCCCCAGGGCCCAAGAACAGTAAAATGAAGGGGGGCCACACAGCCCCCCTTCCAAAAAAAACCAACTTGCGTGTGTGCTGGAGGCCCCGCCCCTCCCAGAAAACACTCTGCAAATGCACCCTGTGGCGCGTTTTAAGTTGGGGAATTAATTTCCCATCAATACTGGGGATCCCTAGGGGCCAACTAGCCCACCAGGTACCTCCCATAAGCACCACAGGGCTGCGTTGCAGAGAGGTGGTCCAGGCCACGCCCCTTTTTACACCTCTCTGCAACACAGCTCCCTGGTGCATACTGGAGGTACCTGGTGGGCTAGTTGGCCACCAGGGACCCTCAGGATTCAAGGGGACTTAATCCCCCAACTTAAAACGTGACACGGGGCACGTTTGCACAGTGGTGAAGGGAGGGGGCGGGGCCTGAGGTGACATGTGTGCAAACACGCCCTGTGGCGCGTTTTAAGTTGGGGAATTAATTCCTCCTCAATCCTGAGAGTCCCTTGGGTCCAACTAGCCCACCACACAGCATTAACACGCTGTTATTTTCCCACAATAGACTGCAAAATGCAAAATTGCGCTAAGCTAATTTTGCGATGATTATCACTCGTTCTTGAGAATATGCCCCATTGTTGCTTGACCTTGTCTATGGTGTTCAGACTAAATCCTGGGAAGAGACAGAACACAAAATCATATGCAGGTTCTGTTGGGAGACATTGTTTAGTTTGCATGAACTACTTCGCATGCCATTACAACGCGGTTGTTACAACGTCTGTGTTGTTACATCGCATGCGTTTCATCGCAAGTCGTTACAACGACTTGCTGTAGGGGCGGAAGGTGTTGGATTTACAATCCAACACCTTTCCTGCTGTTGCACAAACTGGAGTTGGAATAGTAAATTAAGTTCAGCTCCCCCCTACGTTGTAACGACTTGCGATTTTATCGTATGCAATGTAACAACGCGGTCATTGTAAAGACCGCATTGTAATGGCCTGCAATGTATCACATGCGCTCTTTCAACATATATTCGGTTCTGTGTGAAAGTACAATGTGGCACAAAAGTGACAATGCCTATATAGTAACATGTGGAAAAGAAATACGGGCTACAATGTGGACATCTAAGTGAACATAGGGATAATCACAGTGGGCCATGCAAGAAACACACAACTGCAGCAAGGTGGCTTGTTGCGCTGCACTGCATCACTATCCCATGAATATGCCCTGGGATGTAATGCAGTAGTCATAGAACCCTGGATGGGTTCTAAAGCAATGGACACATTTGAAGAAACTGACAGCAGGGCAGCAGCTCCCTCTAGTTTCCAAAGCAAGTACCTTGACAGTGAGCAAAACCAGAGAACAGAAGTTAATTCCTTATGAGATCTGTGCAAAATTAAAAAATTAGCAACTGCAGACAATGTTAAAAAGAAAGTAGTTATATTCTCATATTTGTCTTCTTAGATCTATTCAGTGCACTTTAAACATTATTGGATAAGCTTTTGTCATGGCTAAGACAGATGTGATCTGAACGAATCTATGTACCAAATAATTCCTCAAATTTGAATAATAAATATGCATTATACTGTAGACATAATGGAATCATAATATGCTTGTAACATATAACCATGCTCTCTTTCTCCTTTATACTCTGAAATACGAGCATGTATAGAGCATACAAATATGTGCCAGTACACATGGAATGAAGTACACACTGCCGTCCATTATAAGAATATCGCAAGCCACCAAGACGTTTCATGAAGTTATGGAGGAACGGGGCCAATGTTGAGTTCATTGATAAGGCCGTGGAACTCCAATATGGCTTGCAAAATCTTTTTAATGTATGGCAGAGGGTATTTTATTTCACATAGTATACCATTAATCTTCCCACAAACTGCTTGAATCCTTTGTGTTTTGCTATTTCATGTTCATTGTGGAGAAGAATATTAAAAACAGAATATCTACTGTAAAGTTAAACAAACCAAAAAGAAGTTAGTAATTTTTGCAAAACAATATTAACGTCAATGTATTGTAAGTCATATTTGAATCTTTTGCTGAGATTGAGTAGAAACATGCTTATATTCTATCTTTATTGCTATGACCAAGAGCATAAATTATTTTTGTTAGAATAGCATATCAGAAAAAGGAAAAGCAAGTTCTTGTTTGCCAGGTTTAAACTGCAGCTGTAAATTGTAAATTGTGCGGACTTTTATGTCAGAATTCAACTGTAATAACAAATCACAGTAGAGCAGCTATGAAATGTATTTTATTACAGCTAACTACAAATGTTTCAAGTCACCAGTAATGAAGAAATAAGATATGGCTTTTATACAGGAATTGAATAGTCCAATGTATAAAAAAATATTAATAACTTGTTACTTTTTAAACCTAACCCACTACCTAAGGAAATGAGCCAACGCAGGCAAATAAATGACTCCACCACTGACTAGCAATTCTCATTGTATGTAATGCAAGCCAGTCAAAAGTTCCCAGGAGGTAATAGCAAATTAAATTCAATGTAGCATGGGCTGTAAGGCATCCCCCAAACTGAGTGAAGATAGAGTGTCAAAACACATCTCTCTTCTATTCTGTCAGATTTAGATTATTTGCAAACTCCAGCAAGACAGTCTTCATTTAGGTCAGTTTGGTGAATGGTCGTAAAGCATTAAAACAAATTGATTTACAAATTCAGAAATCCTAAAGTAGCTTATTTCATTTTCATACATTCCATACTGCCACTAACGTCGATAGTCTCACTCCCTAATATGTTAACTATGGAATTTACAAGTGCTGAGTACGGCTCCCTGGGAGAAGGGGATCTTGCTAACTCCAGACGCATTACATGTGATGATGCCTTTGAAGTTTTGGCAAACATATTTTCCCTAACTTAGCCAGCACTAATAGGAAAACAAAAGTTCCAATGCTCCTGTTCCCTACATCCAAAAGTCATGTGTTTTTTGGGCTCTACATCCTCTGCAGGCTATGAGAGATTGAGTGGAATTGATAGTCAAAGCAAAGCCACAAATATTTGCAAGCCTTCACTAAATTTTCTCAAGTTTGCCTGACTTTGCAGATGGAATATAAATATGAAATTCGCCCACTGGTAGGACTTTCAAGGGGATAGGAATTAGATGTTAATGATGGTTGGGCCTTTTCATCTGCTATGTCTAAATGAGTTTATATGAGTTGGGTGCATATATGTTCAAAAGAAATCCTAATACAAATCACCCTGCAAACTTATGGATCTTGGTCTCTGAAACCCCACCTGGTTGAAAGGATCATGGCATTTTCTATAACAGGGTTCTCACCAAAAGCAGATCTCATTTAAAGTAAGGGTGAAGACCTTCTACCTCTATCAAAGGGCACATATTTGTGTTCCAAGATAAGATGATCAGTGGTGAGACAAAAGGGTATCACTCCCTATTACGGCTGACTGAGTTGCCTAATTAAACTCCTTCACACTTGAAGCAAGTCTACATCACTGAATTTCCATTAACATCATTACTCACAGAATATTAAAATCAACAATACACATTGCCTACATGCAGTGAGTGTATAGCATAACAGAGTATAGAGTCCAATTAAAATGGATAATCAGGAATATTGTGAACTCCTTAAAAAGGGTTTAGTTATGATGGATGGTGAACTCAACCATTATGGTGGCCTCAGGACTGGAAGTTAACTTCCCCAAAAACTTAGATTAATGATGGGTGCAAACGAACCAAAATGTTGGCCTTGGCATGTGATGTGATCTCAGCATATAATGTTAACAATTCAAATGGCGGCAGCCATCAGGAGGAGTATATTCCCATCAGCCAAAATGAAAAATGCACTGAAGCGTTAAGAATACCTACCAATATGTGACAATAATTGATGGAAAGGATATCTTATCTATAGAAAGGATGATGAAAGCATGTCTGAAAATATTTCAAAATCCTGTTTAGAACTGGTTGTCCTTGCTAAAATCAAAGTCATGTTTAATGGGGTCATGTATACTGAGCAGTCATCAGATCAAGATCAAAAGGGTTTCTGACACTTGAGCCTGCCCAGGAACCACTGTCTAAATCCGTTTGTCCTTCCACCTATAAATGCTATGAGAGACAATTGAGTTTGGCACAATGAAAACATTGACATTTTGTTGTGGTGTACCCATCACTATAAACACTTAACGAGGCCCCAGCCTTTAACCAACACACTGTCCATCTACAGGAGACTGCATTTTGTAGTACATTTAGGGGCCGCCTCCGATTCCGGCCGCAAAGAGAACCGACCGATACGGACCCGGACTGGATACCGACCAACACGGACCAGCGCCGTACGACCCGTGCAGTAAGATGCAACGCGAGTAAATTACAACCGACACGTACAGAATACAACCCGTACGACCGAGCCGTAGGGAAAATAGTGATCCGTCCGGAAAACCAACACGAATTTCACCGACCGACACGAACCCGGAATGAACCCGACCGACCCATACCCACGATGTCCGATCCGCGCAGTACTATGCAATGCGTGTAAAACCAGACCGACTCGCACGGAGACCAAGCCGCACGACCGACATGCACAGACAACCGGGCCCACAAGCAAAAGAGACCTTCGCGACCGACGCGTATGAAACACAGAAGATAGGCAGCCTGAACAAGGTGGAGAAGCCCGCACGAGACAATAGCAGCATCCGTTTCCGTCAGATGAACGTCTCCTTCATGCCTACAAAACCCAAAGGAAAAAAGACAAAAAAAGGACCAAACAAGCAAAGACAAAGCCAATAAATATCAAATAAAAACAACCTGGGACAAAGACACATCCACAGCTCCAACTATATAAAGGACTACTATCACTACCACCATCCCTTGCAACCAGGAGACACAGCCAGCAGCAAACACCATTATAGAGCAAACACAGACACACTCACAACTCACGCATCACACAACCCACACACCATCAGCACCTCATCCAAAAGCACACACACATACAGCCAGCAAAACCAACACCAACCCACCCTCACTTGCAACCTCACACACACATCCCTCACCACCACTACCCATCACCATGCCCTCAAAAAAGAATCCAAAGTGCACAGATAGTGAGTTAGAAGTGCTGGTAGACGAGATCCTCAGAGTAGAGCCACATTTGTTTGGTACATTGGTCCAAAGGACCCCCATCTCACAGAAAACAAAGATGTGGGTGAGGATTGTGGACAAGGTGAACGCTCAAGCACCAGCAAGGTGCACAAAGGACGAAATCCAGAACAGGTGGTATGACGTGCGCAGGAGGGTCAAGAAACTCATCGAAAAAGATCACGCCCTGAGTCAGCGCACTGGCGGTGACCCTCCTGCCAAACCAGTCTACTTCAGGACCTGGGAGGAGAAGGTGTGGGACATCCTACCACCAGAGAGGAGAGCGTCCATGGGCTAACAGACATACCAGAGCCTGGTGAGTACACAAACAACATACCCAACATTGTGTGGCAAGGGGACAGTGAAACCATGCACCGCAAGCAAAGCTACAGTAACCAATAGATAATCATACCAAGATGTTGATGCCAGTCAGACAAACACAATACCTGCCATCTCATAGTGACGTGGAACTGTGTCATGACATGCACCAACCTACAAACATATAGAGCAAGCCAGTGGCACAAAGCTAAATAGACACTGCCAGACAGTTTGCCACCACAGACACACTACCTCACAGTGCAGCTGACTGACAGGAAAGAATAGTGGGGATGCAGGTGAAGTGAGTGTATCCAAAAGCATGATGGGGCCTGTAGTCACAGATAATGCTCCCCCTCCTGATTGGCCCATCAAGACCTCTCTGAAACATGCCCACATCACAGGGAGTGGAAAATGACTGACAAGGTGGCTGACACTGGCTACTGCTGTGGGGAGCATAAGGCCCTGCTAGGACATGTGCGCAAATCAGAATCAGGACACCACTGACTGACATCCTGAAAGGCAACTTGCACGCCCCACAATGGAAGCACGTTTCATGGTGGGATGTCTGGCCGGATGGGAAGGAGGACTGACAGCTCTGACCATACTTACCAGCATGTGGAGACACACACACACCTCAACACAAACTCCACACAACTCACCGGGTAGAATGCACACACCTCTGTGAAATATCAGCAAAAGATATAAGAAGGATTTCACAGTCAGCCATCTTGCCTTTGCTGTCCCCCCCCTCACAGGGAAGCAGAGTCAAGAGGAAGGAAGTATGGGCATGCTGGGAAGGGGGTGTAGCCAAGAGTATGATGGGAGTCGCAGACACAATCTACACCCACCCACATGGCCCAGCAAGTTCCAACTGAACCATACTCGCCCCACAGGGAGTGGGAAGGGACTGACAAGATGTCTGACACTGGGCTCTGTTGTGGGGAGCACAAGGCCATGCTGGGAAATGGGCTACAACAAACTCCAGGACTACACAGTCAGCCATCTTGCCTTTGCTGTCCCCCCTCACAGGGAAGCAGAGTCAAGAGGAAGGAAGTATGGGCATGCTGGGAAGGGGGGGTGTAGCCAAGAGTATGATAGGAGTCACAGACATAAACAATCTACTCCCACCCACATGGCCCAGCAAGCTCACACTGAACCATGCTCGCCCCACAGGGAGTGGGAAGGGACTGACAAGATGTCTGACACTGGGCTCTGTTGTGGGGAGCACAAGGCCATGCTGGGAAATGGGCTAAAACAAACACCAGGACTTCACTGTCAGCCATCTTGCCATTGCTGTCACAGCCCCTCACAGGGAAGCAGAGTCAAGAGGGAGGAAGTATGGGCATGCTGGGTAGGGGGGTGTAGCCAAGAGTATGATGGGAGTCACAGACACAAACAATCTACTCCCACCCACATGGCCCAGCAAGCTCACACTGAACCATGCTCGCCCCACAGGGAGTGGGAAGAGACTGACAAGATGTCTGACACTGGGCTCTGTTGTGGGGAGCACAAGGCCATGCTGGGAAATGGGCTATAACAAACACCAGGACTTCACTGTCAGCCATATTGCCATTGCTGTCACATCCCCTCACAGGGAAGCAGAGTCAAGAGGGAGGAAGTATGGGCATGCTGGGTAGGGGGGTGTAGCCAAGAGTATGATGGGAGTTGCAGTCACAGACAATCTACACCCACCCACATGGCCCAGCAAGTTCCAACTGAACCATTCTCGCCCCACAGGGAGTGGGAAGGGACTGACAAGATGTCTGACACTGGGCTCTGTTGTGGGGAGCACAAGGCCATGCTGGGAAATGGGCAAAAACAATATCAAACTCTGTCTGTGACAATCTGGGAAAAAGCAGTGTACAGGCAGGCATCTGTTCGAAAAGTAGAAAATGTCATGTTTGTGAACCATCGATGCATGTAGAAACATAACTCTTCCAAACACAGGTGGTGCTGGAGACCCAGCACCAAATGAAGAGGATTCCCAGTCCCAGACTCTGGTGGACACTGAGCTCTCTGGTCTGACTCTCTCACTGTCCTCTTCGGATGACTACAACCAACCTGGCCCCTCCGGTGTGAGTCATCATGCAGCACCAGAAGCATCAACATCTGCAAAAATACAAGAAAAAGCCTCATTTTCGCCACTTTAAATATGTTCAGGCTTAGAGTTGTAAGAAAGGGTGTAGGCAAGGTAGAGAAGTGGGAACCACCATGACTTCTTTTCAGATTCTTTCCTGGAATGTCAATGGCTTGCGCACTAGACCAAGGAGAGATAAGATTTTGCAGTATTTGAGGGACTCTTCGGCGCAGGTCATTATTCTCCAGGAGACACATCTAATGGAAGATGAAATGATCTCCCTGCTAAAGTTTCAAAGTTGGGTTGGTTCCCATGTAAGCACTAATCAGTCTGCGAATATTAGAGGGGTTTCAATTATTTTTAAGAACTCAGCTGGTGCCCATATTTGCTCCTGCATAAAGGATTCAAATGGTAGATGGGTGATAGTTAAAGTTTCAATAAGGGACACTCGGCTGATTCTAATTGGATACTATAGCCCCAATCAGGATGACCCTTTCAGTATGAAGGCTATTTTTTTGCATCTTTTAAATTTTTCAGAGCCATTGGTCCTGGCAGGGGATTTCAATATTGTTTTAAATCCCTTATTGGATAAAACTCCAACTAATAGGGCTGTGGTCTTTTCCAAATCTCAGGAATATCTGCTTGGGGCCATGAGACAGTTTACTTTATCAGATACTTGGAGGGATAGATCAGGGCAGCAGCGAGGGGTATCCTATCAAAATTTTAAATATAGACATCAGTCTAGAGTTGATTTCGTCCTGGTTAGTTACTCACTTAGGAGTCTGGTTAAAAATATAGTCTATGTGGCTCCTCATCTTTCGGACCACTCAGGTGTTCTTCTGACTGTGAAATACCAAGTACCCAGTCCAATCAGGACCTGGTCCTTCAATCGAGCCATACTCCTGGAGGAGGAAGAAGTCTCTTCCCTCTCTCGAGAGGTGGCTTGGTTTTTAGAGGTGAATATGGATACCGCATCAATAACTTCAGTCTGGGACACTATGAAAGCTTTTATACGTGGCCAAATTACTAATAGATCCTGTTATAGGAACAAAAAATATAAGGAAGAGATTACAGGCATTGAAGCCAAGTTGAAGGAGGCAGAGGTGGATCTCTCTGTTTCTGTATCCCCTGAAATCATGCAGGGAAAACAAGATAAGGTTAGCGGTTTGAAGGTCCAGCTTGAGAGCATTCTGAACACTAGACTTATTTGAAGGTGGGAAGCTAGTAAGATCTCCCACTTTGAATACAGTGAAGGTGCAGGCAAACTCCTTGCTTGGAAAAGTAAATCAGACCGAGCAAGGAGTTATATTAAGGAGATCAGAAATGAGAGGGGCATTTTAGCAACGGATGATGAAATCCGGGATGCCTTCCAGGCCTTCTTCCAATCCATCTATCAGGAAGATGGCAACGTAGATAGTCGGAGTGTTCAGCACTGGCTCAAAGATATCTCGCTTCCCTCCTTTAGTTTAGAACAACAATTATTTATGGATAGGGATTTTTCCTGTGTGGAAGTAAGGGAGGCTATCTTTAATAGTAAGAACAATAAGGCCGCAGGGCCAGATGGATTACCTTCTGAGATATATAAGGTAAGGGGATCAGGCTATTTCTATTATGACCAAACTCTTCAATCAGATCTTGCAAGAAGGCCTGACCCCCCCAGATTCATGGAATGAGGCCACTATAGTTCTGATTCTGAAACCAGGGAAAGTGGCATCCAATTGTGGGTCTTACAGACCCATATCTTTATTGAATACTGACTACATAATCTTTTCCTCTATAATGGCAGCGCGTTTGGGTATAGTAGTGGAAGACATCCTGCACTTAGATCAAAAGGGCTTTGTGAAAGGGCGCCAGATATCGCACCTAACTTACAGTCTAATTGGTGTAATAGATCTGGCGTCCGCATATTCCATCCCTTTAGCAGCCATGACTTTGGACGCCTCCAAGGCCTTCAACAGGGTCAATTGGTTGTACCTGTCGGAGGTCTTGAAAAAATGTAATCTTGGCGAGAAATTCTGCCATACAATACAATCTATATATAGGAGCCCCACAGCTAGACTTCTGGTAAACGGCAGTGTGACAGCGCCCTTTAATATATTAAGGGGCACTAGACAGGGCTGCCCTCTCTCCCCTCTCCTTTTCGACCTATATATCGAACCGTTGGCTCAACGGCTTAGAGAGGACGCTAACATCCAGCCTTTTAGGTATGGAGAGTGGGAGGGTAAGGTAGCCCTATATGCCAACGATATTTTGATTTTTACTGCTGATCTAGATAAGGCATTTCCAGTAGTTATTAGTCAAGCCCAGGAGTTTGGAGCGGTGTCAGGGTATGAAATTAATGCTGCCAAAACAGAGGTAATGGTTTGGAATCAGTCGGTGAACCAATATCAGCACCTTATTAATCCCAAAATGAGACATCTAGGAATTAATATAGTGCAAGATATAGCCAAGATTGCTGTGTCAAATTTGACTATAGTAGCAGGAGAATGTGTGAAGCTTATGAAGACTCGGGCCTCGCTCCCCCTCTCTATTATTGGCAGGGTTAATTTGGCTAAAATGTCGATACTCCCAAAAATTACTTTTTTGTTTAACTGCATTCCACTTTATTTTGATAGTTCACAAATTGATAAAATCCAGAGGGAAATTAATTCTTTTGTTTGGGGGTATACATTTTCACGTTTAGGGTGGAAAAAGCTGAGACACTGAAGGGAGAAGGGGGGCCTTGCCCTGCCTGACGTTCAGCTTTTTGCATGGGCTTTCCAACTCTCCCATGCTCGGATGTTGTTAAAAATGCCGGTTAAGGCTGGTGTGGGAGAGTTGTTTTTAGCAATTCTACAGGGTGCACAATTACCGGTGGAGGGTTTTTTGTTTAAATTCGGGGGGGATGTTAAGTTTTTCAAAAAAGTTAGGCTTAAGGTTTTGCAGGGTCTGGCCAAAACTTGGGTAAATCTGAGGAGGTCGGCCACTCTTGGCTACTTCTCTAGCATGGCCCCTCTATGGGGCTCCCCCGGGGGCCCAGAAAGTCTGAGTGACAGTTTAGCGATCCCGTTAAGGGAATCTGGTTTGGCGGTTTGGGGCGATTTGATTCTAGATGGCACTTTGGCAACATGGGAACAACTTAGGGAGAGGGTAGGGCCAGGTCTCTCCAGATTTAAATATCTGCAGCTGGCGAGCTGGGTTCAGGCCCAGTTACAAACAACTAAGGGGGGCTTATTAGGGAGAGGTAACGATTTAGAGTATAACCTTGTGACTAGACCTCGTGGGAAGAAAGAAGTTTCCTTTTGGTATCAGGCAATTTTGGAGGCAATGGACGGAGAGTTTAAGCTTGCTTTTTTTTTTTTTTACTTTTTTTACTTTTTTATTGCGATCAGGACAAGAAATTAGAACAACAAAATATTTAAAAGAGAAAACAAGACATGGTATAGATTGAAATAACAAGTATGTCAAGAGGGGCGAAGAGATATACATCGGAATTAGAAATCGGGAAAAGAAAAAAGAAGAGTACATTACCTATAAGAGAGCGGGCATAGATGACGTTGGTAAAAAAAAAAAAAGGAAAAAAAGGAAAAACATACATTCCTTCCAACATCACCATAGTCGGCCTTCTTTTGAGCAATTGTATATTCACCAATCTTAGCCCTCGAGCTATCTGCGAAGGCTTCATATAGTTGAGGAACCCCAAATTATATCTATCTTTTGAAGAGATTTAGCACCTCTGATCTTAGCAAGAGAAGATTCCATAATATACATTTCTTTAATAAGAAGCCACCACTCCATCACATGTGGTGGGTTTCTTGAAATCCATGTCCTAGCAATAGTCAGTCTGGCACATCCGATCAGTATGTTAATGAGATCAGCTTTCGGGGCTTCTAATGAACTATTTATCAACGAAGTGCCTAAAAGTACATTAGTTAAATTAAGTGTGATTGGTTGTGACAGAATCTGAGCCATACCCTGACTAATTTTATGCCAAAATTCCGCAAGTTGAGGACACGTGAACATCATATGTTCAAGATTAGCGGCTAGGAGATCACATTTGGGACACTTTGTCCGTTCGCTATTCAAGCTATTGCTGGACCATTTTGAATTTTTTTCTGGGGTGTAATATAGCTGGCATATCGTTTTATATTGTTGAAGTCTCACACTAGAAGACTGTACCGAGCGGTTTATACTGCAAAATGAAGAAGAGATCTGAGGAGTAATATTCAAGCCTAATCGAGAGCTCCATTTTTCTGCCATTTTCCCACAGTCGTCTAATTTAAGCGAAGTTAGGACTCTATAGCCGAGACTAATAAGTGATTTAACCTTGTTGGAGTAGAAACAATTCCAGATATCTGAATCTGAAATATTTAGTAACTTCATTTTGCGTATTAGATAATCATGTATTTGAATATATTTAAACTGTGAAGTTATAGGTAATTTATAAAGTGTTCTTAGTGTCTCGAAGGCAAAGAGGCCATCATTGCCATATAGATCCCCAAGTGTTTCTATTCCAGCAGTTTTCCACATAAAGAATATCCCGTCATGGAATATCCCTGGAAGGCCGGGGTTATCCCATAGAGATAATTGAGGGTGGAAGAAAGACGTGTTGCACTTGGCCAGAATAAGTTGCCAAATTTTAACACTGTCTCTGATGGTCTTAAATTTTACACGTTTGAAATAGTTTGGGTCGTTTGCTTTAGCTAAAAACATATTAGATTCCTCTCCCAGAGCGAATTGGTAGCAATAAAACAATTGCTTGTTACGAATGAACAAGCAGCGGAGACGGCTAAGAAAAGCTGAGAAGAAATATGATCTAAAGTAGGGGAAGTTCAAACCACCTTGATTGAGAGGTAGTTTAAGCAGAGTGATAGATCTGCGAGCATTTTTATATCCCCAGATAAAGCTGCTAAAAATCCCATCTAGCCGTTTGAAATACGTATTATTGACGAGGAAAGGTATGGACCTGAATAAATATAGAAATTTAGGTAATATGCTCATTTTGATTAGATTGATCCTACCAATAATGCTAAGAGGAACCTTATGCTACTTTTTTAAAGTTATAACAGTTTCTTTGATGAGAGCCTCATAATTGAGTTTAATTATCTCGTTAATATCAGAAGAAATTTTAATTCCGAGATAAGTGGCAGTTCTGCAAGTACCTGCGATCGGAGCCGGTGGCTTGTAATTCATGATAACTTGTGTTTTATGTGAGTTAAGTTTGTAGCCAGAAACTGACCCAAATTTGTTAGCCTCCTCAGTAATACCCAGTATAGCAGCCGATATGTTAGTTGAATAGACCGCAATATCGTCGGTATACGCCGTAATTTTTAACGAATTCTGACCGTGTTCGAAAGAAATAATGTTAGAATTAGCTTGTAAAGCAACAAGAAAGGGTTCCAACGATAGAGCAAATAGCAGGGGTGATAATGGACACCCTTGCCGTGTGCCTCGGTAGATTGGAAAATTAGTCGAAGTTAGCCCGGCGTAGCAAAGCTTAGCCGTTGGGTGGTCGTAAAGAGCCTGTATCCATTTGAGAAATTGGCCATGAAAGCCCATAGTAGACATCGTTGACCAAAGAAATTCCCACCCCACTCGGTCGAACGCCTTTTCGGCGTCCAGAAGTATCATACCGAGTGGGGTGGGTCCGTACCTAGCCACATCGAATGAAGTAATAGCCATATTAATATGGGCAGTTGTGTCCCTCCCCATGACAAAACCATGTTGGTGAGGGGACACAAGATATGGGATAAGTGGAGCTAATCGGATAGCCAATACTTTGGCGAAGATTTTAGCGTCTACGTTAATAAGCGAAATGGGTCTATATGACCCACATTGATCTCCAGGTTTACCTTTTTTTTAAAAGAAGACAATCCTGGTAGTGTTCCAAGATTCGGGATCCTTCCCATTGATTCCAATATTACTAATCACATTAGATAGTAGTGGCATCAGTTCCTCCGAGCATAATTTGTAAATATCTAGTGGAATAGTATCCTCTCCAGCAGCTTTACCTAGAGGAAGCATGGAAATCGCCTTTCTGATCTCTAATTCAGTAATGTTTTCAGAGAGCAGCGCCATGCTTTCAGTCTGCTTTCCCTTGGTTAGATTAGTGTCCAGATATTCTTGGATGTTATTGAAGACAGGCTGTTCGTCTAGAGTGTATAATGTCCTATAAAAGGCCACGAATTGCTCAAGAATCTGCTCTGGTTGAGTATATGTCGTGTTGTTGGGGCCTTTAATTTCTTTTATAGTTGTTCTAGATTTGTCGTCAGCAATTTTGTAAGCTAGAATTTTACCGATCTTATCCCCGCTTTCATATTGAGATAGATGGTATTTATGTAGGCTAATCCTATTTTTCTCCATAAGCCTGGTTTTAATGCTGAGCTTAGAGTTAGCTAGCTTTTGGCTATGGAGTTTAAGCTTGCTGAGGAATTATGGGGTAGTGTTTTACCAGGTCAAGATTGTGATTCCATATGGCAATCTTCGTGCAAACTTTTGTACGATATAGTAAAGCTGGCATGGTTGAAAAGGAACCATCTGTTCACTATCCATAGGGTTTACTTTACTCCGTTGAAGCTCTCCAAAATTGCAAAGAGCAGCCTGTATGCTGTAAGAAATGTGGGCTGGCCATGGCTTCTGATATTCATATGTTTAAAGAGTGTCCAGCGCTGATTCCCTTTTGGGACAGTGTAGGCAATTTTTTTTCGGATACAATAGGGATCCCGGTTACTATGGATTTGCCCCTGATTTTCTTCGGTCTTCAAGATAATATCAGAGGCCCTGCAAGATTGTTACTTTTTTATGCTGCGCTCCTGGCTAGGAGACAAATATGCAAGAAATGGACAGGTCCCACACCTCCCTCTTTTTATGACTGGCATTCCTCGGTTCTGGCGACTTCTAAGTTGGACTTAATGAGAACCGGCAGCAAGAAGAAAAGAACATTCTGGAATATAATGGAAGAAAATGTGACCCGTAGTTGAGAGTGTCTTTTTTTTTTTCCTTTTTTTTTTTCCTCTCCTGGGTCCTATGATTAATGCTGCCTGAAGACTCTAAGGGCAAGGTCGGGGATCCCCTTCCCAAGCATGGGTTGGAGGCCCTAAGGTAAGGCCATCGAGTTCTAGAAGCTCGTATTATAGAGTTGTCTCAGTAGATGCTTTGGTGTGCATATCGGCAAGTCTTAGTGCCGGTAGGTAGGTGATAAAGCCCTAGCCACCTACGCCTCTCATTTCGCTGAGTGAGGGCATGTACTGCTTGAGTACGCATCAAAGGGAGATTGGTGGTGAATGAGGACAAAAAAAAACCATCTGCAACCACTGTACCCACGCCTCCAGCATCTGGAAACCGACAGGGTACCCTCACCAACACGGACAGACCAAGGCCACTGAACACCCACAGCACAGGGACAGAGGACCCCCCGGAAGCTACAGCAAACACCACCAGCAACACCAACCAAGGGGTTCCAGTGTCACCTGTGTGTCCCGCCGCTGGTCCTGCCCGTGTGGATAGGGGTGCTGGGAGGGGTGGGAGGCAGAGGGCGCGCCTTGCAGAGGGGTCCGGACTGCACGATGACCCCCAACTGGCACACATCATAGATGCGTACCAGGATAGCACCATAGGATTTGGCCATGTGGTGGGGATCCTCAAGGACATGCAACTGGAGCAGGCTGCCCACCATGCCTGCATGGAGGCCAAGTGGGATGCCCTTACTGCGGTGCTTCGGGACATACTCCAATGCCTCCACCAGATCACCACAAACCTGTCCACACCTCCCTGTGTGGCCACAACATCTGTTGCAACACCATCTGCCAGCGCCACAGGGAGGGAGGAGGACTCTGGCGGAGAGTCCCCTGCACCGCAGAGGCCTGCACCTGAGGATCCCCCCCAGGAAGAAGAGGGGTCGTCCGAAGAAGGACATGTGAGAGGCAGATGTCCCAGCACATCCCCCAGGGCCTCTAAACCTGTTCTGGACAATGTCCTTTGTGCGCAACCGGTTCACCTTGTCCAATCGCACACAACTTGCCCACATGAAACGGAGCGTTCATGTTGGGCCAATGTAGCAGATGACTGTGGACTTTACTCTGGACATTTCATCTACCAGCACATCCAACTCTAATGTGAACGTTGGATTCCAAAACCAATGTACATCACCCACCATCCTGTGCACTTTCCTCACACATGTTCGCAAATAAACTCACCAGTACACCATACTTGCCTCTGTTGTGATTCCAAATTGTCATGTGTCGTGGAGATGTCGATCTGCTACAAAACACAGTGCATGCCAAATACAGCAACAATGTGACCAACATTAGGTGAGTCATGGTGATGTGACACATGTGAGGGAGACACACCACCATGGCATGACAACACATACTCACCATGGCCATGTCACTCATCCCACACAATGATGTTGACCTGAAACACATTGGCATGCACAGACACAACACCAACCCCAGTCAGTGGTAAAAAGTGCACAGGTGAGGTGAGGTAAGCAGATGTCAGTCAGATGTGAGAAGACAGACAACGCACATAACAAAGCATACCACAGGTTCATTACACATCAGCAACATGTTTATTCCACAATAGTTGCAAGGTAACTCTACTTAACAGTGGACACACAGTCACAAAGTGTCGGAGAATTGAAGTCCAGGGATGTGTGGAACATCAGTTGATGGGAAATGACAACTTCTACACTGGTGTTGGATTCTGGGTGTTGGGGGTCAGTGTTGACCAAACAACGGGCAAAGTACCCTGGGAAGGACAGACACAAGACACAGTCAAAAGTACAGCAGAAGAGGAGAGAAATGCAATGCACATGCACAAAACATGTCGCAAGAAACCTACACAAAAAAATGTTAGCAGTACTACCCTATTGTGGAGTGCACACCACCTGAATGGACACATCACTGCACGCATCCAGTCAAGTGGCACACAGACACACTCAGACAGCAACAGAGCAGCCACAACACATTCCAGGCTAACTCCATACATTGACATAACAACCTTGGAAACTCACATTCAGGGGAAGAAGTTGTTAATGAGCTGTGAGCGGACGTCACCCTCATCCTCATCATCACTGGCATCTTGGCCCAGGCCGGGATCCTCCACAGGTGCCGGAGGTTGGTCATCGTCATCCTGGATGAGAGGCACCTTCTTCCGCACTGCCATGTTGTGTAGCATGCAGCATACAAGGATCATTTTGTACACTTTTGCAGGATCATATGGGATGGCCCCTCCGGTCTTGTTCAGGCAGCGAAAGCGGCTTTTCAGGAGGCTAAATGTCCGCTCAATCACCCTCCTGCTCCGACCATGTGCCTCATTGTAGCGCATCTCGGCTGGTGTCACAGTTTTCCGGAGGGGTGTCAGCAACCACGGCATGTTGGGGTATCCGGAGTCACCTACACACACAAAAATGAACAAGTAGCTGAGTTTTGTAGGAGTGCGGCATACAACATTGACAAACACACACAATGAGAAACAGTAAGTTCACACCGACAAGCCAGGCATGCTGAGCTGGCATCTGTGACATCCGCGTTGCAATGCGACTACTCCTCATTGTGTAGGCATCGTGCACAGAACCAGGGAACCGTGCACACAAATGTGTGATAGACATGTCAGCAAGACATACCACCAGAGCATTGATGGAGTGGTAGTGCTTCCTGCTCCAGTATGCCTGCTCATGTGCCTGTGGTGGTATCAGGGTCACATGTGTCCCATCAATTGATCCAATGACGTTTGGCATCCTCCCCAGCGTATAAAAGGCATCCTTTATTTCAGGGAGTTCAGCTGGGCTCGGGAACTTTATGTACAGGTCTAGGAAATGCAACATCCCCGCCAAGACATCATGTAGCACCCGACTAAACATCGTTTGCAACATACCACCAGCAGTAGCCACAGTGCACTGGAAGGTACCAGTAGCAAAGAAGTGCAGGGCTGCCATCACCTTCACCTCTGGGGTCAGAGCTGTAGGGTAAGTCTGGCCAGGTAGGAGATGTGGCGCCAACTGCTCCACCAACTCCTCAACCACTGGCCTGGTGAAGCGGTACCGTCTGATGCAGTTGCGTTCCTGCATGGTCGTGAGGTCGATGGACAGCTGGTGCCCTACAGTAGAGATGCACAAAGGAAGATTGTCAGTTCATTCACCCATGTGGCCATGACCAGGCTCAATATCACATGATAGATCATGACATTACACAATGTATTGAGGTGTGTGCTGTTGGGCATGGACACATATGTCACCTACATGACCATCACCTCACATCTCAATTCCACATGTCCACATGAGTCCCATGTAGTGCAATGGCCAATCATCTGGCTGTGACACCCTGCTGTGACGTTACAAAGACACACCACAGTGACAAGTGAGGCCTGATGTCTCCCAGGCATCACAGATCTTTGCCATGCAGAAACCCAGGGTCCCTGTATTGCCACAACGACACTGGCATGGACATAGCATATCACGTACACACCACAAGGCAAGCGTGAATCCCACAGGTAGTGGCCACTGTTGTTCCTGCAGGCCCTACATGTACGTCTCTTAGACACACACACACCATCAAGGTTAATGCGTATACCACATGGATGTGGAGACTGTCACCCCTTGGGCACATTTGATAAGACACATCTGAGACACAACATGCACACAGACTGTGGTTGCACATCAGTATTGTGGCCACAGGTCTCACTGTGACGTACATGCCATCACCCCCTGGACTCAGGGTGTATGTGACATGCCCCAAACTTATCCAACATGAAACTGTGTCCATGACTCATGCCTATTACTGTACAATTGCCCATCATAGTGGTAATGTGAACAACACACAAAGGATTCTGCCCCCATGTACACGTGCACAGCCTGGGAGTGGCTGCACAAAAGTGCCACCCAACAAACTAAATGTGGCCCCCCCAACACCCAGGGAATTCAGCCTTACATGCCATGGGACAGTGTGTGGCCAATGCTGTAGTGTGGTAGGTGTGCACATGTGTCCCTGGCTAGTAATTGTGTGTTGAATCCATAGAATAGTCACACCAATGAGGTCCGACACGGGTGACAATGTGTACGCATTGCACGGTTCTTGACCGAGCCGTGCTTATGCTTTGTCATTGAATGCAATGAGGTCAGACACGGGTGACAGTGCGTACGCATTGCACGGTTCATGACCGAACCGTGCGTACGCTTTACCATTGAATGCAATGAGGTCCGACGAGGGTGACAATGCGTACGTGTCGGGCAGGCATGGTCCGAGACAGGCGTACGCCTTGGCCATTGAATCGTATGGAGACGGGTGCATGTGTATTTTCAAAATACGCGTTGTACAGTCAGTTGACCGAGCCGGGCGCACCCATTGGCTCTGGACTGTCATGGTGACGGATGAGGATTCAAAACTTGTAGGAGTTTTGCACAAGAAATTCAGTTGGATGCCTACAACAATGTTGCAATTTCAAGTGTTTCATGAAGGTGAAGATTTGAACGATGCGGAAGGCGTGTACAAGTCGTACAATTCCATGGATTGGCCATATTCATAGAATGCAACCATGTTGGACCTATCACTTGGGACACATGGCACAGGATCTGCCTCTGCAGCACAGATATAAGGCTGGCTGGACCCCAGGGAGCTCACTTGCCTGCACTACATGCTACTGGACCACATCCCTGCTACCACTGCTGCTGTCTCTGCATCCTCTGGCTCCTGCAATGGCACGTACTATAGGGCCCCAGCCTTCACTGAGGAAGAGAACCAGGCCCTGCTGGAGAGGATCCTTCCACAGTACAGCAAGCTCTATGGGAAACCAGGGGAACAGGTGAGTGTGCAGTCCACTGCCTTCCTAATTATGCATGTTGTCTGATTAGCAGCACTAGCAGTGTGTACACCAGTGGCAAGCATTCTCACTGACTACTTTCATCACCCAAAGTGTGTAGGTACATGTAATGAACATGTGTCCTGCTGCTAAAGTGCATTAGTGCAAGCTTAAACTACCCAGGCATTGTTAACATGTCAGACATGCAGGTGATTTGTCCTTCCCCATGGTTGCACTACCTGTGTAACTCATTTGCCTTTGTGATGATGACATGTATATCCAAATGTGTGCAGCACAAATCTGGTGCATGTGTGTTAATGTACTTTTAACTTTGTCATCCTCACAGGTTGATGCCCACCAGAAGCAGGAGATATGGCTGACCATCGCCCGGACTGTTCGTTCGGTGGGGGTCTACAAGCGCCGGATCCGCAACTGCCAGAAGAGGTGGCAGGATCTTCGGGGCTGGACCTGGAGGATAGCTAGCGTCCAGCTGAAGCTGTCACTCCCACGCCAGAGGGGCGGACACCGGACCCTGACCCCCACATGCTCCGGATCCTGGCAGTGATCTTCCCGGACCTGGATAGGCAGCTGAAGGCCAGACAGCAGCAGGAAGGGGGTAAGTCCATGCCTAATCTGTGTACTATGTCTGACATGCTAATTGCAGTCTTTTGGCCTGGTCACACTTCCCCATTAGGTACGTCTTGTAGTCTAATACACAAGTCCCTCAATTGTGTGATGCACCCTCCTCATCTGTTCCACAGGTGTGGCCCCTACAGTCTGTTGCTTGTGTCACTAGGGCACTGTGTCCCTGCAGTCAGCTATGCTTCATCTACCGGACAGCATCTGTTCCCGTGACTCAGTTGGTCAATTGTTTGCCCAATGGCTGAGATCTGACATGTGATCTGTGTGTGCCCTTGAGATGTGTTCTAATTGCTGGTTTGACTCACCACATGTGGCTGGGGTATTCCAAACAAACCCATGCAGCAGGGCACTCCAATTTTGGGGCCTCAGGAGTATGTGTATCAAGCATGTCACACTTGCTTAGCCACCTGACTACTGTCCAGGGCCAAACACTGTTTCATGGAGACCTGGCCAGTCATGCCTCCTCAAGGGCATTTAGAAACACTCTGTAATCCCACTCCTGTGTATGAAATTACAGGTTGTGCTTAGTGACATTTGCCCTCAGGTGTCTGCCTCTGTGTCATTAGGGTGTGGCTTGTTGTTATGTACAACTGGGGTGTCCATGATTCAGAGGGTCAGCTGGACATCTGAGATGTGACTGTGAGAGACAAGACCTGTTTGACATATAGGTGTGTGATCATCTGACAGCACACAATGGTGTATGCAACTGTGTCCTTCATGCAGCTGGGTTACATGCATGGCAGATTGTGATGTGTTAATGTACAGGGAGTTGTGTTTGTAGAAACTCATATGTCTGATTTGCATGATGTGCGGTCTTCTGGGTCCTGTATATGTTGTTTGCAGGGGATGGGCAAGTGCGCTGGTCATCTGCAGAGTTAGCTTTACACCTGAGCAAGGATTGTGAGTCAGTGCATACTGTTGTTGTTTGGATGCCCTGCCTCTGTGACAGGAAACAGTGTTGACTGACTTTCAGGGCATCCCAGTGCCATGGCATTTAACTTGCTATGAGTGATCCTGCATTGTGTTCAAGTGTGCAGCAGGCACCCCATTGTGGCATTGCCCATCTGGACATGAGAACATCATAGTGTGTGTTGCTGGCATGCATCACAAGCATGTGAAATGAGTCCCTGCCCATCCCTTCATCCGGACACCTGTACTGAGTCAGTAGCCAGAGATGTGCTGTGTGTATAGTGACATACTCCTACATGTTCACTTGCATGTCCAACAAATGTGTAGGTGGTGCATGTGGGCACATTCGGGTATTAGCATCCAACATGCAACAGACATATGTGTGCAAGTCAAGGAGGGATATGTGTGCCATGGTTGATGTTGAGAATGACAATTGGCTTATTCTAAACAGTGTTGGCATTTTGAGCTGTGTTAAGCTGATGATGCCAGGGCTTGCCCTGTGATTTGATATACTCACTGTGGTGTGTGCAGTCAGTGCAGGTGACTGATATTATTCTCTTACTTACTATTCCTATCCAGATACATCCACGGTCACAGGAGGGGACAGCTCCACGGACCAGGAGGGGACAGCTCCACGGACCAGGAGGAGCCACATAGCCTGACAGGGACAGAAGCAGAGTCGGGGGGACCCAGTGGCACGGAGGGCGAGTGGAGACACACAGAGGAGTCGTCAGCACCATCACCCCCAGCTGAGGGCCACAGCAGTTCTGAGGATGACTCCCTTGTGGAGGCGGGTGTCAGCACCCACCAAACTCCAGCTATTGCAGCTGTCCCCACCACCGCCACCATCACCACCCTCCCATTGGCTCCCATCCCAGAGGTCCCTGTAGGCTCCCTTGTTCGTGAGCATGTCTCCTTTGTACCAGGCACCGCACCCCCTGCCCCTGTGTCCCCTGCTGCCCTGTGTGAGGAGTCTGTGGACTTACTTAGACAGATCCATGTAGGGCAGACGTCGATGCTGAAGGTCCTCCATGCACACACAAGTCTATTGACACAACTGGTTTCATTCATGGAGAGCATTTCATCGGGCATGTCTGCCCTACAGAGTACCAATCAGTCCATGGCCTCCTCCCTGACGGCAGCAGTGTCCCTCCACCAACAGTCCCACACCCCTCCTACCCCTGCACCACCCACGATTTCTAGCAGCCTACCTGTCCCAAGCACACACACACCCAAAACAAGGTCTAGACATGCACACAAACAAGCGCATGGGACTGATACCACACTCATATGGGCTGGTTTGCAGACACACACACAGTCATCCACAACCACTCCGCAGACCTCCGAAACCTCTCCCTCCCAGTCCCCTTCGCTTGCCTCACCTGCAACCCCATCTCCCCAATAGCTCTTCCACTGTGACCTTGGCCTCTTCCCCACCAACCCAGCAGATCCTGATTACACGGGGAAGAGGAAGTCCCCACACACAGAGGGGAGTGCCCTTCACACCCGGACACCCTCCCCCAGGCACAGTCAGACTGAGACCCCACCCACAAGCACCCCCGGAGCTGGAAGAGCAGGATCCCCCCGCCACCACGCAGCTCCAAGGCAAAGTCTCTGTCCTCCATCCCCCAGGCCACCACTCCAGAGTTTCCCCCGCCCCTCCCTGCCCCGGGTTCCCCCACCCACAGATACACCATCCCCAAAATGCTAAGGCCCTCCCCCCTACCACTTGCTCCTCCACACCTGGTCAGATAGTTAGTGCCACTGATGTGGGGACCGTGCCCCCCCTGTCCTGCTGACCTCACCTGCACCCCATTCCGCTCCCATGGATGTAGGCACTGCAGTGGAGTCCACGACCACCCCGTCTGACTTGGGCACTGCAGTGGGGACCCAATCCACTCCATCTGACCTGCCCACTGGAGTTGTGCCGGCACCCACCCCATCTGACTTGTGCCCCACAGTTGTGACTGCACCCACCACTTCAGTGAGCTCCACTGCAGTTGCAAGTGTCTCGCCTGCATCCACCACCTCTTCACTGCCTCCTTCTGCTGCACCCTGATCCTGTCCCTGCAGTGCCTAGCCTGCCCCCATGTATGCCCCTCCGAGGGGATGACCCCGGTCCTTAGCAGTGCAGGCAAGCAATGTGTGACAGTTGTCACTCTAGTTCACTCCTTGGCATTTGGACATGGACTGGTCATTGGCCTTTTGTTTTAACGGACGTTTAACTTTTAATATGCTGAATAAAGCTTTTTTCTTTATCCATGTGAACTTGATTTAGCTGTACATTATGTTGATGATGTTTAACATGCCCTTGCACCTGTAATGCTTGTTTTCCAATGTTGAATACTGATGTGTTGATGTGAGGTACTCCATGTGGTCCATGAGATATGTATCCTATTCTGGTGGGTATCCATGTCATCCTTTGCAGCTACCTGGGTGTGTCATGATCAACTATTTGTGGACATCACTGTGAACATTTCATTTGCATGGTCACTTCTCTGGCTTGCACCCATGCTTCCCATTGTCATATTTGTCAATTTCACAGACTTTGTGCGCATCACCACTGGACCTACAGGTGTGGGCATCATTGGTATTGGAGCAACTGGGCCCTCTGTGCAACTTGCTAGACATATGTTTTGAGTATGTGCAGATGACTTAGGGGAGACTCAAGTACCCAGGCTGTTGTGACCAGAGCCTTCATTGTGTGGTAACTGATGGCTGACTGACCAAGTGTTCTGCTGACATGAGTGAGACGTGCTGTGAATATTTTTGGCACAGCTGGGCTTCCACAGGAGTTGGGTCCCCTCAAGTAAGTGTGTTGTCCCGTGACATAGCCTGGGCCCATGGTGTGTGTTGTATGAGCATGTGTGTGTGTCCACATCCCTTTTCATACACAGGCAGTGTTCCCTTGATATGTTCCTGTTGGTGATGCCTGCTGAGTGGTACTGTGTTCATCCCACTACTTTGCCATGGGCTACCAGATGTGTGTGTGCATGACACACTACTGTTAATTGGTGTATCATCATTGGGATTTGTCAGTTCTGAGTGGTGATTATGTTGTCAAACACAGATGGGACACAGTCAGGGTTCCCCAAGGCACTTGTTTATTTGCAATATCATGTAGTTGCCCCTAGGTGGTACCTTTCAGTGATTGAGACATGTGTATGTATGTGTGACTGCTCCCACTTGTTTGGTTCATGGCTGCAATGTTTGCAGGTGTCAGCATGTGTGCCTTGTGGCTCTCCTTGGATTCTGCATTGTCCTGGGACTGTGGCAGGTATTCTGAAGGTTATGTGAGCTTTGACGTCATGGCCATGTACCGCATACTGTGCAGTATGTCTGTTATTCCCCAGGGTTGTAAACTGTCCTTGTGAGATGAGTCTGTGCACCTTAGTTCCTCCCAATAGTCCTGTGTTTGTCATGGGTGCATGTGCAATGTCAACTGTCCATGTGGGCTTCACAGATGCACATTGTTGCAGTTCAGGGTGTGTGGTGT
The DNA here is from genome assembly GCF_964204655.1 of Triturus cristatus. Classification (NCBI taxonomy): domain Eukaryota; kingdom Metazoa; phylum Chordata; class Amphibia; order Caudata; family Salamandridae; genus Triturus; species Triturus cristatus. The sequence continues at coordinate 549,343,331 of NC_140591.1, read as the reverse complement.
TGAGGGTGGACTGATGTAAATGTTTGCATGGATGGTCCCCTAGCTCCCGTTTGTCCATGGATGAGGGGCCATGCTGAGTGATTTGTGTTTGTGTATGTGTGATGTATGTTTGCGGAACAGGACACATGTCTGGGTTTCCCAGTTAGTGCGACATCTGTCTTTGTCATCACACTGGAGGTGTCATGCATGCTTGTGTCACCCCAATGTCCGGTCACTGGGGGTAGTGCTGTTGTGTGTCAGTCTCTTGCTGTGTTAGTTGGTGTTTGTTCCAGCTTGTGTCACATGTGTCTGTTGTGCTGCCCACGAAGGGTGTCCCAATGATGGTTTACTTTTGTATGGCACTGTGTCCACATCTGTGTCACAGTGGTTCAACCCCCCTCATGTGTTGTGTAATTGCCTGGGGATACTGAGACACACACACACACACACACACACACGTTGTGTCAGATGTGCAGTGTGAGGTTGCCTGTTTGTGATTGTGCATCTGCATCTGTGCATTGGTATTGCTGTTGTGGGCCATTGTCTGGATGCTGTTTCTGTGATTTACCCAGCTGTCCCTGTGAGTCATATCACATCATTGTTCACATTCATCCTGGTTGTTAGGTGCCATTGCTGGCATGGAATGGGAGTTTGTGAGCTGACACCTACAGTCTACACAGGTTGTTTTGATTAGTGTGTCTATTTTCGAGATGTGTGTATGGTTTGTGATGGTCACTTCTGCTCTTGTGTCATCGTATACTATATGCATTGTCAGCCCCCACGTGTGGTGCCTGTCTCCATATTTCCGAGAGTGTGTTATGTTTTCACAGCACTGTTAGCCTCACCACATCTCTGTCGGAATGGAACACAATCACTACTTCGCCCCAGAAGTGTTTAATGTGTTGGGAGCAGGGATCATGCATGCTGTTTGTTATTTGCAGCTTTGACCATGATGATACTTACCTTTTGGTCACTGTGATGAGGTGGGGTTTAGACCCCATCACCACAATGCTCAACATCTGCTGCAGTTTGAAAGCCCACACTTAACTTTTGTTCTACACAGTGAGGGGGGGGGGTGTTCTCTTTACATTGACACAGTGCTATGGTGATGCTTGCCTTGTGTAGGGCACACTCATTTGTTGGTCACACATATGCTGTTAGTTACATTGTATGTTCAAAGTCATAATCACTGTTGTGGGCATTTGTCACAGACTACATACTGTTGTCATGATGTTAGGGGGGATGTATTTTGCTGACATACCTAATATTGGAGTATGATGGATGTGTGGCGCATCACCCATCCTATGAGTAGGGGTGGCAGCGGTGATGGGCACCAGGTCCCCTATGTGTGGGGGTGGCAGTAGGGATGGGGAACATGTGCCCCATGGGTGGGGGTGTCAGGGGTGATGGGCAACATAAGCCCTATGAGTGGGGGTGGCAGGGGTGATGGGCAACAGATCTCCTATGGGTGGGGGTGGCAGTAGTGGTGGGCACCAGGTACCCTATGGCTGGGGGTGGCAGTAGTAATGGGCAACAGGTCCCCTATGGCTGGGGGTGGCAGTAGTGATGGGCAACAGGTACACTATGAGTGGGGTGGCAGGGGTGATGGGCACCAGGTCCCCTATGGGTGGGGGCGGCAGTAGTGATGGGGAACATGAGCCCTATGGGTGGGGGTGGCAGGGGTGATGGGCAACAGGTCCTCTATGGCTGGGGGTGGCAATAGTGATGGGCTATAACAACAAAAAAGTAAACCTATGGTCAAAAGTTTCAAAGAGTGAGAAAGCAAGTGAGTACTTTTACTGGTGAAAATGAATCCCATCAGCCACCAGGGTAGCAACCCACATCATCTGGGATCCAGTGGCCCTTGCTGTGCTCTCCTGATAGAACAAGGCAACAGCTTTGGCGGGCTACCAGAATCTTACTCACGGTATAGGATATAGTATCTACCGTAGTGCAAGGAAGATGTGGTTTAAGCGTTAATGGTGGTGAGAAAAGCATTGCAGTGAAAATTGTGAATATTAAAATCATCTACTGAAACAGATATATTACTTTATTGGTTCTGTTTGAGTGATGAAAATAAAACCAGTGCAAGAGCTGCTCTGAAAAAATAACTGCTCACGTCCAGTTGGAAAACAGGTCTACATGTTTCAGCCTATGGATTATGTGGAAATCCGGCTTTCGTCAGGACCTAAGGAGTTTTGCTACTGCTATTTGATAATGTGTAATACCCAAATTGTGAAAAAACACAGTGAATGGAAATTATACAACCTACTTGGGTTGCGGAGTATATCTTTCAACACTCTTTTCTGACTTTTTCAGGAGTGTTCATCCATTTCCTAGAAGTAAAAGAACATTAGGTGCCAATTATAATACAGCCTCCTGCTTTGTCATTTATAGCTATGTTTTAGAGGGTTCTTTAACAATACTTGGTACAATTACGCAATTCATGGTTTATATTTAAAGTAACCCACAGAAAAAATAAACACGCTTACCCGTCATTATACGGGGTCGCTCCTCTCCTCACCAGGCATCCGCTCTGGGAAATGAGGCCCCGCTCTGAATAAACATAAACGGTTGTATACTATGTTGAAACAAATCATACATATGTGCTAAGCACACTCTAAAGAAAGCGAACACACTTATTGCCACGCGCCCAAACAGAAGGAAAATAGATGGATCATAATGCAGCCCAAAATCACTGCCTCTTCCATTAAGAATTACCAAAGTTATGTAGAGAGACCCTCGATTTTAAAGACTCACAATCGAAGGTTGGTATTATCGAAACATGATTTTGTGTCTAAACGTACTAGCCCAGTTTTCTGTTTTCTTGGTAAAGAAAGGGCTATGCTCAGTAGTAAGAACATCTTTCTCGGATGCTCCTTTTTGATTAGACAATAGCGGAACCTCCTTCTCATCTCGCAGACCCTTACGTTGTCTGACGTTATGCACAACGGAGAGTTTAACAGAGCGTCAAAAGATGGAGACACCCAGTGAAAGAACGATATCTCTTAGGCTATATGGTTGACTAACCTGTCCGTCGGTACCCTGATCTTTAGTTGAGCAGGAAGGGGAGGCGACGAAGCGTCTGTGCTGAAGGTTTAAAAGTACCGGTTTACTTGCGCAAAACTCCCGCGTCAGTGCTGTGCGCCGGTACCTATGCATCATGGGAGTTGTAGTTTATTACTTTGTGGAGAAAAATCACACTTAGTCACAAAATCTTGTAGCTACGTGCCTGCACAGTGCAATCGTTATATGAGTTCCTAAGGGAACATGAGCCTGCGGAAAAACCGAACGCTCATAGAATATTGTAAAAATGTCCTCTTTCGTTTTGACCAACAAATACCTGTGACCCGCTGAGGCATCCTGGGAGTTGTGGTACATCTGTCAATCCCAAGCAGACCATGATGATGAATAACAAATGCAAACGTCAACCACTTATATTAGGTCAATGTTTATTAAAATATAGTGATGAGAAAGACTCCCCCTATTTAAGGATGAAGTGGTCCCAAACTAAGATGTTTATTAATAAACTGTCTTATTTCTTGTGTACCTACGAAAGTGCACTCCAAGTGGTGCTGGCATGCAACGCATTATAATCTTGTTGAGATATGAGAAATTTTTAAGAAGTAACATGATGGACCTACAGTGCTACCCAAGGTATTTTATCATTCAATCCCTGTGTATCACTTTTGAGTTTGTAAACCCATCTTTGTTCTCTCTTAAAAAGAAAGCGTGTGATATCGCCTATATGTGGAGGGATGTAGGGTTGTTCGAGCACTAGCCATTTCAGATCCTCAGCTTTGTGTTTGAAATCAACAAAGTGATTGGTAAGTCTGGTGGACTGTTTTTTGCACCTAATGGTGCTTTTATGTTCGCTGATCCGCAGCTATATCTTGCGTGTAGTCATCACTACATACCGCAGATGACAGGGACAGGTGATAATATAGATGACCTTATCTGAGTTACAATTAGTGTGTTTTTTCAGAACCCATGGTCTTGTTGTCCCTATATCCACGTGTTTGGTATGTTGAGTTTGCGGACATACTGAACAAGAACCGCAGGGAAAATGACCTTGCACTGCCGTTGGTTCCACAGAGTGTTGGTTGTTGTAGTTGTTACATTCTTAGGTCTTGTGTGTACCAGACTGTCTCGTATGCTGGTACCTGTTTTAAAAGAGAAAAGTGGAGGTGGAAGGGACTCTGATCCTATATTCAAAATACGCCAGTGTCTGCGTATAGTCTTTTGTACCTGATTGGAAGAGGTATTAAACGTGTGAACAAAGGTAAGTCTGTCTATCGGTGGTTTATAGATTGGTGGTTCTAAGAGGGCCTCTCGGTTATTATTGGAGGCTCTCTTCCAGGCTTTTTTTACCAAATGTTGGGGGTGGCCACGGTCTCTCAGATCTCTTGACAGATTTTTCGCATGTCTCTGGAAATTGTGTTGTTCCGAACAATTTATCCGTATACGGAGAAACTGGCCTACTGGCAAATTCTCTCGCAGAGCCTTTGGATGGTGACTTGCAAACATTAGAAGGGAATTTCTAGCCATCGGCTTTTTGTACAGTTCGCTTCCCAATTACCCTTCACAGGGATATATAGAGATGTCTAGAAAGGGCAAACATTTCTTGCTAAACTCTACTGTGAATTTGAGAAAAGCGTTCTGCTGGTTGAGCCACTGGTGAAAGGCTGTGATATCCAATGTAGTACCTCTAAAGATGACCAAGATATCATCTATGTATCGCTTCCATAGCAATATCTGATCTCTAAACGGGTTGGTGTTGGTCAGGACATGATCTTGCTCAAACAGGTGTACGTACAAATTCGCTAACGATGGAGCAAAAATGCTGCCCATTGAGGTACCTGAGATTTGAAGATAGATGTCATCTTCAAATTTAAAGAAATTTTCAGTCATTGCAATTCTGGCACAATCGAGAACAAACGGTATTGGAGTCATCATTTCTCTATTGCTAGTTGTACATTCCAGCAGTCCCCGAATAGCATCAAGAGTTTCTTCTTGAGGGATGGACGTGTACAGTGATTCGATATCAAATGATATCATATAGTCCAACTCTGGGTTGAACGGTGTCTCTGACAGAAGCCTCAGTACATCCTTTGTATCTTGTAGATACGTGGGCATTGTTTTAACCATCGGTTTGAGGAAGAAATCAACGAAGGTGGACAATGGCTCTAAAAGTGAACCAATCGCTGAAATTATAGGGCGTCCCGGAGGAGGTCGCTGTGTTTTATGAATTTTAGGGAGAGTGTAGAACTGAGGCATGACTGGATATTTCGTCACCACAAACTCAGCTTCATTGGATGTTATCCACCCATTTGTTTTAGCTTCTTCAATTAAAATTGAGATTTCTTTAGTCAATCTAGACGTGGGGTCTGTTCTTAGGCGACGATATGAACGCATATCGCCAAGTTGACGAAGGCATTCTTGTCGGTATACTTCAGAATCTTGAATCATGATTGCACCCCCTTTATCTGCTGGTTTGATTGTTATCGTTGCGTCATTAGATAAAGTCAGCAACGCGTTCTTCTCTATTGCAGATAGATTCTGGTAAGGTTTACCTTGAGAAGTATTCAAAGTACCTATGTCATGTGTGACTGCTTTCTCGAAAGTTAATACCTGTTCAGGTACTAGATGGTATGGGGGACTGAAATTCGACGGTGGTTTCAGGCCTGTATTGGTAGAAGTCAATTCAATAGGTGCTACACAATTACTTTCTTTGTTTTTAAAAAAGAAATGTAAGCGAATTTTCCTAAAAAAACGAGCAAGTTCGCACCTAATTTGGAAAGGATCCCCAGTATTAGTAGGAACAAAACCTAGTCCTCGATCTAGTACCAAATGTTCTTCTGTGGTAAGAATACGTGAACTCAGGTTGACTACTAAGTTGTCAGATTTGTACTTGTGCTGGGTTGCAGTTGGCCTTTCCTGCTCCTCGTGTTCGGAGGAAGAGGATCTTGCTCCCAATGTACTTGTTGTCTGCCTCTTCTCTTTCCCCTGTTTCTTCCTCGACCTTGTCCTAAAAAAGGCTGGTTGTCAAAGAATTGTGGTTGTGGCGGAAAGTGTGGCATAGGTTGTTGGTATTGTGGGAATGGATAGTTCCATGGCGCCGGTGCCTCCAAGATCCCTGCTGTGGATATATTCCTTGCCTACCACGTCTGCGATTGTATCTAGGATATGTTCTTGTCCCTTGACCTTGCTGAGCCTCAGTATATGAGGATTCTGAGTCACTCGAAAATACCTCAGAGCCTGAAGAGGAATAGTTAGACCCTGTCCGTCTGCCTCTCTGGTTAAACTCTGGAGCTACATACCCTTCCTTGGTATATGGATATACTCTCTCCAGAGAGAATTTAGCTAAATCTTTCTTGAATTTCTCAATCTTATTCACAAGAATCGAATCTTTATATTCTTTGTTTGATTTGTTGGTCTCGTCCATGTTTTTCTTAAAAGCGGCATTAGTTATGGTTGTTTTAATTTGGCCTTCTAGGACTTGAATCTCTATTAGTATGGCATCTGCAATCTTCTTTGCTGTATTTATGATTATAATCAACCAGTCGCGTGTACACCGCCATGATCCATCTATTTTCCTTCTGTTTGGGCGCGTGGCAATAAGTGTGTTTGCTTTCTTTAGAGTGTGCTTAGCACATATTTATGATTTGTTTCAACATAGTATATACCCGTTTATGTTTATTCAGAGCGGGGCCTCATTTCCCAGAGCGGATGCCTGGTGAGGAGAGGAGCGACCCCGTATAATGACGGGTAAGCGTGTTTATTTTTTCTGTGGGTTACTTTAAATATAAACCATGAATTGCGTAATTGTACCAAGTATTGTTAAAGAACCCTCTAAAACATAGCTATAAATGACAAAGCAGGTGGCTGTATTATAATTGGCACCTAATGTTCTTTTACTTCTAGGAAATGGATGAACACTCCTGAAAAAGTCAGAAAAGAGTGTTGAAAGATATACTCCGCAACCCAAGTAGGTTGTATAATTTCCATTCACTGTGTTTTTTCACAATTTGGGTATTACACATTATCAAATAGCAGTAGCAAAACTCCTTAGGTCCTGACGAAAGCCGGATTTCCACATAATCCATAGGCTGAAACATGTAGACCTGTTTTCCAACTGGACGTGAGCAGTTATTCACTCAAACAGAGCCAATAAAGTAATATATCTGTTTCAGTAGATGATTTTAATATTCACAATTTTCACTGCACTGCTTTTCTCACCACCATTAACGCTTAAACCACATCTTCCTTGCACTACGGTAGATACTATATCCTATACCGTGAGTAAGATTCTGGTAGCCCACCAAAGCTGTTGCCTTGTTCTATCAGGAGAGCACAGCAAGGGCCACTGGATCCCAGATGATGTGGGTTGCTACCCTGGTGGCTAATGGGATTAATTTTCACCAGTAAAAGTACTCACTTGCTTTCTCATTCTTTGAAACTTTTGACCATAGGTTTTCTTTTTTGTTGTTATAACGTATTTGGAATTAGGGGGTTAAAAACCTATTGGTCTATAAATATTTTCCCCTAGACCCCTTTTGATGTATCAGGCAGATTCTAGATATATCTAGTTATTGAGTAGTGATGGGCAACATATGCCCTGGGGTTGGCAGGGGTGATGGACAACATAAGCCCTATGAGTGGGGGTGGCAGGGGTGATGGGCAACAGGTCTCCTATGGGTGGGGGTGGCAGTAGTGATGGGCACCAGGTCCCCTATGGCTGGGGGTGGCAGTAGTGATGGGCAACAGGTCCCCTATGGCTGGGGGTGGCAGTAGTGATGGGGAACATAAGCCCTATGGGTGGGCAGGGTAGTGGTGCTGGCCACACAACCCCTATGGTGGCCTGTTGTTAGTGGCCAGGATGTGGATCCCCTGTGTGTGTGTGCCGTTTTGTGGGTACGTGTCGTTTGTTTATGTGGTAGGTGTCTAACGTACCGCCTGCGCCGCCGGCGTCAGTTCCTGATCCGGTCGTAGATGTAGAGTACTGGTATAACCTGAGCGATGGGATTCATGTTGTGTTCATGTCGTACACCCTGCTTGTTGCTCCATCTCGTACCCCCTGCAAGCTGGTCCGTCTCGTAGCCGTGGATTGAGTCGTGGTGCAAATCGTTGCTGATATGCTTGTTTTCCGATTGCTGTGACGTGCCGTAAGTGGTGACCCGTCTGGCACGTAGGAAGTACGCATCGTACTTGTCAGGCCGGAAACTGCTATGGATACTGCTTCCGGCTGACTCGGTTCGGCGTTAGGAGTTACGGCTCGGACAGAGAATGGAGCTTGAATCACAGCCTACGTGTCGGTCGTGTTTTTGGAAATTGTGCGCATCGTACCTCCTCTACAGGACAGACCAGCTATGGGTTCGTGTCGGTCGCACGGTAAGGCTACGGACAGTTCTCGGAGGGCTGTCCGACCCGGCATCGGAATCGACCCCTTAGTAGTACTACAATAACTATACTACTGTAGTACTACAAAAACATGTAAGTTTAGTACTTTGCAGGAAAAATGGGAGTGGCCAGGGAACTGTCTGGAAAAAAAGCATACTACTAAAAGTTAGAGGTTTAGTGAGGAGTAAGCCAGGGTTTAGGGAGAGTTACCGAATTTTTTAGGGAGGGACATGTGCTCACCCACCATTGAGTAAGCCCAATTGCTACTGACAAACTGCACTTCTAAAATTATTGCAGCCAAAACAAGACCTTAAACAGTAGTAAAGTACTCCAGCTCAGAGCTGGACGAAGTCCATCACTACACATGGCCAATCACTTCTCCTGCAATACCCTCCTACAGGACATAATAGAGCCAACAAAAAAACTATAGGAAATGAATACAAATATTTAAAATAGAGAAAAATATAAATATAATGAAATGTAAGAACAAATTAAACATTGTAATTAATGTAAAATAATGTAACTAACTTTTTAAAATGTGTAAATTGATGTAACACTAAATATAATTTAAAACTAATTATGACACATCACGTTTTATTGATTAATAATATTCATCAAACTATTTCTTTAAATAAGGTTGGATTCTTTTTTTAACTTACACATCAGAAGCATATTTTTTTATTTAATTTAATATATTTGAATTAAATTAGAGTTTATTTCAAATTTTCCATGTTGTTCTACATTTAAAATAAATATATACAATTAATTTATATTTTTATTTAACATAAAAATATTCATTTAAGTACATTAACTTAGTTTTTTCTGAAAGTTACATACTTTTTTTAAATTATGCATTAATACTTATTAAAAATGGCCTATATAGCATTAATTAAAAGCAGTTTAATTATATTTTGATAAACAATATGTTACAATTGAAAAAAAGGTTGTTAAAATATATTATAATTAAAAAGTAAATATGTATTATGTTCAGATATTTGTCTTAGCAGTAACTCATATTTATTTAGTTTTAACCATTTAACATAATGTCATGTATTTACATTAGTTCCATGGGGGGTTTATATTTAGGTCCTCATGTATGGGGAATTGGTTTCAAGCAGCACCACAAGTCTTCTTGCTGTGCTGCCCAGCGCCATTGTGAAAGGGCAGGAATGTACCGTATTGATGGAATACGGTGCATTCCTGTCCTTTCCCCTGCGCAGGTGCACAATATGTGCTGCAAAATGCAGCACACATAGAAAGAGGAAAAAACAAGGAGATATAAAAATATTTCTCCTTGTTATTCCTGCTCTGGGGAGGCATAAGGATTTGGTGCTGCCCCAGATTTATGTGATTATGTAAATCTGCGGCAGCGCCAAAATCCATGGTTGTTGGATTGGTAACCCACCCCAATGCCCATGGATGACCTGCTTGGCACAGAGTAGGGCAATACAGAGACTTGCGCTGCCTTGACTGGCTCCATATCTATGAGACCATGCAAAGCCATGCAAAGTGGCATTGCATAGCCTCATAAAGATGCCTGTTAGTTATGCGCCACTCAAGCGTCAGAAAAGTGCCACTCTGGAAGTGCAAGTCTCTTATAAACAAGCCCCCAGTAACTAACGCCATTATTTGCCATGGGAGCATTTTGAAGCATCCTTGGTTGGTCATGTGAGGTGCTGGACTTAGTATTGTTTCCTTATGGCAGCATGAACTTACACTCCTTAATTTATCTCCATCTCTTTTTAGGGGATAGAGATGCGTAAGCCTATACATTTAAGTAAATGTACACTTAGATTTTGTGAACAATAGTAAATTACATATGTAGATTACGCACTAGTGTAACTTTCCTTTGTGAATAATCTATTTTATTGTTTTTTTCTTTCAAATTAATTTTTCCTTCATTTGTTTCTGCTTCTTCAATTTCTTCCCATGCACACGGTTCATTGACTCTCACTTACAGGAAGACATTTTCAGAGTCTATCGTTTCATTTAATGCAGTTTAAATAAGATGCTCAAAGCCTGACTTTATTAATTAATTAGGAAAGTGCTGAATGGTACTTTAAATCACATCTTGTCATTCCATTTTCAACATTATTTTTTTCAAACTAGTATATTGGAAGATATTTTGAAAGTACATGGTTTTAAATTAAATGTCTCCCTTTTTCACTAGGAGAGAAAGTGGTAGTCATATATATTTCATAACTTATGTTTGCACATTCACATTTATCCGAAATGGTTTTAATTATGAATACCATGATTAACTCAAGTAAGAAAGTTTCTTTTCAGACATTACTTAATGTTGAACAAAAAAGTTTTGCATGTTGGAAGTAAATCATTGCAGTGTCTTCTTTTTATACTGCAACTTTGCCGTGCCTTAGTTCTGCAAATTATTCATCTGCCATAGTTATTGTGTTTTTGTTCTCAGGATGAGTGAAATGGTACCTCTGTACCTGTGTAGATGCTGTTACAGTAGTTAAGGGCACTAGTTAATCTCTGGCAGACGGAGTAATCTTCATTGGCCTTGCAGAGGAATTAAAGTATACTGGTCCGGGACTATCCTCCCACCAAATTTAGAAATTACCACAAAGTCAACCATGATTACTAAAGCTGTCATGGCAGTTCCTGTGAATGCTTTAAGACTGGTTTGGTGCACGGCTTTGTCAACATGATGGATGCCATCTATCAAATGTAATTTCTTTTACTATTTTCCAAAAGAAAATCCCAAAGTGGGATTGGATTTTTGAAAATAAAAAATAAAATGATCCCCTCCCTATGGGAATTATCTCCCATGGAGAGAGGAGCATTTAGCAATTTTCACCACCCCTTACTGCCAGGGTTTTCTTCGTGGTGACAGTCAGTGAAAATTGACCTCTAATTCCAATCCAATCCAATCCAAAAATTCTTTATTTCGGTCATATAGACCATAAAAGACACAATAAAAACATTACAGACAATAAAACATTATTAAAATACATTTGAGTAAAAACGACTCTCCCAGCAATGAATGAGTTAAAATTACATTTAAAAGATTCTTTAAAAAGTTCAAGGAGCTTCAGACAATTTTTTCCTTCTAATCAACCAAATGGCCATAAGAAATTTGGAAACAGCAAACACAATGTGGCCCAGGGTACTAGTTTTCAAAATCCTGTATGCTTGTGCATACTCTCTGAATCCCAGGTTCTTACAGATTGGCGCTATCCAATATTTTCTGGGCCTTTGGTATGCAGGGCACACAAACAAAATATGGGGGTCATCTTCCACATGGTTGTTACAGCAGGGACATATTTTGTCGCCCCCATTTGACCACTTCGAAGTGTATGAATTAATAGGTAGTGTGCTATACCTCCACTGAACATACAATTTCCTTGCCAGGATGGGAAAGATAAAATCCATAAAAGGTTCGAAAACGTAAGAATTTTTGGATTCTAAAAATTGCAGGGTTAAGGTGCCACTATTTTGAGCAGCCGTCAAATGTGCAAGGGACCTGGCTTTATAGATTTGTGCCAGAGCCTTGCGCGAAATTGCACGGCAGCCTCGTGCAGGGTCCTCCCACAGAACGCGGAGATTAATGCCAGACAGTTCGTTTTCCACGAAGGTGAGCTAGGGGATTTTACCGCTAGAATTTAAGCTCATGACATGGGTAAGATCCTCCCTATAATGATGGAGTTCGTCCGTAGACCAGAGCCTGTGCCAGAACTTCACTGGCTTTGTCACAAGCTCCTCTGCGATAGGGGGGAGACCCATGTCCATTCTCAAAGGCTGGAGTGGCGTGGCACTTGGAAGGGCTAGAAGGCGCCTTAGAAAGCTATTTTCCACTATTGATAGACCCTTCACCGTTTTATGTCCCCATAGCTCACTGCCATACATGGCCGCTGCCTTGGCCTGGGTCTTATAGGTTTCAAGGGCCGGGCTTATGGGCTTGAAGGAAGAAGTGTTAGCCACTTTCAGGATTGCACCCGAGAGTTGGGATAGTTTAACCTTGGATCGTACTATCTGTCGGTCCCATGCCAAGTTTTCCTGCAATATAACCCCCAGATATGTGAAGGTGGACACCCTCTCAAGGCTAACGGTCCCCAGGGTAGGATTAGGCCTAGTTTTAGTTGGTGGGTTAAAGATCATAAACTTGGTCTTTTCTGTATTCACCTCCAACCCATGCTGGTGGCAGAAGAGACCAAAACCATCCAGGATCCTCTGGATCCCCATTGGCGATTTTGAAAGGAGGAGGGTATCATCGGCGAACATGATTGCCGGAACCCTCCTACCTGCCAAACAGGGGGCGTCGTTATCCTTGACGTTTTCCAGATGTGAGATGACATTATTGATGAATAAACAAAACAGGGTCGGTGCCAAGACACAACCCTGCCTCACACCTCGGCACACTGGAAACCTGGATGAGAGTCTACCATCCTTCCCACACCTAACTTGCGCATAGTTGTTCTCATGGAGCCTGACCAAGATGTTAAGTAGCTGGGGGGGAATACCTAACTTCTCCAACACCTCCCAGAGTTTCCTGCGCGGGACTAGGTCAAAGGCTGACCTCAGATCCACGAAGACCATGTACAATCTCCCGCCCTCGATCCTCACCGTCTTCCAGTAGAGGAGAACTAGGCGGAAGATCTGGTCCATGGTCGATGTGTTTCTCCTGAAGCCAGCCTGCAAGGGACTCAAGATGTAATTTTCCTCGACCCAGTCTAATAGGTGGTTCAGAATGAGGCGCGCAAAAAGCTTTTGGGGAACATCTATCAGGCTGATAGGCCTATAATTTGCAGGACTCAAGGGGGACCCTTTCTTATAAATCGGAACTATTTCAGCCCCTAACCAGGAGAAAGGGATCGCCATACCTCCCAAGATGGCATTGAAAAGGACTAGAAAGTACGGGGCCCAAATGTCAGGGTGATATCTGAACAAATCACCGGGTAACTTGTCCAGCCCCGGTGCCTTCCCCAGCGTTAAGCCCTCTAGTGCCAGCTTCACCTCCCCCAAAGAAAATTCCAAGGCCACATCTGGCAGGCAGGGGGACTCTACCATCATCCCCTCCGGCCAGAGAGTGGATTCTTGATATAGAGACCCAAAATGAGCCTCCCAGACAGAGGGGGCAATATTGGGTTCTACTGCAGACAACAAATCCCCTGTTCCATTGTTTACAAGAGCCCAAAATTTTCTAAAGTCTTTAGATTTGAGGGCTCCAGACAGGTCATGCCAGTGATTCCAATCCCACTCTGCCCTTGCGTTGGCCAGTGCTGCCTTGTACTCCCTCCTAAGGGCAGCGATCTTCACCTTATCACTACCATCTTTAATTGCAGAAAGTAGCTCAGACTTAGTTTTCCTACAAATGGAGGTATACCAAGTCGGAGCACGAGCCTTTTTCCTTCTAATAGGCAGGGCCGGGTTGAAGACATCTGCGAGGTCCCTTACTAGGGCCTGGTGAATACCAGATAGCCTCTCATTATAATCTGCGGGTCTAGGTTGGTTTATGAGGGCATCCACCTCCTGGAACCTAGGGAGTGCTATACCATAGAGGTTTGTTAAAGCTTCTTCTTTCTCAACTATCTTCCCCCATTTCACTCGACGCCTGCTTGTGGTGAGTAATATGTCTCCCTGATCGATTGCAAGATCGGTAGTTGGCGTCCCTAAGGCAGGGGCTGGGTGCTGGATCTCCAAGGAAAGGGCATTATGGTCACTGTCTATCCTCGGGATCACTCTAAAATCTAAAACTTTAGGCCACAGGGAAATATCTATAAAAATGTAGTCCAGCCTTGACTCATGGCCCTTTTTGTTGAAGGTGCACACCGAAGGAGTGACAGAAGGGGTGCGCCCATTACACGCCCTTAGTGCAAAATTCAGGGTGAGAGAAGTAAGTTGTACTGCCAACGGAGACCGAGCTTTGGGGTGAGGTGATGAAGAAGGAGGGGCTCCCCAATGGTCATCCTCGGCAGTAAAGGCACCCTCCATTAGGCCCTCCAGGGGTTCAAAGTGGCAATTAAAATCTCCTCCCATCACTATTTTCAAGTTGCCTGTCAATTGCCCCAGAAAAGATGAGAGATCAGCCAAAGTGGGAGATTCTTTGCCCACAGCGACAGGTCGAGAGTAGACATTAACAATAGCCCACATGCTTTTGTCAGGCCAACTGAGGAGCACACACTGTATGTCCGGTGAAAGTGTGTCCATACCAACCACCTGGCACCCAATGTGGCTCGCCACCCAGATTGCCAAACCTCCCGAGGGTCTCCCTCTCCCATTCGATCTTGCCGGGATTTCAAAAATGTCAAATCCCCTCCTAACCTGAGGCGCCCTGGCCCATGTATCTTGAAAGAGGAGTATGTCACCTTTACTAACCAAAGTTTCCCACTCTGGGATATTCACCTTACTGGAGATGCCAGCTACATTCCAGGACAGAATGGTCAAACCTGGGCCTTGGAATTGGGGACCAACTTCACTAAGTGCAGACGGGATATCAAGTGCAGAATTACCCAAGTCACCCAAGCCAATGGTAATGGGCGGCCGAATGGGTAATTCAGCGTGCTCCACCAATTGCGTTGCAGCAGCAGATAATGTATTTGGTGGATCCTCATCTAACGCTTGAGTGCTTCCCAATGTGGTCCCTCCGTCTTTTGCAGGGGCCAGGGACCTTTTTTTATTTACGGGATCGGATGTACCTTCCCCCCTGAATGAAGACCCATAGGCAGAAATTATCGGGTGTTGCGGAATGACCCCCCTTATTGGTCAATCTACTAGGTCCAGACAGGAGAATCTATTCTGAAGGACAAGATTACCATGGACAGGCAGTGAATTATACTTGGGTCTGTACCGTAAACCGTCTACGGCAAAGCCCACTCTAGTCCAACTCTGTTCCCTCCCCACTCCTAAATTGGAAACATTTAAATAGAAATGCGAGAGGGACACTACGTCTATGTTGGATTTATCCGGCCTTACCAACCAGTTGCAAATGTACGGAGCAACTAGTGGGCTTTTAAAGCTAATTATGATACAGTCCCCTGGCCTATTTTTGGGGGTAGTTCCAATCCATGGGATCCTTCTGACCATCAGCACATCACCTTTGATGTTAGAAGGGAGGGGCCTGTTAATATTCAGCCAGCTAATTACTTTATTACGAAGTGAGTCCTGTGGCTCTCTGATGCCACCAGTGAGCTCAGGAACTCCCACCATAATCGCTGTATAAGGCACAGCCTCGGGGGGCAAATTAACCGCCCTACGTCTACTATTAGGACTCATGGGGCGATCAGTATAATCATTATTGGCTCGCCCCCCACTCGTTGGGAGGGATGGTGTTGGTTGTTTAGATCTTCTAGGTGCCGGAACAGGGGGCCTAGACAGTTGTAAAGTGAGCAATGGGGGAGCATGGCTACTTGTAGCACTATCTTGTGCCCCGACCGGAACCTGTATGCTTGTTCCAGCAGTAGACGGTCCAGACCCTGCAGAATCCAGGGGAGCCGTCTGTGCACCTGGACCCAACCCCCTGCTAGGACTGATCCTATTATGTGCATCTTCTAAAGCCTTAAGTCTATCAACTATGGAATCCAATTTTGCAGACAGAGGCTCCAACATGCTCCTAAGGATATCCCTAAAAGAGCCAATCAGAGCCTCTGCTGCATTTGGAGGATTTCCTCCGAATACAAACGGGGCAGAACACCCAGGTACCACTTTAACTAATGGCGGATCTGAATGATCACAGCCAATTCCTGGGGAGATAACCACGGGAGAAGCCGGAATGGCAGAGCTAGCATCTAATATTGGGTTCATTTTATCTACTTTGGCCCTTTTTGCCCCTCTTAGTTTCCTTAACCTTTTCCTTTTTGAAGGGTGGTAGACTCTCCTGCCTACGGGATCAGTTGGCGCTGCAACCTGCCCTTCTATCTAAATTAGGTGGGTGGATTAGAGGTCATCCTCCGACGGCCGTTAGTCTCTCAGGCCATCAGAGGGTTTAAATCACAGCGGAGACAGAGTAACCTCTGCCATGATTAAACCTAAGGTCTGCCCGTACTTATATTGATGGGTGGACCACGGGCTTGGTGGTACAGCTACTCCATTGATGATGTAAGGCAGTATCTATATTGCCAAAATATAAATCAGGCCCTAAGTGGATACTTAGAGACTTCATCCCTCTGTTTGAAGTGGTGTAGTGTATCGCAATTGACTGCAGGATACACTTCATGTCAGCAGTAATGCAAGCAGTTTGGAAAGCTTTAGATTAAGTCAGAATTTCCATTGTGAATCTCATCCAAGTTAGCAGGCAAGACAGAAAGGACCAATGGTACCCTTAAGAACAAGCTAGAAACCCACTTAAAATGGTCTGGATCCATGAAATTAGCATTATGGTCCCTCAGAGCGAGTTCTTCCTAGAAATTGAACCCATATGAAATACTCATGCTTTAATCCATGATGATGCCCTTGAATCCATCAGAATCAGCTTCTCTGTTGGACTTATAGTTGAATGATAATGCAGAAAGCTTATACAATGTTCTCAGGTTCACATAATCGTATCTGAGGGGATACGATTTCAAGCACCTGCTGGGGCTGCCACAGAAGAGGGGGCACACTGCACACTGGTTCCCAGGGGATTTTAACACTCAAAGCTTCCTGCAGCACAAAACATGATTTCAAGCACCTGTTGGGGGGACTACATCCCCCAGCATTCCCTTGCTCCTGCAGAGGAGGGGTACACTGCACACCGGTTCCCAGTGAATTTAAGCACTTTTAGCTTCCTGCAGCACGGGAGAAATGCCTGGGCGTGTGCCCGGGTGAAGACTGGGCCTAGAGCGGGCCGTCTCTGCCCGGAAGAGGCTGGGCCACCCCTCTTGGCTCCATTGACTGTGTCACAAGGTAAATAATTGACGTATTAAGAAATGTTCTTAATTGTGTCTTCTTTAAGTGAATCATGTAAAAAAAAAGAAAGCACTGCAACCTGCCAACAGGGAGGGTCTGGGTTTGAACTTAATTACAAACTTTTTATTAAATGCAATGGTGGCCTTTGAGCACGAGCTGGAAGCGGTCACTGTGCAGATAAACATTCTAACAATGTCCAACCTAGGGTTTTCTGGAACTATCATCCAAAGTAGAGATATGGCTCATACTTCATCTTGTGCACCATCATCCTTGGACCCAGAGCAGGCCAGACAAACCCCATTGACCAGCAGGGGTAAACCCTGTGTCTTGAATTTGCCTGTTGCAAGTGGTGAGGTTGAACCTCAGAGTATCATAATGAACTCTGACTCTCTGTGCATCTTACCGCCAGCCAAACCAAAAGTTGGAGGCTCTTCCTCAAAGGGTGCAGCAACCAAAGGGCCAAGTTCAACTACACCACAGAATGGGGGTTCCTAATACTGTTCACTTTTCAATTGTAAAGCTGGAGGAAAGGCTGGCCTGCTTTATGGCGGAAGTGCCAAATCATCTTGGGGCAATTGAGTATTCACTGCACAAAGTAAACTCATGTATGGATTCAGCCTCTTTGAAAATGGATTTCTCTTTCTTAACAAAGGATGTCAGTTTATCTTACCAAGCCTCTGACCCAGTAAGGATGGTTTAACGTGCTTGGTATTCCTGGCTACTCAGGGGCCAACAACTAACTCTTACAATGTACATGGTTGCAGTAAGCAGTTAAAATACGTTCCGGTAGTATAGAAACTGCGAGTTTTGTATCTTCCACCAGCTGCCACACCTTATGCTATAGTCCTAAAAGGTGCGTCCTCACTGGCCACAGGCAAGATAGAAGGTTATTGTCAATTGCTTAACAAGGTGACTCACAGGTCTTACTCACGGCTGAATGTTTCTTTTACCTTATACCTAGACATTATTATGGTACAAAAAGTTGCATGGATTTGAAAGAGCCCCAAATTGGATAACTGAGACTGCGTCATACTCAACTTTAGGTCTGCCACCTTAGTCAGTAGGCTCTTTTCCAGCCTTCCCAATAGTTGCAACCTGCAATTGGGGTTCAAGCTGCTCCTTTTCGGGTATTCTACAGGCCAAAATACATTCAGGACAATTTGCCCAATGTTAGAGCCCATAGTCCAACATAGAAATTCCAATCAAATCCACCATCTTACACTCTATAATAGATTTTCTCCCCCTCGCTATATGTGTGACTCTGTGTATTGGCAAGCAATTAATTGCATTGTTGCTCTTGAAATGGGGCCCGGTGATACAATCAGTGGCAAATAGGAAAACAACATTTGTGTCTGTGACCATAATCTGAATACTGACTGCACTCAGGCCTTAGACAGCATTGTGGCTATTGAACCAAGGTCTAGAGGGAAGACTGGAACATGGAACATGGCTGGTTTGGGTTCTAAAATGAACAATTTGCAATAGTCAGAATTATCTTTAGTTATGACATTATTGCACTGCAAGAGACATGGCTAGTTAACCCAAGCCATATTCAAGGATATGCGTCCTATTTCGCACCAGCAAACCCTAGACCCGATGGAATGGCAAATAGCGGCATGTTAACTATCTTATCAAGTCCCTTTGCTGAAAAAATGAACAGAGCTGTTCTGAGTGACAACACCTTTCAATTTATATGGCTGGAATATCCTACAAAGAAGCTCTTGGTCATTAATAATTACAACAATTGATATGACAGACATAACTACACATTTATTAACACCCTGAGGAGTGTGTAGGGGGCTTTTTCTCCGGATTAGGGGTCTTCCCTTCCATTATATGCATGGAAGAGTTTAATATCATCTGTTGTAATCTAGGTGATACAGTGGCCTGTGGTTTAAGTAGTACTCATTGTGAACCATTAATGCATTTTTCACATATCCTCTGGAGGTATTTAACAAGTATATTATTACATATCAATTGTATTTTGACTTTGACTCAACTGTTGTGTGCATTTTTTTTAAAGCAGCCTTCCCTGGCAGAGGTTTCAATAGCATTACTTATTTTATGCTGTTTACTGATGATTTGTTGGAACTCCTCACAGGGTATGACATTGAAGATAACATGTTCAGTGATCATAATCCACTTGCTGAGTATCTACAGGGCTACACTCACCTAGTAAATGACCACAATGCAGTTATTCCCTCATGTGCCACTAAGAATAAAGGTGTCCGACAGAAATGGGCCAAAACTGATGAGATTCAGCAGTTTACTAACCTTGTGAAGTATAACAGTGATGGACGGTTTTTATGCTTGAATATTAACATGGTCATTTCTGACATTGGAAATTGTTTTGAGACACTTTTTCATCATCATCATCATAGACTTTATTTCGATCACTATAGATCATAAAAGTATAGACAACAAAGCAACCACAATACACATATACATAGAAATAGACATAAATATCAATACATAAAAATTAACAGTTAAAAACACAATATAAAAACCACAGAAATTCATGTCACAAATGTTGTCTTAAAATAGCAATTGACTAAAACCACAGATAAAATTTGCAGCTGAAAAATCCCACCACATAACTTCATCAACATCAAGCATCAAAGATCAGTGGCAGGCTGTAGGAGTTTAGCTCGCTTAATC
The DNA here is from genome assembly GCF_964204655.1 of Triturus cristatus. NCBI lineage: Eukaryota > Metazoa > Chordata > Amphibia > Caudata > Salamandridae > Triturus > Triturus cristatus. The sequence continues at coordinate 549,323,450 of NC_140591.1, read as the reverse complement.
CAAAATGCCTTTAAAAACAGAGCCACAAAAGAGACTACAATCTAGCTAGTGTCATTTTGCAGTATTCTAAAAAACAAAACATGGATAAACAATTCAGAAAACCTTTCACAGCCTATGCACAGTTCAGCAAATGAGCCTTTTTCCTGTTGCCATCTGCACGGAAATGATTTGATAGGTTGAGTGCCATACCTGAATTGGAGGTAAAGTTTCCTCATCAGTGGAGGGACGATGTTATCAATAGTGCTTTCATAGGCGGCTATTGGTTTCCAATCAATACAAGACACTAACAGGGAGCCCTTATGCTCTCTAATATAATCAATTGCTACACTTTCCCAAAATAGTCCCTGATGCGGATGTATGTCGTTACAACGCACACTTTTACAACGCATGCACTTACTACGCATTTTTTACAATGCAAAATCCATTACAACGCATTGCATTACAACGCATGACACTACAACGCATTTTTAAAAACTACCTTTATAACGCATTCCATTACAACGCATACTACCTTTACAACGCATACCATTACAACGCATAATATTAAATTGCATTTAAGGTAAGTATTAGATAGTATAGGGGTAAAAATTACTTAATAAGTGTTGGATAGTATAGGGGTAAAAATTACTATTCTAACTCCAGAGGGTGCAACAGTAGGGTAAGTGTTGGATAGTATAGGGGTAAAAATTACTATTCTAACTCCAGGGGGTGCAACAGTAGGGTAAGTGTTGGATAGTATAGGGGTAAACATTACTATTCTAACTCCAGGGGGTGCAACACTAGGGTAAGTGTTGGATAGTATAGGGGTAAAAATTGCTATTCTAACTCCAGGGGGTGCAACAGTAGGGTAAGTGTTGGATAGTATAGGGGTAAAAATTACTATTCTAACTCCAGGGGGTGCAACAGTAGGGTAAGTGTTGGATAGTATAGGGGTAAAAATTACTATTCTAACTCCAGGGGGTGCAACAGTAGGGTAAGTGTTGGATAGTATAGGGGTAAAAATTACTATTCTAACTCCAGGGGGTGCAACAGTAGGGTAAGTGTTGGATAGTATAGGGGTAAAAATTACTATTCTAACTCCAGGGGGTGCAACAGTAGGGTAAGTGTTGGATAGTATAGGGGTAAAAATTACTATTCTAACTCCAGGGGTGCAACAGTAGGGTAAGTGTTGGATAGTATAGGGGTAAAAATTACTATTCTAACTCCAGGGGGTGCAACAGTAGGGTAAGTGTTGGATAGTGTAGTGTAATATTATGCGTTGTAATGGTATGCGTTGTAAAGGTAGTATGCGTTGTAATGGAATGCGTTGTAAAGGTAGTTTTTAAAAATGCGTTGTAGTGTCATGCGTTGTAATGCAATGCGTTGTAATGGATTTTGCGTTGTAAAAAATGCGTTGTAAGTGTAGTGCGTTGTAAAAGTTGCGTTGTAAAGGTTGTTCCCCCCCTGAGGCACTTTGTACTTTGGCTAATGAGCTGCTTACCAGCAAGGTGGTTCAAATCTAATTGCTCCAAAGCACACACAGCCCTGCTAAAGGCAATAAAAATGGTCCATCTAGACACTGATCATGTAAGTCTTGTCGTAGGACCTGTAAGCTGGCACTAGAAACAAGAAAGAATGACATCATATTAGAGGCCCTCGAGACCATGTTAGCTGCCAGTAATAATAAGGAGTCACATCAATTTTGGGAAGTTAATAATAACCCCATTTTAAATATGCCCGCGAAATAGAGACTGCCTTGGCTGTTAGTCCTAATAGCTGGGTTGAGCATTGCAAAACGTTTATGGCTCCTCTCATTCACCTAATCAATTCAGGCTTATTATGATGGGAGAATCTGTAGTCTGAGGTTTAGGAATGTCTATTGAGTTGGACAAAGTCATAGAAGCAATCAACAGATGCCCTGGAGAAAGGCACCAACCTTGACGGGGTTCTCGTCAATCTCTTTAAAGAAAACATGGACTTTTTGCACAATACTTAACCAATGTTTTGAATAGCATATCTAAGGTTGGCCCACCAAAATCCTGGTCACTCTCGGTTATAGTACCACTGTTCAAGAAAGGGGACACAGACAGTCCAAAGTGCTACCTGCCCATTTCCCTGATGAACTCAACTGCGAAGATCATGGGCAGAATACTCTTAGATTGGCTAGAGGCCTGGGCTCAGGACAATACATTTGTGTCTGATCTTCAATTTAGGGCAGGATTGGGCACGTGGAACAATGCCTAAACCTATAGTTAATAATCAATAAATACACTTTGACTAAATGAGGACTAGTTTACTTTGGCTTTGTGGACCAAAAGCCTGCTTTTGGTCATGTGAATCGTACCAAACTTTGGAGCATTATGTTGGAGTTGGGAGTTGATGTTACCATAATTAACCTTCTCAGAGAGTTGTGTCTGCATCTGTAAGGTTTGGCCCATGGGTAAAACTACCAACACTTTCTCAGGATGTCACACCGGGATGTATATTGGCACATCTTTTTTTACACTTTACACCAATGGCCTACAACATTGCTTGGGTATTTTAAATGCTAATGTGCTGCATATAGGTACTCGCCCAGGGTATTCAGACAAAATATCAAAATTTGAATATCGACCCACAGAAATATTGAGTTGGAAATATTGTCAGGCAGAAATATCATCCCCAAGAATATCGCTGAGAAGAATATCGATTTTAAGGTTAAGTAATGTCTAAGTTAGAAATTTAGAAAGTGCTAATATTGATTAAAAAAATATCAATGTTGTTAATATCGCTGTTAAAAATATTGTTGTTAATAATATCAATTCAATTTGTTTTGTATTTTATTATATATTTTAATTGAATATGTTATAAATTGTTTGTATAAATATTGTTAATGTTTTGACTATAATTTGTTTTCTAAGAATAAAGGGTGGGAAGGGAAATACATATAATTCATTCACTACTAGGTAAGTATTATTAATATTCTAATTGATAAATAATTGTAAAATATGGGTAAATATTATAATTTAATAAATATTTTTTAGGTGTGTGTTTTGTAGTTTATAAAAAGTATAGAGTAGAAAGTTACTTAAGTAATACAAAGTTTAAAAATATTTAAACATTTAAAAAAAAAATGTTTTTCATTATGTTATATGTTAGTTGTGCTTTTCTATTTGAAACATATTGTATTCATTTTTTTATTATTTTGTGAATACAGTTTGGTTTTAAATTATGATTATAATATTTGTATTAATGTATAATATGCATTAAAGATTATAATAAATATGTGATTTGTATTTTTTTAAACACAATTATAAATATAATGTTTCTATGTAATTATTAGAAAATGTTATTTATTACTGTTTTGAAACATTTTTGTGTTTTTTAAAGTGAACTTCTGTGTGTGTAATGTTGTAAAAAATTACTGGAGTAGGAATAGTAAATTTTAGTTTGGAAATAGATGTTTATTGAAATAATTATGCAATTAGAATATAAAGAAACAAAAAACTCATTAAGCATGTCATCTCAAATAAAAAATAAAAAATTGGCAACTATACTAGTGGCATTGATATTTTGGTTTCGATTTTTATATCATTTACATTATAAGTATAAAATGTAAATATTTTTGTGGTTGATATTCTTGTGTTGATAATTTTGTAGGTCGATGTTAGTGAACACTCGCCTGGTCCCCGTACTATTTTATGTGGATGACGCAGTATTAAGTGACAGAACGAAACTTGTTTTACAGAGGCTCCTCGCTAGGTATGTGAACATCATGAATGAACTGGAAATGACCGTGAACAATTCCCAACCCATATCATGATCTCTGGGCCAAAAAAACAATCAGCGAAGCACTTTCTTTATTATCATTACCATAATTGCACCTGTTTCATCATTTCCCTATCTGGGCATACTTTTTGATGATCGAAACACTTGAAATCAATTAGGCAGAGTCACTGCAACCAAGTTTGCTTACACTGTGGAAGGCCTGTTTACGTTTACAAAAAATTAAAGTTTTAAACCCCCAAAGGAGTTTCGGTAAGTCTACAAAGCGAATTGTCTGTCACTTGCTCCATATGGCTCTGGAATATGGGGGACAACATACTTTATGTCAATCCAGAGACTTGAGAATAGCTGTCTGAAAAGTTTGCTCAGGGTTACACGCAGTACAAATACTTATATAAGTCATGCAGAACTTGGCCTTGACTATGTCAGTGATATTCTGGGTCTTCCTCACTTTTATAGTAGTCATGTAGCCCTTTCTTCAGCTTCTCACCAGCCTATTAAAGATAATTTTTGGAGCTGGACTAGGTATGACAGAGATCGAACTGAAATGGTTCAAAGCTTGGTGCGCCTGTACAGCCCCTTGAGTTCTTGAACCATTATGGAACCATGTTATATGGATTTGTAACAATTAGTCAGTCCTGTGAACCAGGTTGAGACTAAGGGACATATTTATGGGGATTTTGCACAGGGCAGTGCAGCAAGTCACCTTGCTGCACTGCCCGGCCTTAAAGTGAAAAGACAGGAATGTGCGGTATTCATGGCATATGGTGCATTCTTTTTCTTTCCCCCGTCCTGGTGCAGTTTAAGCAGAATTGGGACAATGCAGTCACTCTTGCACCATGGTGCAAGGGCGTGTGCGTTGCATGCAAGATTGTTTTTGTACAGTAAGGGGATCTTCCTGCTCCCAAAAAATCCTGGGAGATATTTTCCTCTTTATATGTATGCTGCAGAATGTGGCACAAATATAAAGAGGAAAAAACAAGGAGAAATAAACATCTTTTTTCTCATTGCATTTCCCCTGGGAAGGGTAAGGTTTTGGTGCATCTCTAGGTTTACATGGTCTTGTACCTCAAAATCCATTATAGTTGTGTGGGAACACCCTCTTGCAATGACCACGGAATGCCTCCCTAACATAGAGTAAAGCAGCGCACCGATTTGTGCTTCCTTGCTTTAATCCATTTGTATGAGGCAATTCGAAGCCACGCATAGTATATTTGTGTGGCCTCATGAATATGATGTGGTGATTTGCACCGCCTGTGCATCAAAAAGTCACAAGGGGCTCATAAGTATGCCCCTCAGTATTTAATAAATGGGCTAAATAACTATTCTGTGATACACCGAAAAAACTCATAATCAGTGTCATTTACACATCTGCTATTTACCAAACTCCATAGAAATTGTATTTACCTTTGGTACAAATTTGCTGTCTTTTACCACCAAACCTGTAATCAATGCCTCAGTATCCTAGCTGGTGTTTAGAGTCCTCCAGCAGGGAAAGACTGCAAGCTGTAGCCAAAGAGGGTTCACAAGGCAGGGTACCTTCTCGGAGAGAATCAGATTTGCTGTGGCTGAGATGCTCAGAGTGGAGGAAACCTGAATCTTTAGCCCAGTAGAAAGACACCTGGGCAGATCAGCTTGATAGTTTTGAACTGGTTCTTTGGAGATTTTTAGTCTAAACATTTTGTAAGTACCAGGTTTTGCAGAGTTTTTATAAGGATGTGTCGAAGGACCTCAGGAACAGTGCTTGGGAGTCAAAACTCACTCCAGCAGAGGCCACCAGTAGGGTCCAGGTCAGGTCAATATGGTACTAGCCAGCTGGGATCTTCAGGCAAAAGGCCGATTGCAGCTTGTTGTGTTCCTGTAACTTAAATCATAAGTTTGCCATCTAACCCTTGTCCACATCTTTGTTAGGCCTGGGCAGAGTTCATGGAGTTAAGCTATGTGGAACTCCGCAAAGTGTAAAAAAACTCTGCGGAGTTTCGCAAGTGGTAGAGTGCGGCTTGAACTACTGTTCTCTCTGATCTTCCTGCCACTCGGGTAGAGTGCTGGCGAGCACAAGCAGGGAAAAAACTCTGAGTTTTCTGCACTTCGTGGGCTCCGCAGGGTGCAGAAGTGTCCAAAAACTCTGTGAATGGAGCAGAGTTCAACACACAGGCCTAGTCTTTGTTTTGGGTGCAACATGGAGCAGGTCCAGTCCTTCAGGTCTCCTCACAGGTCTCGATAGCATGTGCTGTCCTTATTCTATTCTACCACAGCTCCAAAGTTTTCTGAGGAGGATGGTAGGGGATGCCAAATTTATGCATAGCACTAGCTTATTGGCGGGGGTGACTCCTGGCCCCTCCCTATTCAATAGCAAAAACGTTCCCAGAGATATCCCAACACACTTTGCAGCAGTCCCTATTTGCCTACTGCAAACAATGCCATAGTGCCCTTCTCTGGCAATATCTAAGATAGTGAAACCCTTTTCCCTCGTGGAGAGATTGAGTGCTCAACAGAGAGGTGTGTCCAGGGAAATAAACAATCCCCCCTCTCTGGTCACTTCAAACCAGTCCTTGAGGCAACACCCTTCCACTGGAATTGAAGCATACCAAATGGTTATACTGCCAGAGGACACCTGGCCTTTGTCTCTCTTCTGGGAGCAATTTGCACAACTCATTCAGAGCTTGAGAACTCAGAGGGCTGCAACTGGAGGTTAATACAAATTAGCCTTCAGGGGCCTAAGGCAAGGAAAAGGTAAGTACATTGTACTTACAATTTATACAAAAATCAAAATATATCACTGATTTGAAGATCTATTAAAAATTACAAGGAATTCGAGAATGACATTTTCTAGTTGTTTCCTAACCGCAGATAGCACCACCAAATGTAATATGCATCCTAGTGTTTCACTATGAAAAACACTTTTAGTTAAAGTCGCTATAAGGACATATTAACTTTAATTTCTGAATGTTCTACTTTTAAATACCATGTTGCCTGTCTTGTGGGCTATAAGGGTGACATGAATATTTAAATGGAAGGATTTATCCTGTCAGAAAAAGGGTTTTGAGGGATCATGCTGCAGTTATAAAGTACACTTCCCAGGCTGCTGTGGCAGGCATTGAGTCATGTTTACACTGTTACTGTATTGGATGGCACAAGTGATAAAGTTTACTAGTGACGTTTAGAGCCTCTTTACGATGTTGGGCAGACTTGTGTTTGCCTGACACCATCTCAGTCCTAGGACCGATGACCTCTGGTCGGCAGTCCCGAATGACTAATTACAATGTGACCGAACACTGTTCAGTTGCATACTCCCATTTCTCAACTGTAGCTCATGTTACAGGCATAAATTCGCCGAAACACAAGCTCCCAATGAGAAATGGGAGGTGTTTTTCATCCCTGCACCCTGTGGCAGGCACCTCAAGGTGTCTGCCATACAATGCAGGGACCAACAGGGGGCAGCATAGGTGCCCCCTAGGCCCCCAACCTGAGGCACACGCACAAGGGTGCCCTTCTGGGGGCCCTCAAACATGCTTTCTGACGTTGTTTCCATGCCGGACAGACCGACATGGAAACCATGTTGGAAACCGTGCATCGCAATCCCAACAGTGGAAAGGCCCGGCCTTTGAGATTACAAGCCGGATCCGACTGGCTGATGGGCTCCATGAGCCCGTAGGAAGCCATCCGGAATGACCGGCTGGTTTACTTTCCAACCGCCAGCATCATAATGGGGCAGTTGGAAAGTAAACTCAGAGGCATTAATGGGCCGCATCATAATCAGCCCCCTAATGTTCAGGTCCTAGGCACACATTTAACCCTATAATAGGGACTTATAGGTATATGAAATATGCCAATTATGAGCATGACCAATGTAGGCATGTTTTAGTGGTCAGGACACATACACTGGATACTGGTTAGCCGAGTAAAAAAAAACAGCAGCATCTGTCCACAAAAATGAGGATGACCATAAAAAATGGCCATTCTGTCAGACTCTCAAAGAAGCCTTATTCCCAAGTTATACTGTTTCAAAGGTACTGACTAGTGACTACAAATCAGTCATGGACCCTCCCTCCACAACACCGCAAGCAGTAGCTTGGCTCCACTCAGCCAGGAAAAGGACATTATAATCTAACCCCTATGACCTTACCACAATCCCATGAGTGGAGCATTCTCAGGCAGAGAGACAAATACTATCAAGGAGAGATCATCACTTGTTTAAGGCTAAGGCAACCAGTACACCAATCAGAGGTTTTGGCCCCACACACAATATCAGGAATAGAAATAAATGTCAAACCTCAAAGACTGCCCACCCACTACCTAGGCCTTCATATTTCTAAGACAGACTCAACTACACCATTGGAGGTGCTCCAAGACATATGAGACTGTCCTAGACTCCACACAGTATGAGAAAAATAGATCGAGAGAGCTTTTGTCTAGATGACTGGCACACAACAATATACCCAGGATGAATGGGGATGGCAAATTAAATAGTATACACAAGTGAGCTCTGGAGAAATGGACATCCAAATGAAGGGAGGGAGGGTGCAATAGGTTACATTTACAATTGTACACTGTCAGAATGGTGCTCTGGATGAGGTGAGATCTTTCATGCATAGCATTGACAAATAGACTTACAGGTCCCACCCTATGAATAATAAATATCCACCTCTGAAAACAACCTAAACTGTTCATTGATCAATGCATGCTCCATGGTTAGATATAGACAAAATTGTTATTTATTCATGGAAACTTGGCTAAAGCAGGAATATATTCCTGAGATTTATCAAGCCACTCAGGTAAGTAATCTAACTAAACATTGCGATAGCTCTGATAAACAAGGGGGACACAGATTGTATTTTGAAAAGAAACCTAACTATTTGTTTATAAAATATATCATCTATCATAGGAGAAGGATGTCTGGCCCACTATTATGTTTCTGTTTGCATTTACATTAAATTCATCTTGAGATATAAAGACCCTGGTCCTGCTCTGAATCTTAATTCATCCCTCATTGAAACAATTGCAACATGTTTTTTGAATGCAGACAATCTAGTACAATTAAGAATGCTGCCTCCACTGCACCAAAGCCGTGCAAGGACCTCCCCACTTTATTACAAGTTAAAAATGTGGAAGTCGTGATACAGTGGGCAGTCCTTTGCTATTCCTGTGGCAGTGACTGTAAAACAGTTGTTAGGTTTGAAATTCCCATTCCTGCAATGCACTTTTTTCATGCTATATTAGGTTACTAGTGCATGGCTAAATAAATGCCATTTGTATTCACGTTATACAACCCGCTAAGTTATCACCTTAATGTGTAGGCCTCAGTTAGCGAGTGTGATTCCGTTTTGCATTTTGTAATCCCTATTAGGCTTCTTAGACTGTGCTCGAGTTAGGCCTCACTGCTCACATTGCTTGTCTCAGCAGAACACTGTATTTCATTATTATTTTCTCTTCTATTCAAGGCTGTTTCTTGACTTACTAATGAATAGGCCATTCTGTCCTTGCATACCTATCTGAATGTGTAGTTCTTGCTCCCACATTAGGAGAAGCGGAGGCCCAGCACTGTGGCCTTGGATTCCTGATAGTATGTACCCATTTGGCAGGTGTTAGCTCATCCCACAGTGCCTCTTTGTTCATGTTCGGCCCAGGCTGGTATTTTTCCATTATGGGTGTGGTTGGAGGCTACTCGGGAGGAATGATTATCCACTGTAGATGGTTGGCAGGCCAGTCCCTCTGTAGACATCTTAGGGTGCAGGTCATGATGGACTCCTCTGCAGAGTGTTTCTAATAAACATGTAAGTTTGTATTCTCTACTGTCTGACTGACTCTTCATTTTTGGGAAGGCATAGCAGCAGAGCAGGTGGTTGTAAGAAAACCCAAGTGGCCCTAGAGGGCCACTTCCTTCAGTTGGTGCCCAAACAGGGACACCGCAAGGTGATCTGGCTTGCCCGTAAATGGGTTGTAGAATCGGGGTGCATTTGGTCGTTCGGGCGGATTGGGGTACCCCTCACAAGACCGAACTTGCTTCTCGCAGCTTCCCCGCCCAGCTGATTGGGTGCCCCTTCATCTAGTGGTCACCAGATGGGGTCCTGAGAAGGCGAAACCTTGGAGTTGACCGTTTGGTCCGAAGAGTCAGCAGTTGAGAATAACTTGACTTGACCTGTGTGCACCAGGTGAGTGATCTGATTCTTGGAAAAATGGTGCCATTTTTGGACGACACTAGTCGACGGGCTGTGTCTTGGCATGGTCTCTGGATTGTCTTGTCTTGAACTTGGTAGGTTTGCGGACACTTGAAAAGGCACAGAGTGTTTGCAAACAGATTGTTAGACCGCCTAGAAATTTGGCCCGTGCTTGAAAAGGTACGGGACTGTTCGCGAACAATCTTCCAGGACAAATGGTAATTTGGCTAATGCTTGAAAAGGTATGGGGCTGGAGCCTGTCTTCTTGAACTTGGACTGTAGGGAGCAGTCCCTGCACCGTTTGGTTTGGTTTGTGAATAGTATTTGTTAATTTAATTTCTTTCCTTTATTTACTATTGCTGTCGTTATACTTGATCATTAGGGACAGCGTATGTGTGTTATATTAAGATGCTTTGTTTAAGCAAATTGGGGTGTTTTGGATAACAGGGTTGTTCTACTGATGCTCGATTGGAAGAGAGCAAATTTTGATGTATACGTTAAACATGGCATTGGCCCTATTATGTTTAGTACATTGTGGCATAAATATACGAGGGATAATGTTGAGTTACAATGGCCACTTACAGGTTCGTTTGATGAACAAAAATTGTATTTCTTGTAACCCTGGGCGTAGTTCGCGAAGTAGCACTTCGCGAAGCTACACAAAGTGCAGTTCGCACTACGCGAGGTGCGCGTAGCACTTTGCGAACTGCGTAGTACCTTGTTCGCACTGTGCCAGATGTCGTTTTCAATGATTGCACAGTGCGGATAAGCAACCGGCACTGTGCAATCATTGAAAATGGCATCTTGCACAGTGCGAGCTGTAGTTTTCTGCTGCTCGAGTAGATTTTTACTCGAGCGGCTGCTTTCTCAACGCGAACTGGTAGTTTCTCATCGCGAGCAGTCGCGAGCATACGCGACCACTCGCAATGAGAAACCTGACCTCCTCGCGTTGGGAATCTCGCCGGGAGGTTTATTTTCCATGCTCGCGATCGCCAACTTGATGTTGACGGACTATACTGTATTACCCAAAGTCTGCATCACTCCCTAAGTCGCCTCTTTCTCCACAGCAATGTTACAACCCTATTATTCCAAAAACACACAAACAGACCCTGTTTGCAATGAGGGCACACTATTCACATGCCCTTACGGTGCTAATTGGCATAATCAATTATTTGTATATTCTCTGCGTAATGTAATCTTTAACCCATCTTCATGCACCTTTGTAGTTGCAAATATTTCGTATGTTTACATGGAGATGAAAATGCTTTTCCTTTACATGGAGTAACATAAACCAATACAACAATCAAATAACAAACAATATTTTCTTGTTTATTTTCATGAATATATGTTCATTTTTTCAATTCTTCGTATTCCGTGTCGAGTATTTAAGTTTCCCAATGCATTTCGGTGAAATACCTTAGTCAGGGGAATACTCTAAATGAGCTGGAAGCAAATAATCAGCCAGCATATGGCATTTGTATTTCAAATGATATCCCGCTATGTTCTGCCACCCGGTATTGATTGGTTCTGCTGTATTAAGCATGGTGTGGCTCACTATCAACTTCAGTTCGACCCGATGTTTCGAATAGGTAAAATGGTGACCTATCTATAAAGTAGATCTAAATCCTTTCTTCTCCTCTTCTCATAGAACACTATTTAGTATTGTTTGATAGGTTCTTTTCATCTTTTCAGTTTGAGTGTCATGAGATCATAAAAGATCCAAGCTATAAAATTATATTATTGAATGGCGAGCATGTTTTACTAAAGCTTGATTGCATGCAGTACTGCAGACTGCCCAACAGAGAGGCTCCTTAAGATTGCAAGTGCCTCTTCTGACACCAGTGCTGCAGGCATTTGAGAAGGGAAATAGGGTCCAGATGCAACGAAGACCCCATGTTGTTTGTAGAATAGGTGTAGCTCAGGTACTGGGGAAACAGGACTGAGGGTGGAGAGGGTCGTGGAGGTGGTAGAAGTTAGAACAATGTATTGATCACTATTATCTAGTTTTATCATCACGATTGACTAGTCCATGTTGGGGGCCTCTGAGTCGCTAGTTGTGCTTGCCTCCTTGCTAGCCATCTCCACCTCAATGCCACTGGGTCCTTCATATCGGTAAAGTTATGCTCTGACTTTCAGCAGCTCTCTTTTTCTTCCCCAATTGATGACCACCGTCTCCATCAAATGCTCCAGAATATGTCAAAAATGAGCAAAAGTATCTCAAATTGAACAGCTAATACTTTTGGAAATCAGCAATGTAACAAACACAGTTTAGCATGTTTTAATCAATGGTCTTATTGTGGCCATGTGACTCTCACAATAAGTTGATTTGAAGGGCACCTCTTCGTCACATGACAAGTTTTTATTAACATACATATATCTTTACTTACAACCTTTAGATGATGTATATGCTACTTCATTCTTAAATATTTGTTGTACAGTCACAGAAGGCCCACTGACCTTCAGAAATGTTTTTCAGTAACATATGTATGTGCAGACATACTTACCTTATGTTATGAATTGTTATTAGTAGTCTTTATATTTGTAGATTTTAGATTTTTAAAGCAAGATTTTCACATCTATGTTGAATAATCGTTATTTTTGTTAACTTTTTAAAAACCCTCTGGGTCTGATGTACAGTTTGGCGGATGGGCTACTCTATCACAACTGTGCCAGATATGCCATCTACATTATTCGAAGTCCCATGGCACTTAATAGATTTGTTCTAAGAAGAACAAGATATCAGTCCATTTTTTGTTGTAGACACCCAACCTCGACACTAGAAATCATGGACAGACTTTTCCACTTGTGACTATTTGTTTTTAAATATTTTAGTAGAATTTAGATCATTTTCTTATTTATTTTGGTGGTGCCTCACATATCACGCAATGTCTAGTCGCCAACTTATTTATATGAAACCTTTTCTTTTATCCATCCATAAAAGTTATTTCCAATACATGATAGCAGTTAGGATGGATTCACATAATACCATCTGCAGAAATATAAATCCTACTCCACTCATTGTTTGTAAACTGGACTTGCTTGGATGTACATAAATACACACCTAATGCTATATGATAGCATTATCATTATTGCAATGTGAGTTATTTTAACATCCAACAAAGTTTTAATTTTTTTAAAGTGACCACTAATGTCATACAGGCAGACTATGTATCCAAGTTATTACTTAGACCCTTGAGGCAGCTCTGTTGCACTGAGGTCCCCCACCATTTCAGGGTAGGCCATTGCCAGAATGTGCAGCATCGGGGGGTCAATTAATCACCATAACTGCCTTGGCTTTTGGGAGGACTTTACAAACTTTTGAGGCAATGTCATCCAAGGTCCTTCAACTGTTTCCAGCAATACAGGTTGCAACTCTGGTTGACCCCAGGTCCATATTTATTAAGAATTATACAGTGCCACATTGCGCAAGGTTGCTTAAGAACACGTTGCACTGCACTACGCCACTTTCATGAGTCATGGATGTGCTGGATTTACTATATGATCTAGCATGGTTCAGGGCTGAAAGATGCATCATGCGATGCAATACTAGTCTTTAGATGCCACCATAGATATGCTTGTCATTATGAGTTGCTGAGCTTGCATGGAAGAACAGAGGAAAGTCGGATGGTGTGAGTGACAGGGGCCAGGGTTGATACCACTGCTTATGGCTGTCATCCCCTCATGGTAGAACGGAATTGTGTATACTGTGCCAGTTATACCTTGTGATGCACTAGAGCCAGGGGGAAAAGTTTTATTGGTACAAATACTACTTGAAATGTATTATGTGTGATTCACATGGAAGACGTAAAATGCTAATATAAATGTATACCAAAACAAAGTGTCTGTAGGTGCACCATAACTCAACTACTATCGGCAGGACGCAAAGTTGACTTGCATGTTGCCAGATACATTTATGTGCTGCAAGTCATATTTATGTCATGCAGGAGACTGTTGTGTGGCACGAAATTTTAAAAAGCCACACTTAAACAAGTAATTGTTCCAGCACACCAGCACCATTTTAGGGTCATAGAAGGAGCTTCAAGAGGGCAGGAGGGCATCAATCCTGGAGATTGTTCAGAAAGTCAGGACAAACGGAAGAGGATGGCACATTTAACAAAAGAGTAAAGCCAAATGTTGATAACTGTGGTGACAAAACATGTACAACTTTTGTTTTTCACCTCTAAATTACCAAAATGCTTTATGGCAAACCAACTGTGTCACACCAATACAAAGGAGTGTAGTAAAATGCAAAAAAAGGTGGCATCATCACAAATGCAGCACAGAAGAAAAACTGGCCAGGAACTCTAAGGCTGCAATGAGGACCGAAGAAGGACCAGATGTCTAGCAGGAGTTGAACTCATTGGAGCAGCAGGTGGCATCACTCATTCCTACTGAGTTGGTTGCCGGAGTCGAGGGCCAGGGCAGTGCTGAAATAGAGAATCAACAAGACTTTCAGGGTGAGTGATAACATAATGCATGTTACATATATGTTTAAATTGCCATTATGATCACTTACACACACATAGGTGAACATTTACTAAACTGTCACACCATGCAGGACATCAAGCAAAGTTGCTGCACTGCCTTGTGTGAAAGGGAGAGAGCAGAAATGCTCTATATTTACAAATATATGGAGTATTTCTGTTCTCTCCTTGTGCTGGCACACTGTGTGCAGCTTAGCACCAATGCAGACACCCCTGAACCATCATTGAGGAGTCTGATAACTCCCAAGTCAATTTTCAATGTAGAGTGATAGGGGTCCAACATCATAAGGCAGAAGAAGTCAAGGTGGGGGTTGGAGACAATAGTGGGCTGTCTTGAAGGAGTACGGAGGGGTCTCAGACCCAGTAAGGGGTTGGCAGAGGCAGTAAAGACACCCAATTCTTGGCTCCATGGAATTAATACCTTCTTAAACGAAACTTTGGAATAGTTTGCCATTGATGATTCGGCCTGAATCAAATCATCTTTTGTTTCGTAAGTGTCTAAAGACTTTCCTGTTCCTTTAAGTCTTTTACTTGCTCAAGGGGTTGCCATAGCGCTGGGACGCTCTAGGGTAGCCATGCACTCTATAAATGCCCTTTCAATTCAATTCTTAACTGACATTGCTGGAGCCATGATGCTGACTGGTGAACTAGAACAGCCTACACCATCAAACACCTCAGATATTGTCAACAGCTAGAAGCCATCAATCCCCCTAGCCTGTCTTTGGGTCATGGACTGGAGGCCTTAGGCCATTGATTGGAGGCAAAGAGGGACTCATTCTTGGTACCAGCTAGTGCCCACAACACCAACATCGTTGCTGCTTTTGCTGAACCCGCAAGCCCTTGTCCGGGAAACCAGTTATTCTTACTGACATTCACTGATGTCCTAGGAAAAATTTGCCATCTTCACCCTCTAATGTTTGTGAATCAGAGGCATCTTTCATCACTCCTCAGCCTCCTACTGCACCCTAACAACAAGAATAGAATGTAGATGTACTGTTCCCACGTGTAAGTATTCGAATTTCCCAGTAAACATTAGTGAGTGTGCTCTAGACATTTCTTTAATTTGTCATCATGCCGTCTTATTTTCAAATTACTGCAGTCTTCAATTGATGACATGTAGTTGATCATGCTCATCTCTTCTTATCATGAAGCATTTTTTTAGCTAATGCTAAAGCTCATGGTGCATTCTTGAGTTATCTTCCTCCATTTGTTTATTTTTGGCACTGTTTAATCAATTTTCTGTTGTTTGACTTTCCTCCTCTACAATAAACATATACATTTATGTTCCACATGCAGTAATGTGGGTGTCACCAAAAGTGAAAATATTATAACATTACAAATGTGGTTATGTTTTTTCATATTTATGTAATGTGTAATTTCTTATTCACGGATATGGCGAGATGCATCAGCAGAATGGAGATGCTGCATCCTACCATTGTATTCACGATTCAGCCACATGAACCAATACTATATACATATGCCAAGTGTAAGTGTTAATTCTACCTCAGGTCCAGCATCATGAATGATCATGCAGATGACATCTCATAAAGGTACTAAATAATGTTTTAGAAAATCAGTTGTTATTGTAGACTACACAGCCATCATTCAATAACCTGTATACTGAATACATTTAAGGAGGTCAGCATTTTCTATCTACATGACCAATCATGTAAACATTTTGAAATTTCAAGGCCATATCTAGACAATCCCAAATAGGGTCAGGCAACACAAAGCAAAGAGGCCTTTGAAAGTGGGGCCTTTGTTTCTTCCACAAAAGTCAAAGGAATGGAAGTATACATATACGTACATTAGGCCCATTTGACAGGAGGATGACAGTCTGTGGTGGTCATTTGCTTATAGCATTTCGAAGAGTGACAGTCATTGGGTAAGTTTTGTAGCATGATTTAACATAGCTACTTGTGATCACTCCATGGATTGTGCATGGCCCTTCACAATATGTGTCCAAAATCATTAGGAACCTATTGCCGTAGTGTAATGGTGTACTACATTTTAAGTCAGGTTGTGTCATGGCATTCACAATGTAGGTAACTAAGGAACCATAATTCCAGGATTTACTTCCATCTCTGCTGACAGGTGTATAGGTTTGGCCTGGAAACATGATAGCATTGCCATATTTATACCAAATTTGTCAGAAAATGTATCTATATCTTCAGGACTAGCATTGATAATCTCAGTCCATTCACATCACGGACAAATAAGAACAATTAATGTTGGATTTTACACTAAGCAACTCACAGAGTAATGAAAAGTTATCTACTCCACAGGTCACACAAAGCAGCAGAGTATTCTGACTAGCTTCACTGTGTTATCTGACGGAATAGATAAAGATTGTCTGTGTCCAATGTCAGAGTATGTGTGTTCAAATACACATATGTACACAATTGGTTGAGTAGGTACATAACTGCTTTCACAGCAATGTATAATTGCACAAAATAACTTACCTTACCCTCAAATGATATGCTTCATGCACATTTTCAAACATAAACACATGTAACACTAACTTAAAGAAGTAAAACATTTATTTCAAAACACAACACACTTTTAAATACCTAATTAACTGTAGTACAGAAGTAGGTCCATTCCATGTAGTTTCTTTATGTAGATTTATTTCAAGTCAAGATCTTATGCAGGGCCCCACCAGAAGCAGCCTCCCTGCTGCTCATCCCTTACTCCAACTGACAGTCTCTCTCATCCAACATTCCACAACCAGCTCTCAAACCAACATTTCACTCCACAGACACACAGGCTGAGCAGCAGGTATAACACATCTCCCTTTCGTAATACAAAAGAAAATAAACTGCAAAAGAATCACAATAAAATGGGTGTATGCATAAGGTGACAATAATAATGACATGCAAGAGAGGGGCAACATGCAATACATGTAGATGGCGATAAACATGTGTACAAAATAGCAAAAAGATAAATATTTGGGAGAAGTGAACAGGTGATGCAATCCAGCAACTCTAACACTCACCACTTCTCCATTTCCCATACAAAAACAAAATCCACACTCCCATAAAACCAGGCCAAAGCAACACACACACTGCCACACCACCAAAACACAAACAAAACCCCAAAACCGAACATGAAGGCTGGCCAGGCCAACAAGAGGTAGGAAGGGTCCCGATAAAAAGGCGCAACAGGAAACCATACTAGCAAGAAGTTCAATAAAATTCAATGCTTCCCCCACCAAAAGACAGGGTGTGACGTGTAGGAAAAACTATACACAGAACTATGGAATCACACACACTTCACTCAACTTGTAAGTACTTCCCCCAAGAAAGAAAATGGGGTGTGACGTGTAGAAAACTACGCTCCACACGGAACCATAAGAAAATCAAGCAAAATGTCCACCCAAACCAAAATCTGGGTTGTGACATGTGGAAAAGTACGCTCCACACGGAACCTGTAAGAAAACCAAACACAACAACAAGCTTGAATAAATCTTACCCCTAAAAACATATCCTGAAATAAAAGAATAACAGACACTAAGCAAAAACTCCACCCAAACTGTAATTTGGGTTGTGACGTGCAGAAAATATACTCCACACGGAACATGAAAAACACTAATAAGAAACTCCACCCAAACCGAAATCTGGGTTGTGACTTGTGGAAAATACGCTCCACACAGAACATTTGTACAATGCACACTTCAACATGAAAAGACGTAATAAGAGTCAGCATCACAATGGGTGGTAAATCATCACCAACCCAAAACCACGTAAAAGTGGGAAACATCAACACAATAATATACCACCCATCACTTATATCCATACACCTGACAAATATAAGGATAAAGCACAGTAACATTTCAAGCATGAAACAGGAACATGAAGAAAGTACTACCACAAAGCAACGTACAACATCCTACCACAAACCCTGACATGCGAAGGAAGTATAAGGATAAAGCACAGCATAAAAACAGCAATCATTTTTAAAAAAACATACACTCAACGAAAACTGCATAGCAATACGTGGTAATTCAGCATAGAATCAGCACATACGAAGCACACTCAAACAATAAAGTGTTGAACTTTAGGGAAACATGAATCAAGCATAAGGCTTTGAAGCATTTGAACACAAGAAAAAAACACTGCGATAGATGCAAAACTGAGTGAGGGAAAACTCCGGTGAGCAACCTCTCACCCGAAGAGTCTGAAGACAACTAAGCGGTGCTTTGAGAAGAACAGTTCTTATGGCAAACACACACCAACAACGCTGTAATAAGAAATTAATTCGGAGCCCTTCTGCGTCACATCAAGGGTGAATATCAATACAGTTGAAAAAGACACTTGCCAGGCACAGGACAGTCATCATAGGCAAGAGCAAAAATAATAATAATGCTGTCACAGTATTAGACACGCAAATGTCCAGATGTGAGCTGAAGGAAGCTAGGTAAAGCAGGACATACCTAAAGGTTCTTTTCTCAAAGTGTATAACAGAGCAAAAGGATCCTGTTACCAATACTGGCCTCTGGCTCCAAATGCTCGCGTGTGAAGATTGAAGCATTTGGCAGAAAACATGCGCTTTGCAAGCGCAATACATACTTATTGCTTGTGGCATTATCCAACCACAAGATGGCCGCTTGCAGCGTATGCTGCGCAGGGAAGTTCCAAGTGCAAACATGCATCAAACGCTGCCGCGAGAACGTGGTAAAGCTGCGGTGAAGGAAAAGAGCGTGAGCCTTGAAATGAAGGTAGGGTGCGCGAGCGACACTTTACCAGCTCGTGTCAGGATTAAAACTGCGTCAGTTGAATTGCCATACTGGTTCCACTCTGTTTGCCAATGCATAGGCAGACGCAGCTTAGCAGGGTGAACAGCAGCCCTTCAACAGCATCAGTAAACTGTACACTCCCACACGACGGCTCAGGGGACATCAGCGACATGAACGGTGAAGAGTACACCTTCAAAATTACTCTTGCCACGAAGCTTGCAGCGTGAGACTGTACACAACACAAAAAAACCATGGGGGCTCACACCACTGGTTGGCAGTAGCAGCAAAGGTTGTGGGCAGGGAGCAGGGGAACACAGCACAGTGTCCCACATTCTTACACAGTGGTGGAAAAGTAATATCCAAGATGTGATGGAGACACAAAGATGACCCAAATAGCAGCTTCTGGAGACAGCCAAAGATGAACAGGGACACTGCAGCTCAAGTAGCATTTGAAACAGGCACCGCAAGGACTGGCACATTTGGGTTGCGACAGGGAAAGCAGTACCAAGGCAGCAAGATGGAGGAAGAGAAAGTGCAACATAAACTGGCACTTACAGGTTTGGGCGACGATGGAGTGGTCACTGGTGGGACTCAGGGGTGCCAGGTTTCTTTAAATATGCAGGGTATAGTTTCAAATGAAAGTCCTTTACCGTGAAGTTGTTTAAGGCTTCACAGTAACAATCCATTAAGGTAGCACAGGCAGGTTCTTCCATAAATCGTCACCAAAATATGTAGTAAAGAAGTAGGTCCATTCCATGTAGTTTCTTTATGTAGATTTATTTCAAGTCAAGATCTTTTGCAGAGCCCCACCAGGAGCAGCCTCCCTGCTGCTCAGCCCTTACTCCAACTGACAGTCTCTCTCATCCAACGTTCCACAACCAGCTCTTACACCAACATTCCACCCCACAGACACACAGGCTGAGCTGCAGGTATAAAACTAACTCTATCTAAAACTACTCTACTTATTCTAACAGATAGCATACTCTCCATAATCTTCATCCTATAAAAGCTGATCTAATCCTAGCACAACACATCGCAAACATCAGCCCCTCACCTCCCTTAGAATACATCATTATACACAACACCTACATGTACTATGGCCCAAGCATATTCTAAATTAATAGTAAATACTGCACATCTATATTTTTTTAATAATTGCATTTGTTATCAAAACAGGTGACATTAATCCCCCTCTTACTAGCTTACTTATCCTACCTATTCTAAATATAAAATGTATCACTGCAACCTATCTACTTAACCTAACCTTAACCTATTACTAAAAATAATAAAAGCCCTATCAATCTAACTAATCATAATACATGCACACCATGTAGAAAACGGTAAGGAGGCAAGGCAGAGGGAGAGTCTGTAGTACAACTAAACTTGTTGTTCTATGAGATAGAGTACCTCCTTGCACCGATGAAACAGCCTATTGTTTTGCAGTAGAAGCTTATTTGACTTGCCCATTTTTGCTCCTGGCATAACATGTTTTATATGCTGCTTTGCCATCAGTTTGTACAGGCAAACTCCTATCTTCCTCTTTGCCTGGCTCTGTGCTGGCAGTCCCCTGGTACTGCTTACAGTTTTGGCAGACTTGGATGTCATCTTTGTTCTACCACAAAAGAATATCTCCGCCTGTTGATGTTGTTGGTTGTTGTGTCTTGCCAAATGAAGCTTATGTTCCGGCTGCCTTTCTTTCCTCGTACTGTCTTCCCAGTCTTCCCATTAATTTAAGACCACAGGTGCCTTATTGGTGACTTTCAAAACATGTCTTATTAGACCCAAATGTTTTCGGCTCCTCAACAGTCATGTTAGCTACACAAATTAGGAGTATATAGCCTATTCTATGGTGTCACCATGTGTAAGATCCATCTGCATCCTGGACACACACAACATTTACAAATGTAAATCCCACTTTGACTGTGACCACTGGTATACACATCCATTAAAGTGTAAGTGATTGAACAACCATCATGTGGTGTTGACTGTAGGTAGTGTATACTCCTACTGGACAGTTGCTTACTTTCAAAATAAACATAGGCTGAACATATCACTGGCTCCAAATAATGGCTTGAACTTCTGCACATGCATGCTCACAGGCTTTAACTATATGTTTTTTGCCAAATATATGATGAGCTGTGACACAGTCACAAATATGATTGTAGAATAGGTCTTCCACAATTGTCAGAAGTATGGTTAGTGACACAGTAAAAGTCTTACATTATCACCTTTGTACTGAAACACCTTTGTGCATTGTTCATTCTTTCTGCTAAGGTCAAGGGTTCATTCCTTCACTCAGATATGCAATGCAGCTTATAATGCTGCTACACTTTCACCGTGAAGCTGGAATGCCTGAGTATGGGCTGTCCAACATATGGAGATGTATTTCAAGGACACATCACATAGCACACACTTCATGCTAACATCTGAATTTACATCACCAGACGTAATCATGCACGTATGAACATATCACAATGCAGGATGTTATTAAGAACTCATACATACAGGTGATTTTGGCTTTATTTCATGATGTGGACATATGGCAACACACAGTAGTGCTACAGGACGTACGTAGACAAGTTAAGACATCTCATTGAGAGTGCATAAAGTTGACATATAGTTTTCTGCAACTGTTTTGTATATTGAAGCCATGACTGGCAAGGGGGACTATCTGATTACAGTACACAATAGTAAAGATGCCTTGCAGTAACCAAACTCGCAGAAGGAAAACCCTATACGCAGTATTTAATGCACAGATATGTAGTAGCAGTTTAACTGTTTTTTTTATCACTCCACTTGTTTCATAAGTAGCATGTAATATTGACATATCATTTATGATAATAATACATCATTGTTCAATAAGACTACCATTTCACATCCATAAGGGAAATCCTTATGTGCTTAATGAGTGAGATAAGGGGAGCTATATACATCATCCATATTTTACTCTCAAAATACATTTGGGCCCAGATTTACTAACATCTTATGTTATAGTTGCACTGCTTTTGCTGTGCAGCAATCACGTAAAAAGCAAGTACATATTTATAAACCCATGCATGGGACCATTTGTGCCACCTTGTGTTGGTTTGTAAATAAATGCAATGCAAGGTAGTGGCTTGCACTGCTTTGCATTACATTTTGTTCTGGTAGGCGTTTCATAGAAAGAGCATGGTTGTTTATTGTGCATTCACCCATGGATTTCACACAACACCAGATTTACTAAGGTTTGTAAACCTTTTAGGATGGGTTCAAGACTCTAGTGGCAGTAGTGCCTTCTTTAGTAGAGTCATGCCATGGGGGTAAGGGTAGGTACAATTTTGTTATCACCAACTTCTCCAGTACCCACTTCTATGGAAATAAGGAACTTTTTCCTGTGGAAACAACTGCTACTACTGCCTCTGGAACAACTATGAACAGTTTCAAATGGGTAATGCAAGATTGATCAAAATCAAAGCAGACTTCTATGCTTTTAGATGCATCCCACAGGTGGTTGGTGTCATTGATTGAACCCACATAGCACTGATTCCACCTCAAGTATGAGAGCAGGTTTATCGCAGCAGGAGATACTTCTACTACATCAATGTTTAAGTTGTTTGCCTTTTGGATCTCTACATTTTCCTGGATTCACTCATGTCTGGTGCTACGTAATTGCACCACACCACAGAAAAACACAGTCATGGTACACCTGAGCAACTGACCTTTTGATGTGTTGAAATCAGATAATATGTTTTAGCATTCTTTTTACAAATACATACTGCTTTATGTGAATATTGAATGATTTCATTTTGACCTCATTCCAAACTTCTTTTCCAGGTGATTCTCCATAATCTAATTGCCCATGGCTTTTAACACCTATTCAGAACCCAGCAATACCAGGTGAAGTCTGCTACAATGAGGCCCACTAAGGGACCAGTGTAGTGGACATTAAGGCACCTGATGGCATGGTTCCATTTCGTGATAAATCTGATGAAGCCTTCTTCTATTCTCAAGATAAGGTCTGTAAATGTATGGGATTGGTTGGTATGTAACAGAGCATAGCATTCATTCATAACAGGTTACTATCATAGAGAACCACAGTGTGATGCTGCGTACATGCATTAGCAGAATGAAAATAATGACAATAACGACAAGGGTGTAATGGTAAGTATGCAAGAGCCAAATGTTCACTATTTTAGAGTTGATAACAAGATATATGTTAGTGTGTTTTTAATCTACCAGATGTGATTTATAATATATGCTGCTGATGAAGGAATATATGTAAGTAATGTCAAAATGACCCGATGGATTTCATAACATATAACAGCATTATACATCATCACACAACAATGGAAATGGGTTAGAATGCTTCGCATAGCCAACACAGATGCATGCAATGACACAAGGTAACCAGCATGAAAATATCTCCAACACAGAAGTCTCTGGCATGCTCACCTATGCCATGGAGGTAGTTATTTTGCAATTGGGAGTTGATGCGAGACAATAACAGTGACAGCAAAGAAGGAAGGAGGGCATATTCAGACATAGTGGTCGATTAGGATGGCGGTCGAAAAACCATTCCGACCACCATGGTAGCAGAAATTAACTGTCCGCAAGCACTGCGGGAAAACCGGTGGACAAATAGGAGCAACTGCCAGAAAAAAACGACCGTGGCGCAACGATGCCAGAAAAGACCGCAGGTAGCGGGCAGAGCAGGAGAAAATCCATCCGGGGTGGTCGGAAAACCCAAACCCGCTGCAAGGCCAGAGGATTGACTGCATGCACAATTAGGATACCATTGAGGTGACAGCGGAACGATCCGCTGTTTCAGACTGCCGCAATCGCTAACAGTGATGAATGGGAGAGCAGGCGGAAGGGCTGTTGCATACACACCACCGCGGCCGCGCTGGAACTATTATGGCGGTCGACAAAAAAAGACACACAACAAGGCTACCAAGTGTATACATCAAACTAGCTCAGCCCCCCAAAACACACAAAACACCCCAAGGACACACCCCCATGGCAACTTAAAAAATACAAATCCGAGGATAACCCACACAACACACCTGTTAGCAATACTCCATTTTGACACACCCACATAGCTGAGTATAAAACCAGCCCCTTCCCTGGCCAGAATCCTTTGCAATACTCGAGACCTGAAGGAACTAAACCCTACAGCACAAAGGAGAGGCAAACCACCACACATCTCACCAGCACAACAACACACACACACACACACACCCCACTCACATCACCCCCACCACCCTCACACCTGCACCTCAAACCATTTGCACATCACACACCATGACACAAAAGAAAATGCCCAAATTCACTGACAATGAGTTGTTAGTCATGGTAGATGAGATGATCAAAGTAGAACGATAATTGTTTGGTAACCTGGTCCAACTGACACCATTAGCCACCAGAGCACAAATGTGGAGAAGGATAGTCAGCAAAGTCAATGCAGTAGGGACCACCCCGCACACCAATAGGGAGAACATGAAGTGGTGGCATGAACTCAAGAGGCAGGTGAAAGAGAAGAACAACAAGAACCGTCAGCTGGCTCTGATGACTGGCGGTGGCCCTCCCATTACACCAAGAACATTCACTGCATGGGAGGAGAAGGTGCTTGCCATATTGAGTGTCACTGGAATAGCCGGGGGAGTGGAGGCTGGTAAGTACAAGCAAATGTCTACCATCACACTGCTATCTACTTTCTTGCACAGTTACAAAGCTACACCTCCTAGACCCAATTCCATTTATGTGCACCACACATTCCCCAACACATGTCTCACAGATCCATCATTCACTCCTTCTCATTCACCCCAAAGATAGCTAGCAACTTTCCCTGGGTTGCATGTGTGCAGGCAGCCAGCACTACAACTCCCACAAGGCCCCCTGTCCCACAGCTTAGCAGGCTGAAACACTCTCCCCACCCAAGAGCCATGTGTAACCATTCCCTTCCACTACTCCACAGGGAGCCAGCCATCTTAACAGGGAGGGGTGTCTGTGGATAGGAAGCCAGCACTACAACTCCCACCAGGCCCCCTGTTCCACAGCTGGGCATGATGGAACCCTCCCCCCACCCAAGAGCCATGTGTAACCATTCCCTTCGACTGCTCCACAGGGAGCCAGACACCTTAACAGGGAGGAATGTCTGTGGATAGGCAGCCAGCCCTACAACTCCCATCAGGCCCCCTGCCCCACAGCTGAGCAGGATGGACACTCCCCCCACCCAAGAGCCACGTGTAACCATTCTCTTCCACTGCTCCACAGGGAGCCAGCCGTCTTAACAGGGAGGGGTTGTCTTTAGATAGGCAGTCAACACTACAACTCCCACCAGGCACCCTTGTCCCACAGCTCAGTAGGATGGAGCAAACCCACCACCAAGAACCATGTGGCAGACATTCTATTAATCACATCAAACTTACAGGTAGGTAGCCCTCTTAACAGGAAGGGGTGTTTGCTTACATCAAACTTACAGGTAGGTAGCCATCTTAACAGGGAGGGAGGTATGTGGGTAGAAAGACCGAACTACAGCTCCCATCAGGCCCCCTTGTCCCAAAGCTGAGCAAGATGGAGTACTCCCCCACCCACAACCATGTGGCAGACATTCCATTGCTCACCTTCACCTAACAGGTAGGTAGCCATCTTTTTTAAAAAAAGATTTTAATTAAAGGTTTGTATAGTGTTACATATTGTATATATAGCATTATAATACAACAAAAAGAAAACAGGCAATACCATTATTCGACATTACAGCGTGACTTCCCATTTTCTGATCCATTAAGTACAGTACCTTTTGTACACACATATCTATACAAGAATATAATGAAAATTACTTATTAATAGACTGCAGAGCATCTGGATGGGATAGTAAATAATCCGTAAAGGGTGACCAATAATCTCTTGGTGTGGAGCCAGACGGAAGTTCTTCTTCGTAAGTTTTCAATGTGTCTTTACAATATATCATATCCTTTAGCCAAAGCTTACTAGGACAGTTCTTACTATCCCAACAGATGGAGACTTGTCTTTTCACTAGCAATAATCCTATTGTACAAAACTTTTTCTTCATAGACCGCAGATGTTTCACTAGACCTAATAGACAGATTTGTATCATACATTCCATTGTATTCGCCAACATTTTACCTAAAAGAGACACAACGTCCTCCCAACATTCCCACGCCAGATGAATAAAATCAGCATTGTGAGTCCCACATCGTTTACATTGCGCGTCCTCTCTTAATCCACATTTTTGCAGTTTCACAGGAGTGTGGTACATTTGGTGTAGGTATTTGTAATGTATTATTCTTATGTTGCCGTTAGGGGTTAGCATTTCAGTTAATGCACAACAAGAATACCATTCAGCCTCATCCAGCAGTGTATACAAATGCACATCCCATCTCTCTCTAGCTGTTAGAGTGTTACCTGCTATGTCTTCTTGCAATAATTTGTATAATTTTGAGACTAAATGCTCATTGCTCGGGTTGGTAATAATCATTGGAAGTGGCTCTGTGGGAAAGTTCTAATATAGTTGCTTGATTGCCCCTCTCAGCCTGTGGTAGGTAAATTTAAATAATAGTGACTGATTACTTATATAACTGAGAATAGTGGTCTCTAGGAATCCGCCCTGGATGTAAACGTCACCCATCGTGTCCAGCCCTACCTGTTGTAGCATGTTAACACTGACTTCTTCCTGTGTCACTGAAAGATCCTGATGGTGGCTCAATGGCATTGCCGGTGCGTATAGTGGGAATATGTGAGCTAATACACCCATGTGTCGCCATGCTGCATTGGTTGCACATATGGTATGTATTTCATTTCTTGCTATGTGTGGGCGTTTATGCGTGAGGATACTGCTGAGCGGGATAGGGTGGGCGTCCCCGTCCTCAACAGCTACATGGGCGAGATATGGTACAGGATAAAAACAATAATGGATGTATTGCGCCTGCACACAGAGATAATTTAAGAAGAGGTCTGGCACCGCAAATTCCCCTTTGGTGTAGGGCAATGTTAAAATTTTCAGTTCAAGGCGTGCTTGTTTACCAGCCCATATCAGCCCCGTTAGCAGTGATTTTAGTTCCTGAAATACTGGGGCTAGGTGCGTTATGGGGATTTTGTTAAATAAATACAGAAATTTCGGAAGTATCACTATTTTAATTATGGCTATCCTGTCCGCTGGTGATAGGGGAAGGCGAATCCAATGCTCTATTTGATCTTCTAGTTTTGTTATTGCCATGCCATAATTTGCCTGTATCACCGTGGCTGGGTCTCGGTGGTACCAGATCCCCAAGTATTTAACTGGTGTGTCCTGCCACTCCAGCGGGTATTCAGTTATGTGCGGTTTTGTTATGTCTGTTGATAGAATCACAATAGATTTCCTCCAATTTATCTGTAATCCCGAGTGAATACCAAATTTAATGTATTCCCAAAGGAGGGGTGATAAGTTCACTGTGGGTTCCCTCATATAGAGCACCATGTTGTCCACGTATAGAGAGATATTTAATGGACGCTGTGGGAGTTGCAAGGCCGTGGCTTTGTGCTGCTGTAGAATTTTGCATGCTAGTGGCTCTAACGCAATTGCGAACAAAAGGGGTGATAGTGGACGCCCTTTTCTTGTGCCACAGGTGATTTGTATTTGGTCCGATAAATGCATTTTTCACCTTTATGCGTGCCACTGTTTTGGTATACAGTGTTCTGATCCATTGCATGAGGCCCGGTGGCATACCCATTTTAGATAGCACCGTGAATAGATATTTCCATTCGACCGTGTCAAAGGCTTTGGCAGCATCTACGAGTACTGCCGCAGCTTCTAAGTCTGGATTTAACTGGTGTGACAAAGCAAAGAGGGTGGGGATATTGTGTGAAGTGGATCTTGTCGGGATAAAGACTGATTGATCGGGCAATACTATATTCTTCATGATGGGTTGTAGTCTTTGTCCTATTATTATCGCTAATATTTTTGCATCTGTATTTATTGATGATAACGGGCGATATGATATGCATAGATCTGATTCGTTATCTGGTTTTATCAGTGCGATTAGCAGTGCCTCGCTTAGAGTGGGCAGGAGTATTTGCTTATCATATGCATCTTCGTACATACCTGCTAGATATGGGCATATTTCTTCCTGGTATTCATTGTAGAATTCACCAGTGAAGCCATCTGGCCCCGGGGCTTTCCCATTAGATAGGGAATTAATAGCAGTTAGTATCTCCTCTTTTGTAAACTGTTGCGCCAGGAGCTCCCTCTGGTTGTTCGAGAGCCATGCTATAGCTATATCTTCCAAATATTTCATGACTTCCTTAGCAGTAGCCGTGACTCTAGATGCACACATTTCACTATATATGTCCATAAAAGCTTCTAAGATGCCAGCGGTGCTGTATTGTGTGTTGCCTCGATTATCCTGTATTTTAAGAACTGTGTGCGATGGGCGGTCTGTGTCTATTTTGTGTGCTAGTACACCCCCTGCTCAGCCCCTTCACCAAATGCTCTTGCATTGTGTCGAACGTGTATATATTTAATCTCAGTCTCAGCGTAATCTTGATATTCTGATATCATGTCCCTGATGATGGCAAGGGTAGTGGCATCATGTGTACGGTCATAGTCTTGCTGTAGGACTTTTAGTTTTTGTTCACACCGAGTGAGTTGCTGCCTTATATCTCTCAGTATCCCTGTTTTCGTACTGATACAGATACCGCGTTTCGTGGCCTTAAAGGCCTCCCAAAGTAGGCTATCATCTTCTACTGAGTGTACATTTAGTGAAAAATTGTCTTCTAAAGCCTCTCTAATTGTTTCTTTATACAATGGTTCAAGGAGTGCTTTGGCATTGAATCGCCATACATAGGGCAGTGGAGTATAATTGGGGAGCTTCAATGTAAGCAGGATTGGATTGTGGTCTGACATCGTTTTTGTCAAGTGCATGATGTCCTGTACCCACGTGCTGGCCATTTCTGTCGCTAGCCAGTAGTCTAATCGGGACCAACTGTTAGGGAATGTGGAGGTGTGTATGTTTACTAACTGCTGTGGGTATCGCTCACATTGTACATCCACCATGCAAAATTCAGCCATTCCATCGTGCTCCGCTTTTGCCGCCTTCTTATGTGGCTCTTTCGTATTACCAGATCTGTCCAGGTGTTCATTAAGTGAGACATTTAAATCACCTCCTCAGATTAGGTCCATCTCAGGTAGTTCTATCAAAGCTCTCCATATTGCCTGAAAAAACACGGGGTCATCCACAATAGGGCTGTATACATTTACCAGTCCTACATGATGCCCACTTAAGTGCCCTGTGATTTTGGCATATCTCCCTTGCTCGTCAGTAATAGTATGTTCCACCTGAAACTGGACCCCTTTCTTAATCAACAATAGCACACCTCGCGAGTAGGATGAGTATGATGAGGTCAAGACTACTTTTACCCATCGACTACCAATCCTGCTTTTGCCAGACTTAGGCAGGTGAGATTCCTGTATCAGAGCTATTTCGACCTGATGTCTATCCAAGTAAGCAAACATCTGTCTTATTCTTTTGGATTATTAAGACCCCTTATGTTCCAAGTTAACAGGCGAATCTGCAGTGATCTTTTATCATCATTCACTGTATGTGGTGTATGTTATCCCTGTCTGCACTTTTTAAATTGGCAATTATGCGGTACAGCTAGAGTATGGGTTGGTATTTATTAGTAATGATAGATTGGACACGCAAAACTTGAACCACCCATGCCGTGAGGGGAATGGCTGTCTTATACCCTCTACACACAACCTCACCTTGCTTTCTTCCTTGCCATCGCCGTGAGGGGAACGGCAGGTCAATCTCCAGCCAAACTGCCATGAGGAGAACGGCCAGGCTATAGAACTTCATCTCCCAGGGGGCAGTGCGTGGTGCCAGCGGAGGGCGTCTTCAGAGGGCACCAGAGACCCTTAAAGGCAGTGAGGCCCTCCCGCAGCGCGGGCAGCGCAAAACTTGAAACACCCACGCCGTGAGGGGAACGGCCATCTTATACCCTCTGCAAACAACCTCACCTTGCTTTCTTCCTCACCATCATCGTGAGGGGAACGGCAGTTCAATCTCCAGCCACACTGCTGTGAGGGGAACAGCCAGGCTATAGAACTTCATCTCCCAGGGGGCAGTGCATGGCGCCAGCGGAGGGCATCTTCAGAGGGCGCCAGAGGCGCTTGAACGCAATGAGGCCCTACCGCAGTGCGGGACGTGCGTGGGCGTGCCCGGGCAAAGCCCGGGCCAAGTGCGGCCCCGTCCGAGCCCATAAGAGGCTGAGCTGGGCCATCCCTCCTAAGTGCATCAATGTGTAAGCGCAAACTCCTGAGTAATCAAGATCAGGGGGGATTAAAAGCTAAAATCCTTAGAAAATCACCATCTATAATTTCATATTTGACTTCAGCTGTGGGTGTCTTGAACAAAGAGATAGCCAACGGGAGAAGGAATTGGGTCTGGGTACAAGTGAAGATTCTGACAAGGTGAATAATGCTAGGGTAATGGTGTCACCTACCCCCATACCTTTGGAACCGTTGGTACTGATTAGTGACCCAATAGCGAGGAGCGAAGTCCTGTTCCCTGATACTGTAGCCCCAGATGATGTGGATATAAGATTGGGGGCTTCTACACTGGTAGAGGGGCGGTCTCAAAGGGTGTCTATTGAGGGGCCTATTGGAGTTAAACATCCTAATAGAAAAGCAACTAAGCGGCACAAGGGACTCAAAAACAGTACCTCTAAGATGGTATCGGGGGTTGATGAGAATATTCAACTGACTATGCGGACTCTTATTGAGGATATGTTCAGTACTCGATTTGAATCCACGCAGGACACCCGTCTTGCCATTATGATGTGGTTAGAGATTTTAGGTTGACCCGAACAATAATTGTCACACCAATATTTTGATTTACGCAATAAACCCTCTGTTGATTCATTATCAGACGCATTTAGAGGAGGGACCCCAACAAGAACCGCAACCAAAGGGGTAGCTTCTGGGGGGAGATCAATTCTGCTATCACTAGGGATTTTATGGTTCTTATGATGGGTAAGGTTCGCCCTAGATACTGCAGATAGATCCCTGATGTACATGGAGGAGGCATAAGAGCTCTCCCGTTGGGTTATTTCTACCCTTGCGCCACTGCTAGGTTAAGTGCTAAAAGCTCTCATCAGTCTTTGTTGGACCGGTCGTGTAATACAAGTTTTGTTCCTGGCCCTGTAAGTCTAGGTGGAGGGGGAGATATTTCGCCTAAAATGTCAGGTTTATTGTTAATGTCTAATGAGGAAGGCCTACCACTTTCAAACAGATTTTTCCCACTTAGCCGGCTGGATACGAATGACTGACTAGAGGATAATGAAGATTATTTACCAGCATTAAGTTCTAATAATTCTGTTGGTGATAATATTGGGGCAGAGGTCTGTTCATCTGTTCCAAGTCCCAATATTCTGGTTAGGGTTGATAATGGGGGTGAAAACCCCACGAATTGTAGAATTATGAGTTGGAATATGGCGGGCTTAAGAGCTAAAAGAGATGACCCAAACTGGTTAAATTTTATTAAAACATATGATATAATTGCTCTCCAGGAGACTTGGGACAGGGGGGATTACTTTTGGGTGGATGGTTTTAGTTCTTATTTCTTACCTGCCTGCCCAGCCCCAGCGGGTAGAGCAAAGGGTGGCCTTATGTTCCTTTTCTCTCTGAAATTTATGGGGTATACAAAACGGATTGAGATGGACTCTGTCAATTGTTTGATAGTAGAAGTAAGCAAACTAAATTGCCCAAAGTTACTATTTGTGAATTTTTATAACTCTGGGGAGAGCGATTTTATAAACCAACACTTGAATAATTTGAAATTCTTTTTAAAAGAGTATAGGACAAAGCAATCCATATCTTATCATATATTACTTATGGGTGATTTTAACATTCATTTATGTGACTTGCACTGTCTAATTTATGGTTTTCATGGTTATAATTATGCGACGATCCCCCACTTTCAACATTCTGCACGGGGCGAGGGCCTAGAGTCCCTTTTGACTGAAGCCGAACTTTTTGAACCCAGTTTTGCTAATAATCATGATCGGTGCCCTACGTTTAAATCTAAGGTCAGAGATACCGTCATTGATTATATTTTTCTGTGTCCCATGCTACTAGGTAAGGTAGTTTTCTATAACGCCCGGGAATCACCTTTTAGCGATCATAACCCTGTTATTTTAGAATTGGACAAAAGTTGTGGCGTAATGGGCAAAGGAGGTAAGAACCTGGTTTCTAGCAGTACGGAAACATGTGATCAGGGGAGGAGGTTTAGATGGTCCAAAGTTATGCCTGATACTTTTTTTATGGACTTGTGCGAGAAAAGTATAGGGAATATTACAATTTGCACTGATTCATTTAGTACTAGGGATGCGGTTCTTAGAGCCTTCGAGGGTATCTGTAGACAGATAGCACGTGATTTAACCGTTAATACTAAATCAAGAATCACCTATGGTCTAAGATGGTTTGATGATAATTGTTCTCATGCCCACCTCTCCCTAGTCTTAACCTCGAAAACATTACCTCGTGATAGGGCTCTAATTGCTAGACTGCGGAAGCAGTATAAGATAGCATTGCTTAGCCGGAAAGCCGGAAAGCCGAGATCAAGGGAGAGGCGTGGGATGCGTTACTATCCGTTGAGGTGCTAAAGGATAGCTCAAGATTTTGGGCAATCATTAATACCCCTTTTTTTTGTGGTGAGGATAACGAGGTACAGGAAAGCAATATTACAGAGGCCCAGTGGCTGTCCCATTTTGAGGCTATCTATGATCCTATTGAGGTACTGGATAGCATTACTAGGCAATCACTTTTCCAGGTTACAGCGCCACTCATTTTTAACAAGGAGGAAATAGAGAAAGCCCTTAGAGATACCTCCAGTAATAAGGCTCCTGGCTCAGACTGCGTCCCCGCAGATCTCTAGCAAAGTGAACCCAAATTTTGGGCCAAAAACCTGGCCAATGTTTTTAATGCCTCTGGTTCTCAAGGGATCCCTGTATCATGGTCCCAATTGATTATTATCCCTGTTTTTAAAAGGGTCAGAGAGGGGATCCGCTGTGCTACAGACCGAATATCCTTGATCGACTCTTCTGTAAAAATATTAGGTAAGGTGATTTTAACTAAAATCACAGACTGGACTAGTGAGAGGAAGATTTTATCTAACCTACAGTATGGGTTTACGCAAGGTTGAAGCACCATGGATCAGTGCCTTAATTTATATCTATTAATCAGCAAATACACCATAGATAAAGATGGATGTTTGAGGATGGCATTTATAGATTTATCCTCTGCGTTTGACCTGGTTAACAGGTCAAAGCTATAAAATATATTTCGCTGGAAAAGGGCCTTGATCCTTGTCTAGTACATTTTTTGGCCAATTTCCACCAAGATCTCAAAGCCTCAGTTAGGATCTCCCAGGATGGTAAATGTACAAGACCTTTTAAATCAGGCAGAGACATTCGTCAGGGGAGCATTTTGGCGCACCTGCTTTTACTCTTTATATTAATGGCCTGGACAAGTCCTTACTGGAGGCATCCCTGGATATTCCGCATGTAGGAGACTGTCCAATACCGGTTCTTCTATACGCAGATGATGCTGTTCTCCCAGCCCATACTGCGGCAGGCCTCCAGCAGCTCTTAGATGCTTTTGGAGCCTATATGCAGTCTTTGGAACTGGTAGTGAATATTGGAAAGTCACATGTTATGTCAACAGGTAATTGATCTAGAAAAGCTACATCTTTTTACTGTAATGGACTGGAAGTCTCTTCGGTGTCCTCTTTTACTTACCTAGGGGTTTTATTTGATGGCAGGTCCTCCTGGATATCACAACAATTTTTTTTTTTAAATTCAGTCATCCGATCCTCCTCAGGTCTATTAGGGTTTGCGCAGCGTTTGGGGGCCAGACCATAGAGGACATTGTAAAGATTTATAGAGCAAAATGTTTGGCCATTGTGGCCTATGGTGCCTCTTTATGGGGATTTAAAGAGCAGGCTGGGGTTCAGACAGCCGAAAACATATTTTTACGTAGTCTCCTGTCCGTATCACAATCTACCCCAATGTTCGCTATACATCAGGAACTGGGGTTAGGCTATGTTTCTGATATCTTGAGTACAGCTCCGCTGCTCTGTTGGCTCAAAACTTAGCTAAATCCTGATTTATCCCTGAATCATCAGATCTTAAGGGATTGCGTCAACCTAGATAAGTCTCACAAAATTAAGTGGTTGTCCTATGTTAAATGTATGTTATCCAAAATAGGGCGCCCTGAATTATATGAATCACCCGTTAAGATCCAGAAGGAGGATGTGACGTGGGTGAAAATGAATTTTAAGAACTTATTGATGCTGGAGCGGGAAGATCAGGAGCTATGTAAACCTTTAGTTAGGGCCCACTTTTTGATAAAAACAACTATTCTTATTGAACCATATTTGGTATTGGTGAATAAGCCTTTCCATCGGTGGCTACTAACTAGGTTCCGTTTTAATTTGATTAATTTTTCACTGGGGG
This sequence comes from Triturus cristatus, assembly GCF_964204655.1. Taxonomy (NCBI): domain Eukaryota; kingdom Metazoa; phylum Chordata; class Amphibia; order Caudata; family Salamandridae; genus Triturus; species Triturus cristatus. The sequence continues at coordinate 549,288,837 of NC_140591.1, read as the reverse complement.
ATTTTTCGGGGTGGTGTTAACCTGAGGATGCAGAACCTTGTCATTGTGACAATTTTTCACCCCAGGATACCCTACATTTTATGATGTTTTGTCATTTTTATACTGACATTCGCATGACATTTTGATACCTATTTTGAGAGGTAGGGGTTTTTCACGGGTTAGACCAGCATTAGTCCATTTACAGATGTTGAGTAAGCCAGGGGATATTTTTTATATTGAATGCTTTTTAGTTGCTGCCGTGAGGCTTAAGAAAAATAGGAACCTTATGATGAATTCTGCTTAAATAATATCAATTAGGTTTATGGAATTTTTTGGCTTTGAACATTTGTACATGATGATCTCACAAGTGATACTGTTTTTATATATTATATTTAAATGTTTTTATTGTCTGTGTTTGTTGTGTATTGTACTTTTATGATTTTAACTAATCGAATAAAGTGGATTGACTGACTGACTGACTGATAGATGTCACCACGGTTGGTATTGAGAAAGACTCTGGTTTGCCTATAAACAAAAACTACCCTTTATCCCCCCTCCCACTCTAGCATCCCAATCATGCCAAAGACATACCCATAAAACACAAACTTTTAACATCTGAACTGTGTAAGGGCGTACCGCATCGGGGCCGCTAGGTGCCCACGCATTTATCCGCGTGACGGATGTGGCCAAAATCTCATATTAGCTGTTTGGCCTATGACGCATTAAATTGAACACTTATATAATGTAAAGTATCATAGTGACCCGTTTACTCTCAATGCACCATATGCAAGAGTCCACTATGGTTTGATGCAAAACGTTAGTTCAATGAATTGTAATGGTTAAAACCAGCAATCTCCACCTCTTTTGTGCCGACCAATCCCCACCAAACAATGTCTCTTTGTCTTAGCACTACAGTACATGGTGCCGGAGTTCCGTTCCCTACTCACGGCAAATAGTCAAATGTCCCATTGTTCATGTTGAGGTGCGGTTATCCCAGCGATATCAGACATAGAGTCAAAGTTTGTCTCCTAACTCGGCGGGTCAGGATCGACGTTCGAATAATTTACCCTTCCAATAGTCCTGGGGACTGCTGCTCCTCGCTGCAGCAGGAGCTTGCAGCACTTTGTAAGGTTAGTCCTCCTTCGCGATGAGCTGAGTTGGTCCGGGGGTTTTCTTCTCTGTGAGACCTTCTTCAGATATTCCTGCACAGCCCTCGGTGTTGTGAAAATGTTGGTGTGGCTCTCATGTACGATCTTCAGCTGTGCCGGAGAGAGCATTACGTACTCTATTCCCAATTCACATAGCTTCTTCTTCACTGTCAGAAATTCCCTACACGCTGCTTGCACTGCCACGGTAAAATCTGGGTAAAATTATATACTGTTGTTTTGGTAGTGTATATTTTGTTTGTCTCTTGCTAGTCTCAAAACTGTATCACAATCTCTGTAATTCAGAATACGGGCTATAATGGGTCACGGAGTTGTTCCCGGAGGGGATTTTACTGCCAGTGTTCTATGGGCCCGCTCAACAATAAGCAATGTATCTGCACCAAACTAATCCCGGAGCATAGTTTCTACATAGTTGTCTAGTCGTCCAGTGTTTGTGCTCTCCGGTATACCCAAAATGCGTATATTGTTGCGGCGAGATCTCGCCTCCAAATCTTCATTCTTGCTTTTAATACTGTCTAGCACTTTCTCCATGTCTGCACACTTCTTTGCTGTATCGCTCTATTCATCTTTCACCGCCGACAGTCTTAGCTCTGCTGCATCAAGTTGTTCCCCCTGTCTGTCAAGCTTAGCGGCCATGTTGTCCACTCTAGCAGTGAGGTTGTCTATCTTCCCATCTATGTTTTGTAGATTTTGGCAGGCGTGTAGCGTTGCTTCCATGGCTGTACCCTTAGCAGATGTGGTTTCTAATTTCGTGTTTGAGTGAGCAGACGTGGATTTAGTCATGCAACGGTTATCGAAGGTGAGCTTTGGTTGCTGCTTGTCCGGTTTGTCCTTTTTGTGTAGGGGTGGTTTCACACAGTAGGGGAGAAATTGTGATTTTGCACGTGTATTTATCTTATGCACCCAGATCCGCTGTGAGCAGTGTGTAGTAATTGGAGCACAGGGTCACTCGGTCCGCATCCGTGTTGTTATATTCCACACCATTGACCTATGCAGTGTGGCCGTATTTGTGCGCTCTATATAACGTTATTGGACATCAGATGTTGGATATAGGAACGTTAATTTTGCGCTTGGACGTGTTGCCTACGCTGTCTTTGCTAGAAAGCGCGTTGGTTTGGGCATTTTTACAACTGCTAGTCCAAGTGCCGCTGTGGTATCTAGTGCAGTATGATCGGGTCGGTAGAGCTTCTATACATATCTCCGTGAGAGCGCGATATTACTGTATCCTGCTGGTGTATTATATTGAGTCGCAGTAATCTCGCCTGGGCAGTGCATTCTACATCAACCCCCTGTCTGGCAAACGCAGGTGGCCGTTTGTCTCTGTGCTCGCACTTTAGTTTAGACAAGCATAGAAGAGTTTGTTTGTGCAAGTGAAAGCGCTCATCGATCCACTCAGTATTGGAGCTAGACAAAATGGCTGCCATGGGGGCCGGAGCGTCTTTCTCATATTTGGTGGTGTTTACTGTACTACACGTCATATCATGCGAAACAGCCATAAACGGTGCTGGGTAAATGCCAGGTACATGTGTGTCAGAACCAGAGGGTTACCCCTAATTATTCTTCCTAAATCAGGGTAAGGCAAAATTAAATTGGAAAGAACATAGATTTAGGAATATAGATTAAATAATATGTCAACTGATCGAAAATACGGGAGAAACAAGACGCCGTTGCGGGGACGCCGGCTCGTGACGTTATGCTGAAATGAACTATCTTTAAGACACTGAACTCTCAAGGAACCTTACGCCAGTTAACAATAGGAACGGCGAGGCTCCGATGAGGAAACATCCAGCATAATCAGGACGTTACTGTGAAAAACATAACACCTCGGACGCTTATTCCCCCACAATTTGACACAAGTCCACGTTCGGAGGTTACCAGATTGCATTATCTAGTTAAACTCTCATCTTTCAACAGATATAACCAGCTTAAGCGCACCCAATAAGCTGGCAGTTTAAATCGTCTGCCGAATACGCTCACGATTCGATCCAAGAGCAACCATCCTCGTTCTCCTTCGTTACGAAGACCAGTGAGAATCTGGAAACATATTTTAAAATTCTTTTGGACCCCAATTACGGACAAGTAATACCGAGCACAAAGCGGATCCGCCAAATATAATGTACCAGTGACAACGTTTGTATGGCCCCCTGATGAAGGCGCATGCCGAAACGCGCGTAGGATTGTGGAAGCATCCTATGGCCATATTTATACTTCACCCTCTGCACGTTATTGCTTAGATATCTGTGTACTATGTCTATCATGTCACACTGAATAGAATTCTTGTAAATCTTGTCAAACACTTTTGAAAAACATGTTAAACTACCTAAAATTGATTTACAATTGAAAATGAAATTCAAAACATGTATTTGTAAATAAGGTGATATACATATATTTTTGCTATAAACCTATAAAAATATAATAAAAATAATGCATAAAAAGCACTTTAGCTCTATCTAGTTTTGTATTCAAGAGTTACGCTGTTCTTTAATCTACATTTCTTATTTAATCTATATTCCTAAATCTATGTTCTTTCCAATTTAAATGCCAGGTACATGCAGCATGCGTATAGAGTCATGCAATCCTTACATGTGACTTCAATTAATGTGCGCGTATGCTCGTCTAGTAGATGCCGGGATATGGTGTAAACCGCTATTGTCTCCAGCGTGCTCGCACTTATCTGTTAGACGGCCAGTTTTTTTCCACCGCTCTACTTGGAGTAATCACCAGTCCTGTGAGGTCCATGAGGTGCCGTCCACTCACCCAGGAATTGGCTAGTACCACAGTGTTGCTTCAGGCCATGAGTCCGTGTGGGCTGCCATCTTGTTGCAGCTGATGATCTCCGAGACTCAGTCAATCGGTCACAGTGCCTCGGCATAAAAAGCGAGTTCACCTTCTAGCAGCTGATACCTTCCGACGTTGGTTCTTATCCGATTACAGACATTATTGTTGCCAAATATGCATCTTTTGGACGATCTTGTGTTCCGGCCGGCGGAGCAGCACTAAGCCCTCTTGCGCCCCCCCTAGGTAGCCATCTTAACAGGGAGGGGTGTTTGTGGGTGGGAAGACTGCACTACTACTCCCACCAGGCCCCCTTGTCCCACAGCTCAGCAGGATGGAGCACTCCCACACTCACAACCATGTGGCAGCTATTGCATTGCTGTCTTCAAACTTACAAGTAGTTAGCCATCTTAACAGGGAGGGGTGTTTCTTCACATCAAACTGACAGGTAGGTAGCCATTTTCACAGGGAGGGGGTTTTGGGGGTGGGAAGACTGCACTACTACTCCCACCAGGCCCACTTGTCCCAAAGCTCAGCAGGATGGAGCACTTCCCGCACCCACAACCATGTGGCAGCTATTGCATTGCTCTCTTCAAACTTACAGGTAGGTAGCCATCTTAAAGGGAGGGGTGTTTGCTCACATCAAACTTAAAGGTAGGTAGCCATTTTCACAGGGAGGGGTGTTTGTGGGTGGGAAGACTGCACTACAACTCCCACCAGGTACCCTTGTCCCACAGCTGAGCAGGATGGAACACTCTCCCACCCACAATCATGTGGAAGACATTGTACCTCATCAACCAACTTACAGGTAGGTATCCATCCTCACAGGGAGAGGTGATTGTGTTAAGGAAGCCTCCACTACAACTCCCACCAGGCACCCTTGTCACAAAGCACACCAGGGTCACAGCTCAGCAGGATGGAACACTCCCCACACCCACAACCATATGGCAGCCATTGCATTGGTCACCTTCACCTAACAGGTAGGTAGCCATTTTAATAGGGAGGTTTGTTTGTGCGTGGGAGGCCAGCACTTCAACTCCCAACAGACCCCCTTGTCCCACACCTGAGCAGGATGGAACACTCCCCCCAGCCAGAAGCATGTGGCAGCCATTGTACCTCACCAACCTAACCTAACTTACAGGGAGGTAGCCATCTTCACAGGTAGCGGGTCTGTGGTTAGAAAGCTTGCACCTAAACTCCCACCAGGTACCCTTGTCACAAAGCACCCCAGGATGGAGCACCCACCCCACCCCACCCACAAGCATGTGGCAGCCATTACAATGCCCTCCTCAAAATACCAGATAGGTAGCTATCTTAACAGGGAGGGGGTTGGTGGGTGGGAGGCCAGCACTACAACTTCCAACAGGCCCTCATTTCTCAGAGCTCAGCAAGATGGAACACACCTCCCAGCCAGAAGCATGTGGCAGCCATTGTATTTCAACAACCAAACTTACAGGTAGGTAGGCATCTTCACGGGGAGGGCTGTTTGTGGGTGGGAGGCCAGCACTTCAACTCCTAACAGGCCCCCTTGTCCCACAGCTCAGCAGGATGGAGCACTCCACCACACACCCATAAAGATGTGTCAGAAATTCCCCCCAAATGTGCCACAGAACAGGTAAGTAGACAGCGCATGCACCCCGCCATTTCTCTCAAAAATCAAGAGCCATATGACCACACCAGCCCTCACATCCCACCAAACTTTGCATAGCTCCAATTGCCACTTACAGTGTGCAGACGGCTAAGCGTATATAACTGTCACAGAAAGCAAAGTGTGACTCACAAAATAAACATGTTGAAGAAAATCAGGGCACAATCATGCACAGCACTGGATGCTGTCTCTAAGTGCCATGGGGCAGAGCATCAAGGCCCATATGAAAACAAAACAAGCATGGTCAGTAGTAAAAAGAAAGCAAAGCACATGACATGACAAAGGTATGCATGAGATTACAATGGCTAGTTCATGCTCAGATGTAACGTCTTCCATGAAGAGTAATCAACAAAGATGCTTCACATAAAGTTGTTGTGTTGCTAGTCGTTTGACTTTTCTTAGCTTAAACTGCCGCTCACTCCCAAAACATAAGGGAGATATTCTGAATACTCTTACGAACTTCCAACCTGATGCCCTCTTTCTAACTGAAACCTGGCTCAATGAGAGTTCCGGACATTGACATGGCCTATGCTCTTCCCCCAAACTATGCGTACCTTGGAAAGAATCGCACTAACCGAATTGGTGGTGGCATAGCAATAATTTATAAAACGGACTATATATGTAAATGGGAAGATCTGGATTTCAAGGACTGTGAAGCCGGGTTGTTCAAACTTCTGCTATCTCATCATTTTTACCCTCTCTGGGGCCCTTATTTATCACCCCCCTGGCCCCGCTGGACCTTGGGCAGCGGTCTTCCCTGACCTTATTGCTCCCCTATAATTAGAAACCACCAACTTTATGATTCTAGGTGACCTGAATTTACATTTCAATGATGCATCCTGCACCACGAGCTCTACTCTCTCAGCTGATTTAGCTGCACTGAATGTTCTTTTACATAATTCAGGCCCCACGCATAAGGCAGGACACCTACTGGACCCTATGTTCTCCAACCTTGCTGTCATTTCCTGTAAACAAGCCATTCCCATTCCATGGTCTGATCATTTTCTTGTGGAATTTATGATTGAACAGAAACAGGGTCCGACACTTTCCGCCCCTCTCGCCAAATCCAGTACCCAACGAAACTGGGAAAATATAGATATTAGTATTCTGAACTTAACTCTGAATAAAACTATGCCGACGATCACGAGTTTAAAAGACGACAGGGTCATCCACAATTGGCTAACCTATGCCATTGATGAATGTCTTCCTCTATCCATTAAAAAGAATAAACAGGGCTACCAGCACCCCCCAGCCCCTTGGTTTTCAGAAATACTTAAAACAGAAAAAACTAAATGCAAAAACTTGGAAAGAAAATGGCGAAAAAACTATGAGCCAGACAAAAAATCTTCTTACAAACTAGCCCTCCATAACTATCACCTAATGTGTAATACCGCTCGGGCCGACTACGCCACCCAGATTATTTTACAATCACAAAACTGCCCCAAGGTGCTGTTTGGAGTGGTAAAGGAGCTCTCGGGTGACACTTGCCAACCCAAGCCTCCTGACCTTAACTCTAAAAAATGCAATGGTTTGGCGACTTTTTTTGTGGATAAAATCGACAAAATCTATTCTGAATTCCACAATCACTCTAATCATTCCAATGCCATTACAAAACCCCAATCCACCCACTCCTCACCTCCTCTTACCACACAGGAAATAACCCAAGCAAACAGTACCAATCTGCTTAATGAATGGTTTCCCATGGACATTGCTTCTTTTCATAATATTCTCACAAGCATAAAGTCCAGTTCCCCGCAGGATCCTATCCCCACTACTGTACTCCAAAAACTATATCCCCCCATACTTCTCTCCATCATGCAGCTCCTAAATATGTCACTCATGGAAGCTTGTGTTCCTGCAACCTGGAAGCATGCAATGGTCCTCCCCTTGTTGAAAAAAGCCAACTCCGACCCGGAAACTCTCTCTAACTTTCTCCCTATCTCTCTGCTTCCCATTTTTTCCAAGATTCTTGAAAAACACGTCAATCTTCAACTGACCCAGTTTGTTGAAACCGGAAACATTCTCCATTCCTCCCAATCAGGCTTTCGTGCCGGTTTTTCAACAGAGTCGACCTTACTGGGTGTGACTGAAAACATCCGCCAGTTAATTGACAAGGTAGAAACGGTAGCACTTATCCTATTGGATTTAAGCGCAGCATTTGATACCGTTTCTCACTCCTCTCTCCTAAAAATTCTTAACAGTAAGGGCATCGGCGGCAAGGCCCTCATGTGTTTGTCCAGCTTTCTATCCAATAGGACTTTTCAGGTCTTCTCCTCCACAGCTCTTTCCCAGACTCACGTATCCTCATATGGAGTCCCTCAGGGCTCCATTCTCAGTCCACTACTTTATAACATATAGTCCTTTGGCTAGTATAGCAGAACAAGCAGGTCTGACTATTTACTCCTACGCTGATGATACTCAACTTATTTTTTCACTTTCGCCAAAAGAAACCTCTAACCCACCCTCCTTGCAAGCAGGACTATCTAAGATAGCCGACTGGATGCACACTAACAAACTCAAGTTAAATGGAGGTAAAACCGAACTCCTCATTTTTGGAAACAAAAAATCGCTCTGGGGCACCCAACATTGGCCCTCTGAGATGGGTGACCTCCCCATCCCATCTCTTTCAGCACACAACCTAGGCATCATTATCGATGACCAACTGACTATGAAACAACAGGTGATCAAAGTAGCTTCAACTTGTTTTGCTATCCTGAAGTGGCTTCGGAAAATCCTGTGGATGCTTCCAGCGGCTACCCAAACAACTGTCGTCCAGGCTCTGGTTATTTCCAGACTGGACTACGGAAACGTGCTCTATCTGGGTGCGAAAAAAGAAGTGCTCCACAGACTTCAAGTGGTCCAGAATTCTGTGGCTAGGCTACTTTGCCAACTTCCCAGAACCGCCCCAACCTCTGGTGCACATCATGAACTCCACTGGCTGAGAATTGATAATCGTACCAAATTCAAAGCCCTATGCTACATGCACAGAATAAATACGGGTTCAGCTCCCAACTACCTTAGAACCTTGGTCCAACACTACCGTCTGTCACGATCACTCCGATCCTCTAATCAATTAAAATTCCAGGTGCCCAGAATCAAACATGCCAAAATGGGGGGACGTTCCTTTGCCTTCCTGGCTCCTTCCCTCTGGAATTCTCTTCCTACTCACTTACGTCACAAAAAGTTGAATCTTAAATTTCGCAGGGATCTTAAGACATGGCTCTTTAATCAGTAATTTCCGGTTTGAATTCTTTGACCCTGCCTCTGTCCTGCAGTGTCCCAGGCCCCGGGAAACCTCCGGGTAGCTGTGCGCCATATAAATCCAATTTAATAATAATAATAATAATAAAAATAGATGACAACATGTCCTTGTTATCACAAAATCTGCATATGGTGCATGGTATCTATTGACATGTCACACCATGGACAAGTAATATATGTACCTCCACATCATGTCATGATGCACAGTACTGTGCAGACATACAATGTGATATCAATGTAAACTGTGTGGTGTATAACATGTAACAACAAAACATCTAACACCAAGCTTGAGGGGTGCACTTCAATGACCATTTCCCCTCTTTTCAACTGGTGACCAAGAACTGACAGCTGCAGATGACCACACCAACCTGCAGAGCCTGTCCCTGCCTAGAATATGGACTCTCTGATGCAGACTCCCTAGATTTCTTGGATGCGGAGCCAGAAGCCGGCCCATCAGGCATGCCAGGGCACAACAGGTCCCAGAACCCCACTGTCCCCACCGCCACCACCCTAGCCACAACAACTATGCTGAACCCTGCTGTAATGACCTGTGCACCCTCCACCACCACCAGTGCTGCCTGCAACACTGTTCCTGCCTCAGAGGATGACCACCCCTCAATCTGAGGAGGGCAGGGAGAATACGGTGACACCACAGGTCTGGGACAGCAGGGCAGGTGGTAGGGCTACTGCGCATCAAAACCAACCGGACACAGGGACCGAAGCCCTGGTCAAAATTGCCAGGGTCCGTGGGGCCTATGAACGAGCCCAGGGACACATTGGCCAGGCTCTTGAAGATTCACGTGGGCTCTACCTGCTGCTGAGGTCTATAGACACACGCATGGGCCAAATCGTGGACCTCTTGGGCCAGCTTGTGGGTGTCCTGAGAGACAGGCCTGCGGCCCAAACAACAGCTCCACCTACCTCCAGTGGCCCGCAGAATTACAGTTCTCCCAACTCCCCTGTGGCCACCGAGAGGGGTGAGTCCTCAGACCCTGCTGAGCCCGCAGACCCTGCTGAGCCCGCAGCAGAGGTCCCCCCTTGCCAAACGCTCAAGGCACCGTCCAAAGAAATCCCAGGGAGGATCCTGTGGCACAGCACCAGCCAAATGCCAATCAAGGAGCCAGCCATGATGGCACCCATCTTCACCTTGCCATTGACTTTGTTGACTGTCCTTACCCACACTGCGAGGTTAATGGCATGTGTCTGTTGGACTGTGTCACCACATCAATATAGTGACTACTCTATTGACTCATCTACCATCACTGACATCTCATTGATTTCCTTTTCACCATTTTGTAAATATTCACTTCCCTGTCACATATAACCATTGTAAATAAACACTCCTTACACACCTATGTTTTCGTGTCAGCTCCATGTTTATCACAGGATGTACAATGTTGACTCTGGTTACAATGTACCAGGAGCACTGTTTGTTTGGAGTCATTGAGAGGCTGAAGGGACCTAGGAAAACACAAGAGAACACTATTCACTTGTAAGGTGATTGCAAAACAGCCATTACACAACAAGGTCCTCAAATCTGCACACATTACAATGAGCAAGAGTACCAACATAGACATCCTGTAGCTGTGCATAACTACCCTGTCCCAGAAACATTAAGAGCCAGCACAGAGCCAACAACAGGCAGCAGTCACAAAGCTTACCTAGGCCTTTTCACCAACAACAAAATCAGCAGACGTTTGCACCGTTGTACGTTTTCACTCACCTTCAAGGGAAGTCGCGGTTGATGAGCTGTTGACGCAGGTCGACACCTTCCTCCTCTTTACTATCCTCGTCACTGGACATGTGTGGGTTTGCAGGCAGGGGCCTGGGCTGCTCATCATCATCTAGGAGCAGGGGTATCTCCTTGCGCAAGGCCAGGTTGTAGGAGAGTAGGATCTGCTTCACATGGGTACCCCCACTTTTTTCTGGTGTTTCACTGTTTTTCGACCTTAGTCTGGCTGTGGCCCTGCTAATCAGGACCACAGCCTAGCTGCTTACTCTCTAAAATGGTTTCCATGTACATTAGGTACATATCCAATTGGATTCTGGAGTGCCTTATAAGCCCTTAGTATATGGTATACTATGTGCCTAGGGAATAGGTTCCTCAGAGGCTTACCAGGGGCTGAAGCATGTATTATGCCTCCCCTGGGAAGCACTCCAAAATGGCACCACAGGTCTGCTACTGCAGCCTGGGTATGGGTGTGCTTGCACCCCTTACAGTGGTATAGGCTACCTATATCCACATATATACAGACACATATAAACCTATAAGCCACTCCTATGGCAGGCCTTGACAATCCTGAAAGCAGAGTGCTTGGTTTTGTGTGAGAGGGGGCCCAAGCATGAGCTACGCCCCTCTGCAGCTTTCGGAAATACTTCCTTATGGCTGTTCTGTGATACAGGAGTATTTAATCAGGTGATTTAGATTATTTAAAGCGGGAGAGGAAGGTGCTGTGGTTTCAAGAGTTCGGTCGAACGTTTTAGATTGAATCAAGTTCGAGTACATGAGAAGACAGGCACGCTTTTTTGAAAACATGGTGTGTTTACCGCAGGTGCGAGGGAATTGAACACGCTTTGGATAGCCGGTTCGCTTAGCTGGAAATCGGGGAAAACTCGCGCAAGGGATACTATGGGCTCACTTGGACTCGCACTGGTGGAATCTTGGTTAGGGGACTAAAATTGTTAAAATTGTTATGTTTGGATTCGGGGTGAAGGAGTATAAGTAAATTGGTGGTAGCCACAGGGAGTTAATGATAATGCATTAGTGAGGAGATGCAGGGATTTTTCATTATTTTTAACATATATTTCAATTGCACTGTATTATTTTCACAAGAGTAAGAGTAAAATGAAGGATTCATTTTAAGTTGTTGTGATAAAAATTACTTATGTTTGTTTGACAGACATGTATTTTGCTATTGTAGATACCCCTGAGGAAGGTCGCAACGACCGAAATGCATTGGGTGATTGCAAATATTAATGGAGGAATCAAGTTCACTAACCTGCCTGTGATTAGGCCCGGATGGGCAATTCCTGAGCAAATAAAAGGATAACATTGTGAAATCTTGTACCTTTGATGTGACGGACAAACGTTGATAAATGAAAAATAAAAAGAATGGATTAATTTGAATACTTCTGATTACGTGGATCACTTGGATCATACATGTGCATAATGCTGTGCTACTCTAGATGATTCGCACACAGCGCGTCACACCTTTTTGATCTGTGATACAGCCATACCACATACTCTTAAGTGCATTATAACCTTGCAGTAAATGCTAACTTTGGGATGGCAGCATCAAAACATGTTGTGTTTGATGTGAAACGCTTTGGAATACTACCCCCCGCCAATTCTGGCGGCGGGGGTAGCATTCCACCCTTCTAGAGGGAGAGACATGTTCACACTGGCTAAACCCGGTAGGACTTTCCTGAGCCCTGGCATCACAAAATGGATGCCTCTGCCACAGACACGGGTCTGGCCTCCTGTTGCTGACTGAAACTCCGGCAGGGGAGACCTGAACAATAGGTTTCCTGTCGAAGGGAGGTGTAGCCACCTCCCCAGACAGGCAGATGTGTATTGGGGCTGGGCGGGAGCACTCTCTGGTGCTTTGAAGTCCTGCACTGGGGGCACGTTTGTTGTGCCTGTGCATAGCCCAGGTCAAACATGTTGCAGGGGTTACCTACCCCTGCTCTGACATGAAACTGCACAAAGGAAATAGGTGTAACCACTCCTCTTTCCTGGCCCACCCATAGGTGGGGCCTTAGAGTTAGCCCATCCCCTAAACTTACTATAAGTATAGGAATCCAGTCCCTAGGGTTTTAGATTACAATGGATGAAACTCTGCAACATATATCCTGGACCTTCGACGTTCTACTTTAACTAGAAGACTGAAGAAATGTCCCTTGGGGTCAAGGAGTGACTCCCCTGCTTGGCAGGCACCAAAGAAGCAACTGACCGGTCTGCATCGCTGAAGCTCCCGACGGACGCCAGAGTCTTTGCATCACCAGAGGTGGATTGCCAGACTTCCCCGAGGCTACCCTGAGTGCACAGCAAAGCTGAGTCCCGTGGCTATCGTGGGTGACGTGGAACCGTGACCCCTGGACACCATGAACTTTTGCAGCAACACTATCTTCCTGGTCCTCCTCAAAGTTGTGCTTTGGGCTTCAAGTAGGCCCATCCTTGAGCACCTCCTGCACTGAAGATTGTTGGCCTCCACTCCACGAGTGACCCATGGGCCAGTTTCAAGTGTGACCGCTTGAGGCTCCTTCGCGATCACTAGACCGTTGGCAACTCCTTTTCTGCTTGGGCTTTCCTGGTTGCTCCAGATGTGCCCTTACTTACCCTTGCCGGGTGAGTTTCTCAGACCTTGCTGGTATGCACCGCAGTCCTTTCTCTAAAATCCAGTGACTTGCCGTTGCCAAGGCTTGTTGGGTCCATTCTGGTCGCCGACACCGCAGCACTTAACAGACTTCGTGTGACAGCTCGAATCCAGCTCGTGGACTTTGTCAACGCCTCCTGGACCTCGTGGCTGAAGACTCAAGACACCCATCAACTCAACTGAAGCACCTGACAGCAGTGGGCATTTGTCCATTATGCCCTAGGTCACTGGCAAGTGACCCAGACTCTGTCCCCTCTGCTTTCAGGTTCCTTACATCCTAGATAAAGGCTTGGATCTCTCCGGACACTTCTCCGCTTCACGGCAGCAGCAGTTCTTTGCAGCCTCCCACTGAAATCGACGTGGCGACCCGACACCAAAAGACATCTATGCACCCGGCTTCCCTGGGTGAGGTAACTTGAGTACTCCGGTGCTCTCGTGGGTGCTAGCCCTAGAACTTCTTAAGTCCAAAAGGGTTTGGTCCTGACTCAATTAGAAGTGTTCCTAATCTTTAAATTTTCAACCGCGACATTGCCCATAGAAGATAACGGGAACCTGCGGTTGTGTTTTCACACTGCATACAGTCCCCGTGGGTCCCCTGTGTCACTACCTTGGGTGGTTCCTTGGGGTCCCAGCAATTCTACAGGCTATAGGCCTAGTGTCTATTCCAGTCGTGGTTCTTATACCACTTTTTTGGTAGATGGTTTGGTACACCCCTAGGGCCCAAACGTGTATTTGTGCTATTACTGATAATTTCTGACTTGTAAACTAAGTACTTCGAACTCCAGTCTCATAAAGAGACTAGAGGGGTGTGTTTATCTTAAATACATATATTTTGAATATATACCTGGTGTGGTTATCTTCTCATTTGATCATTCAAGAGATTATAGACTGGGAAAACAAGCTGCTTTACATTCCTTCAAGACTTAGCCTGAAGGCTGCTCTCCATAGCTACCACTAGGATGGCTTTCAATAAAGGTTGTCTTAAACCTATCTCCATAAGGGGTTGTTTGGACTGATACAAGGTGCCCACTAGAACTAGTGGACAGCATATATCAGGGCACCTTCTCACACAGGTTGTGGAGCATGCAGCATGCAACTGGATGCAGATTTTCCATCAGCTGTGGTACGATGCTGTTACGCAGGATGTAGGAGTCATGGGCTGATCCCAGAAATTTGGCACAGAGATGTGAGATTATCATATCCCCCTGGCATACCACTTGCACATTAATGGAATGGAAATGCTACCTGTTCCTGTAGACGTGCCCACCATCACCTTACACGTTGGTGTCAAAGCAGTCGGATCGGTTCTGCGAGGCCTCAGATGGGGCCCGAACAGAGCACATAGGTCTTGAAGGGTAGGTCAATCCAGACAGAATTTTCATATGATGTCCTCATCCGCCATGTCCTCCAGCACTGTGAATGGACGATGCACATTTGGGCGCCTCCTAGGTGAGATGAAAGGGGACATATATCAATTCAATCCCCCTATGTGATGTGTCTAACATCTTTCGTGTTGACTGAGACAGCGCCAACAATGACTGGCAAAAACACTTCAGCTTACAGCACAACTCACATGTAGGGACACCTTGATCTGAACTAGTTTCACACTTGTCCAGTATTTACAGTGGCAGCTCACATAGGGCATCCTGCGAAGCGGCGGGGCGGGGGAGAGGCAGGATGGGGTGGTAGCAAATACAGACATACGACGGAATGGAAGAAAGTAAATATTACGTTCCATCATATGTCCGAGTTTTCGAGCCCCCCACCCTGACCCTCAACCACCCCGCCCTGCAGCATGCCCTATGTGAGCCGCCACTGAGTATTCACACATTGAGTACCCCAAAACAGATTCAGATTATGTGAATTCCAAAAGGTACATTTCAACATCACCAGCCCTGAGAGTAGTTGACACAGCACATGTGTGAGACAGCAACACTGTTAGCTTCTACGTAGCTGCTGTGCCTGCCACATCTTCTTGTGTAAGTCAGACAGGGCACACATTAACTACACAATGTGCACAGTGTGTGCACAAAGAGCAAGTATTAACATGAGTTCAGCAATCTACACACGAAAATAGGCACATTATGTGGTCAGACCTTCATTACTGTGTGTCGCTTAGCCATCTCACACATTGAAATCTGTCCACATGTGAGAGTCCATCACACCACAGATCTGTGTACATGCAAAACAATTTCATAAGTGACATGTGAGTGAGTACATGCCTGTGCATGTAATCCTGTGCACTGACATGACATGTGTAGTCATCAGTGGGCTATATGTCACACAAGCATTTGTTAGAGCTATCAGGTGGCATGATTCATGTGTCTACTGTACAATGTTGAGAACTGGCCATTGACACTGCCACAGCATGATGTGTCCATAGGTACCATAAGCGTGCACCTCCACCACAATCACGACCATAGACACCAATATCAAGCGGCCAAATCGTGGTAGTGCCCGCCTGGCCCCTGCGTGTGTCACTGCCAATGCCCATGCCCATACAGCCAATGTGAACCGCAATCGCGGTAGTGATATACACATTGGAAAATGGTGGTTGGCGTGCTCCACTACCACAATCATGGCCATGGGCACCAATATCAAGCGGCCAAATCAAGGTAGTGACCACCTGACCCCTGCTGTATGTCACTGCCAATGTCCATGCCCTTATAGCCAATGGGAAGCTCAATCACAGTAGCCAAAAACAATTTAGAAAATTGCAGTAGGCATGCTCCGCTATGAGGAACTTCGATTTTCGATCACGATCGTATCGACCCGCCATTTTGTGACCCGCCGCCATTTTGTGTTGCCATCACTCAGGCAGCACGGCGAACAAAGTCAATTCTGCTTTTTCTGTAGCCTGGTGTCGAAATACGCCCTCGGCCTCTATTTGCAAAGCTGGTGTTAGAACTAGCCGAGTACACTAATCCCTGTCTGGCTTTTCTAATCCCTGTCTCAACTATCTGTTGGCTCACACTATTCTTTCCTGACCTTATCTTATCGACTGGCCTTCACTGTCTCCTGCTAGCATTCTCTTGTTTCACGACTGTCCTCCAACACACACAAACGAATCTCGCCACCTGCAAGTTAGCTATGAATCTGTTAATGTATTAGCTTGAGGGAGGGATGACAAACACAGTTGGAGGAGAGGTCTCTTCGAGTTATCTGACACTTCTGTTTTCAAACCTTTCTTATTGGTTCCACCTTGTTTTCCAACTTTCCTTATTGGCTCTTTCTTGTATGCTCTGGGAGGGCATTTTATTAATAATTGTGTCATTGTATGGTATTTAACTTGATGCGCCACAGAGTGAAGTGGCAGTCTCCTGAGAACCTACTTTGTGTACTTCTAGGATAACTGTACTAGCTGCAGCTAAATAAATCTGATCTTCTAACGCCGACAGAGTGTCCCGTGTCTCTGTGCAGCGAAGCAGGAGAACTCCGGAGACTTTGGGCGTACCCTGCGCCGCCAGGCCCAAAAGGTTCTGGTTCTTCAACTGGCGCCCAACGTTGGGCGGCTTCAGTGGTACCGGTTCTGCTCGAAGGTCGTGAGGAACCCCGCAAGAAAGTTCCGGAGGGTTCGCGAGCCACACTAAGCGACCCCTGTATGTCGAAAGTGGTCCGAAGGTCTTTTGCAGCGCGGTTACTCCTTCCTGACGGCTACTGACGAACGCTGCCCTGACTGCCGCCCTGCTTTGGCCCTTCCTTTGATGATGTATGGTAAGGCGAGACGATAGACGGGTCTCTGTTGGTGGAAGAAGACGTCCTTAGACAAGTATCTTCATGGGTCGCGCCCACAAGTTTGTTCTTTGATTAATTTCTTTGGTTTCTTAGATTTATCCTTTGCAAAAGATAAAGCCAAGGGTAAGTGCATTTGTACTGAGTAAACTGAGTTTTACTCCCTTGAAGTTCGTGAACAGTCCGGAGACATCTCGAGATGCCTGGTCTGACTAAGTTTGGAAGAATTTGTTGTCTTGGTTGTAATAGGGATTCCCGACTTGAGGACTCTTGTCCAATTCCTTCGGCTGGAACTCCCACATATGAGCTCTATTCGAAACATGGTATCGGCCCCATAGCCTTTAACGAGACATGGACCCGATACACGAAGAAAGATGGTGTTCCCAAAAGGCCAGAAAAGGGTAGTTTTGATCCTGATGTGCTAGATAATCTGGAAGCAGTTTTATTCAAAAGAAAAGCCCGGCCGGCAATGTTTGACTCTTTCCGCCTTTGGCGTAAGGAAGCCAAACAGAAAGAAATTAAACAAGCAAAACGAGATAGGAAAGCACAGGGTATGACAATTATACAGGCTGCCCAACAGTTCAAAGACGATGAAATTGATAATGTGACTGAAATTTCAGAAAGACAACATCGTATGGCGATAGATAAATGCTATCCGGTGTTGCCTGTTTCTCCTTCTAATAATAAGAAAGATATAGAAGAAGATCCCCTAATGTCCCACTTATTAAGGTTGCCTCCGCCCTATGCGCAAAGTGCCAATATACCTCAGCCGTTACAGCCTGTTCAGCCGCCAGTGGTACTTCCGCCTGTTCTGGCTCTTCCGCATTTGCCACCTCCAGTATCATCGCCCTTGCCGGTTTTACCGTTAGTCTTAACCTCTTTGCCTTCATCTCCTGATCTTAGTTCTTCTTTACCTTCTGCTCCTCCTGCAGATATCCATTCTTCTCCTGTCAGTTCTCCTAATACTCTGTCTCCAATTCTTATGTCTAATTCTCCGTCTGTGCGTAGGCGTCTTACAGACACTGTCACTGGTATGTTATCTCCTTTCTTTGAAGCTTTAAATATGTCTCCGGCTTTCGTTCGGAGACAATCTCGTAGTCAGTTCCCAGATTTTGAGGAACGAGAGAAGTTAGACTCTCTTGCACGAAAATGGATCAAGAAGGGTCCACAATACAGTGTGCTTGATATTATGCCTACCTTTTTGCAATGGAATGCGCCTACGCAAAGATATGTTTTCAATGTAATGTGCGACATTCTCATTAAAGACTGGGAAGATGTGAGTTCGAGTCCGATCTCACAAGATCTGTTAAATGTTCAGACTGATTTTGAAAAAGGACTTATTGTGGGTTCTAAGGTTGAGGAAGCTGTAAGGACGCTTATCTCTTATAGATCCTTATTGTTTTCTCAGATTTTCCTTGATTCCAATCCGTCGGTTAGACTGACGTCGAAAAATTATCCTATGAGAGAGGTTCCTCCAGTATGGAAGGAAGAGGTTCCAGCCGCAGGTGCTAATCCTCCTATCCCTGCTCATTTCCAACGTATATGGGTACATGTCCCCTGGAAGAGGTCTGAAGTTTTGGCCCTTAAGCAGACTCTACTAGATCCTCGTAAGAACCCTGCAGGTTACTATAAATAATTATCGCAGACAGTTGACGCTTGCATTATAAATCTAGCAGATATTGACATGCTAATGGGAAATGTAGTCCCACAGACAATACGGGCTAAAATTCGTAGAGAGGATCACGCGCAGGAACTAGGTGCTACTTGGAATGTTATAACTGATACAGATAGAGACCAAGTGGGTGGTGCAAAGCCTGACGCCCTGGTCTCGGAACTCCCTGGTAGGATCATTACGTTAATGAAAACTATGATGCCTGCATTGAGGGTTAACTGGGATAAACTAGCAGCATGCAAACAAAAGAAAGATGAAAGTGTCTCTGACTTCTTTACTCGTTTTGAGGAAACATTCATCGACCACAGTGGTCAAGACATGGCTACAGAGGGTGGACAGCGATTATTCGTGGACAAATTTGTATTCAATTTGCTTCCCGAGCTGTCACACAAATTAAAAGATTCAGAAAGTTCATGGGCTGTTTCTTCTTCTGCTCAGATATTGGCTACTGCGCAATATTATGAGAATAGAGATAAGGAAGAAAAAGAAAAGCAAGAGAAAAAGACGAAAGATTTAAAGACGAAGGTTCTCTTGCAACAAGCCTATCCGCCACGTTATGCTCAGCCCCAAATTCAGCAGCACCCGCAGTTTCAGAGGTTGTATCAAAAACCTGAGCTATACAATCCGCGACCTTTGTTAGGTCCTAATCAATGTGCCTATTGTAGAGAGGAAGGTCATTTTAAGAATAGTTGTCCGGTTTTATTGCAGCGCAATGGAGCGTTACCTGCTCCACGAGGTCGTGCTGGCCTCCAGTCAGCAAACAGAGGTAGAGGTCGGGGTATGTTGACTCAAGAACAGCGTGCCCTTCCTTTTCCCAATTCCATGAACTACTTTTATCAGCAAACTGTGAGATCTACTCAGTATTACAATGAAGACCATTATGTCGAAGGCGAGAATGAGAGTCCTCATGCCAACTAGGACAGCCATGGACAAAGTAAGGGAGTTGTGCCAATCCCAGTAGATCAAAATGGACCTTATGTTAACGTCACTACAATTGGTGTTTCAGAGCCATTTCTTCTGGATACTGGAGCAATGAGAAGTTCTATCATTCATTCTAAACTCCCTGGGGCACCTTTGTCTGGCTTAACGAATGTTTCCGTAGGATTTTCTGACGCCCCTGCTCGCAATCCAGTTTCTTGCCCTTTGCCTATTTCAGTTGGTCCTTATGATTTGGAAGCTCCACTTCTGTTGACGAATGGTTGCGGTGAAAATCTGTTGGGTCTAGACCTATTGAAAAGAATGCATGCTACTATATATTGTTCTCCTTCTGGTGTACATCTTACTTTAGGACAGAAATTGGTCTCCCCAATGTATTTGTCCAAAGATCAGTTTCCACCTGAATTGGTTTCTCTTCCAACAGCACTTTGGGCCACGGGTCGAAACGATGTGGGTTGTCTTGAGATTCCGCCTTATGTTGTCACTCTCAAGCCCAATGTTGAATCACCGCGCATCCCACAGTATAGAATTTCTGCTGAAGGTGAGAAAGCGCTTTTGGGAAACATTCATGACTTGATTCAGAAGGGTGTGGTTGAAGAAACAAGAGGTAATACATGCAATAGTCCTATTCTTCCTGTTCTTAAACGCACTGATCCTTCTCAGCCTCCTGTGTACTGTTTCGTAATTGATCTGCGAGAAATAAACAAAATTGTGATCCCACAATTTCCTGTTGTTCCAGATATCACTGCTTTGTTGACAATGATACCTTCCACAGCAACTTGGTTTTCCGTTATCGATCTAAAGAATGCCTTCTTCAGTATTCCCATTGCAGAAGAGAGTAGGGACATTTTTGGTTTCTCTCTTGGAGGCCGAAGCTTCTGGTTTAAGCGCGCACCCCAAGGCTATTGTGAAAGTCCCTCCATTTACAGTCAAGCTTTAAAATGTCATCTTGATACTTTTCATTTGCCGTCTGGTGCTGCTCTTATTCAATATATGGACGACTTGTTAGCCGCCGCTGACTCAGAAGATATCTGCAAAGATGTCACTGTTGCGTTGTTACGCCACTTGTTTAAACTGAATCACAAGGTTTCACCTTCCAAACTACAATATGTTTGTCGAGAGGTTACCTATTTGGGTCATCTCCTATCAAAGGAGGGACGACGATTGACACCAGAACGAATTCAGGTGATTGCGCGAATGTCTGCACCATCCACACAAAGGGAAGTACGTGCCTTTCTGGGTATTACTTCCTATTGCAGACAGTGGATCCCTAACTTCTCTCTAATAGCCAAACCTTTGTTGGCACTCACTTTAAAAGATACGCCTCAGCCCCTTCCATGGACTGATGAGTGCCAAAAGAGTTTTACTGACTTACGTACTGCTCTGTGTTCTGCTCCTGTACTAGGCACCCCAGATTACACTAAGCCTTTTACGCTCTATGTTCACGAGAGAGAAGGTTGTGCTTTGTCAGTTTTAGCGCAGCAATTTGGAGACAAACAGCGGCCATGTGCCTATTTTTCGGCTACGTTGGTTCCTGTAGCTAAAGCATTGCCCAGTTGTCTCAAAGCGACAGCAGCAGCAGCAATTTCTATCCGACAGTCTGCTGGAGTGGTGTTGGATAACACTCTCATTGTCATGGTGCCACATGCAGTGGATACTTTACTAAACAGAACGAAAACACAGCATCTTACGAGTGCTCGTTTAACTGGATACGAGCTAACGCTGTTGGCTAGTCACATACACATCAAACGATGTAATACCCTAAATCCAGCTACTTTGTTGCCCCTTCCAAATGAGGAGAGTGTTGAGGATCAGCATGTTTGTTTCTTCCGTACTGAGGAAGAGACAAAAGAAAGAATTGACCGGAGAGACACACCGCTAGAGAATCCGGATGGAACTCTATGGGTAGACGGTTCTTGTTTTAAAATGCCTAATGGAGATACAGTTTCAGCCTATGCTGTAACTACCTTACATACGATTGTGGAAACTGCACGCATTAGACATAATTCAGCGCAAGCAGCAGAATTGATAGCATTAACAAGAGCTTATGTATTATCAAAAGGGAAAAGAGTGAACGTATACACTGACAGCCAATACGCTTTTGGTGTAGCGTTCAATTTCGGGCGTCTCTGGAGGGAAAGGGGTTTCCTCACTTCACATGGCACCAAAATACAACATGGTCAGTTAGTGACTGATCTCCTCGAATCACTTGCCTTACCCACCCAAATAGTGATTGTGAAATGTAGCGCACACAAAAAGATTACGGATGATGTTGGACGAGGAAATGCGTTTGCAGACGAAATAGCAAAGAAGACAGCGAGAGATTCAACGAGTCGAATGTATGTGGCAGGTCCTGTGAATTGGGTCAGAGAGAGAGGAATGTATGAGAATACAGTGGAAAGTGTAAAAGCGATTCAGAAAGAGGCTTCAGAGAGCGAGATGAGCAAGTGGAAAGAAAGTATGGGAATGTTAGATGAGATGGGTTGTTGGGTGGAATTATCTGAACATCAACGCTGGCTGTTACCAGATGCCTATGTTCTCCCAGTGGTTACTATGGCACATGGTCCAGCCCACTTAAGTGCAAAAGGCATTTGTAAACTTCTGGCTCCAGTGTGGCAGAATGAGAATATCCCAAAATGTGCAGACAATGTAGTAAAGCACTGTATTGTTTGTTTAATGTACAATCCGGAAAGGGAACCCCAACTCCAGCAGGTCTCTTTGCTCCTCCGACATATCCATTTGAGGTGTTGCAAATCGATTACATTCATATGTAGAGATGCAACAACCTCAAATATGTTCTGGTGGTAGTATGCGCCTTTTCAAGGTGGATAGAAGCATATCCTCTAAAAGATAACACAGCTTTATCCACAGCTAAAATTCTACTAAAAGAATTCTTCCCCAGGTTTGGTTTGCCGCGCATTGTCTGGAGTGACAATGGGAGCGAATTTGTTGGCCAAGTCATGCAGAAAGTTTGTGCAGGGTTTGGTATCAAACAAAAGTTCCACGCGGCAAATCACCCACAGTCAGCGGGTTTAGTAGAATGTTACAACGGAACCTTGAAGTTAAAGTTAGCAAAGGTTCAAGCAAGTACAGGACTCAATTGGCCCGATGCTTTGCCGTTAGCTCTGCTATCCACCAGAACTGCAGTACACTCTCGTTTGGGACTTAGCTCATACGAAGTGGTGTTTGGCCGTCCGGCCAACGTATGGGGAATCCCTCGCCCTAAGAAATACTCAGACTTGCCATATCCAATGTTGATTGACTATCTGCATGACCTTACGACTAAATTGCGTGTTCTTCATCAACAGGTTCAGAGTGCTCTGCCGGAGGCTTCCACAGACCCAGGTCACTCCATCCGACCAGGTGACTGGGTATGTGTGAAGAATTTTCCGAGGTCCAGCAAAATGACCACGAGAACAGCAGTTAAAGTCGAAGGAAAGAAAAATTGGATTCACGGTGTGCATTGCAAGAAAGTGCCTTTGCCTTTCCCTTTTGATCAATGGGTTCGCAGAGGTATCGGTGACTGTGAAAGTGAAAGAACTCCACGATTCGTGCCTTTTAGTGATGCACACCTGAATGGGACACTGTCTGAGAAAGAGGACGACGACATTTTACAGGAAGCAATTCCATCACATCGTCGCTTGGATACGACTGAACCACGAACATTGTTTCAAGATCAGAATGTTCCGGGGAAAGAACGATATAGTTTAACCCCTTCCATGCTCATGACGGAACGGTTCCGTCATGAGCCACGGTTGAGCTGTGCTCATGACGGAACCGTTCCGTCATGGTCCCGCCCGCGCTCGAACCCTTCAGCACCGCGGCGGAATTCGCCCAGCGCTGAAGGGGTTAAGGCCCAGACCAAAGAACATTTAAGACTCTTCTCCCTTGTGTAGTATTCTGTCCCGGTTGCAGGGTCACGGTAGGAGTCTAAGTCACGACCTGAGTAGTGGCAATAGGTCTGCAGGATCTTCAGTGTCATAGGACGGTAGAGCATCGTGACTTCAGTGATTGAGGAAGATTGCCGTGAGCATCCATTAGTAAGATGGAAACTACACTAGGTAATAAAGAAAGAAAAGATGAAATGAAAAAAGCATCCTGTAAAATAATGTACAGTCATTTCAGCATAACTTTATGTGTTATTATATCATTATGTATTGTTTTGGCGTTTATTAGTTGGATAATTTATGCTTTGAAGCCAAAAGGTGCCTCCCCTTCTTCTTCTTCTTTGCCTTCTTCTACTATCTCTCCACACCTCTTTCATACTCTTCCTTCACATGAACTCGTCAGAAGAACTGAATACTATAACAATTCCTTTATCCAACTATTACATCAGCACCAATTAGTGGTTAATACAACTAATTGTTGGATGTGTGGTCTTATGCCACATACCACAGCGAAATGAATACCATATCTAGTTCTCCCTTTTTCTTATGAGGGTTCTGCTTGGGCTTACTTTGTCATTTTCTCCAATGCTTATCAAAGCAAATTCAGACGATCTGTTAGTTCACAAATTAATTATCCGGATTTTAGTCATAGTTCTTTGATTAAGGGTATGGTAGTTATGGCTAAAATCATGGAAAACAGTAAAATCTCCATTGACGAAAGAAAAGCATACACTAATTGGAACGTCACCCAATTTATGTCTAGTCTTAATAGTAAGGTTGGAAAAGGAAAGTCCTCGCCGATTTGGACTATACCACATCAGGGCAACTTCTGCTTACAGATAAATGATCGCTCTTCTGACACCACACAAAGGAATAACTGCTCCTACACGTACGTTTATTCATCTCAGAACTCGCCTCCTCTAGTGCCGTCTCAAGGCACCTATTTCATTTGCTATAATAGAGCTTATACTTGGTTACCAACGGGTTTCTCTGGTATTTCTTCTTCCCCCTACTTACCCCGCTTCCGCAAATCATCACCGAACCCGATACGGCAGAGGGATTATTGAGTCAAAGGACACAGCAGGACAAGAGGGAGGAGATTTCCTTAAAGGTTATCTTCCCTTCTGGGGTCCAATGACTAACAGCAGAAATATAAGGCAATTGGTCCATGTCGTAGAGACTACAATAGACATCACTGTAGGAGCCTTAAGTTACATCACGGTAGAACTACAGGCGGATCGTCTTATGACCTTACAAAATCGAGTTGCCTTAGACTTTGTTCTTGCCGATCGTGGTGGAGTATGCAAATTGATCGGGTCAAATTGCTGTATTTTCATACCTAATGACGCTCCGACAGTATACCAAGCTATCTCCAAGCTGCACATAATCTCCGAGTCTATTCATCAGGACGAAGGAGATTGGTCTTTAACGGAATGGTTTTGGGGACCACTGTCTAAATGGGGTTGGAAAGCATTGACGTTTCTTGGTATAATCTTGACCATTATTTTCTCCTGTTGCCTTTGTATGCACTGTGGTCCCGCTATCTGTGATCTTTGTGCTACTATGTGCATCCCAAACCCAAACCACAAGTAACAGAAAACATAAGAATGATGTTACAGCAACAGCTCGATGACCTCATGGCCATTGACGTGGACTCAGATTAACATGAGTCTATCTTGCCTGAGTTCTGGCAAAAGGAGGGTCTGAGGAACTTCGATTTTCGATCACGATCGTATCGACCCGCCATTTTGTGACCCACCGCCATTTTGTGTTGCCATCACTCAGGCAGCACGGCGAACAAAGTCTATTCTGCTTTTTCTGTAGCCTGGTGTCGAAATACGCCCTCGGCGTCTATTTGCAAAGCTGGTGTTAGAACTAGCCGAGTACACTAATCCCTGTCTGGCTTTTCTAATCCCTGTCTCAACTATCTGTTGGCTCACACTATTCTTTCCTGACCTTATGACCTTATCTTATCGACTGGCCTTCACTGTCTCCTGCTAGCATTCTCTTGTTTCACGACTGTCCTCCAACACACACAAACGAATCTCGCCACCTGCAAGTTAGTTATGAATCTGTTAATGTATTAGCTTGAGGGTGGGATGACAAACACAGTTGGAGGAGAGGTCTCTTCGAGTTATCTGACACTTCTGTTTTCAAACCTTTCTTATTGGTTCCACCTTGTTTTCCAACTTTATTTATTGGCTCTTTCTTGTATGCTCTTGGAGGGCATTTTATTAATAATTGTGTCATTGTATGGTATTTAACTTGATGCGCCACAAAGTGAAGTGGCAGTCTCCTGAGAACCTACTTTGTGTACTTCTAGGATAACTGTACTAGCTGCAGCTAAATAAATCTGATCTTCTAACGCCGACAGAGTGTCCCGTGTCTCTGTGTAGCGAAGCAGGAGAACTCCGGAGACTTTGGGCGTACCCTGCGCCGCCAGGCCCAAAATGTTCTGGTTCTTCAGCTACCGCGGCACCAGTCATTGGATGCAACTGTAAGATGCACGATCGCGGTAGCAACCGCCTGGCCCCTGCGGTGTGTCACCGGCAATGCCCATGCCCGTACAGCCAATGGGAACCACAATCGCGGTAGCCAAATGCAATTTTGAAAATCGCGGTAGGCGTGCACCGCTACCGTGGGGCCAGTCATTGGATGCATTTGAAAAAAGCTGACCTGCTACACCAATTGCAGCAGCCTAGTACCACTGAAACAACCCCAGGGGGCTATATATGTGTGGGAGAGAGCCACGCATTTCGACTGCTTCCAGACATTGTGACTGACACACTTCATGACCAACTGCTGCTGTTCCTGTCTCCTGTACCCAGTGATGGCAAGGACTGGGGAACATAAGGGACCGTCCCTTCACCACAGAGGAGCTGGAGGTCCTGGTGGACGAAGTGCTCACACAGTATGGGAGGCTATATGGTGCTCCTCAAGTCATGCTAAGTGTTTCAGACTGAAAGTAGGAGAGTGCAGGGAGTGCACAAATTAGGTTGATCTGCTGCAGTATGTGCCTGAGAGTGAGTGTCTGTGTGATACACTGCCTAGCATGCTGACTTCAGGGGAAAGGGGTTTGTAGCCTATTTTACACATTTCCCTTGCTGCATATCAGGATGGGAGGGACATGCAGTGTTTTTGCAGCCATACAATAACGGTGCAAGTTTGGTAAGTGGGAGTCAGGACAGAAATTGCCTGTGCTAATGGATGTTTGCGTCCATGAGTTTTTTCACAGTCCCATCTGTGACATTACAAAGAGTTTCTGTCCAGAGGGTACTGATGGACGTGTGTTTGATTTGATATTGCCACAGTGGATATGTCAGCATTATGCACAAGAGTGAAATGCATGAGGATGACACTCTTGGAGGAAATTCACCTAGGACACACCAGATTGTTGTACTAATGAGACATCCGCCTTCTATTCTCTTCATAATGTGTACTGACTCGCATGTGTAGGAACTATTTTCCCTCTCATGTGACAGTTCTGATGGTCCATGCTAGACCTCAGTGTGAGCCCCCATGGCCTGCATAGTTACTGCCCAATTTGACAGGGACCCATCACTGAATGGACAGAGTGAGACATATGGGTAGTCTGCTACCCTATTGCTCATTGAGCCACCTTAGGCCTATGGGTTGCACAAGACAGACCTTGTGATAAGGGTGTAAGAGTTTAAGATCATGTCCCTATATGTGACCTTCATGACACAGGTAGCCATTCACAGGCCAAGGACATTGGGGGGTGTTCAGTGTTGGACACAGTGAGTCCGCCCTAAGCATAATTTGCAATGTAATGTATGTCTTGCTCCCTGACATACTGCATTGCAGATGTGGGCCATCTTTACCTTGCTTTCTGTACTGGCATTCTGCATGTGTATGAGATAGGCAGGTACTGTATCCATACTCATACCTGCATGCATCTAGGTATGATTATCTCATGCTAATGTACTACATGTCATGCTGTATTGTCTCTGCTAAACATATATGAATAGCTGTGCTGAGTGTGTGCATGCTCCTGTAATGAGACACAGTGGTACATAACCCAGTGTCACTGAAATTGCCTTTCCTTGTCTCCCATGCCTGCAGCTCAAAGTCTACCAGCGTAAGGCCGTATGGAGAGCCATTGCATGCAAGGTGCGGGCTCTGGGTGTCTATAACCGACGGCACACACACTGTCACAAGAGGTGGGAAGACATCTGCCGGCTGAGTAAAAACGTGGCAGAGATAATGCTGTGGCTGCTCTCTCGGACTGGCAGGTTGGCACGCAGGAGAATGACACCACTAATAGTCCGCATCTTGGCTGTGACGCAGCCAGAGCTGGATGAATGTTTGAGGGCCCATCAGCAGCAAGCTGGGGGTGAGTATTCTGGGAAGGGTGACTTTGAGTGTGAGTGACTGCATGTATTCCAACCCTGAGCCAGTGCATATCTCTGTGATGTTTCTAGTGTGATGCAATGGCTTGTAAGTGGCCTCTGTTTTGAGTGCAGCTGTCATGCATTTACGCCACTTATACTTTCTTGTGTCTTTAATGTAATGGACTTTGACATTGCTTACTGAGATGTGGCCTTATGGCATCTGCTGCATCAGGGAAGTCATGGACATCACTGGGCAGTGAACGGCAGTGTACCTCAGCTGAGTGTGCTTTCGTCAATGTGTGCTGTGCATGACCTCGAAATTGTGAGAACTTTACATCTGATGCCAATTTGCAACTGTAGTTGTGCACCAAAGCACAACATGGTGGATGGCAGGAGCTCACGGACATTGCTTAATGACATTTTGGAGTCTGTATCTGTGTTGTCCCCTAATGGTGACTCCACATGTGACTGTGACAACATGTTGTGATGTACATTTTTTTCACCTACAGGCACGTAGGTATGCTTACAGGAATTTGTAGGTCAGGTTACATGGAGGCACGGGCAAGCTATTTGGCTGTGTGGACATCACATGGGTCATTGATGCCAAGTGTGCATGTTACCAAGCATGTTTTGAGTTTTGAATTAAGGTGGCACAAGCAGACTGCACAGGGTTGTGTGCAACATGGGGGTACCATCATCTTGTTTTGTGCTTTGCTTGCATACGATGTTTGCGTGTATGGCACTAAACTGAACCTACATCTCTGTCTCTTGCAGCATCTACTGAGGACACAGAAGGACATGGGACAGACACCAGTGGTGAAGGTTCGGGCATGACTGCTACACGTGAGCTTACTGACACTTATGTGACAAGCGCCTCGGAGGGAGACAGGAGTGCCCTTGAGGAAATACGCCCAGAAACACCAACCTCAACGTCATCTGACTCCAGTGGGGACTCCTCGATGTTGGCAGGCACAGGGAGTGGGAAATCGGCCTCCTCTTCCACCACACATCGTCCGGTGTCCACCCTCCCAGCTACTTCCACTAGTGCTGCACATGCTCACACCAGTAAGATGGGAAGAGTGTCCTTCCCCCAGGCACTGCTGCCTCTGCCCCGTCTCCCCTGCTGCCCTCAGTGTTAAGGCTGTGGACCTTTTGCGCCAGCTGTGTGTGGGTCAGACAACTCTCCTGAATGCCTTCCAAGACCATGACAATATGTTGGTACAGGTAGTTCCCTTCATGGAGGGCATTCATTCAGACGTGGGTGGGCTACACAGGACTGTCCAGTCTTTGTCCTCCACCATGACAGCAGCCATTCAGCTGTAACAGGCTCAGAGTCCTGCCCCAGTCCCTTCGACAACTCCCCTGCCAGTGGCTACATCTGACGAGAGTGACCGCACACCACAGCCTACAGGCTCCTGGTACACCACACGTAGCACAGAACAGCAGCAACCCAAACGGGCCAGAGTGCAGACACCATCCACCAAACTAACTAAAGTCACACAGCAGCGCAAAGGCAAAAGCCCTTCAGGTGACACTCAGGGGCATCAAGCCAAGAAGCTGGCTTCAGGCTCAACTGCCTCATAATCTGCCCCATCCAAGGACACTCCCGTCCCAAAAGTGTCTCCCACAGAGAGGCAAACAGTTTCCATGCCTGCTGTGAAGCTGGTGCCTGCTAAGAGTCCGCAGAAAAATCCCTCTAAGGCAGATTCACCCACAACCTCAACTCTCACCCACACCCCTGTGAAGCTGGTAGAGGAGGGCACTGTGGGGGGTTCACCTTGTCAACAGGGGATGGAGCGGAAAAGACAAGGCCAGGCCAAGCGTATCGCCAGATCCAGCAGAATCCCAGAGGCAGGACCACCACCTTCACCTGATGCACATGTGGTGGAGAGTGAGGCTGTTGTGCCCGCCCACTTCGCATCCTTACCAAGACAATCATTCCCTATCGAATCCCCAAGAAGTGGAAAGGCAGCCCTCCACATTCTCCCTCCCACACTGTGTCTCACGGCAGCATGTCTCCGCCTTCACATGCCACCACACCACCAAGTCCAAGCAGCCCTTCGGTTCCCAAAAGCCACTGGATACCTCTACCTCAGCTGGTCCTCTCTCTCCCAGGTCCAGTCCTCCATTTGGCACTGACAATCAGCAACCACCCAGTTCGACTGACAGCCAAGTCTGAGGAATAGTCCCCCTCCCAAACCTATCCCTCCCACAGCGGTGCCTGGACTGCACATTGTTATCCCCCTAGCTGTGTTGTTGACCATGGCAGTGTACGGTGTCACCCATTTCCTGTGCAGGTTCTCATGCACACATGTCCCTCCTTTGCACTATGGACTGGCCACTGGCCATGCTGTTTGGAATTTGGATGACAATTCCCTGTGCAGATTCTCATGCACACATGTCACTCCTTTGAACTATGGACTGGCCACTGGCCTTGCTGTTTGTAATTTGGATGACCATTCCCTGTGCAGGTTCTCATGCACTCATGTCCCTCCTTTGTACTATGGACTGGCCACTGGCCTTGCTGTTTGTAATTTGGATGCCCATTCCCTGTGCAGGTTCTCATGCACACATGTGCCTCCTTTGAACTATGGACTGGCAACTGGCCTTGCTGTTTGTAATTTGGATGCCCATTCCCTGTGCAGGTTCTCATGCACACATGTGCCTCCTTTGAACTATGGACTGGTCACTGGCCTTGCTGTTTGTAATTTGGATGCCCATTTCCTGTGCAGGTACTCATGCACACATGCTGTTGTCTACTTTTGATGCCTATCTGGGTAATATGTAATAAAGACAGTTACTCCTGTTATCTGCTTTGTCAGTGTCCTTGCTAAACAAAAACTTTTCTGTGTGGGTATGGTTTCATTTGACACATGCTCTGTATGCCACTTTAACATTGTAATTGCTTGTTTCACTTTTTCAGTGGTGACAGGCATTTTAGTTCTTCTTGACTCTGAGGCTTGAGGGTGCAATGATGGTTGTTTGTGATGATCTACTGTTATCCTAATCATTCTATGGTCAGGTTTGCTAAATTGTACACGTCATGTTAGGATGCACTACCAGCACAGAGGGGAACTATATCCAAAGGATTACATGCGGGCTGGCCAGGGTCCATCATGTCTGTGTGATCTTTCTTGATGTATGAACAGCAGTGTTGATGAATGGTCATCTTGTGATGGCCTGTCTTCCTAGTCACATGGGTACATTTGAATGTTTGCACTTGAGTGGTCATGAAGTGTGGAGGGGGTGACTTGGCCAGTAGTGTTGATGTGTATGTGCCCCTGCAATGCCAACTGCTCACATGTATGACCCAGGTGCTGAGTGTCTGTTTGTTTGAATTGTCAGCCCTGTGCTTGCGATTGTGGGCACATGTAGAAGTTGTAGGTTGTGCACTGTGCAGTGTATTGGTGTGTCCTTGAACTCCTGAGGGACACCTACTTGTTGTTGCTGCCAGTTGTGAGTATGCAGAGTGTGTGACTGCCAAGTATGTGTTGTGTTTTTGTTGCTCTGCCATGTGTCTTGTTACTGTTTGTGCTTGCTGTGCAGACCTGCTCAGCCACACTGACATTGTTGGTGAGTTTTCTCATGCATTGCTGTCACTTGAGCCATTTTGGCTCCAGTATGGTATGTGGGATGTGGAGTCATACCATCCCCTATCTGTGCTTCTGATGCCAACCCATTGTGAGTGACTCCTCTATGTGTTTGTGTACAGTACACTCCTGACCTGTTCGCTACTGACGCACACACCACTTCAATCTCATGTTACCTACCCCTTGGGTTGCCAGTGTGTGAGCCTCCCCACCACTTCATTTGTTACACTATGCTTTGTGCTGCTGATCTGTGCACAGGACCAATGTGCCACTCAGGACAGTTTCCCATATGGTTATGTGTGATTTGCTTGTACTGGTTTGCAGTCAGGGTTGCTCATATGCAGTGCAACTGTTTGTGATGCACAGTCCTCTGGTCATGTTGTTTGCACCTGGGTGTCCCTGAGTTGTGCATCTGTGGGTGTTGGGTAAGCTGTATGTTTGTTCGCTGAGGTACTGCTACCCTTCCTGAGTGTGATGTTGTCAGTGTGCTGTGCTGATTTGTGTTGTGAGAGTACATGCTGTGGCACTGAGATGTATGTGCTACTGTTTTGGTTGGTGTGCACACACTGCTTGGCTTGCATGCAGTGCTGTCAGTGTATGTTGCCTTATACTTCCCTGGTGTGCATCCCCCTGATGTCCAGCTGAGTTTGCAATGTGATGGATTGGCATGTGCATCTGTTGTGTTTTTGATGTGGATGTATGCAGTGTTTGGGCTGTGTTGGCTCTTTCTGCTGACAAATGCTCTGTGTGTGTGATGTTCTATTGGCATTACTTTGTGTGTGATTAGTTTGTGCATTGTAATACATGTTGATGTGTGTGGCAGGTGTGGTGCGCATTACTTGTTTGTCTGTCCCATGCGGCAAGGTGTATTATTGTTATTGGGCTTGTTTTGAGTGCACACTAGTGCTATATCCTCCTACATTTGAACTGTCACTTGTCAGGATTGTGCATGTGCATGATTGTTGTACACTATGACACCATGTTGACTTGATGAGTGGTGTGGTGTCTCTGTCTGTGTTAGCTTATTGTCCCATTGATCCCAGTTTGTGTTCATGATTGTTTTGAGATGATGCAATTCTTGTTTGTGTTGGGGTACGGTGTCTGTGCATTGGTCCTGAGTGACAATGTTGTATACTCCTGTTCTGTCAGGGGTCCCATTGCCTTTCCAATGTTTGGGTGGCCATATGTGGGCTCATTGAACTTCTGTGTATGTTGTTTGTGAGGTTTGTGTTTGGCTGTTGTTTTTGGATCTGCATTGGCTCAGGCATCCCTGAGTGTGTGTGTGATGTTTGTGGATGCACCACAGGGCGTGTAATAGGTCGTCAGTGTACTCACATGACATCATTTGCACCATTCTGTGTTTAACACTGGTGTTGAGTGCTGCATGTGTGAGGTGGGTAGAGGAGGGGTGTGTGTGAAGAGTCCAACTTGTGTTTGACAGCCAGGGAGTGTGACAATGAGCCATGTGTGTTGTGCTGATGTCATACACATGTCAAGTATGTTGACACAGATGTGTGGCTGATCACTGTTTGACTTCAGACACTTCCTATCATTCCTGTGCCTATGCATGGCTTGCCTTGATGTCTCCCTGAGTTGTTGAACAGAGGTCACTTTGGTTTAATTTCACTCACTGTGCTACCCATGTCCGATTTGATGGCCTAAGGGTGGTGTGATATGTTCCTTCTCTTGCATGTGATGTATACATGCTTTGTGGCTCGATCCATGGCTTTCCAGCACTGTCCACTTCACTTTTGACTAGCCCACTTATTGTCCTGCATTGCTGCTGACATCTGGTATGTGTATGTGGCTGTGTTTCAGTATGGGGTGTGTCTGAGTGACTTGACAGGGAGTGTGGACAGTTCAGTGGATGTTCATATGCAGTTTGAGTCTTCATTTTGTGATTGAACTCAGTTTGCTTGAGATGAGTGAAGGGAAGGTGTGAGGAGGAGGAATTCCCTGCCTCTGAGCTTCTGTGCAGGGTGTTACTCTTCACCCCCACCTTTTCAGACAGGCTCCCTGGTTGTTTGGTGTGTGTGGTGCAGGGTCTGGCTACACCTAGCAGATGAATTGTGCAGGGGGGCAAAAGAGGAGCACACAACATGTCCCCAAATGGGTGTGGGTGGCATAGTGTGTGAAGGGTGGAGGTGGGGCCCTGTAAATCTTTGTAGACTTCCCATGCCAGGAGCTGGCCCTGCCTACTACATTCTGCACAGGTTTTTCCTCTTCTGCACCGCTGCGGTGACGTGACCGGGACATTGCAGTGATTTTGCAGTTGATGGGTGGTCTGGATTTGGGGGGGGGTGATTTTCTAAAAGGAAGGCATGTGTGGGTACACTTGGCGATGTGTTCCTGTCCCCACCAGAGTGTCTGATGTGGACAGGAACCGTATATCAGCCCAGGAGTTTTGTGTTGAGGTTGTGTGCGGAGTTGTGTGATTACGTACCTGCGGCGTTGTCCGCGACGGTCCATTAATTGCTGGAAGTGGATCAGGTATTGCACTGGAAAGGCTTGTAGATCTGGATCCATTGCGGTCAGGACTGGGTGGAGGGGACCGGGAGTCTGGATTCGCACTCCGCTGTCGTGCTTCCACTGTCTCTGGTTGGGTGGTTTCTCGTTTGCGGTGTGCCGGGCTGTTTGGGGCATCCTGAGTTGTACGGCGGACAGGACATCATTCCGCACGGCAGTGGGTCTCTATTGGCGGCCACCGCCGTAGTGGCGGGCGCATATTTGTGGCGGTTCACATCACACCGCGGCGGACGGGAAATGGCTATGGTTGGCCATTGTAATATGGCGGGTGCGAGGACCGCTACTAGGGTGCAGAAAATTACATTTTCCAGCACCGCCAGCACTGTGGATGTGCCTCAGCCCACCATCCTAATGAGCCCCTTAGTGTCATTGTTCTCAAGAAGGACAAGCTGTTCCAGCTTTACAGACTCAAGAAGGAGAGCATCCTGGAGTACTATGCCCTCAAAGTTGTGGCATTGTAATAATAACTCATGCTACTATGCATCAATATGACATGTTCTGTGTGTCATGGCAAACAATGTTCTTACTCATTTAAGACATTTCTATATAGACACACATAAAAACAGTTATGGGCACATGTCTGTACATTACTACAAGTCGTTCAACCATGAAACCTTTAATGTCACTATGGTCTAGATTGGTTCACTTATGTTCTCGATATTGTATGTGCTCCTTCACAAATATATCAGCCATAACAATAGTGCTGCAGTATGAAGACAGGTAATCTAAGGAAAATGCTACATGGCTACTAATGGTTCATCATTGAAACATAGAAATAAACAGTTTTCATATATGTGGCACAGACCCACAATAACTTATTAATCTGTTGATGTATGTATTCTGCGAATATTACGTAGGTCCATCTCATATTGTCTCTGTCTCTGTTACCGAAATAAAAATAGTACTATGGGGCATACATATGTACAAAGCATTTTTGTAGTCGGAAATAGACTGATTCACAGAATTGGCCTGTTTCCGGCCACAAAATGCTTTTTCATATTTACAAAACGCAAATTGTGATTTGGTAATATATTAACTAATTGAATTTGTTTTTAACAATTTCTGTATTTGGAAGTGTCGTGTTTAGGTAGTCCCTTCCAAATGCCAAATTGCAATGCTATGTATGAATGTTTTGCAATATAATTACGGTTGCAAAACATACAGTTTTTTACAGGTCCACCTCAAGGGTGGAGGTAACCATTCGCAAATAGGATGAGGTCTCCACAGGTCCCCTTCCCCTTTGTGAAGGTTGAAACAATTATTTTTAAAGAGCAGGCAGCGGTCAAAGGGACCACTGCCTACTTCAAAAAAAATATACTTAAATGTTTCATTTTATTAATTGAAATGCACCCCATTTTCCTTAAGAAAAAAAAAGCTGTGTTTCAGAAAAAAAGATTACTTTATTAAAAGTCAATCACAGACATGGAATTCTACTGACCCCAATAGGCCACCATGCCTGTGATGGCTGCAATTCCTAATGGGTCACAAATGGCAACCTACCTCATTCATGTTCATGAGGTAGGTGTATTTGCGACCCCATTAGGAAACGCTATGCGAAGTATATACATTTTCTTACTTTAAGAATTACGATTTTCTTAATTGTAATTCAGAAAATCCTCAAAAAGGAAGTCATAATTCAATTTTTTTTAAATGTTTCCCAAATGTCATGTGCTGCAAATATCAATGATGTGACACTAAATAAAATCTGGTCAACATCCTGGATTAATATGTCCTCAATTTGTAGAGATGGTCATTCACTCAGCATGCATATGTAAGTTGTCAACTATTCCTAATATGTTTTACTATTTCATTCATCAGGTGATTAAGGCTACGGCCTACAGCCATGGTTATTGGTCCGGCTTTCAACAACTGTGACTGATGTACAGAAGAATATATTAGGAAGAACACAAAAAGTAGTGGAGCGAACCTTTGGGGTCTTCAAATCTTATTTCAGATGTGTGGATCAGTCTGGTCGGAATGGGCTCTGCACACTGCTAATGGTTTGTAAGATAATATCGATGTGAACGATTCTACACAATATATGTGTAAATACACATCTACAATGGCACTTTGAATTTCAAATACTTGCTGAGTATGGAGACAATGAAGGTTCAAATGCAGAAATGGTGCCCTCACAGGAAGGGCACACAAGTAGGAATATATGTGTGTTTCAAAATGTTTTGCTTAAATCAATGAAATTGCTAGGGATTCTTCTCATAACTGTGCACGTGTACAGACAATAAACAAACATCTGTCTTTCTAAAGAAATTAAAAGTAATGTTGTTGTGTTTGTGTCAACACTTACAGTTATCTATATATCACTGAATTACTGAATTGCTATGTCAAAATTTTGAGTTGGGGCTCATTTGCAACGTCACTCATCTGTGGCTTGAGCAAAACATATGTGTGTGTAATCTAATCTTTGGATATATGATGATAGCAGAGTAGAGTCATCTAAGATGTATCAATAGAGTAATATATAATGCCATTTAGTGTAGATGTTGTCTCACAATGTCATGATCCAAATTGGAGTTTGGCGATGCTGTTTCAGACTCTATGAATCATGCTGAATATGTCAAATGCTACCAAAGCAGAATAGGAGATCTGTGTTGGTGTGTATGTGGAGTTCCAAAAACACTTCTGGACAGACCTCTTGTATTTTACAGAATGTGAGAAGTGTAAAGCATTAGTATAGGGAAATATGAAAGTAATTTGAGACATGGATTTGATAGCCAGTTATTTGGATTGAGAATGATAGTGGAAGGATAGAAGAGGGGAAAAGGTTTGCATTTATATAGCGCTTGCTACCCCTGATGAGGTGTTGAAGTGCTTTTTCGGCGAGTAGCATGCTACTCTGGAACCCATAAAGGATTACTAGTGAATTAGTATATTAAAATATGAAAGTAATTTGAGTGGTGGATATGCTAGTCAGTTGTTTGGATTGAGAAGGATAAGAGAAGGGTCTAGAAGAGGGAAGGGTCTAAAATCTTGTTTTGTTTGTTTTTTAGTTCATGGCAGTAGGAGGGGGTTTGGGATGAGTAAATGGGAGGTGGCGGGGAAAGGTCAGAAGTAAAGGTTTAGAAAGCCTTGTTTGGCAGATCTGAATAGTAAAAGAGGTATGAGATGATGCAAGGAGGGATAGAGGAGGGAAGAGTCTAGAAAGGGTTATTTGGGGAATCATTGTAGTGGTATGGGGTTTGGGATGAATGAGAGGGTGAAGGTAGAGGATATATTGATAGAGGTATAGGGTGAGAAATAGGGTAGTGCATTGGAAAGAGTAGTATAATGAGGTTTGATATGAGTCAGTGAGTTGAGGTAGAGGATTTATTGGGAGTAGTATAGGGTGAGAAATAGGGTAGTGGATTGGATATGCTGAATTAGAAGAAAAGTCGTAAATATATAGATACATAAGTACATGGAAGGTATATATATATATATATATATATATATATATATATATATATATATATATATATATATATATATATATATATATATATATATATATATATATATCCCAGTCCTCTGCAAGGATTCAAAGGATGACGACGCCGTGTCCAGGCTCAGAAAAGTTTATTGTTCAATCAGCCGGTTTGGACGCGTTTCGCCTGTCCAGCAGGCTTGATCACCAACAGTCCGTACAAACTTCGACTCCTTATTTACATATTTTTTTGTGCTCGTACCAGGTCACATGATGTGACTACAACTATAGTGCATTGAAAGACAGACTCGTAGTCTCAACGGGAAATACTCATAGCTTAATCACACACAACTGAGCAACCAAATCGTAATTCATTGAAAATAACAAATTGGCACACCCATTATCATGCCTACAGATTAAATGCAAGTGCACTAATCATTCCTCATTAAATCACTTGTTGGTAGCGAATATATACATATCAATATCTACAATAGTGCTGGACAGTCCCAAGTGGGTTTCCTCAAAACGACCTTATGTCGATTATCAACAGCACTCTAATTACATTTTGCTCGATTTTTCAATGTAGCCCAAGTGGGCAGGGATGCATTTATATTCTTGCAGAACTTCCCATTGTTAGTGTCATAAAATAAACTCAACATAACGTGTACCGTGCAAAAAAAAAAAAAACTAAAAAAGAACTCATATGTTAAAAACAGTGACGAGGGAGATTATTGCTGTTCTTTTGTATCTAAACTATACAGGTCCTTACAGATGTGTTATTAGGTCTTCTTCCATATTAAGACCTGTGGGGGTACGTGTGTTAAGTGCAAGAATGTAGGATGATTCAAGTTTCCTCAATCTTTTTTCTCAATTGCCCCCTCTTACATTAGGCAGTATACAATCAATGACAAAATACGATAGGCCTTTCTCATTCTTGTCATGATGAGATTCGAAATGGCGGGCCACAGGATATGTCCGGTCCCCATTTTTGATTGCCCTCAGATGTTGTAAGACCCTCTTGTGAACCGGATGGATTGTGCTGCCCACGTACCGCATGCCACATGGGCATTGCAGGACGTAGACAGCAAAATCTGTCTTACACGTAAAGCATCCTTTGATCTTTTTTGTTCTTGTCGAGAGACCTAATGTATAGGAAGCGGTATTTTTACCGTGGCTACAGGCCTTGCATTTGTTACATTTCATGAAGCCCGGTCTTCTCATTAGCTAGGCACTACCTTTGGACCCTTGTTTTTTTGGTGTAAGCATATTGGTCACTAGCATCTGTTTAAAGGAGCGAGCTTTTCGAAATGTCATTGCTGTTTTTTTCCGAACAAATTTCCCCAATAGGGGGTCATTGCGGATTATGTGCCAGTGTTTTGAAAGAATGCCCCTGATCTGTCTATGGCTTTTTTTGTAAGTTGTAATCATCCGTATTTCATTATTTTTTCTTTTAGTTTGGCTATGGCTCTCATTGAAGAGAATATCCTCTCTGGTTCTTTTTTTGGCTTTAGTTATAGCTTGCTCAATGACCTCATCTGTGTATCCTCTAGCCTTAAAGCGGTTGTGCAGACAGGAAAGCTCTTGC
The DNA here is from genome assembly GCF_964204655.1 of Triturus cristatus. NCBI lineage: Eukaryota > Metazoa > Chordata > Amphibia > Caudata > Salamandridae > Triturus > Triturus cristatus. The sequence goes on along the minus strand of NC_140591.1, from coordinate 549,249,931 downwards.
TCAATTACTGCCTCCTCGCTACAATTCCGAATTGTCCTTAGGCTCTCGCCATAGGGAATGCTTCTAATCAGGCTATATGGATGGAAGCTCTTTGCGTGTAGCAATGTGTTACTAGAAGTTGGTTTTCTAAACAGCTTAGTATGGACTTTGTCCTCTTTGATATAGATCGTAAGGTCTAGAAAATTCACTTCGGTTTTACTGATTGTACTAGTAAACCTTAAGTTCAAATCATTGATTTGCAATTTGTCAATGAAGTCTTGTGCTGCTCGCTCCGACCCTTTCCAAATATTAAAAAGGTCGTCGATATATCGACTCCAAAGTAGCACATTTTCTTCCCATTCTCCCTGATGGGTGACCCTGACCACCTGCTCCTCCCACCAGCCCATATGCAAATTAGCATAGCTGGGGGCGAAGCAGGTGCCCATCGCTGTACCGCAGATCTGATGGTACAGTTGGTCATTGAAGAGGAAAAAATTGTTTTTCAGACAGGTAGAGATCATTGAAAGCAACATTTGAGTGTGTGACCATAGTTTAATTGGGCGATTGCCCAAAAAATGTTTGACAGCTTTGAGGCCGTCCTCATGCCTAATACTGGTATATAATATGTAATTAACAATGATTGTTATTGGTTAACAAAAACGGATTGTAAGGAACATTATATACGATAAGCTGATATGTAGAAGAGTCAAGCACACTTCCTGCCTTGTGTAGGAACATTGTGTGCTGAACTTGTGACCTGTGAGCTCAGTGCAGTGTTCCATGAGCTGTTTCTATGGTAACAGGCAGAAGGCAGATTGGGGGAAGGGTTGAAATCTATTTCAGTTGGAAAGGGTTGAAATGTTTAACAAATAGAAATGTGTGTTTGCTTTTGAGTTTATGTGCAAAGGATGGTGATTTGATGTTTACATGTATATGTGTGGAAAATGAAAGGGAAACGTTTTCATTCTTTGCTTTTGCTGAGAGGTGCACAGTGCAGAGATTCTGTAAAAGAAAATATGGTGAGTGATTGATATACTCCTTAATCTACAAAAGAACTTGAAAGATGAGTTATTTAATTGTGAGAGGATGTATGTAGACTATTTTGATTTTTCCTGCTAAAGTGTAGGGAGTACTTTTTTTCTCTACAATGTGTGTGCATGTAGAAACCATTCTGTGATAGGCATTTGTGTTTTTCATGTGTTTGTAGACAGATAACTGTGCCGTTTTTATATGTTGGTAGAATTAGAAACCAGTCATTGCTTATGAATTTGTGAAATGAGTTATGTTATGTTTCTATACTAAAATGTAGTACTACTTCTAGATGAAGAAATGTGTTTTGATATAGTGCAAGGGATAGTGTTGTTTGTCTAGAATAACACAGTGAGTCTGTGTGCATTTGAGAACCACTGTGAGAGAAGCATTTGGTAACATTGTGTATTTGCTGACAGATAACTGTTTTAAAACCAGTCAGGTTGTCAAGTTTTAGTAGCATTAGAAGACAGTTATGGCTTATGCTTTCATTAAATGAGTCAGGCATTGACAGTAAATTGCAGTCGTGAAATATGTAGATTGTGTGCAGTTCCCTTACCACTTGCACTGTAGTGAATGAGTTTTGGTAAACTCATAGGGATAGTGGTGCTTGTCTAGAATCACACTGTGAGTTAGTGTGTATTTGGGATCACTGTGAGAGAAGCATTTGGTAACATTATGTATTTGATGACAGATAACTGTTTTAAAATCTGTCATGCTGTGAAGTTTTAGTAGCATTAGAATCCAGTCTTTGCTTATATGTTGATTAAATGAGTCATGCTTTGACACTGATGTGCTGTACTTAAATATGTAGATTGTGTACAGTCCCCTTACCCCTTCCACGGTAGTGAATGAGTTTTGGTAAAGTCCTAGGATAGTGTTGATTGTATAAAATCACACTGTGAGTCTGTGTGCATTTGGGTAAGGATTGTGAGAGAAGCATTTGGTAACATCGTGTATTTACTGACAGATAACTGTATTAAAACCTGTCATGTTGTCAAGTTTTAGTAGCATTAGAAGCCAGTCTTTGCTTATGCATTGATTAAATTAGTCAGGCATTGACATTAAAGTGTAGTCGTGAAATATGTAGATTGTGTGCAGTTCCTTTACCACTTCCACTGTAGTGAATGAGTTTTGGTAAACTCCTAGGGATAGTGTTGTTTGTCTAGAATCACACTGTGAGTCTGTGTTCCATTTGGGAACCACTGTGAGAGAAGTGTTTGGTAACATCGTGTATTTGCTGACAGATAAGTGTTGTAAAACATGTCATGTTGTCAAGTTTTAGTAGCATTAGAAGACAGTTATGGCTTATGCTTTCATTAGATGAGTCAGGCATTGACAGTAAATTGCAGTTGTGAAATATGTAGATTGTGTGCAGTTCCCTTACCACTTGCACTGTAGTGAATGAGTTTTGGTAAACTCATAGGGATAGTGGTGCTTGTCTAGAATCACACTGTGAGTTAGTGTGTATTTGGGATCACTGTGAGAGAAGCATTTGGTAACATCATGTATTTGCTGACAGATAACTGTTTTAAAACCTGTCATGTTGTGAAGTTTTAGTAGGATTAGAATCCAGTCTTTGCTTATGCGTTGATTAAATGAGTCATGCTTTGACACTGATGTGGTGTACTTAAATATGTAGATTGTGTGCGGTACCATTAACTCTTCCAGAGTAGTGAATGAGTTTTGGTAAACTCCTAGGATAGTGTTGCTTGTCTAAAATCACACTGTGAGTCTGTGTTCATTTGGGTAAGGATTGTGAGAGAAGCATTTGGTAACATCGTGTATTTGCTGACATATACCTGTTTTAAAACCGGTCATGTTGTGAAGTTGTAGTAGCATTAGAAGCCCGTCTTTGTTTATTCTTTGATTTAATGAGTCAGGCTTTGACACAAAAGTGCAGTCCTGAAATATGAAGATTGTGTGCAGTTCGCTTACCACTTCCACAGTAGTGAATGATTTTTGGTAAACTCCTAGGTATAGTGGTTGTTGTCTAGAATTACACTGTGAGTTTGTGTGCATTTGAGAACCACTGTGAGAGAAGCATTTGGGAACATCGTGTATTTGTTGACAGATAACTAATTTAAAACCTCTCATGTTGTCAAGTTTTAGTAGCATTAGAAGCTAGTCTTTGCTTATGCATTGATAAAATTAGTCAGGGTTTGACACTAAGGTGCAGTACCATGTACTATTCTGTTCACTGTGGCAGAACTGAAAATTTAAAAGTTTTACCTAAGCACTGTCCTAGAAGTAGTCTGAATATTTAGTCAGTTTCTAAGTACCAAATAGACTGCTTCAAATGTCTATGCAGTATGCATGTAGTGTTCTAACATACGATAGACTTGTCTTTTACACCTTCAATTCCCTAGTCATTATCCATACACTTCCAGGAAGCATACTGTCACTTCCTTTGCAGTCCTCTAGAGACCCATTCAACAGTGTGTACTAATCCATTCACTGTGCCAAAACCCAAACACTTATAAATTCACCAAGACACTCTCAGTCCAGTACTCTTATGATTCAGTCACTGCCTAAGTATTCATGCACTGAGCCAGGTCTTAGCACATGGACTTCTTCAAACCCCTATCCACTATGCATGCAGTCCTCTAAGCACCTACACACTTGTCTTTCACACCTTCAATTCCCCAGTCAGTATCCGTTCACTTCCAGCAAACACCCACCCTGTCACTCCATTTGCACTCCTCTAGTGACCCATTCAGCATCATGTACTAATCCATTCACTGCGCCAAACCCTAATAAATTCACCCAGGCACTCTCCTTGCAGTACTCTAATCATTCAGTCAGTACCCAAGTACTCATCCAGTGACCCAGGCCTTAGTATATGGACTGCTTCAAACCCTTATCCACTATGCATGCAGTCCTCTAACCACCTACACAATTGTTTTTCTCACCTTCAATTCCCTAGTCAGTATCCATACACTTCCAGGAAATACCCTGTCACTCCCTTTGCAGTCCTCTAGTGACCCATTCAGCACCATGTACTAATCCATTCACTGTGCAAAAACCCAAACACTTATAAATTCACCAAGATACTATCTTTGCAGTACTCTAATCATTCAGTCACTGCCTACGTATTCTTACACTGAGCCAGGCCTTAGCACATGGACTGTTTCAAACCCCTATGCACTATGCATGCAGTCTTCTAACCACCTAGACACTTGTCTTTCACACTTTAAATTTCCTAGTCAGTATCCATACAGTCCAGCACTTGTGACTGCTTTTGCACTCCTCTAGTGACCCATTCAGTACCAAGTACTAATCCATTCCCTGTGCGAAAAGCCTAGATCTTATAAATTCACCTAGGCACTCTCCTTGCTGTACTCTAATCATTCAGTCAGTACCCAAGTAGTCATGCAGTGAGCCAGGCCTTAGCACATGGACTGCTTTAAATGCCTATGCAGTATGGATGCAGTCCTCTAATCACCTACACAGTTGTGTTTCACACCTTCAATTCCCTAGTTAGTATTCATACTCTTCTAGCAAACACCCTGTCACTCACCCAGTGTGTCTCCTTATAGTACTGTAATCATTTAGTCAGTTAGCATGTAGTCTTTTAGTGAGGTAGGCTTTAGGGCATGAACTGCTTCAAAGTAGTATGCACTATGCATGTAGTGTTTTAACGATCGTCACACTTGTGGTTCAGGGCTATAGTTTCTTAGTCAGTTTTTATATAAAATGTGTTTGTACAGTAATGGAATAGTATACATTTGAAAGTTATTAATATACATTTATTTGTGATTCTTTTTTACAGATACAGAACAGGGGTGTTTCTCATCTGTTTGCACTCTTCTTGTGCAAGATTGTTTGGATGAAGGGTCCTTAGGTGTTTCATCATACTTGCTGTGCCGCACGAGTATTTTTTGTTAGGACCCCCTCCTAACAGAACTCTTTTGCAAATCTTGTGAATGAAGAAGGTGGCATTGGTCTTTGTTTGCCCCTTGGAAAAAGTTAAAAATGTCTTCACCACTGAAGAAAAACGTTGTGGGCGTGGTGCCTTCTGCAAAAAAAATTCCTCAGATTCGGTAAATATTTTAAAGCGGCAACATTTACAGTTTTTGTAAGTTAAACTTATAAAATGTTGTTAGCTGTATGCATTTTATATATCTGTTATTTTTTTTCTTGTGGTATTTTGTTGAGAATACCATGTTGTTTTTTTTTTAACAATCTTTCTGATTTTCCAGGTCTGTCGTCGACATCCGTGGTTCCCACAGGAGTGTTCCGCCTTGTTGTTTTGTATTATTGTTGTTACATTTTGTTTATTAGTTTATTGTTTATATTTATGTTAATACAAAAATAAAGTTTGAAAATAGTTTATTGTTTATATATTTATTATTATAAAAAATAAAGTTTGAAAAAAAAATTAATAACGTTTTTGGTTGTTAACTGCTGTGTGACTCTTTCTTGTTCTTATTACTTTTATTTGATGGAGTCCAGCATGGTGTTAAATTTTGGGGCACTTATCGCTGGAATACTGGTGATATCTGCAGTTTGCACCAACTTCAGAATAGTGTGTTAGATTTATCTCAACTTTACTTCCGTTAAAGTGCTGATAATTGAAATGGAGAGTAGCCGTTCCCGTGCAAAAAGACATGAGGTGCACCTTTGCGATTTATTCTAAATACTAAAATCCTGTATTGTATTGCACTGAGGTATTGGCTGCTCTTACAGTGTACACACAAAATCTTTTAAGAAATCTCAATGTATTTATATTGATTGTGAATAGTGCGTCAGGTGCTGGATCTTGACGAGATACACTGCTCAGTTCGTATATTGTTGTGCACACGAAAAAAATCACATCACAACTTTCACACCAATTGCAATTCGAAACAAATTCCGGCGATAAGACATGTTAGCACCAGGGATTTTACACCTGCTTTCTGCTGGTGTTAAGCAGGACAACTACCTGCACCATGAAAGGGAACTCAGCCAAGAGCCACACCAGAACACCCACAGGTGCCATAGAGTCAATGAGCATGATACAGGGATACCCATGAGGGCCAGAAGACTCATCTCAACAACTGCAGGACCGCCAATGCCCCCCAAACACACATCTTAGTAAGTGTGTCCCTGTGGTCATTGTCTTAGCATGATAGGCACGAGCCCTGCAACATCACAGTGTGCTGTCATCTCAGCGCTGGCAGTGAGCCTGGATGTGTAGCTACGTACGCATCCGCCTGCTTGCACATCTGGCGTGTGCTGGTCTGTCATTCACAGGTCAGTGCAGGGGTGTGCCTATCCGGCAAGGGGAACAGGGTGTCTCGGACATGTCTGTGTACAGGAAGTGCGGTAAGTGTGTCTCTATGTTCTGGTGTGGCCTGTTACAAGAGCCGCAGCAGTCAATGTTGTAAAGTGGCATGCACCACCTCCAAACGGCACTGTGATGTTGTAGTTGGAATGTAGCAGGAGATGCGCGAATAGGCATTACAATGGCATGCCGTACGAGTGCACGAGATACAACAGCTCACCGTACAAAAGTGTGGGGGCTTGTGGGAGGGAGGAGCAGCCGTTCGGCAACATAACACACAGTGAACTCGACCATGTGCCACATGCTGGGCATCTCATCCATGATGACCACGGTCGCAGACATCCCACAACACCAACGACTGGCCTTTGTACACATCCTCTATGAATGCAGCGTGGTTTTCACTTCTATGCTCGTTCAGTGGTGTGATGTTGGCAGGTTGTGTGACTTGTGCTCCTTGTTGGTGTGTTTCATTTTGGCCATTGTTAGTCTATATGTGTGTTGTACTTAATTGTGCTTGTGTGCCATTCTGCCAATCTCCCCCCCCTCCTCCCACTCCCTGCTTCTTCCTTTTCCTAGTGCTGTTGTGTCTATAATTTTGTTGCTGCACACATAAATACATGTAAAGAATAAATTAGAATAGTTCCTTGATTCTTTTAGGTTTCAAAACTTCTCTATTGGTTTCTTTTTAATTTTCCATATTAACCATTTTTTTTAATATTCAACAACACATAGAAGTCAGAAATGCAACGTATTCTATCAACACACTTTCTAGAACATTCTACAATACGTGCAGGTTAAAAGTTCATCAATTTTTTTAAACTTTAGGATATTTTTTGTAACATTTTCTTGAACATTTAACAACACGTGCAGGTTAAAAGTTGACGATTGTTTTAAGTTCGAACAGTGCCTTCCAAATGCAAGTAGCAGGTGTGGTTGAGCTGAGCAAATTTTATCCTATGATATGCACTCCACGTTGAAACTGCTTTTTCTTAACCAATCACAAAGATGCTTTTCCACAAAACTAATGTGCACCCTACTTTTAAAAAAGAATGCTTTTCATGATATCTTCAAAGATAAGTTATAGATAGGTATTAGCATTTAAAAAACCTTTGAAATTCACTGAAAAAACCATAGGTTTCATGCACGTTATAGTTAGGAATTGGCATTTAAAAAACCTAGTTAGGAATTGGCATTTAAAAAACCTTAGAAATTCACTGAACAAACCATAGGTTTCAGGGGCGTTATAGTTAGCTGGACATTTCCCTCATACAAAACCCTAGAAATTCCCCTGTTATAGTTAGTTCAGCTAACTATAACTCGCGCCCCCGCAATGCACTGCTGATGACGTCACATATTACATCACTCATGACATGGTCAGTGACATCACTGATGACATCACTGATGACATCTCAAATGACATATATATATATTTTTTTTCAGTGAATATATATATATATATATATTACCTACTGGCGGTCGCCAGTAGGTAGTTATAGTTAGGACCACGTTTCCATAGGAAAACCTCAACATTCTATTTTGAATAACTTTGGCGCCGGTCGACGAATCCTCGTGAATTTCTCAAAATAGGTGGGGCGCTACGCTCCGCTCCTACCCTGAAAGTCTCGGGGGGATTCGTCAAGCGGGGGCTGAGATAAAAGGGGGGTCCCAAAACGCGTTTTTCCCATGCATTTTTCCATAGGACCTTTAGAACGAGCTACAGCCCGAACGGCTGAACAGAATTACTTGAAATTTGGCAGAGAGGTAGTCCTCAGGTCAAGGAAGTGCCTTTTGTAGGTTTGGTGTAAATCTGTTCAGTAGATTCTGAGAAAATAGCCTTTAAATCAATATATATATCTGAGCCCGCTTACGGTACGCTTACCGTACGCTTACGGTAAGCGTACGGCGGCGTGCGCGAGCGCGATTCTGATTGGCTGTTAGATCTTAGTAAACATTCGAATCGGTCGAAACCAGGAAGCGGCGGCCGCCATTTTGTGTATTTCACTCTGAAAAAAAAGAGTGAAAACAAGGAAAGGGGGCAATGAGGAGAGTTACAGACCCCCTAACATTTGTAAGGGGGTCAAAGAAGGACAGAAAAGTACAAAAAAAACATTTATTGATTTAAAAAAAAATCACGGGGTACGCGTACGGTAAGCTTACGGTAAGCGTACGGTAAAAAAAAAAAAAATAGATAAATGAAAAGCAGATTTAAGAGTTTAGAAATTAGGGAGCTCTAAAAAGAGCTGTTGTGTTTATGAAGTCATTTTTTGAGTGGTACCTACAAGTAAGTACCGATGCAGTCTAAGGTTCAAGAGGAAGACTCTGTTCCCTTCATCATTGAAGTGCACACCATCTCCTCTATAAATGTCTTGCATGTCATAACGCAAGTTGTTGTGGTAAATGGCACCCATACCATAGTCACGGAGGAAAGCAGAAACAGATTTGTTGACGTGCTTTCTTGCTTTGTCAATCTGTGGACAGAAATGATTGGACCAGTTCCATTTTTGCCTTTGGCATATGTTGGAAAACACAAAGGCAGTTTTAGGGAAAAGTGTAAACAGTTGTGCAAAGGTGTCCTTCATAAGCATTTCCAGACCTACCCCAGTCAAAGTGCCTAGGTCATTGCCACCACAGTGCACTATTATGAGGTCAGGGTGTTGGATTTGAATGAAGGATTTCACCAATGGCATCAATTGGTGCCACTTTAACCCTCTCTGACCAATCCATTTAATGTCTACATTTGGCAAAGCAAGGTCTCTCACCATATCTGTTTTCTCTGCAAACTTTTCACTCCAGAAGACATAGCTGTGCCCTACAATCCACACTGTGAACATCTTCAAAGGAGAACTGGATGCACTCAGGAGGTGTCTTTCAGTAGAATGGCAATAAGAAAAGAAAGACAGTTTGGAAATGGAGGCATACATATTTTTTTAAAACAAAAAGAACTGATTGGCTGTTTCATACCATTCTAGAATAAAAACTAGGCTGTATGTGAAAATTAATAGAAGCATGTTTTGTATTGGTACAAAAAAATGTGTAACCAAAGAACAGTACTATGGATTTGCTGTAAGGTTTGAAAAGTCAAGCACTCTTGCTCTGTGGAATTGAAACATTGTGTGTCGAACTTCTGACCTAACTGCACACAGCAGTGTTCCATGAGCTGTTGCTATGGTAGCAGGCAGAAGTCAAGTTGGGGGAAGGGTACTAGGCAGAAGTCAAGTTGGGGGCAGGGTACTTTTGGAAAAGGGTTGGTTTTCAACCAATAGAAATGTGTGAATACATGTGAAAAAAAGGGGGAAGCACTGAGATTTGAAACTTACATGTATATGTGTGGAAAAATAGAGGGAAAGTTTGCCATTATCTGGTTCTGCTGAGAGGAGAGAGGTGAACAGAACAGAGATCCTGGCTCTGATAATCTGCTGTTTGAGTGTCACATTTCTTTCACAACTAACTAATTTTAAAGGTGAGTTTACAGTTTGAGAGGGGATGTATGTGGTAACTTAAGAAATGAATAATAGAAATGGGAATTGTTTTTGTTGTAGTTACACATGGTGGTTTCATAATGTGTCAGTGTGTAAAAGTGATTTACACTTGCCCCGAAAAAAAAAAAGAGCAGTAAGTGTGCTTTCAAATTGGCAAAGAAATTTCGTTTTGGCACTAATGTGAAAACATGACTCTGTGTGCATAGAAGAATTATAGGCAGAGATTTATTGCGTCTTGCTCTGGTGATTTCACAGTTGCATTAGATGGAAAGGGGGAGCGAATTTTTGGGGGAAGAAGCAGAGGCTTAGCACACACCCATGTCCTTGCCGTGTATAGTCATGCACAGTATTTACAAGCGAGTGGGGTTTTCAGGTTTAAGTCTGTAATGCAAATACATTCAGCATCACTAAGGCTGGTTGCCCTTGGTGGAGTGTAGGCAGTCACAGAGAATGCACATGGTGGTGGTCTGAAAAAAAAACAGCTTGGACACGTGCAATTAAATAAATCAAAAATAGTGGTTTCATAATGTGTCAGTCTGTAAAAGTGATTTCAAATTGTAAAAAGAGATTTTCACTTGGCCCGAAAAAAAAAAGAGCAGTAAGTGTGCTTTCAAATTGGCAAAGAAATTTCGTTGTGGGACTAATGTGAAAACATGACTCTGTGTGCATAGAAGAATTATAGGCAGAGATTTATTGCGTCTTGCTCTGGTGATTTCACAGTTGCATTAGATGGAAAGGGGGAGCGAATTATTGGGGGAAGAAGCAGAGGCTTAGCACACACCCATGTCCTTGCCGTGTATAGTCATGCACAGTATTTACAAGCCAGTGGGGTTTTCAGGTTTAAGTCTGTAATGCAAATACATTCAGCATGACTAAGGCTGGTTGCCCTTGCTGGAGTGTAGGCAGTCACAGAGAATGCACATGGTGTTGGTCTGAAAAAAAAACAGCTTGGACACGTCCAATTAAATAAATCAAAAATAGTGGTTTCATAATGTGTCAGTCTGTAAAAGTGATTTCAAATTGTAAAAAGAGATTTTCACTTGGCCCGAAAAAAAAAGAGCAGTAAGTGTGCTTTCAAATTGGTAAAGAAATTTCGTTTTGGCACTAATGTGAAAACATGACTCTGTGTGCATAGAAGAATTATAGGCAGAGATTTATTGCGTCTTGCTCTGGTGATTTCACAGTTGCATTAGATGGAAAGGGGGAGCGAATTATTGGGGGAAGAAGCAGAGGCTTAGCACACACCCATGTCCTTGCCGTGTATAGTCATGCACAGTATTTACAAGCCAGTGGGGTTTTCAGGTTTAAGTCTGTAATGCAAATACATTCAGCATCACTAAGGCTGGTTGCCCTTGCTGGAGTGTAGGCAGTCACAGAGAATGCACATGGTGGTGGTCTGAAAAAAAAACAGCTTGGACACGTGCAATTAAATAAATCAAAAATAGTGGTTTCATAATGTGTCAGTCTGTAAAAGTGATTTCAAATTGTAAAAAGAGATTTTCACTTGGCCCGAAAAAAAAAGAGCAGTAAGTGTGCTTTGAAATTGGCAAAGAAATTTCGTTTTGGCACTAATGTGAAAACATGACTCTATGTGCATAGAAGAATTATAGGCAGAGATTTATTGCGTCTTGCTCTGGTGATTTCACAGTTGCATTAGATGGAAAGGGGGAGCGAATTATTGGGGGAAGAAGCAGAGGCTTAGCACACACCCATGTCCTTGCCGTGTATAGTCATGCACAGTATTTACAAGCCAGTGGGGTTTTCAGGTTTAAGTCTGTAATGCAAATACATTCAGCATCACTAAGGCTGGTTGCCCTTGCTGGAGTGTAGGCAGTCACAGAGAATGCACATGGTGGTGGTCTGAAAAAAAAGCAGCTTGGACACGTGCAATTAAATAAATCAAAAATAGTGGTTTCATAATGTGTCAGTCTGTAAAAGTGATTTCAAATTGTAAAAAGAGATTTTCACTTGGCCCGAAAAAAAAAGAGCAGTAAGTGTGCTTTCAAATTGGCAAAGAAATTTCGTTTTGGCACTAATGTGAAAACATGACTCTGTGTGCATAGAAGAATTATAGGCAGAGATTTATTGCGTCTTGCTCTGGTGATTTCACAGTTGCATTAGATGGAAAGGGGGAGCGAATTTTTGGGGGAAGAAGCAGAGGCTTAGCACACACCCATGTCCTTGCCGTGTATAGTCATGCACAGTATTTACAAGCCAGTGGGGTTTTCAGGTTTAAGTCTGTAATGCAAATACATTCAGCATCACTAAGGCTGGTTGCCCTTGGTGGAGTGTAGGCAGTCACAGAGAATGCACATGGTGGTGGTCTGAAAAAAAAACAGCTTGGACACGTGCAATTAAATAAATCAAAAATAGTGGTTTCATAATGTGTCAGTCTGTAAAAGTGATTTCAAATTGTAAAAAGAGATTTTCACTTGGCCCGAAAAAAAAAGAGCAGTAAGTGTGCTTTCAAATTGGCAAAGAAATTTCGTTTTGGCACTAATGTGAAAACATGACTCTGTGTGCATAGAAGAATTATAGGCAGAGATTTATTGCGTCTTGCTCTGGTGATTTCACAGTTGCATTAGATGGAAAGGGGGAGCGAATTTTTGGGGGAAGAAGCAGAGTCTTAGCACACACCCATGTGCTTGCCGTGTATAGTCATGCACAGTATTTAGAAGCCAGTGGGGTTTTCAGGTTTAAGTCTGTAATGCAAATACATTCAGCATCACTAAGGCTGGTTGCCCTTGCTGGAGTGTAGGCAGTCACAGAGAATGCACATGGTGGTGGTCTGAAAAAAAAACAGCTTGGACACGTGCAATTAAATAAATCAAAAATAGTGGTTTCATAATGTGTCAGTCTGTAAAAGTGATTTCAAATTGTAAAAAGAGATTTTCACTTGGCCCGAAAAAAAAAGAGCAGTAAGTGTGCTTTGAAATTGGCAAAGAAATTTCGTTTTGGCACTAATGTGAAAACATGACTCTGTGTGCATAGAAGAATTATAGGCAGAGATTTATTGCGTCTTGCTCTGGTGATTTCACAGTTGCATTAGATGGAAAGGGGGAGCGAATTATTGGGGGAAGAAGCAGAGGCTTAGCACACACCCATGTCCTTGCCGTGTATAGTCATGCACAGTATTTACAAGCAAGTGGGGTTTTCAGGTTTAAGTCTGTAATGCAAATACATTCAGCATCACTAAGGCTGGTTGCCCTTGGTGGAGTGTAGGCAGTCACAGAGAATGCACATGGTGGTGGTCTGAAAAAAAAACAGCTTGGACACGTGCAATTAAATAAATCAAAAATAGTGGTTTCATAATGTGTCAGTCTGTAAAAGTGATTTCAAATTGTAAAAAGAGATTTTCACTTGGCCCGAAAAAAAAAGAGCAGTAAGTGTGCTTTCAAATTGGCAAAGAAATTTCGTTTTGGCACTAATGTGAAAACATGACTCTGTGTGCATAGAAGAATTATAGGCAGAGATTTATTGCGTCTTGCTCTGGTGATTTCACAGTTGCATTAGATGGAAAGGGGGAGCGAATTTTTGGGGGAAGAAGCAGAGGCTTAGCACACACCCATGTCCTTGCCGTGTATAGTCATGCACAGTATTTACAAGCCAGTGGGGTTTTCAGGTTTACGTCTGTAATGCAAATACATTCAGCATCACTAAGGCTGGTTGCCCTTGCTGGAGTGTAGGCAGTCACAGAGAATACACATGGTGGTGGTCTGAAAAAACAGCTTGGACATGTGCATTTAAATAAATCAAAAAAAGTGGTTTTATAATGTGTCAGTCTGTAAAAGTGATTTCCAATTGTAAAAAGTGATTTTCACTTGGCCCGAAAAAAAAAGAGCAGTAAGTGTGCTTTCAAAATGGCAAAGAAATTTCGTTTTGGCACTAATGTGAAAACATGACTCTGTGTGCATAGAAGAATTATAGGCAGAGATTTATTGCGTCTTGCTCTGGTGATTTCACAGTTGCATTAGATGGAAAGGGGGAGCGAATTTTTGGGGGAAGAAGCAGAGGCTTAGCACACACCCATGTCCTTGCCGTGTATAGTCATGCACAGTATTTACAAGCCAGTGGGGTTTTCAGGTTTAAGTCTGTAATGCAAATACATTCAGCATCACTAAGGCTGGTTGCCCTTGCTGGAGTGTAGGCAGTCACAGAGAATGCACATGGTGGTGGTCTGAAAAAAAAACAGCTTGGACACGTGCAATTAAATAAATCAAAAATAGTGGTTTCATAATGTGTCAATCTGTAAAAGTGATTTCAAATTGTAAAAAGAGATTTTCACTTGGCCCGAAAAAAAAAGAGCAGTAAGTGTGCTTTCAAATTGGCAAAGAAATTTCGTTTTGGGACTAATGTGAAAACATGACTCTGTGTGCATAGAAGAATTATAGGCAGAGATTTATTGCGTCTTGCTCTGGTGATTTCACAGTTGCATTAGATGGAAAGGGGGAGCGAATTATTGGGGGAAGAAGCAGAGGCTTAGCACACACCCATGTCCTTGCCGTGTATAGTCATGCACAGTATTTACAAGCCAGTGGGGTTTTCAGGTTTAAGTCTGTAATGCAAATACATTCAGCATCACTAAGGCTGGTTGCCCTTGGTGGAGTGTAGCACTGTGGACATGGGCTTTTTAAAAAATCTGAAAAGTGGTTTCATAATGTGACAGTTTGTAAAAGAGATTTTCACTTGCCCAAAAAAAAGAGCAGTTTGTGTGCATTCAAATTGGCAAAGAAATTTCGTTTTGTGACTATTGTGAAAAGAAATGTAGTAATATATTTAAATACAATAACAGATTTTTTTTTTAGTTTTTTTCAGGTATTGCTGAAGAACAGTGAACAAAATTTAAGATGCCTACAAAATCTCGAGTTCAAAAAACGCTAAAAAAAAAACTATATTTGAAGACAACTGGAGGACCAAAGTTAGTAGAAGATGCTGATGTTGGGAAAAAGAAAAAATCTTCTGGTAAGCAAAAAAAACAATTCCTAAACAAAATATTTAAAACAAAGAAAAATGTACAAAATGTCTGTTCTCGGAAAAATGTAACAAAACATAGAGAACAGCAAAAAATTGAGAATTTAGTTAATGCAAATATACCTTCTGCAATTGAAAAGTTTAACATAAACAGAAAAACAGCATTTAAAGAGATACGTAGAAAAATGTTTCAGAGAAGAGTTATGTCCAATTTGATAAAGGATATAAAGAAATATAAGCAAAAGGCTAAATATTACAAGAGAAAAAAAGAAATTGAAGCCATTGCAGCAAAAGCATTAGAATTAAAAAGGAAACTATTCATATTAATTTTGAATAGGATGCGTACATTAGATAAAATGGTTAATGTACTGAAATCACAAAGCAAAAGCAAAAGAGTAGTGAACAGAACAAACTTTTGTAAAGTGTTTTTAGGAAAGTGGATGCATAGTTCAAGTAGTGAACCTTTTTTTAATGAAGAGAGCTATTTTCAAAGTAATAGTTTGCTGCATGCAGTTGACACCAGAGGTCGTTCATACGAAGTAAAAAATGGTTGCATAATGGAGAAGGAGATAATGGTTCCAAGAGATGAGGTACAAGTGATGGCAGATGAGGCAATGGGGAGACGTCCTAAAGCCCCAGTGTACACTTGGAATTGTAGTAGTATTTGCACTGTGCGTCAGGAATCTATTGACAGATTTCGAGAGTTTCTAAGAGAATATAGTAAAAAAAGTGTAAAACAAAAGATTAAGGTGCTTCAAAGTCTGGATCCATGCAGAGTGAGAGAGAATACTGGTTTGCAGGGTCATTCTCTTGCTTGTCTATCTAGAAAAGTGTGCAATAGTGTTTTCCATCATTTTAGGATGCTGGCTGTTCATCATACTGAAATGAGAAAGTTTGTGAGACGGTTGTATTTTGCCAAAAGTCCAGCAATAAAGTTAAATGAATTGAATAGGGCTCTGTTCCGAGGAACGGTATCAGATGTAGAGAAGGTTGTTGATGAAATTCAGTTTTGTTACTTTGGTCCTGAACAAAACAGTGCAGAGAAGGACACAGTAAATGAGGAAGAAGTGGAAGAGAATGTAGAACCCTCTGTAAGTAACACATTTAATGATCACATAACAAAATTTGCAATAGTCTCTAATGAAAGACCAAATTTTACTTGTATTTGTTGCCGCAGAACTCATTATAGAAAACAAACTAGGAATGTTGATCTCTACAGAAAGAGTGAAAATGAAGATAATTATAAGTGGAAGGATTTTGCCACATATATATTTCTAGAAAATTGTTTTGAATTGGGTGAAGATCAGCGTATTTGTAAATACTGTTATAACAAGTTAGAGGAAAATGGAATGCCGACCAGAGCTGTACATAATAATTTAGAATTGGATGCTATTCCTGCTGAACTTTCTGAATTAAATACATATGAGTCTATACTCATTCAATGTGTTCATCCGTTCCAGACCATAGTACGTATGGAGCCCAAAACTGGTAAATTACCTCCTTCAGATTTACTGAGAGGTTTAAAAGGTAGAGTGGTGTATTTGCCCTTGGATTTGAAAAAAAATATGGAAACTATTGATGCGGATACTTTGGAAACTGAACCATTAATTATTCTGGTTAATGGTGTACCTACAAAGAATAAGAAGATTTGGCAGGAGCTGGTAGATGTGCGGAAAGTACAAAGAGCAAATTTGTATTTGAAAAAAAATAACAAATGGTATGAATCAATTTATATAGAAGAAGAAGAAGAAGAAGAAGATTTACAAGGAGACACAGAAACACCAACTGGACAAATTGAAAAAGTGGACAAGTCAAAGGAAGAAGAAATTTATGAACATTTTAGCATACATCCTCTCCATTCGAAAGAAGTTATGGGAGACAATATTGATCTCTTTCAGATGAAGAAAGCAAAAGGAAATCCCGTGAGTGTATGGGAGGAGAGCTTGGAAGCTCGATGTTTTCCCCAGCTGTTTCCTAAAGGAAAAGGAGGACGATACGATGAACGTCCAGAACAGATTCCAGCTTCAGAGTATCGAACTACAAGACTATATGCTGAAGATCCCAGATTTCGACAAAGTATTCCTTATTTGTTCCATCTTTTATTTGAAAGCGACTTGTCTGCACTGTCTTATGCAGTAAATCACATTTTAAAAAGTGGAGTACATTTACAAAATGTGTCTGCTAAGGATTTTATGGAGAAAGTGCAGCACCGAGATGATCATTTGGAAACACAACTGATCAATCTGATGGCTTGTCAGCGTGGGACAAATGAATATTGGTACCGACGCCATGGTGAACTAAAATGCATGTTACGCAATTTAGGAACACCAACATGGTTCCTTACCCTAAGCTGTGCCGAGTACGCTTGGGATGATTTACTGGATTTTCTACGAGAGGCCAATTCAAACATTAAAAACATCGAATACAAGACAGCAGGAGAACTGTGCTCATTGGATCCGGTTAATGTTTGCAGATATTTCAATCATAGATTTGAGGCTATGATGTCCTTCATCTGCAATAAAAAAAATCCACCCCTTGGAGAAGTAGTGGATTTCTTTTGGAGAAAAGAGTACCAGGCAAGAGGTGCTCCTCATATTCATATGCTGCTGTGGATCAAGGATGCCCCAAAGTTTGGAACAGATACTGATGAAGCAGTGTTATCTTACATTGAAGAATATGCAACATGTGCTATACCAAAAAGCACAGAAGAGAACAAGTTAAAGGAGCAAGTTCTACGTTTCCAAAGTCATCGGTGTGGAAAATACTGTTGACGGAAATACAAGAGCAAAGAAATATACTACACTAAATGTCGATTTGGATTTCCTAGACCTGTTCTTTCAAATGGAAGAGTCAACAGTTTTATGTCAGCTGTGAGACATACTATCACAAGAAAATCACCTAAGAATACCTACAACCTTAAAAGAAAAGAAGAATCTAAAAATATAAATGACTACAACCCAGTCATTTTATCCATGTGGAACGCTAACATGGATATACAGTATGTTGCTGACAATTCCATTGCTGTTGCTCGATATGTAACGTCTTACATTACGAAATCAGAAAAAACAGAATTGAAGGAAATGTGGGAAGAGATTTCTCACGAGAAGACTGTCAGTAAGAAGCTGTACAGTTTCAGTTTGAAGATGTTATCGCATCGAGAAATTGGATCCTACGAATGTTCAGATAGGTTATCTTCTGCAAGTCTCTACTCGAAGTCAAGAAGAATAATTTGGGCAAGTTTAGGCCTTGCAGCAATGAGAAATCGGGTACTGAAATCTGTTGTAGAAATTGAATATTTGGCTGAGAATGACCCAGAAAGTACAGATATATTGAAAACAAACATGTTGGACACATATTATCCCAAGAGAAGTCATCATCTGGAGAACATGTGTCTCTATGAAGTGTTACAGAACTACATTTATTCACGGAAAGCTGCAGAAGACATCAACAGTGGAAAATATAAAGTTGTTGGTGAAGAAGGATGTTTGGTGAAGCAAACCAAAGGAAGTTTGATAAATCACCGGAAGCTGAGTTGCGACACTACCGACAAGAAAGAATTTTACTACTTGGCTCTTTTACAGTTGTTTAAACCATGGCGTACAGAGGATGAACTACTGGGAGAATTCCAGAGCTATGAAGATTCTTTTAATGCTTGTAAAGACAGCATACAATGCAGTACATTCTCAACTTATCTGCAAATGTTAAATGAAGAAATTGAACAGGAAACTACAATTGCAGCAGAAATAGCTAGAGACAGTTCTCAGGACAGCCAAAGTTCAGGAACATACAGTCAAGATCCCCTAGGACAACCAATCGTTGAAAATGAAGCATCAATAGCCATGAATGAAGTGGAAACGGCTATGAATCAAGGTCAAGAAGAATTTATAGACTTAGAAAATTTGGAAAGACAACTGAATCAAGAGCAGCAACAAATTTATGAAGAGATCAAAAACAAAATTGATCACGGATTTCTACATATCAAAAAAGAGTGCTCATGCACATCATTTCATCCAATCAGGATGTATGTAAGCGGACAAGCTGGCACTGGAAAAAGTTTCCTAATTAAAGTCATCAGAAGCTACCTAAAGCAAAAAACGGATTCTACTTTGTCTTGTGTGGTTACTGCTCCAACTGGGTTAGCAGCATATAACATAAAAGGAATCACCTTACATCGTTTGCTAATGTTACCAGTGGAGCATGAGAACAAAATACAATTCAACAAGCTAACTGGAGAAGCATCCTTGGAAGTTTCAAGAGTATTGAAGAAGATGCAAGTTCTCATTATTGATGAGGTGAGCATGGTATCGAACTTAATGCTTGCCTTTGTGCATTTAAGAATGCAGCAAATTTTGAAGACAGACTATGACGTGTTATTTGGTGGAAAACACGTCATAGTTTTTGGGGATCTTTTGCAACTTACTCCAGTTAAAGGACAACCAGTGTTTAATACTGTGACACATGAAGACACGAAGAAGTCATTGGGAAGCATTGGAAATACAAATATTTGGTCCTTCTTTGAGTACAAGGAACTTACAACTAATATGAGGCAAGCAAACGATGAAGAATATGGAAGTATTCTGAAAGATATCAGGATTGGAATACTCACAGAAGTTGGGAAAAAAGCATTACAGAGTCGGCTGCTACATAATTTATTTCCAAAGGAAGAAATAGTTGCAGAGAAAATATACAAGAATATTGCAGAAAACAAAAGTGTCATCTGCTTAATGCCAACTCTACGTGAATGCTCAATATTTAATGAGGAGCTTTTGAAATTGGAAAAGGAAGACATCAGGAAATTGGAAGCAGTGGACAAAATTGAGGATGGAAGAATTACTGTCACAGTAACAGGCAAACTGAAAAATAAATTGGACTCACTAGAGAAGAACATCTCCAAAACAGCAGGATTAGAAAAAAATCTATATGTTTGCATGAACTGTAGAGTGTTTTTAAGGAGAAATTTGGATGTTGAGAAAGGCTTAGTGAATGGAGCAATGGGAAGAGTTGTGGGTTTTATTAATTATCAGAAAAAAGAAGGAATTGAATGTTTAAAAATAAAATTTGATCAGATAGAAGAAGTTAAAGATATTTGTCGTTGTACAGTTCGTTTTATGCTTGTGAAAGACTTATATGTACGTAGGAAGCAGTTTCCGTTTTCTCTAGCATATGCTGTAACTATTCACAAGTCTCAAGGATTGACTGTAGATTGTGCATTTGTGAACATTGGTTCAACTGTGTTCAAAGAAGGTATGGCATATGTAGCTTTGTCACGAGTCAAAACATTATCAGGTTTATTCATGATAGACTTTGATGACTCAAAAGTTAGTGCTGATACAAACTGTGTAAAGGAGTATAATAGATTAAGAAGAAGCTATGCTCCTCATTTAGGTCAGTATCCTGTGTTGGAGAAACGTGTAGTTTCTCGTAAAAGGAGAAATGAGAATATCTGTAATGAAGATATAGAGAAGAGGAAAAAAAAGAGGAGTGATGTAATTGCAAGCAAAAAGAAAAAGGAAAATGAAGAACAGGTTGTAGGATGTCATTTTGAAAATAGCTCTGGTGTCAACTGCTATGCAAATGTAGTGCTGAATGTTGCATTTTATCTGGAAAGTTTGCAAGAGCAGATAATAGTAAATCAGGGAAAAAGATTCTGTTCAGAGCTGAGTCTCCTTTTTCAAAAGCTGAGTAAAGATAAAACTCAAATAGAAAGTGCTACTGACATTAGAAAACTTTTAGATGTATGTTCAGGACGAACACAGTTTTCTCAAAATGAACAGCAAGATGCACACGAATTTTTGATGTATTTTCTTCAGGTAGTGGAAGAAGAAGGAGTTCCCATTGACATTTTTTTTGGTCTCTCTTATAAATGGGAACATAGTTGTGATAATTGTTATAATATATGTGGCTCTATTGTTGATAATGAAAGGTTTATTTATTTGACATTGCCAGAGAGTAAAACAGTCACTTTTGCAAAATTAGTTAAAGATGCTAATCATAGCATGAAATGTGGTGAGTGTAATTCTGACATGTTATCAACATTAATTTTAAGGGAATACGGACAGTATGTAATTTTAATGATGCAACGATGTAGAGCTGATGGATCAAAATTGGATACTTTAATAAAGAAGTTTACAGGACAGCAATTATCAATTTCAGGAAAAACTTTTGTAACTGTTGCAATAATTTTCCATGATGGACCTACTGTTACTTCTGGACATTACACAGTTTATCTAAAATGTGAAAAAGGCTGGACACTGTGTAATGATTCCCAATTGATTTTCAAACAACGTTTGCCTTTTGATTTAGCAAATTCCTATCTAATCTTCCTGAAACCTAAATTTTAGAGAGACTTGGCAAGATCTGGACAAAATAATTTTACCATTTTACTGGATTACCATTGCAATTTTGTAGAAAAAATATTTTTAAAATTATCATTTGGCCTAAAGGAAAGATAACCAATTGTAATGTAGACTTTTTTAATTTAAAATGCAATTTTGAAAAACCAATAATTTAGAGATAATCGGTAACTTCTGCACATTTTAAATTTTGGAATGCTATTGAACTGCCATTGGAATTTTTTTTCAAAAATGATTTAAAAAATTACTATTTGGCCATGTGGAAAAGTAAGCAATTCTATTGTGGACTAAATAAATTATTCAAAAAATTTTCGTGAACCAAAATGTTACAGAGAATCGGTGAGATCTGGACAGATTAAACTTTAGAATTTTAATGGATTTCCCTTGGAAATTTATTCCAGGAAAAAAAAAAAAATACTATTTGGCCTAAAGGAAATAAAATCAGATGTATTTTGGAGTTATTTGAGATATAATATTGTGATTATACTTCTCAAACAAACATATCAGACGGTATTTTAAAGAAAAAAGTATTGTTTTTAGATGATATTTTTTTAGAATAATATGCATTTCTGTAATGATAAGTTTAAGTGAGAAGAGATTCTGGGCTTTTTTAATACAATCTTTGTGATTGTTAATTTTTTTTGCCCGCTGTAAAATGATGAATGCAATTGCTTTCACAATTAATAGTGAAATGCAATATATTCTGAAAACAGCAAAAATAAGGCAAAAATATTTTTTGGTAAAAAATGTAAATATGTGTACTGTATTATAAAATGGTTTAAAAATATTAATACTTTTTTCTTTATTTTCAGATCGATATAGAAAATTTTCGGAAACTACAACCATTTTAAAAACTATTTTTTAAAAAAACAAATGAATAAATATTTTTTTGAGTGAGTATGGTAAGTCAATAATAAAAATTGTAGTCTCTCAAGGACTTTGTAATGTGATAAATGATTTTTAGTGTTTTTTTTTAAAAAATAAAAAAAAGGTACGCTTACCGTACGCGTACGGTAAAAAAAAAAAAAAAAAAGTTTTTAAAAACAAGTAAAAAAAAGATGGAAGATAAGGTTGGCTCTTAAAAGAACCGTTGTGTTCATGCAGGGACAGAGGAAAGGAAGCATGGGAAAATTATTCATAGCTACAAATGTGCTGATCTATTTTGTTGTTCACTAGGGAAACACTGGTCTCCCTATGACAAATTAGACCTTTACAAAATGTGCAATGAATATCAACCTTCCGAAATCGAAGGTTCATTTCCAGAGGGCCAGCAAAAGGAGATTCTCCCCCCACAGATGAAGGGCTCACCTGACCTGCAGAAGAAGGAGTAAGCCCTGCAGGTGATGGTCCAGGCTGAGCTGCTGTGGATGTACTGGCTCGTCTTTCTGAAGAGTTACCTCCAAAAAGGTGACCATGTGTCCTTCTGTGTACATCCTGGAGGTGTCTCTTCATGGTGTGATTCCCAAAGGAATACTTCCTGTTAGGATTACCTCTAGAAAGTACACGCTTACACAGCTTGCAAGTAACTAAGGGTGCATTCACCTTTTGCTGGCCTTCTGGAAAAGTAAAATAATCCCAAACATAAGAAGGCTTTACTTTCCTCGCTCTCTGCCTCAAGACAGTGCTGCTGGTGCTAGCCTCACTCTCAGAAGAGCTCTGCTGTTCTGCCATCGTATCCCAAAGACAAACCAGCTCCTTCTCCCAAGGGATCACAAGCAGAAATGAGGGAATGGGTGTGGTGTAGGAGAGTTCTAGAACTGAAAGTACTTTCAACCAATCAAAAGTTGTGTTTCATGATCACATGACCTACCGTACGCTTACGGTACGCTTACGGTGCGCTTACGGCAAAAAGTACGCATGCGCGTAAAAAAGACACGCGCTTGCGCGCATGCGCATAACAGTCACTCCCCGGCACTTCCGCGTAACGTGCGCGTGTGGCGTAAGCGCGCACGCGACCCACGCGCAGTACGCGCGGCTACGCAAAGTACGTAACTATACGCAAGCAGCGTAGATAGATTACGGGCGTTGCGTAAACCGTACGCTTACCGTGAGCTTACGGTACGCGTACTATAAAAAAAAAAAAAAAAAAAAAAAAAAAAAAAAAAAAAAGAAATCTGGAAATACATTTTACATGTTTATTTTAAAAAATTTATATAAAATAAATATTTAATGATTTTAAAAATTTAAGCATAGTCTTTATAAAAGGTAAGAAAATTAAATTAAAAATATGTTTGAAAAAAATGAAGAATAAAAAAAAAAAATAGCATTTAAAAAACCTTGCAAATTCACTGAAAAAACCATGGGTTTCACACACGTTATAGTTAGGAATTAGCATTTAAAAAACCTTAGAAATTCACTGAAAAAACCATAGGTTTCACACACGTTATAGTTAGGAATTAGCATTTAAAAAACCTTAGAAATTCAGTGAAAAAACCATAGGTTTCACACATGTTATAGTTAGCTGGACATTTTACTCGTAAAAAACCAATGAAATTGCCCCGTTATAGTTAGTTCAGCTAACTATAACTCGCGCGCCCGCAATGCACTGCTGATGACGTCACATATTACATCACTCATGACATGGTCAGTGACATCACTCATGACATCACTGATGACATCTCAAATGACATCACTGATGACATCACTGATGACATCATCCTTGTGATAGAGTGGCAGACCTCCTCTCACCTTAATATAAGCTTTGATACACACATTCAAAAATAGAGACTAAAATTTTCAAAACAATGGACATACCAATACCAGTTACAACAACCTCTTCAGTAATTCTAAGATCAACATACACATCCACTCATTCACCAACAGTCCTATACAGTCACTCATACATGTACTCACTCATCATATGTACTCATACACCTATACATCCTGTTACATAATGCCACTCATCCATAGAGTTACTCACACACATAGTCACTCATGCTAATAAAGAATCAAACATACATTCACCTGCATATACAGTTATACACACACCACCACACTTACTTCTACGGAAACTTACACATACTTAGTCTTTTAAACAATCACTTATAGAAACACATACTTATTCATACAGGAACTCTTTCAATCTCTCCCTCTCACATATACTCACATATATACACCAATAGTCACATATACTAGTTTAAAACATATGTAGTTACTCATAAAGACACTATTGAGACAGTCATTCACTCACTAACACACCAATACACACACGCATCCACCCATGCAGTCCTGCACACATGCTCTGTTCAACACATACAAACAGTGAGTCACTCATTCATGCACCTATGCACTACGTCATACCCCCCACCGAACCATGCAGACACTCAGACTAATACTCAAAAAAACCAACTAATAACCTATATAGACACCCATGTAGCTACTCACCAACCCATGCAGCCACTTATACACAAAGTGAAAAAATGATACAGATATTTACATATTTAAATATTACTCACTAAGCCATGTATTCACTATGATACACTTAATCAGTCAGTTACACAATCAATTTTTCAAAAAGAAATCATCCATTTAGACAGTAATATACCCATTTATTCTTCTATCAACCTTGAGATATACATATATAAAACATATTTAATTTTCAGAAAAACACACATTCACTGGATGATGTCATCAGTGATGTCATCAGTGATGTCATTTGAGATGTCATCAGTGATGTCATGAGTGATGTCACTGACCATGTCATGAGTGATGTAATATGTGACGTCATCAGCAGTGCATTGCGGGCGCGCGAGTTATAGTTAGCTGAACTAACTATAACGGGGCAATTTCATTGGTTTTTTACGAGTAAAATGTCCAGCTAACTATAACATGTGTGAAACCTATGGTTTTTTCACTGAATTTCTAAGGTTTTTTAAATGCTAATTCCTAACTATAACGTGTGTGAAACCTATGGTTTTTTCAGTGAATATAGATATATATATATTACCTACTGGCGGTCGCCAGTAGGTAGTTATAGTTAGGACCCTATTTCCATAGGAAAACCGCAACATTCTATTTGGAATAACTTTGGCGCCGGTCGACGAATCCTCGCGAAATTTTCAAAACTAATGGGGCGCTACGCTCCGCTCCTACCCTGAAAGTCTCGGGGATCATAGGGTTTATTCCTCTGTGTCGGACAGGCCGCCCGAGGACTCGTCTGATCTCCTCCGTGATATCGAGTTGCCCTGCCTCTCTGACATAGATAGGGACGATTTGGATGGTGACATCACGATTGACGAGGTGGCGGGGGCGATTCGCGCGTTGAACTCGGGTAAGGCCTCTGGACCGAACGGACTGCCGATCGACCTGTACAAATTGTTCCCGGATAGGGTCGCCCCTCACCTGCGCGCCATGTTTTTGGAGGCGCGGGGGGATGGGATCCTTCCGTTGGATCAGCGGCTGGCGTCGATCGTGGTCATACATAAAGAGGGTAAACCCCGAGATAGATGCGCCTCCTATCGGCCCATTTCACTCCTCAATGCTGAGCCGAAAATTTTGGCCAAACTCCTGGCTACCCGTTTGATTAGGGTACTTGGCGATTTGGTCCATCCGGATCAATCTGGCTTTATCCCGCACCGAAACACAGCATTGAACCTTAGGCGGCTACATGGCGTCATCGCCAGGGCGGACACGCTGCGTGAACCGGCTGTTGTGGCATCTCTTGATGCCACGATGGCCTTTGACACGGTGGAGTGGGCATATTTATGGGCCGTGCTGGCCAAGTTTGGTTTCGGTTGCGGGTTTGTGAGTTGGGTTCGGTTGTTGTACGAGGGGCCACTAGCGAATGTTGTGGTGAATGGTCGGGCATCTACTCCGTTTCAGCTTGGTAGGGGTACTCGGCAGGGCTGCCCCCTGTCGCCTCTGTTGTTCGCTCTCGCCCTCGAACCGTTGGCTGCGTGGATACGTTGGCACCCGGATATACGGGGCCTTCGGTGGTCGCCTGATCACGAGGACCCTATTTCGCTTTATGCCGATGATATCCTGCTGTATCTTGCCTCACCTAAGAAGTCACTTATAGTGGTCTGTGACGTACTCGCATCGTTCGGCAGGAACTCGGGGCTGGTGATTAATTGGGGCAAATCGTACTTGTACGTTCTTAGTGGCGAGGTCCCACCGATCCCTAGAACATGTTCGATACAGGTTGCCCAGCAGGGCTTCGTGTATTTGGGGATTTTTATATCCATGGATCCTGCTGTGCGCTATGAGAGGAATCTGCTCCCCCCCTTGGCACGCTTGAGGCGAGATGTTGAAGGTTGGCGGAGGCTGCCGCTCTCCCTTGTTGGGCGTGCGGCCCTGTTCAAAATGATGTCTCTTCCCCGCTTCCTCTATGCCCTCCAGAACACCTTGGACTGGGTACCGGCCAAATACTTTCGGGAGGTCGAAGGCCTCCAACGGACGTTGCTGTGGGATGGGCGGCCGCGAATAGCTATTTCAAAGTTGACGCTCCCATGGTACGATGGGGGCATTGCGCTCCCGGACATCCGACGGTACTATTGGGCCACGCAGCTGAGTGCGATCAACCATGGGTTTTATGGCCCTGCCCTTAGCCCTGGGTATGCCATGGATAGGTGGCTGCTGCGCGGCGGCAACTACTACAGGGCGTTGTATTCGCGGTCCTTAGACTCGTCCCTCACGGGGCCCACAGGTGTGGCGGTGCGCGTATGGAAGATGGCGACCGACTCGCTGGGCTGGAAGGATAGGCTAACCCTCGCTACCCCATTGTTTGAATCGGAAAGATTGGGAAGACTCTGGCATACGAAGGGCTTTGATAAGTGGGATCTGATAGGTATATCCAAGGTGGGAGATGTGCTGCATAAGGGGAGGGTGAAGTCCTTCGAGGAGTTGCAGACTGAGTTTGAGCTAGGGCCCTCAGAGTATTTTAGGTATATCCAGCTGCGTCACGCCCTCCGATCAGTCCTCGTGGAGGGTGAGAAGGTGCCGGAGTCCTCTCCCCTTGAGGACCGAGTCCTTGATGGTCATATGCCCGAGAGTACGATTTCGCTCATATATAAGAAGTTGATAAACGTCCGGGCAGACTTGCTATTGGGGCTGAGAGAACAGTGGACCAGGGATGGCCTTGAGTTGCATAATGAGGACTGGCAGTCAGCGGTTTCTTCGCCTAAGGAGGTTGCGATCCCGTCGCGTCTGAGGCTGGTGCAGCTTAAAATACTGCACCGGGTGTATGTGACGGGGCCAAGGCTGGTCCACATGGGATTCTCGGAGGACGGCCTGTGCAGAAGGGGATGTGGTATGGTGGGTACTTTCCTGCACATCATTTGGGAATGTGGTGTCATTGTGGAGTTCTGGAGGAGAGTCCATGCAGTTATGGGGGAGGTGACGGGCATTGTGGTACAGCCGGAGGTGCGGTGCTGCCTCCTGAACGTCTGGGGGCCCACTGACCTCGATGAGGCGCAGATCCAATGGGTGACTCTGGGTAACATGGTAGCTAAAAGGGATATCGCGCGATTATGGGGCTCCTCGGGACCCCCTACACTGACCGCGTGGAAGGAGAACATGGATTGGAGCATGTTTAGGGAGAAGACGGTCTACTGCTCTAGAGGTCGCCCCCGGAAGTGGCATGCCATCTGGGGGCGGTGGAACCAATACAGGGGGGGAATATGTCTTGCCCCGGAACTGGAATCTCCCGAGGAACAGCTTTCCCCCTGACCTACTTTCCAGCACAGTTTGGTTTTATTAACCGTTCTGGGCCTCTGCTGTTCCCCTTCTTCCTCCGCACACGGTCTTATACTTAGTAGATGAGTGGGGTCCGGCCTCCCCTGGGGGCTTTCGCCATGGGCTTTCAATGTTCTGCCTTGCTGGGGTTTGTTGTGTGTTTTTCTGTGTTTATTTAAAATTGGACCTTTGCATTACTCTTTGAACTGTATTGGGGGCACATCACTGTATCTAACTTGCAATGCTGCCGAACCTTCGGGCTGTCGGCTGAATAGCTGTGTCCTGAATTTCGAAAAAAAAAAAAAAAAGTCTCGGGGGGATTCGTCAAGCGGGGGCTGAGATAAAAGGGGGGTCCCAAAACGTGTTTTTCCCATGCATTTTTCCATAGGACCTTTAGACACAGCTACAGCCCGAACGGCTGAACAGAGTTCCTTGAAATTTGGCAGAGAGGTAGTCTACAGGTCAAGGAAGTGCCTTTTGTAGGTTTGGTGTAAATCTGTTCAGTAGATTCTGAGAAAATAGCCTTTAAATCAATATATATATCTGAGCCAGCTTACGATGCGCTTACCGTACGCGCACGCCGCCGTGCGCGAGCGCGATTCTGATTGGCTGTTAGATCTTAGTAAACATTCGAATCGGTCGAAACCAGGAAGCGGCGGCCGCCATTTTCTCTCTCGCAGTCTGAGAGGGGGTTAAAAAACAAAGGCCAAAACATGTAAAGGGGCTGTTTAGACAGCTCCTAAGCACCTAGCCATGTTGAGTGAGTCCTCAAAGATCCCCCAAGGTCAAAAACGGAATTTTAATTTTTTCGATCATTTCGCAGATTACGCTTACCGTACGCGTACGGTAAAAATCAATAAAAAAAATAAATATCCATACTCTCCCCAGAGAAAAAGTAAAATATTACCTTTCACAACGAAGCGCATCATATGTCCTCCATGTGCGCACGGTGCGTGAAGCGCATCGTGCGTACATGGCCCATCTAGCGTAACGTGGGCACGCGGTGTGCGTAGCGCACCGCATGCCCACCGTGCGTGCACGGCACTAACTGCGTAAAGTGGGCGCGCGGTGCGCGAAGCGCACCGCGTGCTCACTGTGCGCGCACGGAACGAACTGCGTTAAGTGGGCGCGCACGCCACGAATGGCGTAAAGTAACTTAGCATTTCAAAAACCTTGCAAATTCACTGAAAAAACCATAGGTTTCACACACGTTATAGTTAGGAATGAGCATTTAAAAAACCTTGCAAATTCAGTGAAAAAACCATAGGTTTCACACATGTTATAGTTAGCTGGAAATGTTACTGATATCTGATGTCATCAGCAGAGGATTGCGGTCGCATGAGTTATAGTTGCCTGCACTAACTATAACGGGGGAATTTCATTGGTTTTTTACGAGTGAAATGTCCAGCTAACTATAACATGTGTAAAACCTATGGTTTTTTAAGTGAATTTGCAAGGTTTTTGAAATGCTAATTCGTAACTATAACGTGTGTGAAACCTATGGTTTTTTCAGTGAATTTGTACGTTTTTTTAAATGCTAAGTTATGTATTTAGTATTTTTTTTTTGTTTAGGTTTTTCACCGTGCGCGCACCGTGAATGTATTTTTTTTCGCAGTGCGTGCCGTGCGCGCAAGGTGCACGCACCTCACGATTTTTAAAAAACAAAAAAAATTGTTTTTTTCTCCCTTGGGGGTCCTTCTGTGACCCCCTGACCAAGGCTAGGGGGTCAGGAACTGTCCACTCTGCCCCCTTTTCATGTTCTCCACCTTTTTTTTTCACCCCCTCAGACTGCGAGAGACAAAATGGCGGCCGACACTTCCTGGTTTCGACCGACTCGAATGTTTACCGACATCTAACAACCAATCAGAATTGCGCTCGCGCTCGGCAGGGTGCGTGCACTGTGCGCGCACGGTGCGCACGTATAGATATTGATATGTATTAAATGCTATTTTCTCAGGAAATACTGAACGGATTTACACCAGACCTGCAAAAGGCACTTCCTTGACCTTATGGCTACCTCTCTGCCAAATTTCACGTAATTCTGTTCAGCCGTTCGGGCTGTAGCTGCTACTAAGGGTCCTATGGAAAAATGCATGGGGAAAACGCGTTTTGGGACCCCCCCTTTTTCTTGGCCCCCGTTCGACGAATCAACCCGAGACTTTCAGGGTTGGAGCTGAGCGGAGCGCGCCATTAGTTTTGAAAATTTCGCGAGGATTTGTCAACCGGCACCAAAGTTATTCAAAATAGAATTTGGGGATTTCCTATGGAAACCATGTTGTAACTATAACTATCTACTGGCGACCGCCAGTAGATTATATATATATATATATATATAAAACGCTCCAAAGTTGCCCACAGGCGAGGATGCACTCAGGCTGCAGCAAAATCCCCAAATCACCACACCCAAGCCAGGATGTAGCCTGGCGCGTTTCAGATAGATTCCTTCTTCATAGGCTGGTTCAAAAGAGTACACAGCGTTTCTAACCACACCTTTATTTAAACAATAAACTGCCTTCCAATAGGCCAACTCTGCTCCAATGAACAGTCCCCCAAGGTGTTGTGGGATATGTAGTGCGGTAATTCTACCCTGATGGGTGCTGCATTCTCAAGGTCCCCAATCAAAGCCCTCTGATGGGCCCCAAATTGTGTGTGGTTCCTGGTGCTGCTGCCCCGTGTGTGAGCCTGAGCTGATTCCAAGCTCCACAGCCTGCTCCGCCAAGTCGGAAATCCGCCCGGTACACTGCGGAAGGACTGGCACCTGAAATTAGGACTTTCCAGCCCTTGTGACCCATACAGGGGAAGCATCAGAGATCTTCAGTCTCCTGGCACCTACACAAGGTTTGATGAGCGCAGCATGGACACTACATACCCCACAATGCAGTGGAAGATAACTGGCCTATCAGCAGGCGGCACAAGTGATTTAAATGTCTGCGCATGCCGCTGGAGAACTGAAGTGATCGGCCTTTGAGAAAGCTATACAAGCGAAACGCGTCAGGCCGCACCACAAGAGCTGCATGGTCCATGAGGTATTGCTGGTCCTGGAGTGCTCCCCAACCTGGTGGGCAACCTTGGAGCATATATATGTGTGTGTGTTACGGAAGGTAGTATATGTAGATTAAAGATGCATTTAATAAACTCTGGATTTCAAGTGTTGTACTTTGAGTTAATATTTTTGTATGTTTTTTATTTTTTGTAATTCAATAGTGAAGCAATTGTAGATAAATAGTTATGATAAAAGATGTACTTATTTATGCAGTCACTTATATACATGTTAAAAACATAGAATGATGTAACGATCAGTAATATGTACATTTGTTCAGCAGTACTAATGAATATCTATATTTAAAAAAAAAAACATAATTATTATACCTGCTTATACAAACAATACACATATATGGTTACATATTTATAGTCCAAATAAATGTCTATATACAGATGGATATGCTCTATTGTTCTGTTTGCGTATGGTGGTTGTGTGGGGAAGAGCCAATACTTGAGTAGTTTTCTGAAGATGAGGTGGTCATCTGTGGATCTAATTTTGGGGTAAAGAGTTCCATAGTTTGGCTGCTTGAACAGAGAAGGATGTGCCACCCATGTTTTTTTCTTGTACGTTGGGATTTTAAGGTGAAGAGCCACTCTAGAACGGAGGTTCCTTTGTTGAACGTGTTTTGTTAATTTTATTCCTGATGAAGAGTGGTCCAGTTCCGTGTATTGCTTTGTAGGTGATGCAAAGCAGCTTGAACGGGGATCTTCTGGCAATCAGTACCAATGCAGGTCTTTCAAGGCAGGATAGATGTGGTCATGTGCATTTTCCTAGCTTTTCGATAGCTGACTTGTGTAATCTGTTAAGTTTCTGTAGGCACAGTTTGTCTTGATTGGTGCTTGTTTTGTTCCCGCTTTCAAATTTGTTTCTTTATTTCTATTATCTCTTCTTCTCTCCAAAGTGCTTGTTTTCTTTTGTTCTGTTATGTCTTTTTTAGTGGTATTAGGATATCTAAAGCTTCCTGTGGCCAAACATACAATTTTTTATCAGCCATTATTGTGTCTAGTTCTGCACTGAATGTTAGTTGTGTTTCTAGGTGTTCCAAATTGAGTTTGTTCTAGGGTCGATAAAGGGATGCACAGAAGGTGGTTTTAGGTGTGTTGGTCAAAGTTGTTTTATGTTGAAAAGCAAGAAAAACCATGTGACTGGAGTCATTGTTTGAAAGTTAACCAGTTCTTTATTTGCAGAAATTATATCTAGGATGTGTCCAGCAATGTGTGTGGGTTTGTGGATAATCTGATGCCGGTTCTGTGCCTCTAAGTTTGCAATGATTATTTTCGGATCATTAGGTCACCCAGAACATATAGGTAGGATTGTAGTGTTATCAGGTTTACAACCGTGTCTAGAAGTGTGACTGGGAATGTAAATGAGCAGGAAGGTACACGAGAAAGACGATGTTGGATTGCATCTGGTGAAAAGGGCCTCACAATCTTTTATGGAGATGTCGTCCGCTTTAGTGACATGTAATGTTTTTCTGAACACAACAGCTAGACCATCTTCTTGTTTGCCTCTACGATTTTTGGTGATAGTTTAATAGCCTTGAGAAATGGCTTCATGCAGGACTGTAGCCTTAATATCTCCCAACCATGATTCAGTTATAAATAATATGTCAGGTTTTACATCAGTGAGAAGGTCGTAAATGTGATGTTTGTTTTTGGAGAGCCATCAAGCACTTATTAGTAAACAGTTTAGAGAACGTATTTAGGTAATAGTGTGACTTTGTTTTATAGAAGAGTGAGCAGTATTTTGTGGGCTTACAGCAGGTGTGTCCTTAGTGTTGGTATTAGCTGAGTGAGGATAGCAATTGTGTTGCTGTTCTGTATGATGTTTCTTGCCTAGCAGGCTAAGTAGGCATTTTGAGGGGTCTCTATGTCTAGGTAGTGGATGAGAGTGAGTTGGTGTTCTTTGTTCTTTTTGCAGTATGAGCTTGTTGTGCAGTAGATGTAGAGAAGCAAAGTTGTGAGATGTTGCTTGTTACTTATTTTGTTTGCATCTGTTTAGGGTGGAAGGTGTGGTGATGCAGCATGTGGGTCATATATTAAGGTTCTAAATTGTTCAATGTATGTGAAGCAGTTTAAAGAGGGTTGCTGCGTTGATGTATATGTGTAAGGTGGGGGAATAGAGAAAGCTTGGAATTGGAGTTTGTTCATTTGTGTAGTCTGAAAGGTGGGTCTATTTTTGTAGTTTGTAATGGAAAGTGCTTTGAGGTGTTGCACATGAGAGATTTTGTTGTGCTCTGTGCGTGTTATGTTTTATTTTTGAGAAGTAGTGAAACAAGTTGCTGCTGTATTTGTTTTTTAGATGGATTTGTTTGTATAGTATTGTTTGTGAGTGGAAGTTGTAAGGTAAAGGGGGTGGTGATATGTTTGTGAGTTGAGTGTATGTTGTGTGTAAGAGGAGATGAAGTAGAGTTAAGAGTGTTTGTCTTAGATTTGAAAGCTGCAAGAGGCAAAATGTGTGGTGCAGTGGAGTGTAAGTGTTGTGCAGTTATGTTATTGTGGTTGAAAGAAGAGGAGGGTGTTGGTGGGAAAAAAGATGGAAGGCTGAGTATAGGTTCGTTAGTGACAAAAAGGGGTCTGTTAGGAGTAATTAGAGCAGGGAGTGTGTGTCTGGATTGGATATAGTGAAGTATAGGGTGGAATTGGGTTGTGTTAGATATGAGTGGATTGGTTAGTGGTAGAATTGTGTACTCTTTGTAGGTGATGGTGCAAATGTGTGGTAGCTGGGATGCCAAGCCAGATCCTCACTGGACCAGAAACAAGCATCTAAGAACTGGTTATCCTGCCTGTATATTTGCTTAGTATCACAGGTCAGTATGTACAAGACCCAAATGGCGTATGCACAAATTATAAATTAGGCAATACGGACATATGGAATTGACTTTATTTTATTTTTTTATTTCTTCAAGTATTCTATTTAGCATATGCTTGGGATTTTTAGACTCTTAAAATGATGTGGTAATTAATGATTTTTGTTTTTATTGTATGACTTACATTTGTAAATCTGAGACAAATATGTTTGTTCTTCAAACATATGCAATGTACGCATCCAAAGTCAAATACAAGTACAAGCATTACTTAATGTGGCATCGCAATTGGAAGAGGATATTTAGCCAGGGTAGGTGACTTGGTGGACTAATGCCTTCTACTGCAGGAGCCTGTGTTTGACCTCCTGGTCACACATTCAAATCCTGGCGGGTTCAGTAAGCCTTTCATCCTTCTGAGGTCAATAAAATGAGTAGCGATGTGGAACAAAACACATCTGTTATTCAGCACCAAGGTACTAAGGTGAAAGTGCGCTTTAAAATACACATGTTCTGTTACAAGTAATTTAATACCTATCACTTTTCTAATTATTTGAAAAAACAAGACAACAGTCAGAATATGTATTTGCACAGTGATTTTATTTTAACATTTTACTACAACTCACAAGTCTCTAACTGCTATTCCTGTGAAACCTTCAGTGTGTAGTATGGAGAGTACCTTTTCCTCCAAATGGATGTGACTGAGTTTCCTGGCAGAACCAAGACCAGTTAGTTACTTGGGCTTCTCTGTGACCCCTAGAAGCAAGGGAACATACCCTCTCAAGCTGGTCATTCCAGCAACTTCTTATGTCCTCCTGCAAGCACCGGTGGTAAGTAACTGCATTTTTAATTATCCACTATACTGGGCCACATTTGCCTACTCTGACTCATGGTAGTTGTTTGCACTAGTGCTCCCAATAATTGTGTCCAAACCATCACTATTTCATTGACTATAACTGTCAGATCAGTTTCCGAAGATCTAGGTGCTCTTCCACCCCACATTGTGACCCAAAAAAGCAAACACTGACTGCAAGAACAAAATTAAATTTTTTTTAAAAAAAACAAGCCTGCTGCTAACCCGATCACGTTGTGTGAGTATATAGGAAAGGACACTCTAGTTTGAAGGTTAATTTTTTATATTGTTTGTAGCAGGTTGTTTGTTTCAGGTGATGTAACACAGGTATGTATGTTTAATTACGTTAGGGTATGCCATATTGATGTTCCTATAGTGAAGCGTGACGGACGCGTCCGACATTTTGACGGAAGCATATGCCAAATATACACTCTGCAGCATGGTGGACCGATGAATTGCTCTGTGGCAGAGGTATGGCAGTTCGTATTCTGAACTTTAAATTATGCCCTTGGCGTGGGTTTTGATATGAGATAAAGTGAACATTTATTGCAGGATTTAATATATACTTGAATACCATCAGCTTGATTCATGTCTGGTGCGCTGGGAATGGTTCTGCATTTTAATCCAAATAATTATTTATCCAGAAAATGATTGCCTTTGCTCTAAAAGCCATAAATAGATGGTGTCATTTTAGTTTGGATACTCACTGGAGACCCCGAGGTCGAGAAGGCCTTAAAACTGTACTCGAGAAATCTGTATTTTGGAAAACAGATAACCAACGGACAATTTCCCATGTATGTTTAAATGTATGTATCTATGTATGCATGTATGTATGTAAATATATATGTATGTATTATTTTTTATTTCATAAAACTCACGTTAACCAAACCCCTTAATAGCATTGTTGAAGAACTGTCGGCCAAATTAACAGTTAGAGGTATCGAATCCGCAAACAATTAAGAATTCAGCCCTCTCCTCAAGTTTCAAATTCAGGGGATGCCACAAATGCCACTGAGTCCTGCCACTTACCCTCTAAAAGGCTCTGAAAATTTAAGAGGTATGGCCATATAGTGGGAAAAATCCACAAAGTGTGCTTTAACATAATTAAAAACAAATCAGTGGCCTTATAGCTAATACACATTTTTTCTCAGGCCTTAAGATAGTATGATTTGAGCCTAGTCTGTTTCAGAAATCATTTATTGTAATATTTACGGTAATGTCCAATAAATTATTTATTGCTGGTGCAATGACTTCTCCTGACAAAGTGGGGAATTGTTGGTCCTCACAATAGATATGCCCTTAATAAGTTGAATCACTCTATGCTTGTTGCAAATGTATTTGCTCAGTCGTGCTTTGTGCATTATGTATTCTTTGTGGAAAGCAGATGTGCTCTAACTCACATCAGGGCACACTAAACAAACACTATATTGCAAATTGGTGTGTAGTTTTGGTTGACTGTCATTAAACGGCTTCTTTTGATAGAACAGTTTTGGTTCTTTTGTGTGGAAGTCTTACAATGTGAAGAGTGTCGCATG
The DNA here is from genome assembly GCF_964204655.1 of Triturus cristatus. Classification (NCBI taxonomy): domain Eukaryota; kingdom Metazoa; phylum Chordata; class Amphibia; order Caudata; family Salamandridae; genus Triturus; species Triturus cristatus. The sequence continues at coordinate 549,213,948 of NC_140591.1, read as the reverse complement.
TGTTCGGCCTTGTTATCTTTTGAAGCATTTGTGCAACTTATTTAATGGCTCTCGAAAAGGAAACCCTTTGTTCCCAAGAACAATATCTTGCATCATGTTGTTAAGAGAAATGAATAGCCCTGACCTTCAAATGGCATAACATATTCCAAGGATGAATAAAAAAGAATAGATCATTTATAAAACATGCGTTTTGCCTGCAGCATAAGCCTTATAACCAACAAAAGCAAACCGTATCTCGGTTAAAGTATAGTCCAGCATATACATAAAACATGCCTGCGTTAATAGGCAGCACAATAACTTGACTAGGCCGGAAATGATTGCCTATACATACCAATTCAATTTACCGTAGTAATGACAAATAAACACATAAAGCAATCAAAAGTGAAAATGAATAAATATGTCTCTAGTACCTCAACCATAAGTGGAGAATAGATTATAACAGTAGATATACAGGATCCATGAATTAACGTTTCATACGTGTAGTGATATTCTTGTAAAGATCTGTAAGTTCGACCTGGAAAAACACTTGTGTATTGTTTATGAATTCTCTAGAAAGATTAACCCGTAGAGTGCACCGGAAAAGATGTAGCCATCCACCGAGCATCCCAAAATCTGCTTTGGACTAGATCATCGTGTCCAAGCATCAAGTACAGAGTGTGGGGATTTTCTATGGTGCAATCACTGCAGCCACGTCCCACTGCTGTGCCCACCCTGGTTGAAAGTGGGAGACCTGTCGCAAACAGCGATGTACTAATGTGCCTACGATTCCCAGTGGGCCACCGTTGGACCTACCTAATCAATATTCATGAGGTAGGTTGCAATTTGGTGATTCATTGGGAATCGCTAAAAACATAAGTATGGTAGCCTGTTGGGGACAGAAGACCACCATGTCTGTGTTTGCTTTTAAATAAAGCATTTTTTTTTTTAATGCAGTTCATTTTCCTTAAAGGATGCATTTCAAAAAGAAAAATGAAACATTTCAGTTTCAGTTTTTAAGAGTAGGCAACCATTCACAGAGGGGAACAAGTCTCCTGGGGACCCCTTTCCATTTGTGACTGGGTACCACCTACTTGAAGTAGGTTGCAAAATGTAAATGCTTTGTGACTGTGTTTCAGTCGCAAAACATTCTTACATAGCTCTGCGAGTCACCATTGAGAAGGCACGCCCTTTACACGCCCCTTCCTAATAGCGACTTGCTAACCCATTTTGTGATTTGGTAATCGGTTGCTGAATCGCTAATAGGGTTATTTACATCTAAAAAGGCTTTTTTGCTGTCTCAAAAATCCCGATGTTGGTTATTGGGCCATTTGCGACAACAAACAAGCTATGTACATGTGGCGCCTAGTGCTTCAGGGCCCTTTCAGTGAACCCATGCCTTCAGCATGCACAAAGCGATCTGACCTATTGGGAAATTCACTGCTTACCGTACGTAAGCAGCGTGCCCTTGGAAGTCTGTATCTTTGTTTAAGATCTGCTGCTCCGGGAGGGATCACCCACCGTAAGAGGTATCAGAGGAGAGGTAAGTAGTGCTATTGTCCCCCAGTGATTCTCCGAAACGGATTTCTCATGTGTGGTCGTACCGAGACTGTGACCCACTAGCATAAATCCCTGCTAGGCCGCTAACGATTAGTTTGGCTTGTGTTAGCAGGCATCGTTGGATGAGGCCTGGACCTTATCGATCTCTTGGGTATTTTTTTATAAATTTACTCCGGCGTGATCTTCCCGAGGCACCGAAATAAAGTACTAGACACCAGGGATGTATGAAAGAAGTAGCAGTTTAAAAACAAGAATCATACTGTGATCCTGCTCAGGATGGTGATGGGTACAGAGGGTTTGGTGGTTAGGTCAGAGACTAAATATTTTTGGGCCTTTCACCTACAGATGAAATAATAATGTACACACTCTAAATGAAAAATAAATTTAACATTTTCTAATCTTTGGGAAATGCATTGTTCCAGTGGGAAACATCATCTGGTTAATGCAAACTCTTTAAAAAGCTATGGGTGTTACTAGAGGATCACTGCTTTGAAATCTGGTTGGTATAACTGGGAATAGTGAAAGAACAGCCTCTGGCATGAAAGTACTGTCAATATGTAAATCATCTGTTTAAAAAATGTATTATGCACATTGTAAGATAAGATGCTACAAATGTATTATTACAATAATATGGTGTAATGTAAGATACGTTGCACATGGTCTAACATAGGCTCCTGCAAAATGTTCAAAGTGATTGTGTTTAAGCGATTACAGTGTTTTCTAAAGTCACATATTTATTCATAAACAATCAGACTGTACCTAGTGGTGAAACTTGTAACTTGTGAAGAAATCCATAATTATTTAACACAGAAACCAGAGATGTTACTGCTAGAAAGGAGATAAGTTCAAATACCTCCAGCTTAACCAAAAATACCTAAACATTCTAGAATAGAACATTACACCCTCCAATAGAAACACAGATCATAAATATATCATGCACCATTTGATCCAGAGGGAAGAGTTTGATAATCAGTTGCCATAAGGACATTTTTTCATAATCTTAACTCCCTTAGAGCACTCCTCATAAGGATTCTTGTCATCATAAAGCTTCAAAAGAGTTTATCGATTAAGGATTGCACTATTTTAATTTGCCCTTATATTTACTGATTAAATAATTGCCCACCTAACATTTGTGCCAGGTGGCAGATACTCTGGAAAGGAGGCTTGTTTGTCCCCCGGACAATAGGACCCACCTCCTTCTTATCTTTCCTAATGAGCAAACTCAAGGTCAGCATTAGCCATCCCAGACAGGTTGTTCTTTAAAGCACAAATAATTGGAACCGTTTTGGTAAAATCAGAAAATCTTGGCAATTTGGTTTCCCAATAAATCCAGCCACATTGAGCTCTGTAAATGGGCATAGAGTAAGGGTTACCACCTGGCCTCCTTTTATTACCAGACTAGCCTGTATTGTTGAGCCCCTGCTGCATAAAAATTAGAAACATCAGTAAAATCCAGTGCTTTTTACCATTTGAAATCTAAACCTAAAACAAAAAAATGAGGAAATCACAGAAAAAAGTATTTGAAAGATGGGTAAATGCGTAACACATTAGAAACTGATATTGAGATGTATACACAAATTCCTTTTCACGTACAAGTACTTGGGCCTTCCAATATAGCTAAACATCAAATAAATATACTGTATTATGCACTGAGAATATTGGCTTCCAGGGATCTGCGGAATTGAAATAAACTAGTAGACACCAGGTATTGAGTAATTTTCACTGGCTTTCAGTTTTTGTCATGTGAAAGGAAGGGGCCTAAGATCAGCCCCCGCAGTGTGGGAGGGCCCCCAAGATCCAGGCCCCCCCTCAGCACAGTGCCCTGAACTGAGAGCTCCTGATTAAGTCTGGAAGGGGGGCCCCTCCTTGTACCTTGAACGAGGGGCCCCTCAAGCTTCGTTACACCACTGATGGAAGGGACAGCCTGAACTCCCAACTGCCCTGTGCTTTAATTTTTTTGTTTCTTGGCAGCAGATTAGCATGGTTTGCCCCCAAACTGAACCTTGGGGAGACAAAATAGCCATTAGACCACCAGTAATTTTACTACCCTTGTATTATTGCCTGTTTGTAGCAAGTAGGACAGGCCTCACATCAAATATGACTCACTCGCACCTGCCTGGGTGACATAGATTTGTCTTTGCTGATTCTTTCAGTTTGACTCCCATGGGTGAATATCATTGTTTTTTCCCGCCATTTTGTTCCATGGGGTGGCAAACTTGTGTTGCTTGTTTTTTCTTCCTTTCTTCCTTTAGTCTGTTTCGTTTTGAGGCCTGTTATTAATTGTCAGAGGGAAATCTAGCATTATCTATTTAGTGTGTTCTATCTCTGTGATGTGCCGTTTTTTTTTAGACTGTTATTGTGGGTGCTGATTGTTGCTAGGCTCTGTCTGCTACTGTGGATTTCATTTTTGTGGCAGGGCAGAAGTTGTATTTAATTTGTATTCTTTTGTGGTACTTTTTATGTACGTGTCTATTGGACCTGGCCCTTTTTGTAAAGTTATCTGCAAACCTTTTGCTTCCTTCCTCCTATTTTGTTTGACCCTGTTTTTGTTGCCTACAGGACTATGGGAACTTTGCCTCTGCTAATCAGTGCCAAAGTGCATAGGCTCTCTGTGTAAATTGCGATTATGATTGGTTATCCATGACTGGCATATTTGAGTTACTGGTACGCCCATAGTAAGATACACTGTGTGTGCCCAAGGCCTGCAGATCAAATGCTACTTGTGAGTCTGCAGCACAGATTGTGCTACCCACACAAGTTCCCTGTTTTAAATGTGACTCAGACTTGCACCTGCACTGTCAAAGCACAGTATTAACTGTCATGTCGACCTTGCAAGTGCACCCACTTGCCAGGCATAACCCTTCCCTTTTACTACATGTTAGTGGCCTCTGAGGTAGGCCCAAGGTACCCCCATGAATGGGATGCAGTGTATGTGGAAGGTAGGACATGTGTTGGTGTGTGTTACATGTCCTGATAGTGAAATACTGTGCATTTCATTTTCACCATTGCAAGGACTAGCTCTCTCATAGGTTATCATTGGAGTTGCATTGTAACATTTTACATATGTAAATTTCACTTGCCAACAGCTAGAGCGTTGGAGTTTAGGCTCCCTATTGTGTGTTTGAAAATGCCTCTTTTAGAATGTGGGCATTTTCTTGTTTAACATCCCGTGTATCTCTGCCTGTTTGTGTATTCACCATCTTGTTTTGGAGTGACATTTACTCTAGACAGTCAATAGGGGGTTGACGTGCCTTTTCTGGGTGACTCATTGACAGGCTGAATAGACCTTTCGGCATTTAGAGTGGTGGGTGGAGTTTCACTAACACCTGAATAGGCTGTGTCTGCTCTGCACAATGCTGTCTCCGCCCCTGGTAGTGACGCTGGACAAGAGAGGACAGAACTGGTTTTTACTGAGCTCAGAGACTCTGGAAACAAAGACTACAAAGAGAACGTGGGTATAACTATTGGATCTAAAACCCCAGAACTTTAAATCAATTCTGGAACTAAGGGGACCCTACCAAGAAGAAGAGCTGAAGAGCTGCCAGGAGGAGAACTGCCCCCTATATGTTGCTTTGATCAAGTGGCCTGCAGTTGCTTTTTCTGTGTGTGGGCAGAGGAAAGGACTGCAACCTTTGTCCTGCTGTGGCTACCTGCTTAAAATTCCATGGGCTTGATGTGGTGCTTTCCTCCTGTTCTGAAGTCTCAGGAACATAAAGACTTCCTCTACAGCATCCTCGAATTTCCCCGAGGGCTCAGGAATTGGTGCATTGCTGTGTTTTTTGATGCTTCCCTTCTCTGTGGCTGTTTGGCGTTGTGAATTTGGACGCATCTAAAGGTACGTTTTTAAAATCATGCTTGGATAGATTTCTATAATTAGAATTGCTAGAAACTTTTTAAAAGTGAAAATTGATATATGTACGTTGGATTTTTGTCATTTTGGTCTTGTTTGGATAGATAGATAGAGATACTTTATTTTTATGAAATGGTGTGGTGTCCATTTGGTGTTTTCACTCTGTTACTTTGTGTTTGGGTAGAAATTCCTTACACATTGCCTTTGGGATCAGCCTGTCTACTCATACCAACTTACCAGGAGGGTGAACAGGGGTTATCTACAGTGTGTAACTCCCCTATCCTGACTAGAAGTAAGGGGCCCGATTCACAGAACTAACTTAAGACAAAATCCTAAACTTACTACCATTTTGGTATTCACAGAAGGCACTTACTCATTTTGGTATTCACAGAAGGCACTTACTCATTTCGGTATTCACAGAAGTTAGGAGTCCTAACTTTAGGACTCCTAAATGCCTTCTGTGAATACCGAAAGTCTTAAAATTAGGATTTTTCTCAGTTTAGTAGTAGTATAGTTAGGACTCCTAACTTTAGGACTCCTAAATGCCTTCTGTGAATACCGAAAGTCTTAAAATTAGGATTTTTCTCAATTTAGTAGTCCTAAATTTAGGACTCCTAACTTTAGGACTCCTAAATGCCTTCTGTGAATACCGAAAGTCTTAAAATTAGGATTTTTCTCAATTTAGTAGTCCTAAATTTAGGACTCCTAACTTTAGGACTCCTAAATGCCTTCTGTGAATACCGAAAGTCTTAAAATTAGGATTTTTCTCAATTTAGTAGTCCTAAATTTAGGACTCCTAAATGCCTTCTGTGAATACCGAAAGCCTTAAAATTAGGATTTTTCTCAGTTTAGTAGTTGTAAAGTTAGGAGTCCTAACCTTAGGACTCCTAAACTGAGAAAAATCCTAATTTTAAGGCTTTCGGAATTCACAGAAGGCATTTAGGAGTCCTAAAGTTAGGAGTCCTAACTATACTACTACTAAACTGCGAAAAATCCTAATTTTAAGACTTTCGGTATTCACAGAAGGCATTTAGGAGTCCTAAAGTTAGGACTCCTAACTTCTGTGAATACCGAAATGAGTAAGTGCCTTCTGTGTATACCAAAATGAGTAAGTGCCTTCTGTGAATACCAAAATGGTAGTAAGTTTAGGATTTTGTCTTAAGTTAGTTCTGTGAATCGGGCCCAAGGTTCGCAACTTGGACAGGGTGCAACCACTGCCAACTAGAGACTGTGGCTATAATGTAAATGTAAATGTGTGTGTACTTGTAAAGCGCACTATCACTCCTGTCGGAGTATCCTGGCGCTGAAGACCGCTGGGGAACCCGTCCTGGTTTTCCCTGTGAGATGGTCCCTTACTGGGTATCTCCAAGGTGAAACCAGGCATCCCCGGCGTCTGTGGGGGGCCGTTGTAGAGATGAGGCAAGCTTAATGCCCAGAGTTGCCGAGTGTGTTCCTGGTTAGAGTAGGTACCGAGGCGAGAATTATCGAGTCCGTTTTGACCCTGGTCCACGACCCTTCCGCGTCGGGAATAGAACCCTGGTCCCTGGCCGATTCTCTGCTTACGGGTCTGCCGCCTCTAACCAGTGAGCCACACCTCTCAATGCCATATTTCAATTCACTCTCATAAAATTGTGTGTGTGGTGCTTGACATTCAGCTTGGTTAATGAATGGGCTTTTATGACCACTTGTTTGCTTATATTACATTTGCAATTTTTGTTGAACAGAGGTTTAGAGGGTGTGGAGGCACATGGGTAAACTTTGTATTTGACCTGGGCATTAGTTGATATGATGGCTTTGTGTAGTGCTTTTCAGGCCTGGATGATGTCAATGTGGTAAGTCCTTGCTTTTGTGTCTGTCTCACAATCAGCAGCCACGAAAGTCAATGTATAAGGTGTAGGAGACATGGATGCTGATTGATATGGGTGAACTGTAATGAAGGAGACTTGTACAGGGGCATTAAAATCCATTTCTCAATGCCTTCTTTTGTTTTTTTTATTCTTTGTCTGTAACCAAAACCCCACCAACTGAGCCATTGTGATTGTTAACATCTGTCTGAAATTCGGTGGCCTGGCCCAGCTGGGGGCACAAAACACTAGTGTCCAACGCTTTGTGAGTGTGCTCAGACACATGCTTTGTGATGTTCTAGTCAAAGAGGGCCCATCCTGCCATAACCTATTCCTCCTTTGTTCCACTGTCTGCGAGTAATACACAAATACAAACAATCAACCCCCATCTAGAACTGTGAGCCAGGATACAGGCTATAGGCACCAATTGGCTGGGACAAAAAAATGCCACCTTTCTAAATGTGTATAAATAAAGTGTTCCCCGAGGAATTATTTAATTCACCCATACAGCCAGTTGTGCACCCACTCGCTTAATACAGCCAATCACACATCCAGCCATACAGACATACATATACTAACACACCCACTCATATATCCATACATCCACTCACAAACTTAGTCAGCACCCATTTAGCTGCTCTCACACCTACTCACTCACCCATACATTCACTCATATAGCCACTCACTCACCCATACAATTACTCACACACCCAATCAGTTATTCATACAGATACTAGCACATGTACTCACTCATCTATGCAGTCACTGACACAAGCACACACTCCCCTAAACAGTCGCTCTCACATTCACTCACTCATCCAGTCAATAACACACTCATGCACTCATCCATACACCACTAATGCCCGCACCCATACAGCCTCTCACATGCCCACTCACTCACCCATACACCACTCACATACCCACACAGCCAAACAGAGTTACTCACTCACCGAAACAGCCTTATACACAGCCACTCACTCACTCATACAACCACTCACACACCAATAGAGTCATTCAGACACCTACTCACAGACGAATACACACAATAAGACAGCCACTCATGTAATATAGATACTACAAATATTATAACTCTCTAGTAGTACACAAACTATACTAATTTAAGTTTTGTAGTTTCTTCGTATAGATCTTTAACACAGAAACTTTGTTGAAAACACAATCACCGATTATATCATCAGTGATGCCATTTGAAATGTCATCAATGATGTCATTAGTGATGCCACTGGCCATGTCATGTGTGATGTAATATGTGAGGTAGTAGACAGTGCATTGCGGGGTCTTAAGTTTTAGTTAGCTCAGGTAACTACAGCTGCTGAATTTCACGGGTTTTGTTTGAGTGAAATCTGAGCCTAGCTTTAATGTCCCTGTAACCATTGATTTCTTTCAGTGAATGTATATCTCTTTCAGGGAGTAGGGGTCAATTTGAAACTCATTAGGCAACAGTGGTAGATGCCTTACACAAACCACCAGTTGTTTGGGCCGCAGGTGCGGATGCAAAGTAAAAGGAGGTAGCATGGCAAGTGCTGGACCAGTGAGCTCTGAGATTATGCCTTGGGAAGAGATAGTAGAGGTGCAGGCACGGGGACGTCTGGCAATTTTTACAGTGGGAACCATGTCTCTTTAGTTCAGACCTTCAGACTCACTCAGAATGCTGTTGAAAATCTGGTGACTGGGCACCGTGTAAGCAGTGGCCCAACCAGTGAGGTCTGCGGAGCATAACAAGTTTTATGGGAAGGCCTCCCCCCACTTTGCAAAATTGTAATTATTGTGCTGCTACATGAGGCAGAGACTTCTTCAGCTGGACGTAAAGATGTGTATTTGCCGCGGACATGCAGCAGAACTGACACATCATCTCCCCGAGGGCTCAGGAACTGGCCCATTGCTGTGTTTTTTTATGCTTCCCTTCTCTGTGGCTGTTTGGCGTTGTGAATTTGGACACATCTAAAGGCACATTGTTTAAAATCATGGTTTTTATAGATTTCCATGAATAGAACTGCTAGAAACCTTTTAAAAGTGGTAATTGATATATGTATGTTGGATTTTTGTCATTTTGGTCTTGTTTGGATAGATACACATACTTTATTTTTATAAACTGGTGTGGTGTCCATTTGGTGCTGTCACTCTGTTACTTTGTGTTTGGGTGGAACTTCCTTACACATTGCCTTTGGGATAAGCCTTTCTGCTCATACCAACCTACCAGGAGGGTGAGCAGGGATTATCTAGAGTGTGTAACTCCCCTATCCTGACTGGAAGGACGGTTCCCTACTTGGACAGGGTGCAACCACTGCCAACTAGAGACTGTGGCTATAACGTCATATTTCAATTCACTTTCAAAAAATTGTGTGTGTGGTGCTTGACATTCAGCTTGGTTAATGAATGGGCTTTTATGACCGCTTGTGTGCTTATATTACATTTGCAATTTGTGTTGGACAGAGGTTTAGAGGGTGTGGAGACACATGGGTAAAATTTGTATTTGACGTGGGCATTAGTTAATATGATGGCTTTGCGTAGTGCTTTCAGACCTGCATGATGATGTCAATGTGGTAAGTCCTTGCTTTGGTGTCTGTCTCACAATCAGCAGCCATGAATGTCAATGTATAATGTGTAGGAGACATGGATGCTGATTGAGATGGGTGAACTGTAATGAAGGAGACTTGCACGTGGGCACTAAAATCCATTTCTCAAAGCCTTCTTTGGGGTTTTATATTCTTTGTCTGTCACCAAATCCCCACCAACTGAGCCATAGTGATTGTTAACATCTGTCTGAAGTATGTGTCCTGTCCCAGCTGGGGGCACAATACACTAGTGTCCAACCCTTTGTGAGTACTTACTAATCTGAACTGATTTCGGATACAACTTTTCATTGAGTGAGTCTCCGGTGATATCAAAACACATGATATTGGATTTTCCATTGATGTATTTATAAAAAAACTGAGTGATGCCAATCGAGGCAGGGGGTATTGCCACATACATTACTTGTGCCATTTATGAGTTTGGATTCTCTATCGGGGTCTCATTGAACATTATGGGACTGGTAGTATTGCAAATGATTCAAGATATGTGCATGGGAACTGAATTGTTCACACTGAAAGTTTATGATGGGAATCCCTGTGTGCTCTATTATTTTTGATTGCATAATCTGGGAGTAAGACTCACAAACGTCAATGCCTGAGATGTTAAACTGCTTACATGACGGTCTGAGTGAGATAAACAAATTCTTAGCAGCTGGTATTATTGAGGAATATTAATGAAGTCTGCAAATTGGTAAACAAAAGGCAGTGCATGAAACATGAAAATGCTACTTTGAGGGGGTTTTCACTGTATTTTTTCTATGTTAATGATTTTGAAATGATAAATGAAGCAACGAAAATAGCGCTTACCAGATTGACAAAGGCACCTCTCTCCTGGTTGCTGGGTCAAGGGAGACCCAACACAGTAAAGAAGCCTTGATCTTACAGCCCTCGTGTGCATAGTAGGGGTTGTTTGTATACAGACCACTCTCACCCTTCCGTGCGAGAAACGAGCCACTCCAGTATGGTGAAGAAAATAAATCTTTACTGGCAAGCAAACAAATATATATCTATATACACAGTAATATATCCGGGGTCAAAACAAAGCTGGCTCGGCAACGCAAGTAATACCAATAGCTGGAATGATGGTTAATCTATTGGATTTAGAGCTCTCTGAAAAAGAAGAGGGCATGCTGTCTTTGGGATACTTATTTTGTACACAGACTAATTTTAACTATGGACAGACACAAATTAATTTTTTCAAATTTATGAGGAAATTAAAATTAAGAAAGTTTTTTTTACAACAAAAGACAGCAGGAAGGTCTAGAGGATCCCAGCAGATTCCAGAATTTTCCATCACAGAATTGTGAGGAAAATGTGTTTTTTGTACAAAGGATGAGGGTTACAAGGGATTCACGGGTAAGAAAAACTGGTGCAAGCTAGACAAATCACCCTATACTGGATTTCCCTGGGTGTCTAGTTTTTAAAAATGTATAGGTTTGCTAGGTTTTCCTGGGTGCCATCCGAGCTAGGGTTCAAATTCTACATCTAGGCACTTTGCAAAAAAAGGGTCAGTTTTCACTGTAAAAATGTGGAGTGTCCACGTTGCGTTTTGAGCTGTTTCCTGTCACGGGAACTAGGCCTGCCACCACAAGTGAGGTACCATTTTGATCGGGAGACTTAGGGAAACACAGAATTGTAGAGCAACTGTTATTACCTATTGACTTTAGATGCATTTCTGCCTTCCAAATGTAAGACAATGTGTAAAAAGAAATCACTTTGAAAAATGTCATATAATTCCCATGCTAGTATGCGTACCCACAATTTCAGAGATGTGCAAATAGCTACTGTTTCTAAACTCTATATTTTGTTCCGATTTCAGAAATACATAGGTGCCTTTCATACCGATTTTTCACGGTTTATATTTTCCCAAATGAATTGCTATATCTCCAGTACACAACAAAAAACCATTGCAAGACGCTGCTCAGTAATTGGCAGTAGTGTTCTTGGCAAACCTACAAGTCCTATACATCCCCACAACCAGTAGGGATGTATAGGTGTATTTCTTTAAAACATCTGTCATACTTAGAAGAAGTTACAGATGAAAATGTTGGCACAAATGGCTGTTTTTTTCAACTTATTTTAAATTTTTCCTATTTTCAACTGTTAGTTTCTATAAAAGAAACCCCGAAAACCCTGAAGGATCTCCACAAATGACCCCTTTCAGAATTTAGAATTTTGTTTACTTTTTTAAATGTATAGTTTTCCAGGATCCATTATTGCTTTCATACCCATTTCTACCATTAACTGGAAGGAGGTTGAAAGCCCAAAAAATTGCAAAAAGAGGCTATGGCCCAGTAAAATGGCATAACTGTGTAAATAATTTTGGTTTTCTGACAAAAGTCAGTGTGTCCCTGAAAGCGGGGAAGATGGTGATTTTAGTACCACAAACCCTTTTTTGATACCATTTGCAGGGAAAAACACTGATGCTTTCATCTTCAGAACTTTTCTCCAAATTTTGCTCCCAAAAAACAAAATGTGGCTGTATTTTGGTCAATTTCTGGGTCCCCTCCAAAGGACTCAACAAACCCTGGGTACATTTAAAATCCCCATGATGTGTGAAGAAAAGGACGCAAATTTGGTGTGGATACTTATGTGATCAAAAAGGTACAGGGACCTAAGTGCGAACTACCCCAAATAGCCATCCACAGATTGTTTTTAAAATTGGCCATGTATGACTATCTTGCTGGCTTCATCCCCTTTTCCTGTTTACTTCCCTCCTTCTTCACTTCAACTACACCTCCAATATTGTATTATTATGTTGTACTTTGTCTACTTCTAATAAACCAACTTAATTAAAAAAAAGGCAGGCAAGGGAAAAGCTTCTTAGCACCTCATTCTACCAGCATATTTGTAGCAAAAAACTGTTTGAAAAATTTGTGAGACATAGAAACCCTTTTTGCCTGCTTTATTTATTAAGAAATGTGCGCTCGCTTCAATATTTATAGCCACTTGAATATACATTGTTACTCACTTGAA